>NC_133509.1:53359375-54001250 GCF_049354715.1 Callithrix jacchus | reverse complement strand
CAGGGTACAGCATTTAGCAATAAAAGTTTAGGGCAGTTAGCACATTGGACATGTGGTAAAGAAATAGATGAGGGAGAGAGGTAGAGTGAGACCATTTATGGAAATGTTATTAATTTCATTCATAGTGGGTGGTTATTGCCTTTTTAGTGTTAATCTGAGGCTGGTGACTAAGTGACTTGCCTCAGGCCACATGGTGAGTAGCAGAGCCAGTGTTCAAACTTCTGAATTCTCTGCGCTCCCCACTAAACCAAATCCTAACTTTCTTTTCTTTTATTTTTTTTTGAGTCGGAGTTTCACTTTTGTTACCCAGGCTGGAGTGCAATGGCTCCATCTCAGCTCACCGCAACCTCCACCTCCTGGGTTCAAGCAATTCTCCTGCCTCAGCCTCCTGAGTAGCTGGGACTACAGGCGTGCGCCACCATGCCCAGCTAATTTTTATATTTTTAGTAGAGATGGGGTTTCACCATGTTGACCAGGATGGTCTCTATCTCTTGACCTCGTAATCCACCCACCTCGGCCTCCCAAAGTGCTGGGATTACAGGCTTGAGCCACCACACCTGGCCCAAAACTGTGATTCTTAAAAATAGGACCAATATACACACATGCCTGTAATCCCAGCTACTCAAGAGGCTGAGGCAGGAGTATCACTTGAACCCGGGAAGCGGAGGTTGCAGTGAGCCGAGCTCTCACCACTGCACTCCAGCCTGGGCAGCAGAGTGAGAATCCCTCTCAAAAAGAAAAAATAGGACCAATATAACAAAGTTTTACTGATTATTGCTTTTACTCAATCAGGCATGAATTCGCTATTCATTCACTTATTTAAATATTTATTCCCACTGCTTCAGTTGGCTAGCTAATAAATATATATATTAAAAGATTAAAAAATAAATATTATGGTTAGTATTTTTATGAAATAATTGTTCCAGATTTTCTCCCCTGCTCCTCAAACCTTATACTGCCTATGAATTAGGCAGATTTGAATTGATGAACTTGCCTTCACTGGACACAGATTGCAGTTTGGAAGATTTTCCCTCCTTTAAAATAAGATTTTAAGGAAACTTTTAGAAATAAACCTATAGCACAATAGAAAGAAGAACCCATATTGGTGTTGAAGAGCATCTCCAAACAGTAACCCACAAGTAATACAAGTGGTAGGAGAGCAAACTGTGAGACAAATTTCTATTAAATGGGGTTTAAATTTTATTGAGAATCCATAGGATGTTAGACTGTTACAACTAAGTAATTGTTACCCATGAAAGCTTACGTTCTAAAAAAGGTGATTTGGCTGTGCTCGGTAGCTCATGCCTGTAATGCCAGCACTGTGTAAGGCCAAGGTGGGCAGATCGCTTGAGCTCAGGAGTTCAACACCAGTTTGGACAACATGGTATAACCCTGTCTCTATCAAAAAAAAACACAGAAATTAGGCGGGCATGGTGTTGTGTGCCTGTAGTCCCAGTAACTTGGAAGGCTGAGGTGGGAGGATTGCCTGAAACCTGGAGGCAGAGGCTGCAGTGAGCTGTAATCGTGCCACTGCACTCTAACTTGGGCAACAAAGTGAGACCCTGTCTTAAAAAAAAAAGTGATTATCTCCTTTTATTCACTAACATTTACATAGATTGAAATAGACAACTAAAGAGCTCCTCTGCATCAATAAAAATCTCTTCTATAGTGACAGTCAAAAAGCCTTTTATTTTCTAGTGGTTTTTTTTTTTTTTTTTGAGATGGAGTTTCGCTCTTGTTACCCATGGCACGATCTCAGCTCACTGCAACTCCGCTTCCTGGGTTCAAGCAATTCTCCTGCCTCAGCCTCCCGACTACAGGCACGCACCACCATGCCCAACTAATTTTTGTATTTTTAGTGGAGACAGGGTTTCACCTTGTTGACCAGGATGGTCTTGATCTCTTGACCTCGTGATCCACCCGCCTCGGCCTCCCAAAGTGCTGGGATTACAGGCGTGAGCCATTGCACCCGGCCCATTTTCTAGTCATTTTAACAATTCACAGGAGGCTTTTACTAGTCTAACGGAAATTTAGATCTGTATGCTTTAAAGTCTCAGGGTCAAAAGTTTATCCTTTTTTTTTTCAGTTGGCTCTGTGGGCATGTTTTCCTGTCTCCCTTCCTAACCTACAGTATCCAACCATTGTCAGAAAGACTAATATCTCTCTGAAATACCTTCTCAATTCTTTTTACTATATCTGAAATCTTAATATAAGAATACAAATTTGATTTCTTTCAGATTTTTACATCTTAAAACTTTGTTTAGGTTTTGACCCTTCTTTCTCATATTAATATCTCGGACACTTAAATTTCCTATTTCAATGCTGTTATCACTGGCTTTTTAGAATCTCTCACTTCCAGAATTTTTCTAGCTTAGTATACCAATCCTCTGAACTGCCTGCTACTTTTGCCTCACAAGAGATACACCAGGTTCCAACTGATTTAAAATTCTATAAAGATAAAAATTTCTATAAAATATACATATTGCTTAACTTTAAAATTCTGCATTGAAAGCAGTATTTAGTTGGAAATATAAAAACGTATTAAGTGTAATTTTAGTGTATTATAAAATATTCAAAAGATTTTTAAATTTTAGACTGAATTTAGACATAGGGAATAGGTTAGCAAATTGATTAGAAGCTGATAAATTTAAAGAATTTAGAAGTTCTTGCTTTGGCCAGGCTGCAGAGGAAACAATTTTTTTTTTTTTTTGAGATGGAGTTTCGCTCTTGTTTACCCAGGCTGGAGTGCAATGGCGCGATCTCGGCTCACCGCAACCTCCGCCTTCTGGGTTTAGGCAATTCTGCCTCAGCCTCCCGAGTAGCTGGGATTACAGGCATGCGCCACCATGCCCAGCTAATTTTTTGTATTTTTAGTAGAGACGTGGTTTCACCATGTTGACCAGGATGGTCTGATCTCTTGACCTCGTGATCCACCCGCCTCGGCCTCCCAAAGTGCTGGGATTACAGGCGTGAGCCACCGTGCCCGGCCTCAGAGGAAACAATTTTACCCAGAAAATGTCATCAGCATTACAGTAAAAATACTAACTACCATTGTTGAGCATGGTGAGTGGCAGGGCCAGTATTCAAACCAGGCACTTGACAAATAGTGGTTTATTTAATCCTCACAACAATTATGACATGAGGCCATTATCATCGTGTTAAAAATGAGGTGCCAGAAAATTAGGCAGATTATTTAAGTGTCAGATTTGGAATTCAAAATAAGGGCTGTGTAACTCTAAAGCCATTATTTTTCATCACACCTCGTTTCGGACATATATGTAATAAATTATTTTTGTTTTCTGAACTAGGCTCTCTATTTTTTTAGTAGTTACTAGTTCTAATTAAGCTCTGTTTTTCTTCACGGATTTAAAAAAATCCGTAGATGTTAACCGCTGCTTCTACCGTTTTGTTTGGGGTTGCTTTTTTATTTGTCGTAGAGTATTTCCAAATGTAAAATACTCTTTCAAATGGCTCTAAAAATTGAGAAATCTGAACTTACTTAATCCAACAATCTTTTGTTTTTGTTTTTGTTTTTGTTTTTTGAGACAGTCTGGCTTCTTCGCCTAGGCTTGAGTGCAGCGGGGCGGTCTCTGCTTACTACAAGCTCTGCCTCCAAGGTTCAAGCAATTCTCCTGCCTCAGACTCCAGAGTAGCTGGGATTACAGACATGCACCACCATACCCGGCTAATTTTCATATTTTCAGTAAAGACAGGGTTTCACCATGTTGGCCAGGCTGGTCTTGAACTCCCGACCTCAAGAGATCCACCCGCCTTGATCTCCCAAAGGGCTGGGATTACAGGCATGAGCCACCGTGTTCAACCCTTAATCCAACAATCTTTAGTGGCTCTCCACTCCTCACATTTCTAGGAAGATGCACAATTATCAGTGAGATAGAAATAAGAGACTTAACAATTCACAGGAGACTTTTACCAGTCTAACTAATGGAAATTTAGATCTGCATGCTTAAAGACTAAGGGTTGGTGATGGAAAAAAAAATGGGCATATGGAGTGAATGAAACAATTGAATTTTAGTATCACTGAAGGTATACAAGGTATTTTTTAATGTATTAAGAAAATTCTAATATTTAAGTCGAGTAAAAACTAAATTCTATTCAGAGAAAAATACTAATATAGATAGAATATAGATATGGAAAAGATTAAATATGGTATATAAATAACAAATGATTCTAATAAATTCTAAAGCCTCATACAGTAAATTAGGTCTTATATCTTTTCCTGTATTTTTTCCATCAACATGTAACCTTTTGTGAGAAAAGATTCTGATGGTTATGTTAGAAATGGTGAACATTAGTAAAAACCCTAAAAGTTGTCGTCATCTTCTTCCACCTCATTGCCTTTGTTCCTATTTTTTTCTTCATCTGAACTCTCTTCTCTTCTGTTTCCTGCCTACAGTAAAAAAAATTGTATATACCTACATTCAGTTTCATCACTTCAAGACCAAGTTCATACTTACTTCCTCCAAGTAAATTGCCTAATCTTCTACTCCAACTTTGATTATATCATTAATTGGTATTAATGCCTGGGCATGGTGACTCATGCCTCTAAGCCCAACACTTTGGGAAATGGAGGCTGTAGACCAGTAGTTTGAAACCAGCCTTAGAAACATAGTGAGACCTCATCTCCAATTTTAAAAATAAAATAAAAATGTAAAAAAAAAATAATTGGCATTTATCAGCAATAAAAAATTCTTGCAGTAGCATTGTAAAATACATATCTATATCTATATATATATGTATGTATGTATGTTTTTCTTTTTTTTTTTTGAGACAGAGTTTCACTCTTGTTGCCCAGGCTGGAGTGCAATGGTGAGATCTCAGCTCAATGCAACCTCTACCTCCTGGGTTCAAATGATTCTCCTGCCTCAGCCTTCCAAGTGGCTGGGATTATAGGTGCCCACCACCATGCCTAGCTAATTTTGTATTAGTAGAGACGGGGTGTCATCATGTTAGTCAGGCTGTTCTCGAACTCGTGACCTCAGGTGATTCACCCACCTCAGCCTCCCAAAGTGCCGGGATTACAGGCGTGAGCCACCTCGTCCAACCTGTAATTATATTTTTATCTCTTCAACCATATTATGAATTATATGAGGGTCAGATATGGTATTTTAATATTTTTCTGAAAATTACATATTTTTATTTTTTATTGTGGAAATTTCAAATTCAGAAAAGTTTAGGGATCTTCCTGTTCATGTCTGTTAACTGTAGGTGTTCTTCTTTATTTTTTAGGTGTTTTTTATATTTAGGGATGTCAACCCCTTTGGGAAATAAATTCAAAATGTTTTTCCACATCAGTATTTCCTCATCAAGGTGCAGTTGACATAAAGTTAACTGCATGTTTTTAAGGTGTATAGCTTGATGATGAATTTTGACATAGATATGCCCATGAAATAATTATGATGGATATAGTGAACATTTTCGTCACCCACCCCAGAAATTTCTTTGTGCTCTTTATGACCCACTCACCTAATTCCCTGGTCCCTAGGCAACCACTGATCTGTTTTCTGTCACTAAATTAGTTTACATTTCCTAGAATTTTATATAAATGTAACCATACAGTATGTACTTTTTTGGTCTGACTGCTTTTATATAACATAATTGTTTTTAGAGTTCATCTAGTCAGTATCCTTCAATTTTGACTTCCATTTAAGATCTTCCTTATTTCTTAAACTTTTTTCTTCAAAATTTAACACTTAAGGCAGTAGGTAAAAAATGCAGGCCACAGATGTTTCAACTTTACAGTGGCACTTTAAATTTTTGACTTACGTGCCAAAATTTTAATGCTTTTAGGATTAGTCTGTAAACAGGACTGACTTTTCAGAGAGGGTTCTGGGAGAGTGACTACTTGAATATCTCACTTCCAGCCTGTGTCTGCCATTCTTGAGTGAAGTGGCTCCTGGATCTAATGAACAGTTAGGTGCAAGTGAGGCCCTGGGCTCTGTGAGAACTCTGTCAGGGAGAGCTAGTACAGGACTTTTCCTCTAGACAGGAGCCTGGAAAGTCTCAGGATGAGGATAAGAATGGCAGATCCAGGAAAGAACTTGGCTTAGTAGATATTCATGGATTCTTGGAGGGAAGGAGAAAAAGAGCCAGATGTCTTAGATCTCCCTATCCCAGCGGCTGACATGTGGAAGGGGACCCGAGAGCAGGGAGGCTTCCTCCTGGGCCTCCAAAAGGACTGGTGGCTTGCCTGCTGCAACATTGCCTGCTCACAGGGGCAGAGACTGCTTTGCCTTTCCATTTCCTTGAGATACTAATATAGTATCTACCACTTGTGGTCCTCCAACAACTGAATCTAATCCCCCATGAGGTGATAAAGATAAACAACCCATCTGGGGAAGCCAGGCAACCTGAAAGAGAAAAACCACTTAGAATGAACAGTATATTGAGTCAGCTAAAGAGAAATGCTGGAGAAGACAGTAACTTGGACATGAAAATAGTAATGGGCACATTTAAGAAAGTTTAAGTGAAGTATTAAAAAAAAGACTTTATGGAACACAAAATGTGATTTTCCACCTAAATACTTGTTATCACCTGACTCCATTTATGCTCACACACTTTTTTGTTAAACTGTCTCTACTAGAATGTAAGCACCAGGAGAACAAGAACTTTTTTGTATTCACTGCTAATCTGTTATCAACTCTAATACCTAGAACACTGTCTTACACATAGTAGGCACCTGATACATAATTACTGAATACAGGGATGAATGAGTATGAACAATTATTGGCCTGGAAGAGCAAGTAAAAGAAATATTTCAGCCAGGCACGGTGGCTCACACCTGTAATCCCAGCACTTTGGGAGGCTGAGGCAGGCAGATCATGAGGTCATGAGTTCAAGACTAGCCTGGCCAGTATGGTGAAACCCCGTCTCTACTAAAAAAATACAAAAATTAGCCCAGCATGGTGGCACATGCCTGTAGTCCCACCTACTTGGGAGGTTGAAGCAGGAGAATCACTTGAACCCGGGAGGCAGAGGTTGCAGTGAGCCGAGATTGCACCACTGCACTCCAGCCTAGGTGACAGAGCAAGACTCCATCTCAAAAAAAAAAAAAAAAATTTCAAAGCATGGAGCCAAACACAAAATAAAAAAAGACTTTCAAAAAGAGACCTAGTGGATAGATTCAGGACATCTAACATGGCTAATACAAGGTCCAGAAGAAGAAAAAGGAACAAATGTAGAAGGAATAATGAAACAACAGAAATTTTTTTTCCTGAGTTAAAGACTTCAAAGTTCTGGGGAAGATCAGTGATGAAAAACACACTCCTAGGGATATCCTGGTAAAGTTTCGAGCTCCAAGGATTCATCTTGGAGGCTTCCAGATACAATAGGTTGCACCTATCAAATTATCAGACTGGAATCAGAATTCTAATTCACAACACTGGAAACTAGAACATCGTAGAAGAGTATTTACAGATTTCAAAGAGAAAAAGACTACAATCCCAAATCCCTGTTTCCCTTGAAGATACTTACCACAATGAGGGAAAAACATGTTACAGCCATACAGAAGTGTCAAGAATATGTTACCCACTTAACTCCTCTGAGAAAATTCAAGAACAGGTTTTAGCCAGATAACAAGTGACCTAGAACAGAGATCACAAAATGAAAGGGATCGAAATAATGGGAAATAACAGACTCTTTGGGAATATATTATGTAAATGCTAAGTAAGGTTTTAAACCAAGGGATGCATAGTTCAGAGAACAATAATAATTACAATTTGATAAGTAAGTCAGGGCAGAACCTCAAAACTGTGGGAAGAAAAGGAAGTAAAACTTTCCAGTTAAGGTGAGGAGAGGAAAAAGTACCAATACACACGTGAAAACATGCTCAGCATCATTAGTCATTAGAGAAATGCACATCTAAACCAAAATGAGGTAGAATTTTTTCACAACCCCCAGGATGGCTATAATCAAAAAGATATCAAGTATTGGAAAAGATGTGAAGTATTGAAAACGCTCATCCACCACTACATTGGTGACAATGTAAAATGGTACAACTATTTTGGAAAACAATTTGACAGTTTCTTAAAAAGTTAAACAGAATTACCGTATGTCCCAGCAATTAAGTACATTTCCATACAAAAACTTGCATAGGAATATTCATAGCAGCATTATACATAATAGCTAATAAAGAAGAAACAGCCCAAATGTCTTCCAGCTGACAAGTGAATGATAATGAATGATAAAATGTGATATAGCCATATGATGGAATATTATTTGTCAATAAAAAATAAAGTATTGGCTGGGCGTGGTGGCTCATGCCTGTAATCCCAGCACTTTGGGAGGCCAAGGCGAGTGGATCACACCTGAAGTCAGGAGTTCGAGACCAGCCTGACCAACATGGAGAAACCTCATCTCTACTAAAAATACAAAATTAGCCGGTGTGGTGGCACATGCCTATAATCCCAGCTACTTGGGAGGCTGAGGCAGGAGAATGGCTTGAACCCAGGAGGCGGAGGTTGTGGTGAGCAGAGATCACACCATTGCGCTCCAGCCTAGGCAGCAAGAGCAAAACTCCATCTCAAAAATAATTAATTAATTAATTAATTAAATACATACTGATTCCTGCTATAATAGGTATGAAACTTGAAAATGCAAGTTAAGGAATCTAGTTACCAAAAAAAAATGCCACATGTTGTATGATTCCATGTATAGGAAATGTCCAAAATAGGTAAATTATATTATAGAGACAGAAATTAGATTAATGGTCATTTGGTCTGGATAGGGTCAGGGAGAATGAGATGGGGATTAACCTCTGATGGGTAGAGGGTTTCTGCTAATGGGGAGACCAAAATATAAAGTTAGATTGTGGTGATAGCTACACAGTAGTGTGAGACTATGTTAAGAAACATTGAACTGAACATTTTAAATGAGTGAATTATATGGTATTGTCGTAGTAGGTTTCATGCTGCTATGACAGAATACCACAGACTGGGTAATTTATAATGAATTGAAACTTACTGCCTCATGCTTCTGGAGGCTAGAAAGTCCAAGACCAAGGTGCCAGCATCTGCTGAAGGCCTTCTTGCTATATCTTCCCATGGCACAAGAGCAGAGAGGGTAAGAGAGAGAGAGAGAAGGGGACCAAACTCCCTATTTTGTTACAAACACTCCTGACATTAATGACATTAATCCATTGATGAAGCTGGAGCCCTAATGATCTGATTACCTCTAATTAGTCCCCTACCTCCCAGTGATGTTGCATTGGAGATTAAGATTTCAAAACATGCTTTTTGGGAGGACATATTCCAACCATGGCAGGTCTGTAGTTTATGTTTTGTTTTGTCTTGTTTGAGACGTAGTCTGGCTCTGTCACCCAGGCTGGAGTGCAGTGGTGCAATCTTGGCTCACTGCAACCTCTGCCTCCCAGTTACAAGCAATTCTCCGGTCTCAGCCTCCTGAGTAGCTGGGATTACAGTCAAGCACCACCACGCCCGGCTAATTTTTGTATTTGTAATAGAGACAGGATTTCACCTTGTTGGTCGGGCTGGTCTCGAAATCCTTACCTCAGGTGATCCACCTGCCTTGGCCTCCCAAAGTGCTGGAGTTATAGGCATGAACCACTGTGCCTGGCCAAGATGTATTTTTTTTTTTTTTTTTAAAAAGGACCTAGTATTAGCCGGTGACTAATACTGTAATCCCAGTAAACCCCTGTGCGGTGGCTCACATCTGTAATCTCAGCACTTTGGGAGGCCGAGGCGGGCAGATCATGAGGTCAAGAGATTGAGACCATCCTGGCCAACATGGTGAAACCCTGTCCCTACTAAAAATACAAAAATTAGCTGGGCGTGGCGCGCCTCTGGTCCCAGCTACTTGGGAGGCTGAGGCAGAAGATCACTTGAACCCAGGAGGCGGAGGTTGCAGTGAGCTGAGATTGCACCACTACACTCTAGCCTGGTGACAGAGCAAGACTCCGTCTCAAAAAAAAAAAAGAGACCTAGTATTGATAACGCACAGAAGCTTGTCTGAATCTCCAGGACATTAGGCTAAATGAAAAAAAAGGCAGTCTCAAAAGTTTATATGCTGTATGATTCCATTTATATTCTTCTAAATTATCGAAGATCATGACACATTACTATTCAGAATATGTGTGTATATACATAAATACTGAAAACGTTTTATAAAAATTTGAATATACAGTATATATACTAATAGTTCTAGTTTAATGTCTGGGTTTACAACTTTAGGTAATGTTATATTCGGCTTACATTAATTACCTTTGACTGTAACATAAAATCAATATAGCCTCTTAATATATTGGAAATGTTTACAGTAGTCTTTTAGTCCTCCTGATTTCCCTCCCCCCCCCTTTTTTTTTTGACGAAGTCTCGCTTTGTCACCAGGCTGGAGTGCAGTGGCGAGATATCGTCTCACTGCAACCTCCACCTCCAGGGTTCAAGTGATTTTCCTGCCTCAGCCTCCCAAGTAGCTGGGACTACAGGTGCACACCACTATGCCTGACTAATTCAGAGAGAGAGAGAGGGAGAGAGGGAGAGAGGGAGGGAGAGAGGGAGAGAGGGAGGGAGGGAGGGAGGAGAGAGAGGAGAGAGAGGAGAGAGAGTTTTCTGTGTTTTCCAGGCTGGTCTAGGCTCAAGCAGGCCTCCCAAAGTGCTGGGATTGCAGACATGAGCCACTGCACCCAGCCACCTCTTTCATTCTTAATCCTGGCAGCTGTGTTAAGGCTGTGGGGAATAGAGTAGGGGAATCTCACAGCTATGAAAATTGATACCATCATAAATTCATCATTTCCACATTTCCAACAGTGTTGTACTGCCAACACTATTTAGACATTCTATGTGATTCTAGTTAGCCTCCGTTCTCATTCCTTACAGAGCCAAAATGCTTAATTAAGACCCCAATCCTCCATTCTCATATAACTGAACCTACTTCACAGAGTAAACTGTATTTCTAATATTATTCTTCCCAGGTTCTTACTCGCGTCTGTGTTGACACCTATCCTTTACCATCTTCCTTCTTTCCATTCAGTACTGATCCATACACCTGTGCTCTGGAACCTTTCTTGCTTCCCAGCTTGTGATTTCTACTTTTTTATGGACGCCTTCCCCCTTGATACATTACAATATTCAATCTTTTTGTCACTCTTTCCTTGTCTTTCTCACCGATTTTTGCTCATTTAGTCTTCCAGGTAATTCTCAAATTTTTCCCATTCTCTCCATCTTTGCTGCTACTATCCTAGTCCATTGTTATTTTTTTGTCTAGCCTCCTAAAAGCATCCACTGCAGTAAATACCAGAGGAATTTTTCTCATATGTAAATCTCATTCTATTACCCCCTCATTTAAAACCCCCTAATGTTTCCCCATGCTGACAAAGTAAGTCTGTACTGCTTAGCAGGTTATACAGGTACCTTCCTGATCTAGAACATCCAAACTTAATAGCTTCCTTATTACTCTTTCATAGATAACTGCACACCAGATATAATGAATGTTCTTCAATGTGTCTATTGCTTTAACACATTATTCCATCCTCTTGGAGTGTTCTTCAGTTACCTAGCAAACAATCTTCATTTTAAGACTGAGCTCATATACCACTTCGTCCATAGTGGTTCCTGTGATTGCTCCAGGGAATGTAATGGAATGTACACACTACCATATTCTTTGTCTACACCTCCAATATAGTACTTTAGTCACCCAGTGCAATCACTTGTCTTACCCTAATGTGCTGTAAGCCCTTCAGGGGTAGCTGCTATGCTCTGTTCATCTTTGTGTATCTCCAGTGCCTAGCACATAATCTGACATTTATAGATGCTTAGTAAATATTTGTTGAATTAATATGTTGATTAATTAAAAGATAATACATGGCAGTTTATACCCAACATTTGGAAAAAAAAAAACTAAATTATAAAGGGGCTTGAATAGCAAGCTGAAGTTTTTCAAGTTTATCCTATAAGCCAATGGGTCCAAATAAGTAAACCGTAATCTATTTATAAATGTCTACATCATTAGCCTTTGCTACTACCATCCCCACCTTTATTTGTCAGTCTGAGAATTAAAAGTAGGAAAGAAGGTAGAGCCTACAAAGGCAGCCCTTCCCCTATAAAGGCTTTGAGAGACTCAGATTTGTATCCTACACATGATGTAGATTACAAGTAAACAAGTGAAAATGATCTTCACAAAATGGTTGGGGGTCTCCTGGAAGTGTCACTTGAAAAGCTTTTAAAGTATTTATTTTAAGCATTGATGATACTGCTAAAGGCAGAATTTTAGGATTATTATTATGGATGTAGGATTGTTTGAATATGGGAGAATTGGTGGCATTTGAAGCTGAAAAGGATGAGAATCTAAATGATGGCAGTGCAGTAGAATGGACTGGTGTGGAAGCATACTGAAGCCACAGTTAACTGGATTTGGTGACTAAATATGGAGATTGAGAAGGGGAGGGGGAAGAGTGAGAGGCTGTAAGTACAAGTGCTCGCTGCTTCTATGTATCCACTTTTCTCTGTGAATGACAGCATTCTTTTCTTCTTTTTTATGTTAGGTATATTAAATTCTGATATTTTATCTCAAGAATATCTCTCCTCCATTTTCCCCCACCCATTGTTCTACTTTTTCATAAACTAATCGTCCTTTTCCATTTAGCTCAGTTATCCCCTTGATGACATCCCTGACCACTGCTTTATTTTTGTTCTTTCCTTCTTGGATCCCACAGTATTTATACTTACACTGTAATAATTATTGTATTGCTTCATAGTTGTATATTTTTTCCCTCTGAACTTCTTAAGAGCAAAGGGTTGCTGTTTTGATATCCATAGTGCCTAGCATATACCTGACACATAGTAGCCATTCAGAGTCTTGGTTGAATTAATAATAGCAACTATTACTTCTATCCTAGAGACAGCCTTAGAGATGTTTGCACATGGACACACTGCAGTGGTTTATTAATGAATGTGCCTGCCTGTCTCTAATATATCTGGCATTTATTTCATTTTGCATTTTGTACTCAAGTTTCCTTACCTAAAATACTTCTTTCATTTTTAAACTTCTACATAGACAATTTTAGTTATTTTCCATCTCCTTTAGACTTCCCTATTTGTCTTCCAAGACTTTTCCTAATATGACCCTATGTTTCCAAGCAAATCTTCCCAGACATGTGCTGTATTTATTGGTTGTCTGTGATTTTGAGCCTTCCATGATTTTTTCACAAATCCTGAAAGTTCACACTGCCTTGATCAATGTTGCACTTCTCCTTTGGACTCTTACTCTGCTTCCTGCCAGTGCGATGATCCAAAGACCAAGGCTGAGGCCTGGCTTGACCATGGTTCCCTTGGCTTTATTGGCTACACCATCTTGGGCAAATCATTTCAGCTTTCTCTGAGCTAGTTTCTTTATGAATATAGGAATAATTCTTCCTCACGTGGTTCCTGTGCAGTTTTGATGTGATAATAGTAGAAAATTTTCCTTAAATTCCGTCCTTTAGAAACTACCTTTATAATCTTTCAATTTTTATAGATCATTTTTACATTTAATACTTTTTTCTTAAATTGAGTCACTGCTTTTATGGTTTCCTTTTAAGAAGTAACGTCATGAAATGAAATACCAGCATGCTTGCCATAAATAGAGTATAAATTAAAAATAGATGCAATATAAGCAATACTAATCTTTTTAGATACTGTTGCCAAGCTTAGGCTCTGACTAAGCCTGTTAAAAAAGATTAGCAACGTTTAAAGAGATTTTAAAGATATTCTAGCACATACATTTAAAAAAAATTATATTTGGCAAAGCGCTTCAATTTTTAGTTAGCTGGGTTAATGGCAGGGTGAAGGGGGAAGGTAGAATCACAGTTAAAACTTATCAAGGTGTTTACTAGAAAGTGAACTTAAACATTTGCAGTTAAAATTTCAAAAATTTGATTCTTATGGAGTAATCAAAAGTATATAAATAATACAAGCAAAATAGCTTGGTTAAAATATTTTTTTAAATATCAAAATAGAAGCATATCTACTTTTCTTGGTGGATGTTCTTTATTAAATTTTTTTTTTCAGATATCAAAATAGAAGCATATGTACTTTTCTAGGTGGATGTTCTCTATTTCTTCTTAATTTCTCTGCCCTTTGAGTCCTGATTCTGTGTTGGATTCCGTAATCACATGAGCTTTCCTTGACCTTCCTTGTGGTCTGCCATACTCTTGGCAAAAAGGGGTGGGGCAGTCTTTTTTTTTCTCTTTTTGTTTTTGAGATGGAGTCTCATTCTCACCGAGGCTGGAGTGCAGTGGTGTGATCTCGGCTCACTGCAACCTCCACCACATGGGTTCAAGTGATTTATCTGCCTCTGCCTCCCGAGTAGCTGGGATTACAGGCATGCACCAACATGACCAGCTAATTTTTATATTTTTAGTAGAAACAGGGTTTCACCATGTTGGCTGGGCTGGTCTTGAACTCCTGACTTCATGATCCACCTTGGCCCCCACAAAGTGCTGGGATTACAGGTGTGAACCACCATGCCCGGCTGGGATGGGGCTGTCTTACCTGGGTAGGCAATGTTTGTGAACTCTGCTGCATTAGCAACGCGTAGATATGACTATCTATGGTCACTGTGTAGTTCCATGCTCTAGATACCTACTTTTAGTATTAGTAATTATTTTATAAATGCCTTGTGTGATCTTTTACCTAGATAATGATCTTCCCTGGATAATTAAAAGTTCCCTATATTACCATACTCATTCTTATACCTAAATTTTATGAACAACCAGTATAATATAGTACACAAATCAGAATCCAAGTTTAAGCCAGTCTTTGAAATTTACACTCAATTTGCCTTGGATGAACCATTGAGCCTAACCTTGCTTTAACTTTTTATGTTTCCTATCTGTATCACAGCGTTATCATGAGAATCAAAGAAAATATGTGAAAATATTTTAAAAACTGTAAAATGTGACTGTGTGTAAGATATTATTGCCATCATTCTTTGTTAGTTTCTTAAGTTGAAATTGACTTTTCAACTAGAGTATAAGCTGCTTAAGGTCAGGAAATGTCTTATGCTCACTCTTATTCCCCATAGCATCCAACGTAGCTTTAGGCATATTTAAAACTTAATGGAATTAAATTGTTGTTTATTTGAATTGGAGTCATTAATAAAATTGTATTGGGAATGTAGTACAGACAGTCCTCAACAATTACTATTATAATTAATTTTATCACAACATTCCAAACTATATGTTAATGCATATTTGGTCTACACTATAAATGTATCAGATATTTTGATATAAGACTAGTGATTCAAACAATTATCACATGACTGTATCATTATAAGCCAATGTGTATATCACTACTAAGAATTCAACCACATTTTGATATTTTCCTCAGTACTATTGTACTATAAAATGTTTAAAGTTTAGAGTTCCAAGAAATATGCCCAGCTACCTAAATTCTAATTTGTCACCATGACTACATGTAGCATATAATTGTTATTATGTCTCTTGATAATCATTCTGTGACTTACCTCACAGAGATAATTTTCTATGATACAGTATTATTCCTATTGCATAGATAGTAAATTAAGGCTAAAAAGTATTGACTCATTTTCCCAAAGTTACAGGAATAACATGGTAGAGCTAGAATCTCACATGAACTTTACCTCCTTCCCAATCCTGTGTTATCTTTTCAATCTACCTCATGTCTGCTCTCTGGGATAGTTGCACAGCTGTCCTAGTGGGCTCTCTCTTCACCACCACCCAGGAGATTCCCTTTGCCTTTCCTCTAAAATGGAACAGTCATGATAGTACTTGCAGCATGGGATGATACTGCTGTAAATGAGATAATTCATGTAAAACATTTAAGTGTCTATCACATATGTACCCTAATAAGTGCTGTTGATAACTCTGTTGTTGTTCTATCAGGAGATTTTTATTGGTCCCAAAACTATTCATGCCACTTGTATTTATTATAAACCCATAATTTAACTAAATGTTACACAAATTGATGTAATATGAATAGAGACAGTAGAGTAATATGAAAAGGGGAAAGTAAAGTTGTCTGTAAAAACTAAAGTGGTTTATTTATCAAGCCATAAACATTTACTTAAGGTGGCATGGTGGCTCACACCTGTAATCCCAGCACTTCGGGAGGTGAAGCAAAAGGATAGTTTGAGGCCACAAGTTAGAGACCAGCCTGGGCAATATATTTTGTCTCTACCAAATAAGTTAGCCCGCTACAGTGATGCGCGCCAGTAACTCCTAGCTATGCAGGATTTTGAGGTGGGAAAATTGAGCCCAGGAGTTAAAAGATTACAGTAACCTAAGATTGTGTCATTGAACTCCATCATGAGCAACAGAACAAGACCCTTAAGAAAAAAGTATTTAGGGCCAGCCACCGCTGCTCATGCCTGTAATCCCAGCACTTTGGGAGGCCGAGGCAGGTGGATAACAAGATCAAGAGTTCGAGACTATCCCGGCCAACATGGTGAAATGCTGTTTCTATTAAGAATACAAAAATTAGCCAGGTGTGGTGTCACCTGCCTGTAATCCCAGCTGGGAGGCTGAGGCAGGAGAATTGCTTGAACCGGGGAGGCAGAAGTTGCAGTGAGCCAAGATCACACCACTGCACTCCAGACTGGGTGACAGAGCAAGACTCTGTCTTGGGGGGAGAAAAAAGTATTTAAATTAGCAGTGGACAGGAGACCTGTAAAAGAGTTGGGGGTGGGGGGCTCGGGGAATGACAAAGCTTTGAAAAGAGTATAGATATTGCTTCACAAGTATCTTTAAACCAAAGGTGGAAATCACAGACTTATGTCTGATGGGTGTAATTTATACAGAAAGAAAGTGAATGAATTCAATCTGCATGGTTACATTGCTTTTATGAAATGATTGCTGAATTAATATACTTAAATCTGTATGGTTGTATTGCTTTTATAAAATGATTGGTGAATTAATTTACTTAAAGTATAAGTTAATATACTTTAAGTTGAAATATTAATGTATGAGCCTTTTGTGTGTGTGTGTGATTCTCTATTTCAACCAGCTTTTTAAATTACCTATTAGTCCAGGCTGGGCGTAGTGGCTCACATCTCTAATTCCAACACTTTGGAGGTAAGGCAGGAAGATCGCTTGAGCCCAGGAGTTTGTAGCCAGCCTGAGCAACATAGGGAGACCTTGTCTCTACAAAAAAAAATTTAATTAGCAGGGTATGACAGCACGTGCCTGTACTCCCAGGCACTGGGGAGGCTGAGGCCAAAGGATTGCTTGGGCCCAGGAGGTTGAGGCTTCAGTGAGCTGAGATTGTACCATTGCATGCCTGCCTGGCCCACAGAGCGAGACTCTGTCTCAAAAAAATAAGATCCACCAGGAACAGTGGCTCACACCTATAATCCCAGCACTTTGGGAGGCCGAGGTGGGTAGATCACCTGAGGTCAGGAGTTCAAGACCAGCCTGGCCAACATGGCGAAACCCCATCTCTACTAAAAGTAGAGCCAAGATCGCACTATTGCACTCCAGCCTGGGCAACAAGAGCAAAAATCAGTCTCAAAAAAAAAAAAAAAACCCCACAAAAATTAGTCGGTCATGGTAGTGGGCACCTGTAATTCCTGGTAGCGGGGAGGCTGAAGCCAGAGAATCACTTGAACCAGGGAGGCAGAGATTGCAGTGATCCAAGATTGCGCCACTGTACTCCAGCCTGGGCAAAAGAGTGAGACTCTCAAGAAATAAATAAATAGAATAAAATAAAAAACTATCAGACCTGACAGCAATGGTTAGAATTACTTTTACTACATTTTACTAATTTCCCTGTTTTACCTCATTGCTATGTCCTTAAAGCCATATCAGAACTCAAGATTTTTAAAAAACAAGTTTGACATTTGCTTTGTTTTGCTTCCTCATTGTCTTTTTTCAAGCGAATTGTTACAAATAATTTCTGTAGCCACACTAGGCATCACCATATTTAAGCTTTATGATTTGTCCTCTGCTGAAGCACAGTGTGAGCACATATTATCTTCTGAATTAGGAGATCAGGTTGCTGGAGAATTAAGGCACATAGGGAAATTTTAAAAATGGAAAATAGAGCTCTCATTTTAGACTTACGAATGCTATTAACGAAGACCATAATATATTTGTCAAATGCCTAAGGAGTCAAATACATTTTTTTAAATTGTGGCTTAAAAAAATAGCTTAAGGCCAGGCACAGTGGCTCATGCCTGTAATCCCAGCACTTTGGGAGGCAGAGGTGGGCAGATCACTTGAGATCAGGAGTTTGAGACCAGTCAGGACAATATGGCGAAACCCCATTTCTACTAAAAATACAAAAAAAAAAATAGTTGGGCATGTGGCACGTGCCTGTAATCCCAGTTACTTGGGAGGCTGAGGTGGGAGAATCTATTGAACCTAGGAGGCAGAGGTTGCAGTGAGCTGAGATCATGCTGCCACATGTCAGCCTGGGCATCAGAGCAAGACCGTCTCAAAAAAAAAAAGTGCAAAACTCAGCATCTTAATCATTTTTAAATATGTAGTTCCATAGTGTTGAGCATTGTTGTGCAGATCTCCAGAACTTTTTAATTTTGCAAAACTGAAACTCTATACCTAATGAACAACTCTCCATTTTCCACTCCCTGCCACCCCCTGTTAACCACCATTCTGTTTTCTGTTTCTATTAATTTGAATACTTTAGATAACTAATACAAGTGAAATCATATGGTATTTGCCTTTGTATGATTAACTTTTTTTATTTAGTGTATTGCTCTCAAGATTCCTCCATGTTGTAGCATGTGTCTGAATTTCCTTCCTTTTTAAAGGCTGAATAATATTTCATTGTATATATGTAGCATGTTTTGTTTATTCATCCATCAATGGACATTTGGATTGCTTCCACCTCTTTAAATGAATTCCTACTTACTAGCGTCTTGGTGGGTACATGGAGACCTCACACCTAATTAAAAAACCCATCCCACTGATTTTCCATTACACAGGATTCCCTACTAAGCTGGCTTGGAAAAAAACTCATCATAAGCACTGTGCCTTTAATTTAGATTACTTGCTCTTCTGTCAGTCTCCTACAACTCAGTAAATGGCATCCCTGTTCATCTAATTGCTGTGGAAATACCTTTGACTCTTTTCTTTGTCTCCTGCCCTATAGCCAGTCATCAGCATGCCAATCTTGTCAGCCCCTCCTTTGAAGCGTACCTAGGCTAGTCAGCATACCCAACATCTGACCACTTCTCATTACCTCCAGTACTTCTGATCTGATCCATACTAGTGTTATCTTTTCTTAGACCATTGTAAAAGCCTCTAACTTTTCTGTTTCTTAGCTTGCTTCCTGCAGTCTGTTCAATCTAGTTTATAGCTGTTGGGATCATGTTAAAACAGAAATCAAAACCTTTCAATGGCTTCTTATCTCATAGTAAAAATGAAAGTCCTGATTATATCCTACAATGCCACATGATCTGTGTTTCCTTCTCCAACATCTATGTCCATCTCTTATTCCATACCCTGTCATTTTCAACTTGCTTATTCTGTCTGATAATCTGGTCTCCTTGCTGCTGTTCATCAAACATGTCAACACACACCTGCTTCACTTTGCACTAACTGTTCTTCCTGTAGATATTTGTATGTTAGATATCTTCAGTTTTCTGCTCAAATGTCACATTATCTGAGAGGCCTTTTCAGACTGAGTATCTAAGTGTGCACACAAACCACTCTCCCACTAGTCCTCTGTATTCTCTTACTCAGCTTTTTTGTTTGTTTTATGACTTACGCCTCTTGACATAGGTTACTTGTAGTTGGTCTTTTCTCCACTAAAATGTAAGCTCCTTGTTGGCAGGGATTTTGTAACTACATTTCAAGTAATTAGAAAAATGTTTCACATGTAGAAGATGCTAAGAAAATACTTAATACATGAGTGAAAGAACTACAGATTTGAAAGTAACATGGGCTGGGTGCTGTGGCTCACGCCTGTAATCCCAGCACTTCAGGAGGCTGATGCAGGTTGATCACGAGGTCAGGAGTTCAGGACCAGCCTGGCCAAGATGGTGAAACCCCATCTCTACTAAAAATACAAAAATTATCCAGGCATGGTGGCAGGCGCCTGTAATCCCAGCTACTTGGGAGGCTGAGCCAGGAGAATCGCTTGAACCCAGGAGGGGGAGGTTGCAGTGAGCCAAGATCCTGCCACTGCACTCTAGCCTGGGCAGCAGAGCAACACTCTGAAAAAAAAAAAAAAGTAACATGGACATAACATTTGAAGATGAGTCCGTGAGCTCTCTTTCCAGAAGATATAATCAACCTGTCTACCTCCATCAGCTTCACTACAGTCATTATGTCTTTCTGTGATTTCTTTAGTTGGTTCCCCCAACTTCTAATTGGCTTCCCCATTTCTATTCTTTGTCTCCCCAACAATCTATTCTCAAACTAGCAGCCTGCATTTAAAAAAAAATTATGCTAGCCAGGTATGGTGGCTCACAACTGTAATCCTAATACCGGGAGACTGAAACAGGAGGATCACTTGAGCCCAGGAGTATGAGGCTGAGAGACTAGCATGAGCAACATAGGGAGATCCTGTCTCCACAAAAAAATTAAAAAATTAACTGGGTGTAGTAGCTGTGACCCCAGCTACTAGGAGGCTGAGGTGGGAAGATCACTTGAGCCTAGGAGGTTGAGGCTGTAGTTAGCCATGATTGCACTGCTGCACTACAGCTTGGATGTCAAAATAATAATAATAATGTTTCAAAAAAAATACTAACTTTTCAATCATTTTACATCATTTTCAGAGTAAAATTCACATCCTTACTATAAATGTGTAAGACTATAAGATGTAACGCCTACCTAATTTGCCCCCTTAAAAAAAAAACAAAACACTTTCTTACTCTGCTTTAGCTACATTAGTATTTCCTAAATATATCAAGTTTATTCCCATCTTAGGGTCTTTTCACAGCTATGCCTCTGCCCTGATCAGTCTTTTCAGGATCCTTACATGTCTGGCCCCTTTTTGTGCCAGTTGAGACCTTAAGGGTTACCTCCTCAGAAAGATCTTCACATTCCACCCAACCAAAAATAGCCTCTCTAATTACCCTTCTTTATTTTCTTTATAACACTATAAGCTGAAATTACCTTGATGACTAATTTTATTTTCTTATTGATGTTCCTGTATCTGCATGACAAAAGGAACTTCTTCTTATTTATTGTTCTATCCCTAGCACGTAGAGAAATGACTGGGACTTATTAGTCACTCAGGTATTTCAACAGAAGAATGGTTGAATGAATGAAGTTTGCTAGTAGTTATCTCAGGCACTTGGTAAAACTGCAGAATCTCAGCCTCCTCCCATAAAATTGAGTCATTAGTGTTAGTTATGTGACCCAGAAATTTGTAGTTTAACACATACCACATGATTGTTTTAACCAGGCAAATTTTGAAAATACTGATTTAATGGAAATAGTGCTGAGTGAATGAATGAGTGAGTGGGTGATCATAGCTCATTGCAGCCTTGAACTTCTGGGCTCTAGTATCTTCTCACCTCAGCCTCCTGAGTAGCTGGGACGACAGACACACACCACCACACCCAGCTAATTTTATTTCTTTTTAAGAGATGGGGTCTTGCTGTGTTGCCCAGACTGGCCTCAAATTCCTGGCCTCAAATGGTCCTCCAGCCTCAGCCTCCTGAATACCTGTGATTACAGACTTGAAGCACTGTGTCCAGCCAGGGAGTTATCTTTTAACCTTAGTATGTTGATAGGAATTAGTTCAACATTTCCCTAAGTGTGTATCATAGGACACTAATTATACAAGATATTTGATACAAAATGAATTATCTTTTTCGATGTATTTAGGAATGCTGAATATTCTTCTTTTAGAGATTAGCTAAGCAGTCATTAACATATTGAAGAGTATAAGAAATTACACTTTAGAGCAGTCTACTTATCTATTAAATAGATTTGCCAAGTCTACTTATAATCCCTGCTCCAAACCATTTCTCACCAAATTCCTATTAATATACTAAGGAATATGTACTTATGCACTGAGGAATACACATTGTACATGAATACAGTATGTGGTTCCATGCTACTATAACAGGTTATTCTGTTCATAGTTAACTGTCTACACAAACCACTTATGTAGCAGATGGTATGGACTAAAGTATACATTTTCGCCTAATGATCTTTGGGGATTTTTTTGGGGCATATATAGGCTCTATATATCTTTTTTAAAACTATATTCTTATTACATTAAAAATTAAAGATTTTTGTCCTTTATGAGGTAGGATAGAAACATAATTAACTCTTTGTATGCACTTGTTTACATTGCCATCTCATTGCTTACTTTGCCTAAAATTACCTACTGTTTTTTTTACTTGTTTATTTATTTGAGACAGAGTCTTGCTCTGTTGCCGGGCTAGAGTGTAGTATTGCGATCTCTGCTCACTGCAACTTCCGCCTCCTGGGATCACGAGATATCCTGCCTCAGCCTCCTGAGTAGTTAGGACTACACACACACCACCATGCCCACCCAATTTTTGTATTTTTAGTAGAGATGGGGTTTCACCATGTTAGCCAGGATGGTCTCGATCTCCTGACCTGACCTCGATCTCCTGACGTGATCCTCCCGCCTCGGCCTCCAAAAGTGTTGGGATTACAGGTGTGAGCCACTGCGCCCGGCCTACTCCGTTTATTTAAACCTCATTAATCTCATGTTAAGTTTTTCCAGATCTATCTAGTTCATTGCTATAAATTTAGAATCTATTATGTAAAGAGGATGGGCTTTTCAGATTTTGTCTTATTTCAACTTGTTTTCTCACCAAGATGAGAGCTTACCCATACAGAGAGGCAGAATCTAATAAATGTGAATGTTAGAGTAATTGTCTTTGGTTCTATCTTTTTTAAATATACATATTAATATATAATGCTCAGATCAGTGTAATTAGTATATCTATTGTCTCAATCATTTATCATTACTTTGTATTAGAAACATTCAGTATCCTCCTAGCTACTTGAGGCTAATATATTATTGTTAACTGTAGTCATCCTTCAATGGTATAGAATACTAGACTTATTCTTCCTATCTAGCTATAATTTTTGTAACCTTTAACAAATTTCTCCCTATACCCCTACCCTCTCCCCATCCCCCTGTTCTCTGCCCATCCCCCTGCCCTTCTCATCCTCCTGCAAGTATCCTCTGTTCTAGTTTTTACTTCTGTGATTTTCAACTTTTTGTTTTTTGACTCTCACATATGAGTGACACATGTAGTGTTTCACTTTCTGTTCCTGACTTATTTCACTTAATATAATGTTGTTCAATTCCTTCTATGTTGCTGTGAAAGGTAGGATTTTATTCTTTTTTAGAGCTGAATAGTATTCCATTGTGTATCTATACCACATTTTCTTTATCCATTCATCTGTTTTTGGACACCCAGGTTGAGTCCATATCTTGGCTGTTGTGAATAGTGCTGCAATAAACATGCCATGCAGGTGCCTCTTTGATATACCAATTTCCTTTCCTTTGTATAAATGCTCATTAATGGGTTTGCTGGATCATATGGTAGTCTAGTTGTAGTTTTTTTGAGTACTCTCCATACTGTTCTCCATAGTGACAATACTAGTTTACATCCCCAAATTTGGTTCCACCTTTAACTTAGTTTAATTCTGAATTGGAATAGTTTCTTTCGATGATGATGATGCTTTGTTTTTTAAAAAAAGAAAACCTGGAGTTGACCAGGTGAGGTGGCTCACACATGTAATCCGAGCATGTTGGGAGGCCAAGGTGGGTAGATCACCTGATGTCAGAAGTTTGAGACCAGCCTGGCCAACATGGTGAAACCCCACCTCTAATAAAAATACAAAAAATTAGCCAAGTGTAATGGCACATGCCTATAATCCCACCTACTTGGGAGGCTGAGGGAGGAGGATCGCTTGAACTCAGGAAGCAGAGGTTCCAGTGAGCCAAGATCTCACCATTGCACTCCAGCCTGGGTGGCAAGAGCGAAACTCCATCTCCAAAAAAAACTTGGAGTGAAGAAAGTTAGAAATGCCTTGTATTAAGACTAGGCATTTCAGGTGTTTGTTTTCCTGAAATAGCTTTTGTAATATGTCTAGATAATATAGCCAGTAGCATAATTGTCTTAATCCTGATATATATGTGCTTGATCATACCTACTTCTCTATCTAAAGAACTGGGCAACAGTTTCCACTGTTGGTGTGTTATTTAATTATATTACTGATTCTATATTTAATAAAGACTAAAACCGTCTACCCTGTGTTTTAGCTACAAGATACCAGCAGCTAGCCTTCATTTGCTTCAAATTATCTGCCAATGATGGTAAATGAAGTAATTCTTAAAGGAAATTTTGCTCAAAATAGTCTCAAAGACTATTGCTGTTGGCAAACTAAGGAAAATAATAAAGATCTTCAGAAAAATTTTACGGAGGAAGTTTTGCAAATGATCACTACCCACAATCATTTCAGTTTGTCTCCATTCTCCCAGGTGCATGTCAGGAAAATAAAATCTTCATTCTTCACTGTTTACCCGAGATAAGTTAAATATATTGAGCAAGTGCCTATTTGTAAAACTACCATATCATTGCTGTTACGAGGAAATATTTTCCATTTATTTTTCTGATTCATCTACCTATTGTTAATAGGTATATAGTTTTTTCTATTTTTTATTTGATCTATCATTTTGACTTATAGAGTATCTCTGGCTTTTTATTATAACCTGTTTGTATTTTTGTCCTAAGAGTGGCTTAATTTATGAAGGCCATCAAAGGGTAAAAATAGTTACCTTATTGGCACATAGTTCCTATTACAGGAAATAATTTGGTTAAAATAAATGTCATTTTGAGTAATCTTTAGGACAACTCCCAGTCTTAGGCAAACTTGGGTGTGTCCTCACCTATGACATAGTCAGGAAAAGCAAATGGGGGAGTTTAGACACAGAATAGTTGAAAGGCGCCCAGACATATCTCAGAGCAGTGTTAACATGATGACTACACAATTTGGATTGCAAACTCAGAAACACCCTTCAGGTTAAATCCACTGAACAATTGTAATTTTTACAGTCAAAACTAGTTTCATTCTAGTAGGTTCATGGGCCTGTATACTCCCAGATTTGCCTTTGTTTTAGTTTTCTTTTTTTCTTTTGAGATGGAGTCATGCTCAGTTGCCCAGGCTGGAGTGCAGTGGTATGATCTCAGCTCACTGCAACCTCTGCCTCCTGGGTTCAAGGAGTTCTCTGCCTCAGCCTCCTGAGTAGCTGGGATTACAGGTGCCCGCTATCACGCCCAGCTAATTTTTTTGTATTTTTAGTAGAGACAGGGTTTTACCATCTTGCAGGCTGATCTTGAACTCCTGAACTCGTGTTTCACCTGCCTCGGCCTCCCAAAGTGCTGAGATTACAGGTGTGAGACACCATGCCCAGCCTTGTTTTAGTTTTTATATATGTTAATAAAAAATTGGCAGGTTCTTGGAGGTTAGTCTTCAGATTACCAAATAAGTCTCAAGTATTGCCCATAATTTTTTAATTATAATAAGTGAAAAATAAAAATCTAAGTTGAACTTGTAGGGAACTACACAGACTTGTTTCTACTCATCTGAAGTATAGTCGGGTGTTCAAAGGAAGACTCATGGCTTGTCTCGAAAGTACACATGCATCATGTATGGTAGCTTAGAAGGCAAGAAATTATATTATACAACAGAGCGAGTTAATTCTTTTTTTTTTTTTTTTTTTTTTTTTTGAGGTGGAGTTTTGCTCTTGTTTCCCAGTGTAGAGTGCAATGGCGTGATCTCAGCTCACTGCAACCTCCGCTTCCTGGGTTCAAGCCATTCTCCTGCCTTAGCCTCCGGAGTAGCTGAGATTACAGGTGCATGCCACCATGGTCAGCAAATTTTTGTATTTTCAGCAGAAACAGGGTTTCACCATGTTAGTCAGGCTGCTCTCAAACCCCTGACCTGAGATGATCCACCCGCCTTGGCCTCCCAAAGTGTGGGATTACAGGTGTGAGCTGCCACGCCCAGCTGAGTTAATTCTTTTTAAAGGAAAAGTCATTTATATTTTCCTCTTTAAAACCATATGTAGTCTGCCAGAGTTATCTGAGATGTTTTTCTATTTCTCTTTATGGGACATATTCCCTGGCAATTCCAAATAACTTGTTTTAAACTATCATACCTTGTTTTAGAACAAGAAAGTTAGAATTACAGAATATTGAGAAGCAAGAACATAAGTTCTCAAAGCATCAAGACTATAACCTTTTTCTTGGGGGAGTAGTTGTGTTGTGTCTTTAGCCACTGATAAACCCAGGCATTCATTATTTATTTATTTTTTATTTTTTTGAGACAGAGTCTTGCTCTATCCCCCAGGCTGGAGTGCAGTGGCACAATCTTGGTTCACTGCAACCTCCGCCTCCTGGGTTCAAGCAGTCCTCCTGCCTCAGCACCCCCTAGTAGCTGGGATTACAGGCACGCGCCACCATGCCCGGCTATTTTTTGTATTTTTAGTAGAGACAGGGTTTCACCATGTTGGCCAGTCTGGTCTTGAACTTCTGACTTCAGATAATCCACCTCCCTCGGCCTCCCAAAGTGCTGGGATTACAGGCATGAACCACTGTACCTGGCTTAGTTTTTTAGAACTATAAACATTAAAATATGAGGTTCTTAACTTTTTCTGTTCCTGCACACCTGAGAGATACAAGGTAATATTAGTGACTATAGCTGGGAATCAGAATCTTGAAGGAGGGGTGTTGGTATGATTTAAGAGAAAAATAGATGATGTGATTAACCTTTACCCATCTTTTCCTCTAGAGTTACTGGAGTAGATTTAGATGATGACCAAGGTTCTCCTAGTTCTAAAATTCTATTCTTTCTCTGCTCTTCTTTACATGCCACCTATATGCTTGCTTCTCCATAACTATAGGGCCCAATTTTTCCTAAGAGAGAGTGTGACAGCAATCTAATAAACCAACTGTTATTCCTACTTTGTCTTATGTGCAAGAACAACATATATACATGTGGCAGGGGGTGGGGGGGAAAGATAAGGTCTCACCCTGTCACCCCGGCTGGAGTGCAGTGGCATCATCATAGCTTACTGCAGCTTCTAACTCTTGGGCTCAAGGGAACCTCTTGCCTTAGCCTCCTGAGTAGCTGGGACTACAGGTGCATGCACCGCTATGCCTACCTAATTTTCAAAATGTTTCATAGAGATGCAGTCTCACTATGTTGCTCAGGCTGGTCTCAAACTCTGGCCTCGTGATCCTCCCACCTCACCCCCCCAAAAGACTGGGATTACAGGCAGGAGCCACTGCACCCAACCCCAGTATCCGTTATTTAGATGGGAAGTAAGATAAGTTTAAAGTAAAAACTGGGAATTCACTTGCTGGTATGTTTGGGGAAAATACTCTAGGAGCATTTCAAATTTTTATTTTTCAAGCAAAATTAAGGAAAAAAATCCCCTGAAAATAAAATTTTAAATGTTCAAATAGCATTTAAAACCTTTGTGGCAGAAATCAGGTTTCTACCTTACTTCCTTAATTAAAGTATGTAGCATATACTCCAGTATACATCAGAAGCTGAAATTTGTTAAGTATTCTGATTGATTCTTTCTGTCTGGAATGCTTGAAGTGTTAGATTTAATTAAGTGATGCAGAAAACATATGTGGACTATGGAAGATACTTGAATTTTGTGTAAAACAGCAATAATTTGATATAAAAATATCTGAGATTTATTGTTAGAAAAAATCACAGGTACTTTTACGTAATCTGTTGCATACATCATAACCGTAGAAAATACTAAAGTTCTGTTAGAGGTTAGTGAAAATAAAAGGTTAACTTTTTTCCCATTGTTCACATACCATTGGTCTAAAATTATTTCTGTTACCCCAGGCACATTCAAGGAAGCCAGACTCCTCAGCATCTCAAGAGATTTAGTCTTTGAGGAAAGCGGAGCTTACTCTTTTTTTAGCTCTTAGTGCTTTTCAAACCTTTAAAATAAGTGAGTGGTTGACTGTTAAATGGTGATTGTCCGTGTCTCTTGCGATAGGAAGTTGGCTTATTGCCACTAATTTTATTTCGGATTACTAAGGAAATTGATATTTATGAAAGCCAATTTAGTCTGTGTATCTTAAAGTCAAACTAGAACATATCTGCTAATAACAATAAGTGACTTTAAGCTGCTGTAGCCATAAGTTTTTTTGTGTCATTAAAACGTTCATTTGTCATTAAAAATGTAACTCATGTCACAGCCCTAAATCATTCTTCTACTTTATGAAACTGTTGCTTGGTCAAATTTGTGTGATTATTATTTTTTTAATTTACTTTTTATTGTGGCAAAATATGTACAATACAGAAGTTACCATTTTAACCATGTTTAAGTGTACAATTCAGTGGCATTAATTACATTCACAGTGTTGTACACCCATTACCACTATCTATTTCCAAAATTTCTCATCACCTCAAACAGAAACTGTACTCTTTAAGCAGTAACATTCCATACCCTCTTCCACTTAGCCCCTGGTAACCTCTAATCTACTTTCCATCTTCATAAATTTGCCCTTTCTCAACATTTTATATAAATTGAATCATACATTTATCTTTTTTTTTTTTTGAGACGGAGTTTTGCTCTTGTTACCCAGGCTGGAGTGCAATGGCGCAATCTTGGCTCACCGCAACCTCCGCCTCCTGGGTTCAGGCAATTCTCCTGCCTCAGCCTCCTTTGTAGCTGGGATTCCAGGCACGCGCCACCATGCCCAGCCAATTTATTGTATTTTTAGTAGAGACGGGGTTTCACCTTGTTGACCAGGATGGTCTCGATTTGTTGACCTCGTGATCCACCCGCCTCGGCCTCCCAGAGTGCTGGGATTACAGGCATGAGCCACCGCACCCGGCCATATATTTATCTTTTTTATGTCTGATTTGTTTTCCTTAGCATAATGTTTTCAAGGTTTATCTATGTCATCAAATTTATCAAAATTTCATTACTTTTTATAGCGGAATAATTTTCCATTGTAGGTATATATTACATTTTGTTGATTCATTCATCTGTGGGAGTATACTTGGTAACCTTTTGGCTATTGTGAATAATTTCACCATAAACTTTGTGGTAAAGTATCTGTTTGAGTCCCTGTTTTCAATTATTTTGGAAGTATAATTAGGAGTGCAGTTGCTGATGGTGATTACGTTTAACTTTTTGAGGAATGTGATCATTCTTTACACTAGTTCATTCTGTTTTTTATTATCTTCACATCAATATTTCATGTTTTTTAAATTTTTTGCTTATTTCCTTGGTTGACTTTTGTTGCTGATTTTAAAGAAATTATTTGTTTTGATCATTCATTTTTTTCTTTTCTTTTCAATTGTTTGTTTTTCAGACCTGAGTCAGAACTCCATCACAGGGGAACACAGCCAGCTGTTAGGTATAGTATTACTGTGGGGATTGACTCTCTCCCAAGTCACTCTTAACTCATTTATTCTAACAGACATTATTCCCTTCTCTGATTCTGTTTTCTGTTCCCTTCTTTCCTACTTTTCACTCCACAACTTTTTTCCTGCTTCTTCTACTCCCACCTTGCTAAGTTTTAGGAAACTACTCCTATAACTGATTACTAAGACTCAGTTAAATTAAAAGTAATTTTGCATAGTCTGTGGTTAAAAAAAAATCTAAGAACCAGAACTTTTTTTTCAAGATAATTTAGCAAAGAAAATATTATAATACCTTATAATATCTCTGACTTTGCAGCTAATTTTCCCTTTTTGTTACTTTTCTTGGCCTTTTTATCACCATTTTGATTATTAAAAAGTACTTTTTAAACAGCATGGCCTTAAACAGTCCTTAGAATTTGGTGTCCCAGTTCCTTAGCTATGAAACAAGTTATGGAAATGAATTTACTTCCTCTGGTTATCACTTTTTTAACCTTCAGTAAGTGTATAATTTGACAAGAATTTTTTTTTTCTTTAAGATAGCATCTCGCTCTGTTGCCAGGCTGGAGTGCAGTGACATGATCTTGGCTCACTGCAACCTCTACCTCCTGGGTCCAAATGATTCTCCTGCCTCAGCCTCCCAAGTAGCTGGGATTACAAGCGTGGGCCACCATGCCCAGCTAATTTTTGTATTTTTAGTAGAGACGGGGTTTCACCATGTGGGCCAGGATGGTCTCGATCTCCTGACCTCATAATCCGCCCACCTTGGCCTCCCAAAGTGCTGGGATTACAGGCGTGAGCCACTGCGCCCAGCCTTGACAAGAATTTCACAAGACCTCAGGATTGATAAATTCTCAGAATATAAAAAGAAACATACTCTGATGAGGCACTCATCCCATATAAAAGGTATATATAAACAAAGTAAAAGTCCTTTGAAGTATCTCTTCTTACTACCTCACTTCCACCTCTTATAAGTAGTTGCTCTTGACAGTTTCTTGGGAATTCTTCAAGTTTTTAATTACAAATTTTTTTGTTATATATCATTATCTTTTTTCCTTTATATATCAATGGTGTTATAGTAAATAGACTGTTCTGTTACACAGACTGCTTCTTTTTACTTAACATTTTACCTTGGACATCTTATATCAGTATGTAAAGATCTGCTTCAAGGGCCAGGCACAATGGCTTACGCCTGTAACCCAGCACTTTGGGAGGCCAAGGCAGGCAGATCACCTGAGGTTGGGAGTTCGAGACCAGCCTGACCAACATGGAGGAAAACCCGTCTCTACTAAAAATACAAAAATTTGCCGAGCATAGTAGCACATGCCTGTGATCTCAGCTAATTAGGAGGCTGAGACAGGAGAATCACTTGAACCCAGGAGGCAGAGGTTTTGGTGAGCCAAGATCGTGCCATTTCACTCCAGCCGGACAATAAGAGCAAAACTCCCATCTCAAAAAAAAAAAAAGATCTGCTTCATTCCTTTGGTGGAAGAGTATTTTATTGTGCTCCTACACTATAATTTTATTCAGCCAGTTCTCATGAGCATTGATTTCTAAGTGTGTTACTGTTATAAGTTATGTTGCAATCAATGTCTTGTACTTATATTCCTGCAATCTTAATGCCAGTATATATGTAGGGTAAATTCCTAATAGTGAAATTCCTTACTCAAAAGATACATACATTTTTTTAAAAGATATATCAGCTTAAACTCTCACCAATGTATACTTGACTCCCTATAATTAAAAAAAAATAGGTATTATTAATCTAACATAGTTTATTTACCTAAAAGGTAAAAATGGCATCTCTAGTTTTTTATTTATACTTCCTTCAGTATATGTGAGGTTACTTAATTTTTAGTATATTATTTAGTATATTAACACGTGTGTGTATGTGTATGCTTTGATTTGAGGCTTATTTTGATCACTGCTGAGCTCTTAGCTATTTAAATATATGTAAAGCAGCTATGGAAAAATAAGCTATCAAAAAGTCCAAAGTAGGGAAAGTAGAGGATTTGTTGAATAAGCTGGGATACTTGTTTTTTGTTCTTTCTATGTTAAAGACTTAGAATAGTTCTTGAGTTAATGAGACCATAGCCCTCATTCCTTTAGTGAATTTATGTGCAGAACAGTACCTGACATCCTAGGCACTCAATAAATATTTGTTAAGTAAATGGCTTGACAAAAATGTAGAAATTTAATCACTAAGGTCCTGACCGTGTGATGTTAGAGTTTTTTTTTTTTTGAGGCAGATTCTCGCTCTGTCACCCAGGTTGGAGTGCAGTGGCACAATCTCAGCTCACTGCAACCACTGCCTCTCAGGTACAAGCAATTTTCCTGTCTCAGCCTTCCAAGTAGCTGGGACTACAGGCACCTGCTGCCATGCCCAGCTAATTTTTGTATTTTTAGTAGAGACCTTGGTCAGTCTGGTCTCAAACTCCCTCCACCCACCTCAGCCTCCCAAAGTGCTGGGATTACAAGTGTGAGCCACCATGCCCGGCCACTTTTTTATACTTTTATATAGTATAGTTTCTTTACATTGTTCAAAAATAGTCTTCTGTATATAAAAATTTTATATTTGGATCAGAGATGATTAAGCTTTTATTGTAAAATTTTGCCAGACCATGGAAAGAACATCCTTCCTCTAAACTATGAGAGTGCTTCTATCCCTGATACATACATGACAGCCGAGATGCTTGAGAATAGTTCATTATCATCAAGAACACATGTACAATGGAGGCAGCTTAGCTGATGAAATGGACAGTCAAAAGTTGATACAGTGCCAGTATTACCAAGCTGGATTTTGATCCCAACTAACCACCTGCAATAAAGAATACATGGGGAATTGTAGGCAAAAAGAAATAGCTTTGATTGTGAATGAAGAGTTATCTTAGTCATTTTTAGCCAAAAAAATTCTAATAATATTTGCAAAGAGACTACTTTAAACATTAATCTTATTTGGCAGCCTAGTGTTGCATTCCATTTTTAGCCAACTTGAGGATTTATCCAGTCTTTTGGCCAGATTCTCAGGTTAGTCCATCCTGCCACCCTGAGTTCTCTCTCCTGGGTTCATGGAGTCAGATCATATTTTCCTTTTTTTCATGCTCTGAAGAACTATCATCTTCTGTTTTCTGTCTTAAATGTCTTTGTCTTAGCTATAGCCTCAAAATCTTTAAAAGGCTGGCTTATTAAAAGAAATTTATGAGTTACAAAAGAGTGAAAGATGTTTTTTTGTTGTATTTTCTAACCATCTGATAAGTTACTCAGAAAAGGCATTATAAGCTTGAATGTTCAAATTCCTAATAGTGGAATTCCTTATATAATGCTTGAATGTTCAAGCTTATAATGCCTTTTCTGAGTAATTTGAACAGTTATAAGCTTGAACATTCAAGCTTATAATTCCTTTTCTGAGTGACTTACCAGATGGTTAGAAAATAACATCCAGCTAGGGGTCCAAAGTGGCTCCCACTGGAGGTCGTGGCGCTTGCGAAGGCGAGGTTATGAGTTCAGGGCTAACCTGAGCAACCTTATAAGCTCAAACTGATTGGCAAAAAAAAAGAAAAAGAAAATAACATCCAGCTTTCCCTAAAAACCTTATTTAGAGTAATTTGGACTGGTAGGTGAAAAACTGGTTCAGTTGCTTTGACTGCTTGATTGAATTTGTGGTAACATCTTTCAGATCTTTCCTGTTGAATTGGATATATAATAGCACTTTCCAGGCCTTCAAAATGTTTTTACTGTCAACAGGGCACTGTTATTTTAATGTTTCCACTGACTCATCAGGTCTCTTGCAAAACTTAGGGTCAGGTTGAGGAGCTATATAGGAGAATAGAACTGCTATTGTAATAATGAATCAAGCTGTACACCTGTGATTTATGAACTTTGTGTGTGTGTGTGTGTGTGTGTGTGTGTAGCTTTCTACTTGACAATTTTTAGAAGGTTAGCAAGCAAACAAGCCTTGGGTCCAGGCATTTTTATAAGTTTTATCAGACAACATAGGAAAAAATAATTCTAGTCTTCTGCAGTCAATCTCTCGTGGAATAGAAAACCAAATAACCACTACCTCAGTTTCGAGACTTTTGCAACCTTAATACTAAAACTTAAGAACGGCAATATGAGATTAAAAAAAATAGTGCTCGGATTAGAGGTGTGAGCCACTGTACTCAGCCACACCTCTTTTCTTTATAAATTACCCAGTCTCAGGTATTTCTTCATAACAGCATGAGAAAGGACTAATATACGAAAAACCCACTGTTTAAGTTCACGATTTCATGATGATAATTAAAAAACTAGCCAGGCACAATGGCTCACACCTATAGTTCCCACACTTTAGGAGGCTGAGGAGGGAGGTAGGAGGATTGCTTGAGGCCAGGGATTCAAGATCAGACTGGGCAACATTGCAAGAACCCATCTCTACAAAAAAGCAAAAAAATAATTGGCTGGGCATGTTGGCACACACCTGTAGTCCTAGCTACTCTGGAGGCTACATTAAGTTGTGATGGTGCCACTGCTCTCTTCCAGCCTGGGCAACAGAGTGATACCCTGGTCTCACACACACACACACACACACACACACACACACAAAAAGCCCACAACTAATTGGTTACCATTGAAGTATTTAGTGAACCAATTATTCTGACAACTGGTCAGTAAAGGGAAAGAACTAAGTATTTTTCTTGTTTTTAACTGAACCACTTGGTAACCAAATAGTAGATTAAAGGAAATGTCTCTATATAGAGGTAATCCAGCTAACAAATGAAGGAACCATAATAAAATGAAAATATTACCTTTTGGTAACCTCTCATAAATTAATGGAGCCAGGCATTACTCATCAACAATTGCTAATATCTCAAAAGGAAAGACAACCAGATGACAATGACATGTAACTCCTGGCAGATCATAATACCACTGTGAAGTAGTTTTTCTCCCTACCCTCCTAAAGTACTGAATGTGATTAAGCTTTTAGAACCAGCTACCAATTTATAGGAATTACAAAAAACAGAACAGGTTAAACAGCATTATGTGGATGCCATCATCAAAACCCAGACCATCAGAAACTCTCTAGGACAAATGGCATGGTTTCCTTAACAAATAAAAGGCAAAACAAAGTATAAAATAAAAAACATAATTTATAGCATTTGAGACAGGCTTTCAGATTCACATAGTCACATAGTACAAACCCAAACCTGTGCCAAGGGAAATTAAGTACCCTTACTGCCCTCCTGCCTATCTCAGACCAGTGAAGGCCATTTGACAAGATTAGGAAGCTAAAGGAGTAATTGAGATTTATCTGGGGCCCAAATTATAGTATAAGTGGTAATTGACAAAAGCAACATTGTAGAAGTAATAATGGTACAACAATAAGGTGTTTATGAAGAGTAAGACCTTTGGTATACGTTTTTCTGTTTACAAAAAAAAAGTATGCCATACAAAACAGAAATCTGAAATCTTGAATAGATCTATCTTAACAGTTTTCATTTGAATTATGCGTTGGAACACCAGTAAGTTTCCAAAAAAATATCAGCATTATTTAGATAGTAAAATGAGAAAAAGAAATATAATGGTGTCTGGGTGCCAGTGGCTCACACCTGTGATCCCAGCACTGAGGTCACCTGAGGTCAGGAGTTCCAGCTGGCCAACATGGTGAAACCCCATCTCTACTAAAAATACAAAAAATTAGCCCAGAATGGTGGCGGGCACCTGTAATCCCAGCTACTTGGGAGGCTGAGGCAAGAGAATCACTTGAACCCAAGAGGCGGAGGTTGCAGTGAGCTGAGATTGCGCCACTTTGCACTCCAGCCTGGGCAACAGAATGAGACTCCGTCTCAAAAAAATAAAAAAGGAAGAAACCATAATAGTAATCTGATAGATGATGTAATGCAAAGCGTTACTGAGGCCAGTCTTAGTAGGGATCCTTCAAAGGACTCATTTTAGCATTCTGGATAATCATAAAAGAGCCCTGGAATATGGAGTTGGTTCCTAGTTCCTGCAGAGTAAAGATTATTTGCTATTTAGAAACTAGAAGTTCCTTTCCATCTGGTATCTCCTGGGTACACAATAGTGACCCAAACTTTTGAAGCCTGAACTCTGAAGCTCTGTGGTTTCCCACCAAGGTATTCAAGCCAAGAAGTAATCCATGCCTTTCTGTATAACCACTTCTAATTTCATGCCTTTTGGGATAACCCACTTGATGAAAGCTTTATTTCTTGCCTTGGAAACCCTTGACCTTTCATGACTGTCCACATAACCCATGATTGACCAGGAACTCTATGGGAGCCTCCCATTGCACAACACTACTGCAAGTAGACCATGAGTAGAAGGCATATTGGAGGCGTCAATGGTCTCATAAAATGTAGGCAAAAATCTCCAGTGATGTTCTTCTAACTTCCAAATAAAAGTAAGCAAGCAAAGGAAGGTGGGCCAGAAACAGCCAGGATCTGGACTGTCTGATGATTATAATGAGTAAAATTGTCATAAAAGTTATGTTGATTTCATCTGAAACTTGAGACTAGAGAAGTTCAAACATAGAGGTGCCAGGGATGTAGCAGCGGGAGCCAGAGCTGCTAGGAGGTGGTTTGGACAGCAGGTAGCAGAAGGGTACAGGATTGTCCTCATGCAGATTTTCATAACAGCATCATTGTAAAGTTATTGAATAATAGAGAGGTAGTATGTTGACAATCCTCAAGATAAATGACATGGTCCTGAGTCTGGGTTACAAAATTCTGTTAAATGTTCAAATCAGTAAATGCAGTTATGAAGATGAGCAAACTCCTCAAGAATGAAAGGCTGTTTAAAGAGAAGGAAAATAAATGGAACTTCCAGAAAAGAAAAAACATTCATTGATATAAAAAGTTAAATGGTAGCTTAGTAGTAGGTAAATAATGTAAACAAAAAGAACTGCGTCTTAATGAAACTACAGAATATCTAAGAAAAGATCTTGAAAGCAGCCGTAGAGAAAAGACAGTTCATCAAAGGAACAACAGAATGACAGAAAAATTCTCAGTAGCAAAATACAAAGCCACAAACACAAACCAGAAAACACAAATAAATGTACACAAAAATTTTGTAGAGACAAAGTTTCATAGTGTTGTTCATGCTGGTCTCAAACTGCTGGCCTCAAGCGGTCTTCCTGCTGTGGCCTCCCGAAGTGCTGGGATTATAAGAGAGAGCCACTGTGCCCAGCCTAGAGACATTTCTGACAGTCACTACTGGAGGTGCTACTGGCATCTAATGAGGCCAGGGATGCTCTTAAATATTCTACATATTCTGCAGTGCACAGGACAGTTCCCCACAACAAGTAATTATTTGCTCTAAAATTCCGTAGTTCTTGGTTTGAGAAACAGAAAGGCGTTCTAAGGAAGGTACCTCAGGAAAAAATAAAATCCTAGAAGACTAGTAGTCTGAAATATAACAAACGGTAGTGAATAAATGAACTAGTAAACTTGTACCTTGACCCAAATCAGTGTTGTCTCTATAAAACAACTCTAATATTTGTGGAGGTTTTTTTTTAAAAAAAAAGATACTACTGGAAACATTGGACACCAATATTAGGTAAGTCAGGAAAAGAAAGTTGGAATTGAAGTATTAGACAGTCTTTGGGTTGTTCAGGAGGTTTTCAAGCAATTGTTTAAACATATTTAACAATTTAAGTAAAATATATAGTAAAATGTCAAGGGTCATTGCTAAAAGAACAGAAATAAAGGATGGAAACTAGAGGGGAAAATGGTATTAGGGAAAAACAAACCAAAATATCCAAAGAGCGAGAGAGAGAGAGACAGAGGATGAGAATGAATCATAGAGAAAGAACAAATGAAAAGATGGTAGAACCCTGTATAAATATATTAATCACTAAGGTTGATTGACTAAACTTGGTAGTTCGAAAGACAGATTGCCAGACTTTTAAAAATCTAACCCAAACAAATAGATAATAAACTTGTGTTGCTTAAAATGCCAATACATTTGGAGGTAATTTGATAAGCAAAAAAATTATTACTAAACAATAGACGTATGTTTAAAATTGTTGTGTCAGCCAGGACCGGTAGCTCACATCTGTAATCTTAGCACTTTGGGAGGCTGAGGCAGGCCAGTGGCTTGAGCCCAGGAATACGAGAGCAGCCTGGGCAACATGGCAAAACCTCATTTCTACAAAAGAATCCAAAAATTAGCTGTTCATGGTGACATGAGCCTGTAGTCTTAACTACTTGGGAGGCTGAGGCGGGAGGGTGTCTTGGGCCCAGGACGCCAAGGCTCCAGTGAGCCGTGATCACACCACTGCACTCCAGCCTGGGTGAAAGAGTGAGATCCTGTCTCAATAATAATAATAATAATGATAAAATTGTCATGCCTTCTTGGTGAATTAACCCTTTTTTTATTATGTGGTTACCTTCTAATCCCTAACAAAATTTTTCTCTTACAAACAAATTTATCTGATATTAATAAAATTATATTATCTTTCATTTGGTTAGTGTTTCCCTGATAGCTCTTTACTTAGTATTTTTCTAATGTTCAGCTTTTGTATGTCCTTATGTGTCTTATAAATAATATATGTCTTGATTTTGTTGTTTAATCCAGTCTTGTCAATCTTTATGTTTTAAATTTAGTCTATATACATACATTACAGGTATTATTGATATACTTGGACCATTCTGCCATCCTAAATTATTTGTCCCACTTTTTCTGCTTCTTTATAATCTCTTCTTAAAAAAAAAAAAAAGCTATCTATGTTACTCCTGCCTCCCAAATGAACATTAGCACACTCTCACATTACTTTCTCCTTTGCTCCAACCACATCATGTTATTTCAATCAGAAAATGAGGGTCTATTCAATAAATGGATTTGGAAGAACTATCTACGATCTGGCTCTTTTCTGTCTTTCTAAATATGCTCTCCTTTCGTCACTCTCCTTTAGCTATGTTGTCCTTTCTGCTTTATGAATCCACTAAAATTTTTTCTGCTTTAAGATCTTTTAAAATTGCTATATTCCCTTTGCCTGAAATGTAGACTTTTCCTTATTATCCTATGCCAGGAGTGTGCTGCAGCCAGCTCATATCAGCTCACAAGAGCCAGTTAAGCAAATCTCTTCCCAAAACCATGTTCATTGTCTTCACATTAGTAGTTTGAAATTAGCCATGCATGAATACTTATACCACAGAAATTATCAAGTACTCCAAATCAGGGGTTTAATTCTTGAGAGGTTGCTTATCAACACACCAATGGCCTTATATGAAGTTGTCATTCCCCTCCCTAGTCACAGTCTCTCCCAATACCTATTTCATTTTCTTCCTTGAATTTATACTTCTTGAAATTCTTTTTTTAATTTAATTTTATTTTATTTTATTTTTGAGGTGGAGTTCCACTCTTGCCCAGGCTGGAGTGCAATGGTGTGATCTCGGCTTACCGCAAACTCTGCCTCCCAGGTTCAAGCAATTCTCCTGCCTCAGCCTCCCGAGTAGCTGGGATTACAGGCATGGGCCACCATGCCCAGCTAATTTTGTATTTTTAATAGAGATGGGGTTTCTCCATGTAGATCAGGCTGGTCTCGAACTCTGACCTTAGGTGATCCACCTTCCTTAGCCTCCCAAAGTGCTGGGATTACAGGCGCAAGCCACCATACCTGGCACTTCCTGAAATTCTTTTTGGGTTTGTTTGTTTTTATTTTGTCCTGTTTTTTGTTGCTGCTATTGTTATTTTTAGTTATTTTCTATCTTCTGTAACTTCAGTATATGCACAGTGAAGGCAGTGTCTCTACTGCTGTACCCTTGGGACCTAGAACAGTACCCAGTACATCCTAGGAATTTAATAAATATTAGTTGAATAAATTGAATAAATGAATTACTCAGAAGTGGTGATAATTTTAAGCTATTCTCTAGAATTTTCTATTCTGTACAAAAATTAGCTGGGTGTGGTGGCCTTTGGTCCCAGGTACTCGGGAGGCTGAGGCAAGAGAATCGCTTGAACCCAGGAGGCAGAGGTTGCAGTGAGCCAAGATTGTGCCACTGCACTCCAGCCTGGTGACAGAGCAAGACTCCCATCTCAAAAAAAAAAAAAGAATTTTCTATTCTGGAGCCATTAGAAAGAGGAAAATAATTATATTGTTCTTTCTTTTTATAACTTTTTATTACTGAAAATATCAAAAGTACGGAAAAGTAGGATAGCGTAATGAACTGCCGTGAATGCATCATTCAGCTTCAACAATGTTACAAATCTGTTTTCAAGACCCTACCTAATTTTTCTCTAGACTGTTTTAAAGAAAATTCCAGCCATCATATGATTTTACTTGCCCTTTTAAAAAAATAAGCAATAATTTTCGGTTATTTTTTATTGTTTTAAAAATGCCTTTTTACGTTTGATTTGTTGAGTTAGGATCCTAACAGTGTTCACACTTTGCAATTAGTTGATATGTCTTGTTTTGTTTTGTTTGGTTTGGTTTGAGACGGAGTTTCACTCTTGTTACCCAGGCTGGAGTGCAATGGTGCGATCTTGGCTCACCGCAACCTCCGCCTCCTGGGTTCAGGCAATTCTTCTGCCTCAGCCTTCTGAGTAGCTGGGATTCCAGGCACGTGCCAACATGCCCAGCTAATTTTTTTGTATTTTTAGTAGAGACGGGGTTTCACCATGTTGACCAGGATGGTCTCGATCTCTTGACCTCGTGATCCACCCGCCTCGGCTTCCCAAAGTGCTGGGATTACAGGCTTGAGCCACCACGCCCAGCCTAGTTGATATGTCTTTTAAGTCTCTTTTATGTATAAAAGTTCACCTTTTAAGTTTATGCTATTTATTTGCTGGAAAAAGTCAGATCATCTTGTAAAAGTTCTCACATTCTGAATTTGGTGATTAGATCCTTGTGATGTTTAACATGTTCCCCCTTTGTGTTTTCTTTAAGTGATAGATTTTGAGGCTTGATTAGATTCAATTTCCCTTCTTTTGGCAAGAATATATCATAGCTTGTATAGTGTATTTTTCATTGTATTACAGGAGATTGTGTTGTCCTACCTTCAGAGATATTAAGGCTGATTAGCAGGCTGCAGATCACCCTGATTCATCCATTGTAAAGTTCAGCCTCAGCCTTTCACCTAATGGTTTTAACAGCCATTGATGATCATTGCCTAAATCCATTATTTCATTAGTGACTTTTTTTTCTAATTCTGTCATTCCATCTATGGAAGGATGAAATTTTCTTTTAATTAGTGGTTACCCTGATATGCAGTTGGCACAAGAAAGGCAAGATGATTGCTTTCCATTTATTTTTTTTCTATTTATTAATATTATTTTTCAGAGGCATGTGTTGTTTCCTTAACAGCCCCGAAAAGGTGACGAATTCTTCAAAATATAATTTTGGGTGTTTCATAAATTTGCATTTCAATCCACGTTATTTATTTTTAGTGTTTATATATTCCGTTTTTGGGCATTGGGAACCCCTTCAGTTTGGCTCTGTACCCTTTGATGTGACCCAGTAATTTTAATAGTTTATTGACTGTTTCTCAAGCCCATCCTTATACATTTAAGGTCATAGGGTTTTTAATTTTTTAATTTTTGTATTGATATTTATTTCCCAAGTATTGAAAATGTTAATTTTTAATATATTTATGATATTTATTTTTCACTTCTCTCCTGCCAGACTCTGTAATTATGTAACTTTTGCATAATAATGAAACAAAGTTAAGGAAGAACTCAAATAACACAGTCTGCTGTCTTATGGACCTAGTCTCTTTTTTTTCCTCATAGCTCTTTCACTGAATTTCTGTCAGATGCCTCTTTTAACATTAAAAAAAATATGGGAGGGTTTGTACAAAAATAATAGTTAAATGACATAATATAATGTTTTTCTTTTTTCAACATTTTTCTCCCTGAGACTGAGTCTCACCCTGTAGTACCGGCTGGAGTGCAGTGGATCAGTCATGGCTCACTTGCAACCTTGTACTCCTGGGATCAAGGGATCCTCCTGCCTCAGCGTCCTGAGTAGCTAGAACTACAAGCGTACACCACCATGCCCTGCTAGTTTTTAAATTTTTTTTGTAGAGGTAGGATATCAATGTTGCCCAGGCTGATCAGGAACTCTTGGACACTAGAATCCTCCCACCTGGGTCTCCCAAAGTTCTAGGATTACAAGCGTGAGCCACCATGCCTGCCCTATTTTTTTCAACTTTTATTTTGGATTTAAAGTGTACATGTACAGGTTTGTTACATGTGTATATTGCATGATGCTGAGGAATGTGTTATGTGCAGTCCTTTCACCCAGGTAGTAAGCATAGTGACACAGGATTTTTCTTCTTTTTAAGACAAACTCTCACTCTGTAGCCCAGGCTGGCCTGCAGTGGCTGGATCTTAGCTAATTGCAACCTCCAGTTCCCAGGTACAAGCAGTTCTCCTGCCTCAGTCTCCCAAGTAGCTGGGACTACAGGCATGCCCCACCACACCTGGCTAATTTTTGTATTTTCAGTAGGGAGGGGGTTTCACCATGTTGGCCGGGCTGGTCTCAAACTCTTGACCTCAAGTGATCCACCCACTTTGGCCTCCCAAAGGGCTGGGGTTACAGGCATGAGCCACTGCACCCGGCCGACACAGGATTTTTTTGGCCACTTTGCCAGCCAGAGACCTCCGGCCAGCAACATTCATGCCCAGGCCTTGCCCAGGCCCAAGCTCACCAGAAGAAATGCCCAGTCTATTCAGCCTACTGGGCTGTGCCTGGCTTGCGCTCTGGTGCAGATCCTGCAGCCATTTCAGCTGCACACTCAGACTCTGGTGGGAGTTGGGTGGTGAGCAAGTAAGCGCAGTGTCTGGCCAGCCGCTCTAAGCACTGAGACAGGAGCAGGCTCTATGTGGGGCTTGTTGCTGGACCGGGCGTGTCACACTGACGGGAACACAGTGGTGCCCAAATAGGGGTGCCTGCAACCCTGAACCTCAGAGGGGGTGTCGCAGTGTGTTAATTGTGCTTTCAGTCCCTCCATCTGCAGCGGAATGGACAGAGGCATGTTAATAGTCCTTTCAGTCTCGTTGCCCCGGCTCTGGCCTGCTGTTGCTTTCCATTGAGTGGGGTAGCTGCCCTCCACTGGCAGAGTGTGGAGGGCCACAGTATTACAGCCTTCTTTGTACCTGTGTTAGGTAGGTCCTGAGTTCTTGTCCCTCATCCAAGAAGAATGAGGTTGTGCTGATGATCAAAGGGTAAGGAGAGCAGAGAAGAATTTTGTTGAATGACAAGAAATGGTTCTTAAGGGAGAGGACATGCAAAGGTGGTTTTCTCTCCCTCCCTCCCTCCCTCTCTCTCTCTCTCTCTCTCTCTCTCTCTCTCACATTGGGGCTGGGGAGCTTATGGGCTCAGAGTGGGAGAGTGCATGCTGATTGGTTTGTGAGTATGCAAAAAAGGCTAAAACAAAGGCGCCACTCAAAGGGGCATGATAATGTAAAAAAACCAATTAGGGAAAGGTAGATACAAGTTAAATAGGTGACAGGTGGGGAATCAATCAGAGGAAAGTGTGACAAACAGGAAGAGAGGTTCTCAATCCAGTCCGTGGATTTATCCAGGACTTGTAGCTAGGCTTTAAATTGTCTTTCCCTTGAAGGTTGGGTTTCCCTAGGGATCTACCCCATCTGCCTAGGCATCTAACTGCCTCTTGATGCTATCAATAGTACCTGATTGATAGTTTTTCAGCCCTTTTCTCGCGTCTTCCCTGCCCCCTCCCAGTGTCTGTTTTTCCCATCTTTATGTCCATGTGTACTCAGTGTTTAGCTCCCACTTAGAAGCGAGAACATGAAATATTTGGTTTTCTGTTCCACATTAATTTGCTTAGGATAATGGCCCCCAGCTGCACCCATGTTACTGCAGAGGATATGATTTTGTTCTTTCTTTTTTTGTGGGGCTTATCATATTCTATTGTGTACATTTTATTTATCCAGTTTACCACTGATGGGCACCCCTGGATTGAACCTTGTCTTTGTTATTGTGAGTAGTGCTGTAATGAACTACAAGTGCATGTGTCTTTCTGGTAGAATGATTATCCTTTGGGTATGTACCCAGTAATGGGATTGCTGGGTGGAATGGTAGTTCTAAGTTCTTTGAAAAATCTTCAAATTGCTTTCCAAAGTGGCTGAACTAATTTACATTCCCACCAACAGTGTATAAGCGTTTCTTTTTATATGCAGCCTCGCTAACATCTGTTATTTTTTACTTTTTAATAATTGCCATTATGACTGGTGTGAAACGTTCATCACTGAAATCAGAGAAATGCAAATCAAAAACTTCATATAATTTATAAAAGGTTAGAGAGCTATGAAGGCAGAAGGCTTTTACTGTCATTATCAGCAGCAATAGGGTATAAAGGAGACCACATCTAGCACAGTGTTATACACTGAGTAGATACTCAATATTTTTTTCTCCTAAATGTAGGTGACTTTAAGAGTAGTCTCGGCTGGGTACAGTGGTTCGCGCCTGCAGTCTCAGCACTTCGGAAGGCTGAGGTGGGCAGATCACTTGAGTCCAGGAGTTTGAGACTAGCCTGGCCAACATGGTGAAACCTCATCTCTACTAAAAATACAAAAAGTTAGCTGGGCATTGTGGTGCACGCCTGTAATCCCAGCTACTCAGAGGCTGAGGCAGGAGTATCTCTTGAACCCGGGAGGTGGAGGTTACAATGAACTGAGATTGCGCCACTGCAGTCCAGCCTGGGCAACAGAGTGAGACTTTGTCTCAAAAAAAAAAGAAGAAGAAGAATAGAGTCTCAGTGGGCTGGACTGGAATTCCAAAAGAATAGTGTCTCCAAAGAATTCCAAAAGAATAATTCCTAAGGAAAGGAATTACCCTCCATGTTTAATTCTTAGAGATTTATTTTTGCTCCTGCTGGAGAGGGGGCCATATTCTCCAAGCAATGCTGGTTGAGTTCTACTCTCTAAGATGAAATTTGAATATGAAAATGGGTTTTATTAATAAGGAAGAAATATACAGTTATCTGATGCTAACTTGATCTTTTTTTTCCCCAGATGATGGACATAAGAAAGCTCGAAACGCTTACCTGAATAATTCCAATTATGAAGAAGGAGATGAATATTTTGATAAAAATTTGGCACTCTTTGAGGTAATATTTGGGAGAAAACTATGGACTGAGACTTTAGGAACAGAGATCTCATGATAGGCATTTTTTTTTTTTTTTACATCATTTGGTTTTAAAATTGTACAAGCTGGATTATTTAATAACTAATATTAAAAGAAAATATCATAATTATTGTAACTTGTTTTCATGCTAATTTTGTCTGTGTAATCTAATTATAGTGGGTAAATATCAAATCAAATTGCTATGTAGTAAAGAAGAGGAGTTTGACTTCTTGGACATATGGATAACCTTGCAGTCTAATTCAGCTGTGATTTAAATGTTTTTATTAGAATAATCTTTCTTCTAAGTATAAATCAGTGTATTTCTCTACCCTTTGTCTGGAAAGACTATCATTTGCCTTAGAACTAACTAAACAAAATCACTGTAGGAAGCAGGCTGCCAAATTAGCAGGACCTGCTTATTTTTTTTATGTCAAATAATAATTGTATATATTTATGGATTACAGTGTGATATCTTGATATTTGTATACATTGTGGAATGATTAAATCAAGCTGATTAGCATATCTATTACCTTGGATACTTATCATTTTTGTGGTAAAAATAATTTGATTTTCTTAGCAGTTTTGAAATATACAATATATTATTATTAACTGTAGTCACTATGTTGTGCAATAGATCTCAAAAACTTATTTCTCCTAACTGAAACTTTGGACTCTGTGACTAACCTCTCCCTATTTCCCTACATATATCCCAAGCGTCTGATAACCACCATTCTACTGTTTACTTCGAGTTCTACTTTTTAGATCCCACATGTAAAGTGAGATCATGTGATATTTATCTTTATGTGCGTGGCTTATTTCACTTTACATAATGAAGAGGGTCTGTATATCTTATCGGAGTAAGACAACATGGACTCTGTGGCCAGACTTCACAACCTGTGGCCAGGTTGTTGAAAGGACCTGCCTTGGTTTATTTCAGCACTACCTTTGTCTGGCTTTCGACAATAAATGCCACTTCTCTATGGACCTTTTTTTGGTTTGTTTCTGAGACAGGGTCTTGCTCTGTCACCCACTCTAGAGTGCAGTGGCATGATCACAGAAATCTCCTGGGCTCAAGGGAGCCTTCTACCTCAGCCTCCCTAGTAGCTGGGACTAACAGGCATATGTTACCACACCTGGCTGATTGCTAAAATCTTTTGCAGAGATAGAGTCTCAGTATGTTGCCCAGGCTGGTCTTGAATGCCTGGGCTCAAGTGATCCTCCTGTCCTGCCCTCCCAAAGCATTGGGATAGCAGGTGTGAGCCACCATACCCAACCCAATGTTCCTTTTTTTTTTTTTTTTTTTTTTTTGAGATGGAGTCTCACTCTGTCGCCCAGGCTGGAGTGCAGTGACACAGTCTTGGCTCACTGCAACCTCCGCCTCCCAGGTTCAAGTCAACTGCATCAGCCTCCCGAGCAGCTGGGATTACAGGCATGCGCCACCACAGCCAGTTGATTTTTTATATTTTTAGTAGAGATTGGGGTTTTGCCATGTTGGCCAGACAAGTCTCGAACTTCTGACTTCAGGTGATCCACCCACCTCAGCCTCCCAAAGTGCTGGGGTTTCAGACGTGAGCCACCACGCCTGGCCACTTATTTTTTAAATAATACTCTCTCTCATCTTCCTTCAAGCAGAGGTCTGAAGTCAATATTTACTTAAGTCACAAAAGTTTTTCCTCAGCCTGTCCATACTTGCCGTAAGTAATAGCTATAAATGTTAATAGCCAAAAAATGGGAGGTACTACAATTAAGGATCATATTATTGATGTTCTTTACTAGGTTACTGTGATTTTGTTTTTACTAAAGTTACATAGCTACTAGAAAGAATGTAAGGTTTTGTTTGTTTTGTTTTTTGAGACAGGGCTCACTCTATTGCCCAGGCAAGTGTTCAATGGTGTGATCACAGCTCATTGTAACCTTAACTTCTGGGCCCTAGTAGCTAGGATTACAGGCATGTGCTACCATGTCTGGCTAATTTTTCAAGAACATTTTTTGTAGAGATTGAGGTCTTGAACTCCTGGCCCCAAGTAGTCCTTCCCCCTCAGCCTCCCAAAATGCTGGGATTACAAGCATGAGCTAGTAGTGCACCCAACCCAGTAATGAAAGTTTTTATGTAAGAATTTTATGAGTGGAAATTAGCATGGAGGTTCCTCAGAAAATTAAAAATAAAATTAACTGTATGATCCAACAATTTCACTACTGGGCGTATATTCAGATAAAATGAAATCAGAATGTCATTGATATTTTCACTCTCATGTTTATGGCAGCATTATTGATAAAAACCAAAATATGGAATCAACCTGTGTCTTATCAGTTAATGAATAAAGAAGATGTGATATATAGAGACAGTGGAATCTTATTCAGCCATAAAAAGAGTGAATGCTATCATTTGTGAGGGCATAGATGAACGTGCGGGACATTGTTAATTGAAATAAAGCAGGCACAGAGAGACAAATACCACGTGAACTCACGTGCGGAATCTAAAAATTCAAACTCTTAGAAGCAGAGAGCACAGAATGGAAGTTTCCAGGAGGGAGGGAGAGAATGGGGGATGTTAGTCATAGGGCACAAAGTTTCAGTTAGGAGGAATAAATTTTTGAGATCTATTATATAGATAGTGACTATAATTAATAATAATGTATATTTTAAATTGCTAAGACAGTAGATTTTAAATGGTGTCAGCACAAGATAATTTGAGGTGATATGTTAATTAGGTTGATTTAATCATTTCACAATGTATGCAAATATTGAAGCATCACATTGTGCACCATAAATATATACATTTTTTGTCAAATAATTTTATAGAGACTCATGTTGCCCTGATTAAGTGTGATTGTCTAATGTGGCGAAGAGGGAGAATAAAGTCTCATTGATAAGTTGTCTTAAAATGTTTACCTGTGAAATATTTTTTAATTTACTTTAAAGTTTTCTGGTAGCAAGATTTGACAGTTATGTTCAGTGTTCTTTGTAACTTATTTCTTCCATGTCACTGGCTTTATAGGAAGAAATGGACACCAGACCGAAGGTCTCTTCTCTCCTCAACCGTATGGCCAATTACACTAATCTGACTCAAGGAGCAAAGGAACATGAAGAGGCAGAAAACATCACTGAAGGGAAGAAGAAGCCCACCAAGGTGAGGCCTCAGAATATCAAGGACTACGTAAAAAGAGCCCTGTATATAAGAAACAAGGAAATACCTAAGGCAGCATTCTGTATTCAGTAGCTATTTATTAAATGCTTGATAGGTGCCTGGAACTGTTCTGAGCACCAGGGTTGTAGCACAAACAAAACATACGATGCAGTCTAAATTCTAATGTGGGGATACAGTCCTTAATGTTTTAACTGCAAAAATATATAACATATTAAGTGTTGATAAATGCTTTAACAGAAATTTAAACAGAGCAAAGAGACTGAAATTGGCAAGGGAGCCAGAATGGAGGGGGATTGCTACTTTGATAGGTTGGACAGGAAAACCTTTCTGATAAGGTGATATTTGAGGAGAGATCTAGCTGCTGTGAGGGAGTGAGCTATGTGGGAAAAGAGCATTCAGGGAGACGGAATATCTTTTCAAGAGAACTGTGTCCATACCCATCTGCTGATGCCATCTGTCTGTTGTGAAGTTGTTGGGTTTTTTAAAGACTAAACATTAGTTTGTCTCAAAATGAAAATGTAAGACATTCAGTTTACCATTCTGGTTGTTCAGCTCTTTGAAAAAGGGATAAAATGGCCCTCAAACCTTCATTTTACCATCTATTTTATTTACCAACTACTGTGAAGAATTTATGCCAAATTCTGAAGAAATTCCATCAAGTCCTTATTCTTTTTAAATGAAAAAAGCCAATAGCTTTGTAAAACAAAATTTTAAATTGTTGTGGGTGCACATAAAAGTTTATTTGTGGCAAAGTGCCTATGTGTAATAAAAACCTGTGGGAAACTTTACAAAGTTAAAATGTATAGCTTTAGGAATAATGAAAGTGTGGCGATAAACACTTGAAAGATGGAGATTTTTTATGTGCCCTTTTGAAGATATTGATTAAACTTATGATCTCTGCTTTGAGACTAATATGGTAATTAGGGAGCAAGTTAATATATAAAAGATTGAAAACCTCTCTTTAGGATAACTGTTTAATTTTTTGTCAATGTCTTTCTTTCTAGACCCCCCAAATGGGTACCTTCATGGGTGTCTACCTCCCGTGTCTACAAAATATTTTTGGAGTGATCCTTTTTTTACGCCTTACATGGGTGGTGGGCACAGCTGGAGTTCTTCAGGCTTTTGCAATTGTCCTTATCTGCTGCTGCTGTGTAAGTACTGCACTGGCACCTGGAGATCACCTGAATGTTGCAAGTTCTCAAGAGTAGCTGTACACGACCTCTTTGGGAATAAAACAGAGAATGCTAGGGGAGGATTAATGATGTCAACAGAAGAATTGATTCTGATATTAAAATTTAAAGGATTTTCAGTCATTTAGTGCCTATTAGTCATGCTTGCTGTCTATTACATGATATACTAGAAATTACAAAGCAAGACTTCAAATGGAAATAGAAGATGAAGTTCCTGTCTTCAAAGAATTCAGAATCAGAACCATTTGAGCTTGAAAGCACCAAAGTTGTGACAGAAAGTATGTTAGAAAATGTGATGTACTACTCCAGTATATATTGAGAAACAAGACAGGTTATTGGGGATGTGAGGGTAATTGTTATTTTTATTTTGTTTTGAAGTCTCTTCCCTTATCCCTTCTTTAAAAATTCAGATGTTCTTTCCAGGTCTTCTCTATACTATACTGAGAACATTTGTGTCTTCCCTTAATTTAAACTTCTCCTATTTATGTATCCCAGTCACACCGATGAATTTTATAGGTTTCTACTGTCCCCTTTTATCACTATGACCATTTTACCCTACCTTTATATTATGCCCAGCTGATGAGTATATAGCTGATGACCAAAACAGGTTAAGCAGGCACAGTTCATATATTTAGTAACTTAAAACTAATGGTACCACCTTTTTTTTTTAGTTTCTTAGGGTTAAAATCTTAATGCTGTGTTTGCCTTCTTAATTGCTTTTCACATCTAATCAGCTACCAAAGCTAATCTATTCTCTTTCTGAAATCTTTTACACTCAGCCCTTTTTATTCACTCTACCACCTCTATAGTTTTTACCTTTCACTGAACTACTATGGTAGCCTGCTAACCAATCACTCTTCCTCCAGCTACTCCTATCTGCAGTCCATTCTATACTATGCTTACCAGGTAATGTTTTTAAAATGCAGTTCCTATGTGCTCAGAAGCCTTCAGGGGTTTCCTTCCTTACTGAATATTGTTCTTGGTATTGTTTAGTCTTTAGTCAGGTTCTAACCTATTTTCTGAGTTGTTTCTCTAGTTACTTCTTTTGAGTATACTATGCTCTATTTCCTGTGTAACTAGGAAATCCAGAGTGAGATTAGCAGTTTTTTTTTTTTTTTTTTTTTTTGAGACAGAGTTTCATTCTTGTTGCCCAGGCTGAAGTGCAATGGCACCATCTCAGCTCACTGCAACCTCCACCTCCTGGGTTAAAGCAATTCTCCTGCCTCAGACTCCTGAGTAGCTGGAATTACAGGCATGCGCCACCATACCTGGCTAATTTTGTATTTTTTAGTAGGGACAGGATTTCTCCATGTTAGTCAAGCTGGTCTCAAACTCCTGCCCTCAGGTGATCTGCCTGCCTAGGCCTCCCAAAGTGCTGGGATTACAGGCGTAAGCACCACAACTGGCCAGACGAGATTAGCAGTTCTTAATAGCACCTGACCTACTGATGTGGGAGCATTTTGACAGAATCCCCCAGATATTAATGGTATGACTAGTGCAATGAAGTGGACCATATCATCTTATTTCCATATCATTAGGTGTGACTGTCCATAAAAGGAGATGGAGTTAAATGTTTGCCAAGTGCTCTTGGAACACCAGTGGAGAAGTAGTATAGAAATGTCATCTTTACACAGTAACAATGCTCTCCTTTCCCTTTCCCCACAGACTATGTTGACTGCTATCTCCATGAGTGCCATTGCCACTAATGGAGTGGTGCCAGGTTAGTAGGCCAAGACTGTATTTCAGGATTTATCAGTGTTGACTCTGTGTTTATGCTATAAAGCAAGAGGTGCAAACTTCTGAGGAAAAGAGTACTATTTAGTTTGTTCTGTGCTGCAACAGAGTAATAGTCTATAGGACATAGACATATTACTACTTGACTTTAAGATGTCTTTTTAAAAAATCTATTTTTTTAAACTAGAATGTGTTAATTTCAGTCATATTCTTAGCTTGTATTAGTTAGAAAAGTGTGTGTGTGTGTATTTATAGATAAAGCCTCACTCTGTTACCCAGGCTGGAGTGCAGCGACACAATCATAGCTCACACAGCCTCCAATTCCTGGGCTTAAGCTACCCTCCCATTTCAGCCTCCTAAGGAGCTAGAACTAAAGGTGTATACCACTATGCCTGGCTTTTTTTTTTTTTTTTGGAAACAGAGTTTCACTCTTGTTGCCTAGGCTGGAGTGCAGTGGCGCGATCTCGGCTTACTGCAACCTCCACCTCTGGGGTTCAAGCAATTCTTCTTCCTCAGCCTCCTGAGTAGTTGGAATTACAGGAGCCTGCAAAAACGCCTGGCTAATTTTATATTTTTAGTAGAGACAGGGTTTCTTCCATGTTGATTAGGCTTGTCTCAAACTCCTGACCTCAGATGATCTGCCTGTCTTGGCCTCCAAAGTGCTGGGATTACAGGCTTAAGCCTCTGTGCCCAGCCCTTTTTTTGGTTTGTTTAATTTTTTGTAGAGATAACTTCTCACTGTGTTGCCCAGTCTGGTCTCAAACTCCTGGCCTCAAGCAGGACTCTCGCTTCATCCTCCCAAAGTGCTATGATTAGAGGTGTGAACCTCCACATCTGGCCAGAATGTATTTTATTGGCCTATCTCATGTCATAGTAAATATTCTCTAATTTATTTCTAAGTAATGGTGGCAAACTTTATTGCTTCATATGGCTCATTACATTAGATGTGCAGTATATCCCACAATAACCCTTTCATCTTTTACTTCCCACAAGCAAGTCTTTTTATCACATTCAGGGTCTACAGAAGCCTGAAACATTTAGCCTTCTTGTATATTTTTATTCTTAATTATGACTTGATCACATTCCTCTTACTAATACATACTCTTTATCCTATTCACCTTCTATTTTGTCTTTTACAGCTGGGGGCTCATACTTTATGATTTCCCGAGCACTGGGCCCAGAATTTGGTGGGGCTGTTGGCCTCTGTTTTTATCTTGGTACCACATTTGCAGCAGCCATGTACATTCTTGGTGCCATTGAAATCTTTCTGGTAAGTAATGACTTCATTGTGGTATATAATATAGCAGAAATATTGATTTGGGTTTATTCTTTGATATGAAAGCTTCTGAGAGATTGGCTGTAGGAATAAATCAGGTGATTGACTGCCAACCCAACCTGAGTTGGCTTCTTACTGTGAATATGAGGTGAAAGGGTTGAAATTCCCTTTGCCTATTTCTTCTTCTCAACCTGATTGCCACCACTCTGCCACCTCATCCAAGAGGGTCAAGCCTTGGAAGCAAGACTTGTACCAATGGGGAAAATGTAAAATAAAGTTTTTTATCTTTTTTGATACCTTCTTCCCTATGAAATAAAATATTTCTCATTTCTCTATTCACTGAGACATATTGTTTACTATTTAAAGTAGTGACAGCAGAATCCGAGTTAAAGATGATTATTATATTTATTTTATATAACCTTGTGAATAAAATTATTAGTTTATCCCTTTCTTTCCATTAGGAAATGTAGCTATTTAGAACAGCATGTAGACCAAAAAAATATGGATATATATATCTATAACATTCCCGTTTCTGTAGGCATTTCAGATCCTATTAGAAACTATGCTAATTTTCCAGTCATTTTCTATCTCAGCTTTGCTTGCTTTTGTAAAAGTAGATGCAAACAGCTATAGCCTTTTTACTTCTTTTGAAATAACCTAATTTTGTACTTTTTTTAACCTAACAGATATATATCGTTCCCCGGGCTGCCATCTTTCGCAGTGATGACGCACTCAAGGAAGCAGCAGCCATGCTAAATAACATGCGTGTCTATGGCACAGCTTTCTTGGTCCTTATGGTATTAGTGGTATTTATCGGCGTACGCTATGTGAACAAGTTTGCCTCACTTTTTCTGGCCTGTGTCATTGTGTCCATCTTGGCCATCTATGCTGGAGCCATCAAGTCTTCCTTTGCCCCTCCACACTTCCCGTACGTGTCTGTCTCTCTGCCTAGCCATCCTTATTGGGTAGTAATGGAAAATATCTGGTGGTGTGATAATTCCAAGTCAGAATTTCATGGAGTCTCTCTGAGATTTTCCCCTTTGGATAAGCCCAGTTAGACTTCCTTCCTTGTCTGGGCAGGAAGCCTCCCAGCAAACTATGTCCTGTTCATCCTCTTTTTTTTTTTTTTTTTTTTGAGACGGAGTTTCGCTCCTGTTACCCAGGCTAGAGTGCAATGGCATGATCTCGGCTCACCACAATCTCTGCCTCCTGGGTTCAGGCAATTCTCCTGCCTCCGCCTCCTGAGTAGCTGGGATTACAGGCACACGCCACCATGCCCAGCTAATTTTTTGTATTTTTAGTAGAGACAGGGTTTCATCATGTTGACCAGGATGGTCTCGATCTCTTGACCTCGTGATCCACCCACCTTGGCCTCCCAAAGTGCTGGGATTACAGGCATGAGCCACCACACCCGGCCCTGTTCATCCTCTTTCTTACGTAGAACTGGTAGCTATAACAATCATTTAGGTACAAATACTAGGTTTTTTTCTCCCTGATAATTGTACTTAATCTTTTTTATTATACATATTTTGAACTATTCATGAAGGGCTTTGCAAAAATGTAGTTATTGCCAGCAACCTTTATAGGTATTTAAATGTTGGATTTTTTTTTACTAATGAAAAATCAAGGGAATCAAAGGAAACCTAAAATGTTTAATAAAATAAAAGGAAATATTAGTAATTTGCATGTATATTTCTATATATGTAATATTAATTCTAATACAACTGCCTTTTTTCATCTTTTTAAAATTTATATATGTTTATGGGGATACAAGTGTAATTTTGTTACATGTACATATTGTGTAGTGGTGAAGTCAGGGCTTTTATTTTTTATTCATTTATTTTTGAGATGGAGTCTCTCTCTGTTGTTCAGGCTGGAGTGTGGTGGCATGATCCCAGCTCACTGCAACCTCTGCCTTCTGGGTTCAAGCAGTTTTCCCACCTCAGCCTCCCAAGTAGCTGAGATTATAGGCATGTGCCACCACACCCAACAATTTTTTTTTTCTTTGTAAAGACAGGATTTCACCATGTTGGTCTGGCTGGTTTCAAACTCCTGATCTCAGGTGATCCACCATCACATGAGCCTGGCCTTTTTTTTTTTGAGACAGTCTCGCTTTATTGCTAATGCTGGAGTGTGCAGTGGCACTATGTGGCTCACTGCAACCTCTACCTCTCAGGTTCAAGTGATTCTCCAGTCTCAGCCTCCTGAGTAGCTGAAACCATAGGCACAGGCCACCGAGTCTGGCTAATTTTTGAATTTTTAGTAGAGATGGGGTTTCACCATGTTGGCCAGTCTGGTCATGGACTCCTGACCTCAAGTGATCTGCCCACCTCAGCCTCTCAAAGTTCTGGGATTATAGGTGTAAGTCACTGCACCCAGCCTAGGTCAGGGCTTTTATCCATTACCCAAATAATGGACTTTGTACCCATTAAGTATCTCTTATCATCCACCTCCCACTTCAACTCCCTAGTGCAAATACCTTAAAGTATGTTTTTTGTGCAGATCTGTAATGGATTTGTGCAGATCTGTGACTCATAGGCCCACTTTTCCCTTTGACTAGTGGCATAGGGACTAGCTGGCACTGAGTGTTATTTGTAGTCTTGTTACAGGATTATCTTGAAAAGACATCTGGATTATCTGAGGATCAAACTCATTGGTCCTATGTTGATTTAACCAGATTACAGAAAAAAGATTTTTCAAGACAAAAAGACAGGTCCAGTGAGGCTTAATGACTTACCTCCAAGTTAATAAATGGCAGAACAAGAAGGTGAACTGTGATTTTATGACTCCCCATTCGTTATTTCTTTTATGCCATGCTATATGATGGCAGAAGTAGATTCCATCTTAAACTTTTAATCTGCTTATCTAGGGACTGTAATATAGCTGAAGGTCCTTTTTAGAGTCATAAAAGTTCTAAAGTTGACAGTCTGGCTGTATCTCAACTTGGGAAATTCCATTTTGCCTCAAGTTCACCTTTGAGGCTTCTCCTCTTCTTTGATTAGTACACAGTCATTATGCGTGGCATTTTCTTTGAGATATTCCAGCAAAACAAGACAAATCTAGAAGAAGACATGAAACAAGCCTGGGAAATGATGGGAGTTATTGAAGCTGAGTACTAGGTACATGGTTCATAATAATGTATTTAATCATTTTGCCAATTTTAAAAGTCTCTTTGTTGAATCTGAGAGGTATTTTAACTATGGATGTATTATTCCTTTGTTTATATTTGTGTCTCTGCGTTAAAAAAATAAAACCAGCAGTTAATATTTGTGTTATAGTTACCCTCACTCCCACTGGGTCTAGGCATAAGTTCAAAAACACTTTTCTCTTAGGCCATCGAGGGATTTACCTTTTAATTCTGGCCAAGCTGTTTTCCTTGCAACAGTAGCCAGAAGATTCGACCTTTAGCATAACATTTTCAAGGTGTTTTTATGAATGTCAGGCCTTTCTAGGCCAAAAAAAGAGGAGTGCTTTTTTCTGTATAAGAACAACAAAAGGACTTCAGTAGTCTTATAGACCTAACAATTTTAGCCAAAAATTTTGGAAGATGAATCAGCGTAATGTCTTCAGACAGTTCTTCAGTTTGAGTTCTGTCACTGCCACCTGCCACCTATGACCTTGGACAGAGAACTGTATTTCCATAACCTTCAGTTAACTCCCTAACTTCCTGAACTTCAATAACTTCATCTACAACATAGAAATTCTAATACATTGTGATGTTGCTGTAAGGATTAAATTGGCAGAAAATGTAAGTCACCACTCACAGTGCTAAAATAAATTATAAATAAATAAACATTAGTTTCTTTTCTACCCTTGATAGTAGAAGCTCTTGGAGATGAGGTTCTTGTTTACTTTACTGACCTGTTTACTTTTTTTTTAATGCATTTTTTTTTCCTTACTTGATCTCTCTCCCTATTTCTTTTACTTAGTGTCTGCATGCTGGGTAACCGCACCCTTTCATCAAGACACATTGACATTTGCTCTAAGACCAAGGAAATTAACAACATGACAGTCCCATCAAAGTTATGGAGATTCTTTTGCAACTCGAGTCAATTTTTCAATGCCACCTGTGATGAATACTTTGTTCACAATAATGTCACTTCAATCCAGGGCATTCCTGGATTGGCTAGTGGTATCATTACAGGTAAGTTAGGGAGTTATTGGACAAGGTTTTTACTGTTTTCTGAGGAAAATAGGCCTTGTCATCTTAGATTCTTCTACTGTCCATAAAGATTCACTGCCATGGTGCTACTTGCCTTCTTAAGCACGCCACACAGCTCTTAAATCAACATATTTCTGCTTTTCCATTAGTAAAGCTGTCCTTATTTAGGATTCCTTTACAGAGTGGTATCTGCTAACATTCACTTCCATTTCAGAGCAGAGTTGAGCAAATCACTTTCTAACCTTAGGATAAAATATTCTGTGTATTCTTGTAAAATTGCCAATGTTCTTCCTGCACTGACAGAACAGAGTGTCCACACCCACATGTATCTTCCTTAGCTAAATTCCTGAAACGTTCCTTAAGTGACTTCTATCATAAATGTTTGGTCTAGAAATTCTTTGTACTTAAGTAAGTTTACATTAAGGTGATAGAAACAGCATTGATGACTAATAAAAAAATTTGTGCGGCATTTAGTTTTAGTCTGTTTAACTTTTACTGATTTGCATTAGTAAAGTTAAACTGCATTTATATGTACCAAATCATTTTGCCAAATTATATTTAAACTAGATAAGAAAGAGCACTATATTTTTATTTATGTGTGTTTTATTGTGTGTGTACATGTGCTCACATAGAAGCAGGCACACCTTTAGAAACTGTATAAATGAGGAATCTGATTTTGAATGTTGTTTGGGTAGAAAATTATCTAATTATCTTCTTTCCCTACTGCTGCTGCTTAAATTCCCATTTTTCCCACTGTAGAGAATCTTTGGAGTAATTACCTGCCCAAGGGAGAGATCATTGAAAAGCCTTCAGCCAAGTCTTCTGATGTCTTAGGCAGCTTAAACCATGAATATGTTCTTGTTGACATCACCACCTCCTTCACGCTTCTGGTGGGAATCTTCTTTCCCTCTGTTACAGGTAAGCACATGAGCCGTTGTCTATTTTAGAAGCTGTCAGACCCAGGAAGTAATTTTTCTCAGGGGAGCAGAATTCTCATGGTTCCTAGATTTGCTTCTAGTTGCTATCAATATCAATATCAAAGTATCCAAGAAGTTAACTTGATTTTTTTTCCCCTTATCTCTAAAGGTATCATGGCTGGATCAAACAGATCTGGAGATCTGAAAGATGCTCAGAAGTCTATTCCCATTGGTACTATCCTTGCCATCCTGACCACCTCCTTTGTCTGTATCCTTTTATGGATCTGGTCTGAGTCTTAGTCTTAGGAACGTAACTAGATGATCAGTATTTTTATCCTGGTAACAAAGATACCTGCTTTCTATCACTTCACTTCTTGCCAGATAATCTGTCCACCTCATATAGAAAATTCAAAAAAGAATTTAGAGGAGTATTTAGCAACTCATTTTACTGATAGAAGAAATATTCTGAGTATCTACTTTCTATCTCATGTTAGAGGGTAAACAGCAGTTTCCTTGACTCTCAATATGGTAGATTTAAGCAATGTTGTCCTTTTTGGTGCATGTATTGAAGGAGTTGTTCTCAGAGACAAGTGAGTAATTAATCTCTTTGTAACAATTCTGTGTCTGTCTGCCATGACTTCTGATCGTTCCACATAGCTCCAAGACAGTTACAAACTCAACACAGCCAGGCACTGTGGGAGGCCAAGGCAGGTGGATTGCTTGAGCTCGGGAGTTTAAGACCAGCCTGAGAACATGGCAAAACCCTGTCTCTACAAAAAGCACAAAAATTAGCCAGGTGTGGTGGTGTGCACCTGCAGTCCCAGCTACTTGCGGGACTGAGGTGGGAGGATCACTTAAGCCTGGGAAGGCAAAGCTGTAGTGACCTATGATCACACCACTGCACTCCGGTGTAGGTGGCAAAGTGAGACCCTTTCTCAAAAAAATAACCCAACCTGAGTTATCATTTATGACTAACAATAAGAAAATGTATTTATGTAGTTCCCAAAGGGGCCAGTATTTGTTAGTAAATATGTGAGACAGTTATAGCTCTTCAAAAAAACAGTGAATTTGTCTGAATAATGACTTCCCTGTACATCGAGAACTGTTCAGAAACGAGACCAAAAGTAAGAAGGGCAAGTAAAAAAAATTTCAAGTGTCTCTAGCATCTCCTCTATGAGAGATGAGTATCTATTTGTGTTTGGCATTCTAAATAAAAGCCTGAAAGTTACTTTCTTCATCTTCTGTTCTTTTCTCTTGTGTTCTTTTCTACTTATTTTTTTAGAGACAAGGTCTTGCCCTGTTGCCCAGGCTAGAGTGCCGTGGTGCAATCACAGCTCCCTAGAGCCTCAAACTCCTGGCATCAGGCAATCCTCCCTTTTCAACTTCCCAAGTAGCTGGGACCACACCTAGCTAGTTTTTTGTTTTTTGTTTTTTAATTTTTTTGTAAAGATGGTGCATCACTATTTAGTCCAGGCTGATCTGGTACTCCTGGGCTCAAGCAGTCCTCCCACCTTAGCCTCCCAGAGTGCTAGGCTTATAGGCATGAGCCACCATACTTATGCTTTCCCCTATTCATTTTTTAAAATTTCCCACACTACACAGGTCTGTCTCCTATTCTTTGTCCACCTCACTCACTTTGTACAGGCCTTCAGAATTTTTGCCTATGTTTTTTGTAATAATCTCCCTTTTAGTTCTACCCTCTAATCCTTCCTCCACACTGCCACCAGAATGGCTTTTCTAAAACACAAAATTTGAACATAAAAACCTCCCTGCTTCAGCACCTGCCACTGCCTCTTAAAATCCATCACCTTGGGTACAGTGGCTCACACCTGTAATCCCAGCACTTTGGGAGGCTGAGGCAGGCAGATCATGAGGTCAAAAGCTTGAGACCATCCTAGCCAACATGGTGAAATCCTGTCTCTTTCAGATCTGGAGATCTGAAAGATGCTCAGAAGTCTATTCCCATTGGTACTATCCTTGCCATCCTGACCACCTCTTTTGTCTGTATCCTTTTATGGATCTGGTCTGAGTCTTAGTCTTAAAATTAGCTGGGCGTGGTGGCACGTGCCTGTAGTCCCAGCTACTCAGGAGGCTGAGGCAGGAGAATTGTTTGAACCTGGGAGGCAGAGGTTGCAGTGAGCCGAGGTCACGTCACCGCACTCCAGCCTGGTGACATAGCAAGACTCTGATTGAAAAGTCCATCACTGTGATCTGGCCCTCTCTACCTTGTTTTATTCTTATCTTCTGCCATTCCCTCATAAATTCCCTAACTTAGAGTTTAATATGTCTTGTTATATCTCCACTTGTATACACATTTGTCTGTGTTGTTTCCTCTGCTTAGAATAGGTTACTCCCACTTAGCTAGCTCATATTCATTCTCTAAGAGATTAGGCTAAGGGTCTTCTCTCCTGTAAAGCTTTCCCATACTCACCCAAACAGAGGTAAACATTCCTCCCTTTGTTCAGGCACTCTATTTGAATATACTATTTTATGTTATTTGTGATGCTATTTTGCAGCTACTTGTTTTCATATCACTCTACCTACACATTGAGCTTTTTGAGGACTCAAAGCCTAATATATCCGATATAAATATTGTTGACAAAAATAAAGAGCACAGTGTATATATATGTATGTAACACAGTATATATCTGTGGGTATATATATATGCGTGTATGTAGTATAGTATATTACTATACCCTTGTAATAGGAAATTCATGGAGCTTTGGTAAGTTACACGATAAAATAAAAATTATTATTGAGACTGTAAATTAGAGTATCATTTTGGAAAACTATTGGTTATTATCTCCTTAAAGAACATCCACTTACCTATGACTCAGCATTTCCTCTCTAGGTATATCTAATAGAAATGCTTACACAGATGCATCAAGAATAATTAACAAGATTTTTCACAGTAGTGCTTTTTTGTTTTTGTTTTTGTTTTTGTTTTGACTGCTTCATTTTCCCTTCATAAGTATTATTCTCAATAGCCAAAACCTGGAAATAATCGAAATGTCCATCACTAGTAGAATGATTTAATTATATGGTCATGTAATAGAAAACCATATAGCGATCAAAGTAAGTCATAGCAATATACAGCTCTCCCCAAAAATATTCACAAGCAATGCTAAGTGAAGAAAACCAAACATAAAAGTATATACTGTATATCATTTATATAAAGTTTTAAAATGGTAGAACTACATAGTATTCAAAGTCAGAAGGCTGGGTATGGTGGCTCATGCCTATAATCCCAGCACTTTGGGAGGCTGAGGCTAGAAAAGTGCTTGAGGTCAGGAGTTCCAGACCAACCTAGGCACCATAGCAAGACCTTATCACTACAGAAAGTAAAAAATTAGCTGGGCCTGTTGGCATATGCCTGTAGTATAACTACTGGGGAGGCTGAGGCAGAAAGATCAGTTGAGCCCAGGAGGTCAAGGCTACAGTGAGCCATAATCAACAGCATTACCCTCCAGCCTCAGTGACAAAGCAAGACCCTGTCTCAAAAAAAAAAAAAAAGGTCAGGAGAGTAAATAGTGGAGAGGAAGAAAGAGCTTATCATTGGGCATAAGAGAAAATTTTGGGTACTGGCAATGCTCTGTTTCTTGACCTGCATTGAGCATAGGTGTTTGCTTTGTGGAAATCTTCAGATATACATTTGTTGTTTTTTGCACATTACTTTTTGTGTGCTTACTAAAAATTGTTAAGTAATTAAACTGATGCCATCTTTCACCCATCAAATTAGCAGTGATCAGGCTGGGCGTGGTGGCTCATGCTTGTAATCCCAGCACTTTGGGAGGCTGAGATGGGTGGATCACCTGAGGTCAGGAGTTAGAGACCAGCCTGACCAACATGGTGAAACCCCATTTCAAAAAAAAAAGTTAGCAGTGATCTTAATATTTTTATTTTAATACATAAGACTGGTGTGGAGTGTGCATGTACCATAAGACTGGAATACTATTATTCAAATCACTACAAATTTTTATTCGTAGTTTTTTATGACATAGAAAAATGCTTATGTTTTAAGAATACAGAATTATAGGCGCAGTAAGATCTCAATTTTTCTTAAAAGCAGATATTTTTGATACCCCGAAGGGGAAAGTTATTACTGAAGCTTAGCTTATTTTCTAGCCCTAACGTATTTTTTTCCTAATATAGGTCAGTAGTGCCTTTTGATCAAATCTGACTATCTTTATATTTCATAATATTATTTGTCTCATTTTTGATTCTCTAAAACTTATAAATGGAAAAAAAAAAAAATGAGTGGGCCAGACACTGTGTCTCACGCCTATATTCCCAGCACTTTGGGTGGCCAAGGCAGGTGAATCACTTGAGGTCAAGAGTTTAAGACCAGCGTGGGCAACATGGTGAAACGCTGTCTCTACTGAAAATACAAAAATTAGCCAGGTGTGGTGGTGCACACCTGTAATCTCAGGTGTTGGGGAAGCTGAGGCAGGAGAATCCCTTGAACTTGGAGGTGGACTTTGGAGTGAGCCAAGATTGTGCCACTGCACTCCAGCCTGAGTGACAGAGTGAGACAAAAAAAGAAAAAAAAAGAGGGGGTAAATGTCTCTAGTATTTCAGTCTAAAGTTATTTCCAGATTAAATTTCCCTACTCCTATTTCCTTCCCAGGTTTGGGGATGCTGTGAAAGGTAATTTGGTGGTGGGCACCTTATCTTGGCCATCCCCATGGGTGATTGTTATTGGCTCCTTCTTTTCAACATGTGGGGCTGGACTTCAGAGCCTCACAGGTGCGCCAAGGCTGCTACAAGCTATTGCTAAGGATAACATCATACCGTTTCTGAGGGTAAGTGACCTTTTTTAATGTCCTCTTCTTTTTTTTCCCAGCTTTAATGAGAAACAGTATGGTCTTCATGGGCTTAGAAATTACTAGATCATAAATGTAGAGACATGGGTTTTGACCACAAGACCCTCTAAATTCCAAGCATAAGTTTATATGTGAGTGCTGTAATGATGTTTAAAAGATATCACAATTGTAACACTATTGTCTTCCAGATGTCTGGAACTGTAGGCTGGAGGAATCAGACAGCATTGACTCAGTACTCCTATGCCTGATATTTCCCTTCTGTGTGCAGGTTTTTGGCCACAGCAAAGCCAATGGGGAACCTACCTGGGCTTTACTTCTAACTGCTGCCATTGCAGAGCTTGGAATACTTATTGCCTCTCTGGATCTTGTGGCCCCAATTCTTTCCATGTAAGAACCAGTGATTCTCTTCAGTTTTTCTTTTTTAAATGATAAAGAATACATGTTTATTTCCATTAGTCATAGAACAGTAGTGACAAGAGTGGGCTAAAGACAGATGTACTTCACTTAAATAAAAATCATTTCTGAGAACTTTCAAGTAGCGCTAACTTTTGTAAGTTATTAGGTTTTTGCCTACGTATTTAACTTGAGAAGTTCTTTGGCTTCATTTCTAATTCATTATCAGTTGATTATAGCTTTTATGACCACTGTTAGTTTTATTTATTCACCTGTGACTTACTGATGGCTTACTACTTACCTGGCACTGTGTAATATGGTATTCTGGAAATACAAAGATGGATAAGACAATCTGATGGCACTGATAATGGATAAGGAAACCAGCGATCCACATAGAGTGTGATGAGTGTCATGCTAAAGGTGAACAATCAGTACCACAGGAACACCGAAGCAAGACATCTAAACAGACAGAAATGCAAGAAAGATTTTGTGGAGGAAGTGATACTTGTATCTTGAAGAATGACTGGTTACTTGCTAAGAAAACAAGGGATGACAGCCATTCCAGGCAGAGAATGTGTCTAAAGGAATTAAGGAATGATATAAGATAGCAGATCTGGAGAACTGGAAGTAGTTGGGCTCGAGGGGAGGGTGCATGTTGAGGGAATAGCAGAATAGAGAAGTAGGTAGACCAGATCACAGAGGACCTGGAAGTAGTAGGTAATCTTTGAGAACAAAATGGTAATGTTTTAGGATGATCAGTCTGGTATAAAAGATGGATTCGAAGGAGGCTAGAATTGAGCTGGGAATGCTAATTGGAAAGAAGATATGAGAGCCTGAGCTAAGGTGATTAGTAGTAGAGATGAAAAGGAAGAGAAGCAGCTTAGAGATTTTTAAATAGAATCCATAGGACTTGGTAAGTGAATTTGGTACAAGGGTAAGGAAGACGAAACCTGGATTATCCTAAGAACAACTGGGTAAAGAGTGGTTGTGTCATTGAGAGAACAGAGAAGGATCAGCAGGTTTGTGGGGAGAGGTTTAAGTTTATCTGCTTCCTATTTAATCAGGGGTTAGTTGTCTAGAAAGAGGCTTCAATACAGCAAAGGTCTCCAGTTACTTAACCCTCAAGGAATCATCTTCCAGTAATAATCATTCTTCTTTTTTTATTCTTCAGGTTTTTTCTCATGTGTTACCTCTTTGTAAACTTGGCATGTGCCTTGCAAACATTACTTCGAACACCCAACTGGAGACCCCGATTCCGCTACTACCATTGGTAAGTCTGCTGCTTCTCTTCTTTTTACTCACATTTGAAGAGGACCCATCTTTGAACTAGAAAACTAGGAGAATCTGGCTTCTTGATAAAATTTTTTTCTTTGTCAGCCATTTCATACTGTTTCAACTTTGAATTCTTAACTGAATCCTCACCCCCTATCCTATTTTCCTGTATCACTTCATATTAACTTACAACACCCAATAAAAATAGAGCAAAAGCACAGTATAGGTATTTCCAGCCTGCTATAATTTTCAGGTTAAAACAGCCTTCTCTTGCATATTTATTTTCCTGTTTGTCCCTTAGGGCTATGGAGTCAGATAATCTAAGTTCCAATCTCAGCTCTACTATGTCCTACCTTTGTACCCTTCAGCAAAGTACATAACCATGTAAAATTTAATTTTATTCATTTGTAAAATGGGACTAATAAATCTAAAGTGCTTATCATAGTGTCTGATACATAGCAAAGCTCTGCTCTCAACGAAGTGTTGCTGCTGTTGCTATTGTAGTTAAGTCTCCCCAGTCCTGAAGGGGTCATCATTGAAAGTTTTTTGGCTGTCATCCCATCTCTTTCCTCTCATAGCTAAGTGCTCATTAATCATGTCCTGTATGTACCTGTTGCTACATTCTTCTTTGCTGACTTTCTCCTTATTCCCTTTCTGACTTCACTTACCAATAGTGGGCAGTGATGTAACCTTTACTGGGCAAAAATTGAAATCTTCTACTGATTTTTAATGTCTCTAATGCCCTTTCTAGCTTTAACTTTAGTTAAAAGTTCTTTACGCAGCCTGTAATCCCAGCACTTTGGGAGGCCAAGGCAGGCAGATCACCTGAGATCGGGAGTTTGAGACCAGCCTGACCGACATGGAAAAACCTTGTCTCTACTAAAAATACAAAATTAGTCGGGCATGGTGGTGCATTCCTTTAATCCCAGCTACTTAGGAAGCTGAGGCAGGAGAATCACTTGAATCATCGTTTGAACCCGAGAGGTGGAGGTTGTGGTGAGCCAAGATTGTGCCATTGCACTCCAGCCTGGGCAACAAGAGTAAAACTCGATCTCAAAAAAAAAAAAAAATTCTTTATGAACTTTTTTTGTTGCTATCTTGCTTCTATTTTTCTCTTTCTCTTTACCTTATATTTTCATTACATGCTAGTTTTCTCCAGATTAACTCTCCTGTTCGTTCTTTAAAATTCATCGTAGAGCTAGGAAGTTCATTCTGTACACAGAAAACCTTCAGTACATGTAGTTGTCTACCTAATTTGCGTGATCAAAACAAGTAATTCTTTATTGTCTGCCAGGTTTCTCTTATGTACAGTCCAAAAATAATAGCAAATTTTTCTCAGCGAGTTCTGCAGGTACGCTAATAAATATTTATAAAATTTAAGAAATATTTACATGAAAAATTTTTAAAAGATCCTAGAGTTATTAACATTTCTGACTGTGTGTCCACCCCTGCTTTGCCAAGTAAGTATTAATTGTCCTCAGAACTACAGATGACTTTCGTAGTGTTCTGTTATTTATGTTTTTCCAGCAGTTGGAAACATCTTCTAATGCAAAGTACAGTTTGGAGTTTAGTGCCCATCTACTGACTGTTTCATGATAAGACAACTGTAGAATTGAGAATAAGCATTTAGAAACTTTTGTGGCAGTTTGACATTGCTGCAGCATCCAGGCATGTGATAATTAAGAATTCATTTTTATTGCATTTTATAAAAGTTCTATTTATAATAATTTCAAAGTTTTTAATAATCCCTTACTAGAGATAATTGGAGAAGCACCTCTAACATAGGCTTCTTTTTCAGCTACTTCAAAAAATACTTTTTGGTATTTGTTTTGTTTTTAATTTTGTAGGGCCCTTTCTTTCATGGGAATGAGTATCTGTCTGGCTCTGATGTTCATTTCTTCCTGGTATTATGCCATTGTAGCCATGGTAATAGCTGGTATGATCTACAAGTACATTGAGTACCAAGGGTGAGTGTGGATTTAATCTTGATCACAGCTAAAAGTAGCAAGACTAGCTAGTTTGGTTAGAGCCAGCTCAGTGAAAATACATTAAGGACTCAGGTAATTTCATTTTGTTCATAACTATATTTTGTACCCCTAATTCTCTAACCATCTTACCGATGCAAACTTTCATCACAAGGGAAATCCGTTGAGAAAGTATGAATGGATCAATGGAAAATAACAAAGGACGTATCCAAATAATGATTCATACTAAACGAAGTACAACACAAATATAAATAATTTTGCTCATCTTTTCAGTGAAGGGATTATCTCTGAAATGAAAAAGAAATTAGTTCTGAACAACTTTGTAACTACTAAGACTTACTAACAACTTTCAAAAATGAGGACTAAATAACATTCAGAAGACTACATTGAACTTTCCTTTCTCTGCATTATTTTCAAAGTAACTTAAATTCCAGGTCTGTTATAATTTTTTAATCTAAATTGCTCTTTTACATTATTGCTTTTAAGAATTACATAGAAGGGCTGAATGAGTGACCCCTTCAGGCTTTATTCTGAACTGTTTATGCCGTGCAGTCTGTTGGTGCAGGGTGCTGTTTGTTGATCTGCCTACAACAGGTTCATTATTTTAGTAAAGAACATTTTATCATTAATCTGGGTTTTAATCTTCTACCTTGCACATATGTGATTTTTAGATTCAGAAAAAAAACATTATTTTTTAAAATTATGCTTACTATAGTTTAAATTTGTCTCTGCTCTTTTCTTTTTCTCACAGAGCTGAGAAAGAATGGGGCGATGGTATCCGTGGGCTGTCCCTCAGTGCAGCCCGGTTTGCTTTGCTTCGGTTGGAGGAAGGACCTCCACACACTAAAAACTGGAGGTAAAGAAATCAACACTAGTGGTATTTGGCACATAGTTAACACACAAAAATATGTGCTTTGTTGATTACAGGATAAGAAAACCTTGTGGCTCAAGAAATTGGTATAATGGACCTGTTTTGAACTATTCTAAATCCTTAATTTTTTATTCCCTTTTCTTCATGCCATTTATGGTCAAGATTTCTACAATTTATTATTCTTCCTTGAAGACTGATCAACTTGAGATAGTACTGGGAACATTCAAAATAATACTCTCATCCTGTCATTTCCTGTGATCTCTTCCTTCTGTCAAGTTACCTGTTTTATACAGATCTCCTGAATTAAAGGGTGGAGTCTGTCATTCTGTTCCCCAAACCCAAAATGTTTTCTCCTCCCCTCCAACCCCCACCAACCTCTTCACAGGCCTCAGTTGCTTGTATTACTGAAACTAGATGAAGACTTACATGTCAAGCATCCTCGCCTCCTCACCTTTGCCTCACAGCTCAAAGCAGGAAAAGGTCTCACTATTGTGGGTTCAGTCATCGTGGGGAACTTCCTAGAGAACTATGGTGAAGCTTTAGCTGCTGAGCAGGTAAGAGTCAGACTTTGGATGTATTGGAACTCAGTTCACAGCTTTGTGATGCTAAGTAGTAAGACCTCAAACTTCTACTTAAATCTTGTTCCTGAGAGATCTAGGAGATTTCTCACTTAGTGCTGACCTTCAAACAGACACTTTCTCCCAAATAATAAAGATGAGCCAGAAAATAGTTATTCTTTCTTCCCATTTAAAACATTACTAGATTATAAGGTTATTAAGTCTAAACATTATTTTCAAATACACTCCAAAATTAATCTCAGCACTGAGAAGAGTCATGTAAACAAATTTATTCCTTGAATTTTGGAGAGGATTCCTCTCAATCTTGTGACAACAAGGAGTACTGACCAAATTTTCTTCCTCTTTACTAACCTATGTGGTATCATGAGTAAGATTCCTTTGCTACTTCTGGTTAGCTGTTCTTAACACTAAAGTTCTTTAACAAAGAAGTTGTTTTCACTCTAATACTTACTATATATGATAGAACTAATCCTATTGTTTTTGAAATGCCATTGTGTTCAGTGGCATTCATTTTGGAACGCTTATGAAATCCTAAATACTAGAAATGCTGAAGAAACATTGGTCCAGAATAATGCTAAAAATTAATAAAAGGTACACAAGATTGAAAATCAGGATAGCCTAGTTCTTAGCCGTATCACAAATTTAATCTGTGCCTTTGTGAAAATCATGCCATTTTCCACACCTTTATTCCCTTCCTTAACCTACCAAGAGGGTGGAGTAAGAGTAAATGAGATGATATCTCCAAATTGGCTTGACTAAATACAGGAATAGTAATGTAACTACAAGTGTCATAACTAATCACCATTAAAATGTCAAAAAGCATATGGGAATGGGAGAAGCAAAAAAGAAAACACACCTGAAAAAATTCTAAAGTGAAACTGAATCATCATATTGAATTTCTGGTAAGATGAGTCAGGGCATGACTGGGGCTGAGGCAGGAAGAAGATCGTGTTCACACTAGTGAATCACTCTGGTCAATTGAGAATGTTGAATAGTCACTTTGTAGAGATCCCTGTTCCCAGTTTTTTTGGTATGGTACAAAGGAACAAAAGCAGAAAAAGGAAAAGGCACAGAAACTACATGTAGACGACCAGCTACAGAAGTAAAAACATGTAGTATGCACTTAGAAAGTAAAAAAGACAAAAGATTATTAAATTCCTTTGGGATAATTTTAACTTTTTGGACTTTTCTATAGGCGATACAGTTTTATGCAGACTTTGGGAACAGGTGGGGGATATAATATGGAAAAGAAATAATGGGTTAAAAGGTCCAGAGTGAAGCAGTTTAGTGTTGCGCTCCTGTGTCTCTTTCAGACCATAAAGCACCTAATGGAGGCAGAGAAGGTAAAAGGATTCTGCCAGCTGGTGGTGGCCGCCAAACTGAGAGAGGGCATTTCCCACCTCATCCAGTCATGTGGCCTTGGGGGCATGAAGCACAACACAGTGGTGATGGGCTGGCCTAATGGCTGGCGTCAAAGCGAAGATGCTCGCGCTTGGAAGACTTTTATTGGTACCAACCATTTCTCATACAAACCTAAGGGCCTAAGTCAAGGGGATATAGTTAAATCTTTGTCACCCCAGCCTCCCAAAATAGACGCTATTCCATTGCTGAAGCGTAGTCTTATATGGTAACCCAAAACACTACCAGTAGTAATACCCAGATTCTGCCCACCCCCTTCAGCTTCACATTATGTTTATGAATTACTTATTTCTGTCAGGTCTTGTGCTATAAATTTTCTCCAAAATTGCCATGTTTTCATATGTGCTTTTCCATATTGATGTCCTCACAGGAATTGGAAGGATTGTTCTTCAGCATCATAATCTCCCAAATTCACATATCCCCCCTTAGAAATGTAGTAATCAGAATATACCTAGTAACACAAATTATGGTTCTCAGTCTAATTCTGTTAGCTACTCAGATTTTTCACAATTACTTTTCTTACTTAATGAGATGTAACCTACTAAGTAGATAGGACCCTTTGCTCAAATAAGTGTAAAAAGAGCATTTGCTTGCTTTCCTGATGTGATCGGAAGCAACGCAAGCCTAAGGAGTCTTCTCTGCTTATTCTTTTTTCTCCCTAGGCACAGTTCGAGTGACAACTGCTGCCCATCTCGCACTGCTGGTGGCTAAAAACATCTCCTTCTTTCCCAGCAATGTGGAACAATTTTCTGAAGGCAACATTGATGTGTGGTGGATTGTGCATGATGGGGGCATGCTCATGCTACTGCCATTCCTACTGAAACAGCACAAGGTATTTTAGACACCTTTTTTTTCCACAAAAGTCTTTCTCCCTTCTGTCCTGGTTCACTAGACAGATTCTTCCTTTGATTATATAGTGTTGGAGCTTAGAATCAGAAGGGTTGGAAGTTATTCTGGGCTCTACCATGATTCCAGTTTCAACCGTAAGAGAAATCATTGTCTTTGTATTTGAAACCTGCCTATTGTCTGTATATTGCACACATATACATGCCCATTCTATGGTAAGACTAAACTGAAATTTAAAATAGTAAATATTATAGTCTGCATGTTGTCATCAATGTACTATCTGAATAAAGCACCCTCTTAATGTATCATGAGCCATCTTTTGCCAGTGTTTTCTTGTTATGAAATTAAGGACTCCTTAAAACTGTATTAAGTTCGGTGTTTAGTTACAATAACATAGCAAGTAGGAAGCTAGGAACAAATACCCTCATACTATATATAGCAAGGTTCTTCTAGACCACAGTGTCTCTTAGGAAGTAACTTTTTTTGCCTCCTTGCTCTAATTTTCCATATATGTATGTCTCTCTCTAAGGTGTGGCGGAAGTGCAGCATACGGATCTTCACAGTAGCCCAACTAGAAGACAACAGTATCCAAATGAAGAAGGACCTAGCCACTTTCCTGTATCACTTGCGCATTGAGGCGGAGGTAGAAGTGGTGGAGATGGTGAGAAAGCTGAGTTTGAGATACAAGAGGTTCATTCCCCCATTCCTGTCCCCGTCTTCCTTGAATCTTTTCTGGTTTGGGGAATTACTCAGCTCTAAATGTGGATTAATCCCCTAGTGCCAAAAAAAAACCCCCCTAATTTGTTAACCTAAATAGGATGTATATGTGATGCATATTTGATGTTGCTTTTTGTTTTTACATTCTTGTTTATTACATAGCGCTGATATTTCTGCCAGATTCTCATCTGCTTAATATGGTTCTATGAAATTTTAATTCATATATTCAGCTTAAAATCACACATGGCTTTAAAAAAAAATCGAACAGTATTAAAAAGACTAGAGTTTGTGTTTTGTGTTTCAAGGCAACACATCTATTGGTTAGATCATGAAAAAGATTCTCAGGTCCTCTGGATTTTATCAACAATCACAAAAACATTATGTAGCTCAATGACTAAACAAAATTGAGGAGAAACTTAGGTTAATATTGTGAGGTTTTCCCTGGTTTAATTTAGTGACTGGAAATAAAAATGTGTGGGTCATCCTTCTTTCTCCTTTGTGCTTTTTGCCCCCTTTGTGTGATGTCTATGGCAGCATGACAGTGACATATCAGCTTATACTTACGAGCGCACTTTGATGATGGAGCAGAGGTCCCAGATGCTCCGGCACATGCGGCTGTCCAAAACAGAGCGAGACAGAGAGGTGAGACCTTACTGCATCAATCCAGTCCTGGCTCTCACTGAAAGGGATGATACTATATTGTTTTCACAGGATGACAAATTCTTTCCTTCTCACTGTCAGTTATTCCTCTATAACCCTATTATTACTTCAAAATAACTGAAGAAGAAGCATGAGAGAAAATTTGGTAGAATAACTTGTGTTGGATCTTCCTCAGGCACAGTTGGTCAAAGATCGAAACTCAATGCTACGATTGACCAGCATTGGCTCTGATGAGGATGAAGAGACAGAAACCTATCAGGAGAAGGTGCACATGACTTGGACAAAAGACAAGTACATGGCATCCCGGGGACAAAAAGCCAAGTCAATGGAAGGATTCCAGGACCTGCTTAACATGCGTCCGTAAGTTTTCCCACTCCCAAGTTTGTCATAAAATATAATAACCTAATCAGTGGCACAAATGTGACTTTGCCTGGATATACAGGATAGAGTCTGTTCATTTCACCTCGAATCTGGCCACCTCATTATTGTTTTCCTGTTCGTACTGGCTCCCAATGAACAGTGTACGCAAGCTAACCATCCTCTCTATCCACATAGTTCACCTCCATACTGTGTTCTTAGTATAAAATAAGCAAACAGAGAATGAGAAAACCCAGATATTAATATCATAAAGAAATCATTTTAGGCCAGGAGCAGTGGCTTATGCCTATAATCTTAGCACTCTGGGAGGCAGAGGTGGGCGTATCACCTGAGGTCAGGAGTTTGAGACCAGCCTGGCCAATATGGTGAAACCCTGTCTGTACTAAAAATACAAAAAAAGTTAGCTGGGAGTGGTGGTGGGTGCCTGTAATCCCAGCTACTTGGGAGGCTGAGGCAGGAGAATCGCTTAAACCCAGGAGGTAGAGGTTGCAGTGAGCCTAGATCACGCCATTGTACTCTATAGCCTGGGCAACAAGAGCGAAACTCCTTCTCAAATGAAAAAAGAAAACTCATTTTATCAGATTATCCATAGTCAAGTGAAAAAGCTCTGGATATCAAGTTTTTAAGGTTGACTGTATAGCTAGTTTTCTTTTTACCTTAACAATCTTTATTTCTTTCCCACTCAGAGACCAGTCCAATGTGAGGCGGATGCATACAGCAGTGAAACTCAATGAGGTTATAGTTAACAAGTCCCATGAAGCAAAGCTGGTTTTATTGAATATGCCAGGGCCACCACGAAACCCCGAGGGTGATGAAAACTGTATCCTTTCCAAGAGTGGGGCTTCCAGTAGGGAAAATCTCCTTAGCCTCTTTCTGAGATGAGGTAACAGGGTAACTATAAAAGTTATTGTCTATGCCCCCCACTTTCCCTCTTTAAGGAAGACTGAAAAATCTTAGGTAAGAATTTTTACAAAGTTAATTCTTTTAGGGGAGTTGGGGCAAATATAATTCAATTCTAGAAGACTTTTTAGATGGTGTATTTGCAACATGACAGCTAATATTCAGTGTATAAAACCCTTCCTCACAATCCTACGGAAAGCATATCCACATCCTTTCTCCGTTTCAGGCTCTACCCACTTTGCAAAACCTTTTTATTTTCGATAAAGTTAGGAAAGAAGCTGAGATAGAACCTCCTTTAACTGAGGGGGAAAAAAGAGATATGGATTCTTTCTCATACCTTCATCCCAGGACTTCTGACATGAGGGAAACTGTTCAGCACTGCAACCACATAGATTAGCTTATTCCCACCAGTACCATTTTAAAAAAAAAGAGGTTTAGGCCGGGCATGGTAGCTCATGCCTATAATCCTAGCACTTTGGGAGGCCAAGGCAGGTGGATCAACTGAGGTCACGAGTTCGAGACTAGCCTGGCCAACATGGTGAAACCCCATCTCTACTGAAAATACAAAAATTAGCTGGATGTGGTGGCAGGTGCCTATACTCCCAGCTACTCAGAAGGCTGAGGGAGGAGAATCACTTGAACCTGGGAGGCAGAGGTTGTAGTGGGCTGAGATGACACCATTGCGCTCCAGCCTGGGCAACAAGAGCAAAACTCCCTCTCAAAAAAAAAAAAAAAGAGAAAGAAAGAAAAACAAAAAGGAAAGAAAGAAAAAGAAGTCTTTAAAAAAAAAAGACAAATTGAACTGGCAGAAAATTCTGACTTGAGAAGCTTCACTTAAAAATTACTTGGGTTCTCTCTAGGCATCTTGTTAGCTGCCCTATTGTGGTTTTTTTTTTCTTCTTTCATCATTTTTATCTTATTTAGAATAATAGTTGTAGGTTTTCCCATTTTTAAAATAACATTTAGAAAATAACAAATGGGAGTCCTGTATTATGTATGCACCTGGATCCCTGGTTACTTCACAGGGTTAATTTCAATACAAAGTTCAGACTTTTCTGAATATATAATTCAGCAGCTAATTCTGTAACTCTATGACCAGGTAACTTCAGATTATGATGCCAGGTTGTAAGTTTGTACTTTTTGCCTGTCTCCTTGACAAGTTCTGAAGACATGGAGTTCCTAGAGGTGCTTACCGAGGGACTAGAGCGAGTCCTACTTGTCCGGGGTGGTGGCAGTGAAGTGATCACCATTTATTCATAATCTACTCTGAATGACTGTGCTTGGCCTGTTTTCTTAAAAGGCCTACATCCTCCATGGAAGTGCCAGCTCATTACTACCACTCCTACTCAACTAGAAGCCTGTGTTGTATACACATCATACTGAACTCTTGATGAGCTGAGCCTCAAGTACCTGTGTTAAAGAGCTCCCATCTGATCTACAGTTCTTACAGAAAAAGCAAGTACTCCCTCAACATCAGAACAATGTTCAAGTCTTAGGAGCCACGTCTGACCAGTCAAAGGCAAGTTAGAATTAACAAGCTGAGCCAATAAATGAATTGGTAAAAGGGATGCCAGAAATTCAACTGAAGAAAAAAAGTCAAGTACATATTCGACATTAAAGATCAATCTCAGAAGTCATGGTTCAATGATGGCACTGTGCGGATGACAACCAGACACAGCTTTATCTTACTAAAGAATTTATGGTCAAGTATATGTGGACCTATTATCCTTGGCAAGCCAAGATGCAAACATTTTTTAGCTATATTTCTTTAGCATACCCACTGCTCTAATTCTATATTAGGATACTAATGTACAAAACTTGAAACACAGCTGCAGCCTCTACTTCTTCATAAATATTTCCCCAAAAAAACAGATTTAAGTATCCATACTGTATCAGTGTATACTTCAATTGTTTCTCTTAACTCAGAACCCGTTCTGTGGTTGTAACACAGGCAGTTACCATGGAAATTGTTTTTGGTAAGGTAAAAATTATTCCTTTCAGTTTCCTTTCAAATAGCCAAACTAAGAGAACTCCAAAAGGAAGCTGTTAACATTTACTGCAATAGTCTGTGGTTCTCTATACAACATGGACAAAACATCCAAGCTGTTATCTAAGAAATGCAGGTCATGATGCGCATTAACCAATAGGTTCTACTTCCCCCGGCTCCACCCACCACCCTCCCCCATGCCTTTTTTTATGCCCTCTTATTAAGCACAGGTCAGAAAATCTTAAGGAACAAATTCAAGGAAAACTGGCTAAAAATCCTTCCCTGAAAGCACTAGACTGTCTTTTAAAGGGCACATCTGGCAATGTAATTGGAAGTTCTAGAGCCATACTCTTTCTTTAGTGCCAGTTACTGAGCGGCTGTTCTCCTTACCTACTTTACTAAAATGGCATTCAGACTGGCATTGGCCTGTTGAAGAAATTTTACTTTCACTAAGAAATCTGTTGCCTCATCTACAAAGCAGTAGTTAAGACTTGAGGCATTCAACTTAATGCCAAGTATAAGCATTTTCCCCTTTTCCTTTCAATTTTATCCTTCATTTTGACTACAGACACTTGGCTCTGAACTAAGAGATTAACCAAGCCAACAGTCTTCTATTTTTTTTTTTTTCTTCAGAAAGTTCAGGCCAGGTGCTATGGCTCACACCTGTAATCCCAGCACTTTTGGAGGCTGAGGCAGGTGAATCACTTGAGTTCAGGAGTTCAAGACTTGGTGGCCAACATGGTGAAACCCTGTGTCTATTAAAAATGCAAAAATTAGCCAGGTTTGGTGGCACACGCCTGTAATCCCAGCTACTACAGGAGGCTGAGGCAGGAGAATCTTTTTAACCCAGGAGGCAGAGGTTGCAGTTAGCCAGGATTGCACCACTGCAGTCTAGGATGGTAACAGAGCAATACTTCATCTCAAAAAGAAAGTTCAATGTGCCAAGGAAATACTTGTGCAAGCTCAGCTTTTTATTTACTCATCACACAACATCTGGCTTACAAGCATAGGGAAACTATTTGGCTGGCTGAGCAGTAATTTCAAGTATATGAAATCTTCATTTCTTTTACAGAATAGGTATTTAACTTTTCTTGCCTTTATTCATGGCTGTTTTTGAATTTCAATTTAATAGTCACAAATAGTGCCACTCTTGTTTGAGTACTCAGTAGGACACGGAGGAAGCTGATCTTAGTGTCACAGATTATTCATTTGACCTGTAAGTACAGAGAAAACTCTTCAGTGTAGCTTAATTGAGTAATTTTGATTTGTTCCCTCTGCTCTTTCTTCAACCTCCAGGCGAACTCAGGATGGCAGCCCAAATAGGATCTTAAGTCTTTTTCTGTTCCCTCCTGCAGATGATAGAAACATTGTTTATAACTACCACTGCAACACTCCATTGCTTAGTTGCTTCTAACAGTAGTGTCAGGTCCCGCTAAGTACCTTTTTTTTTTTTTTTTTTTTTTTGAGACAGTTTTGTTCCCGTTGCCCAGGTTGGAGTGCAATGGAGCAATCTCAGCTCACCGTAACCTTCAATTCCCAGGTTCAAGTGATTCTCCTGCCACAGCCTCCTGAGTAGATAGGATTACAGGCATGCGCCACCACACTTGGCTAATTTTGTATTTTTAGCAGAAACGGGGTTTCTCCATGTTGATCAGGCTCGTCTCAAACTCCCGACCTCAGGTGGTCTGCCTGCCTTGGCCTCCAAGAGTGCTGGTGTGACCCACTGTACCCAGCCAGGATCCAGTATCTTAAAGACCCATATTGTAAAGGTCAGCCTGCCTAGGAATTCCCCCACATTTACACACACCCCTGGCCAAAGTGGTATTTTTGTTTCCATGTAGAACAAATTATGGGCAGACAATAAAAGTTAGTTTTAGAAGTGCTGTTTGTGGTTGGAGCTCTGTAAAAATCTTTTAAAGGGATAAGGGAATTAGTGGCTATTAATGTAGCCACTACTCAAAATCACTATTACATGGAAAAATGGTTATTAGGCCAGATTTATACTAATCTCTGTCTAGAGCATTTCATGTCTGTATGTGTTGCTTATGGTGTCTCCAAAGTCTTTCATCTCTCTTAATCACTGCAAATAAAGCAATACTGAAAACTTGAGAGAATGCACCTTAGGGGAAGGGGCTGTTTCAAGAGAAAAGACAAAGGAAATACCTGCCTCTTGAATAAGATCAAGCTTTTGAGTCTTACCTATGACTTTACCAGGGCAGATTAGAAATACACATCCTCCTATTGCTGACCCTCTGCCTTTAATAGCTGTCTTAAAAGCTTACGTCTGAACTGCAGCATCTGCTTGACAGGTGCCAGCTTCCTCTCGGCAGGGGTAAGATCACTATATGTATCTTCTGTTGCCTCAGATTCCTGTGGCCCCAAGGATCCCACCAATCCTCATTCCCCCTAAACATGTTAACATAAATCCCTTATTGTGGGTATTAAAACAACAGTTAGACTGTATGCATGTTTATGTGCTCTTTTGGTCTGGTTTATTTTTCTTTTCATCATGTATAAGCTGAATCCTGCATTATTTTCTTACATCTTCCATAAGTGTCTCCAACAGAATTTTTATGATGTCCCAGCTTGTATTAAATAGAAGTGAAATATTAAGGAAAATAGATTTAAGGGAACTTGTGCAACTTTTTTTATGCATTGTTCTCAACCATTTAATTTATTGAAAGGATATGCTGCTACACTTCCTGATTTAGCAGCAGTTATTCTCTTGTTTACATAGAGTTATGATTTTATTTGTTGTTTTGCTGTGTACTGGAAACATAAATAAAGTTTTCTACATTATTTTCAGTCAGGGGTTGTGGTATAATTTCTTTGTGTTTATAGTAATATGCACACTGTCCTTCCAGGACCTGTCACCCCACCATGGAGAAAAGACCTTTGTGGTTCTTTTTAACATGAGTGGTGATTTTAAGAGTATGCTGAGGAGCCACTGGGCTTAAAGAAGGGTGTAAAGACCCAAATACATAGGCAGCAGGTGCTGCTTTCTCAGGTTCACAAAAGCAGTCCTCCACCACTGAACTCCATTCTCTGAAAGAAGAAAGAATAAATAGGTGAGTGGCAAATGAGTGTTAAAAATAACTTCCTGATTCAATTACTTAATACTTTAACCACAAGCTCTATTTTGCCTATTTTTAAAAAAGAACTTCCAGGATAGGCACAGTAGCTAATCTTAACACTTTGGGAGGCTAAGAGGGGGACAGATCACTTGAGCCCAGGATTTCAAGACCAGTCTGGGCAACATGGTGAAACCCTGTCTCTACAAAAAAATAAAAAAATTAGCCGGGCATGGGGGTGCGCACTTGTAGTCCCAGCTACTTGGGAGGGTGAGTGCTAGAGCCTGGAGGTCAAGGCTACAGTGAGCAATGATTACACCACTGCACTCCAGCCTAGGCAAAAGAGCAAGACTTTGTTTCAAAAATAGTAACTTAAAAACTCCTAATGGCTCTTATTTTTTAAGAAACTCTAGGTCAGGCGTGATGGCTCACGGCTATAATCCTAGCACTTTGGGAGGCTGAGGCGAGTGGATCACTTGAGGTCAGGAGTTTGAAATTAGCCTGGCCAACACAATGAAACCCCGTCTGTACTAAAAAAATACAAAAAAAATCTGGGCATGGTGGCAGGCACCTGTAATCCCAACTACTTGGAAGGCTGAGGCAGGAGAAGTGCTTAAACCTGGGAAGCAGAGGTTGCAGTGAGCCGAGATCGCACCACTGCACTCCAGCCTGGGCAACAGAGGGAGACTCCATCTCAAAAAAAAAAAAAAGAAGAAACTAATACCAACTCTAATTTCCCCACCATCGAGTAAGTCAGCTATTCACTGTACACTACAACCACCCAGAATTCAGCTTTTCTTTTGCCTTACCTCAGGGGGCTCAATGAAAGCTAACCAATCTGATGCATGTGTAGGCAACAGTCCCATGGACTGGCACTTGTAAACAGCCAATGCCAAACCCATCAGGTTCCCAATGAGATACACCAAACCCTGAAGAAACTTCTGGCTTGAACTCTCTAACATCTTGAAAGCTGTTGGGGTAACAGAAGTTGTCAAAACCAAAAGAACTCTTTCCTCCAATATGAATCAAGCCAACCATATATTAAAATCACACAGACCCATAGTAAGACAGCAAACAGGACCATTAAAGGCAAAAGGAAAATCATGGTAAGTACTATATTCCCCTCCATGCCACCACCATTACCCCACCTCTCTATATGCCTATTAGCCAAAAACTGTCCTTAACAATTTGCCTTTAATTCTTTTTTTTTCTTTTGAGATGGAGTCTCACTTTATCACCCAGGCTGGCATGCAGTGGTGTGATGTTGGCTCACTGCAACCTCCATTTCCAAGGTTCAAGTGATTCTCCTGTCTCAGCCTCCCAAGTAGCTGGGATTACAGGCATATGCCACCATGCCCAGCTAATTTTTGCATTTTTAGTACAGATGGGGTTTCACTGTGTTGGCCAGGCTGGTCTCAAAGTCCTGACCTCAGATGATCCACCCACCTTGGCCTCCCAAAGTTGCTGGGATTACAGGTGTGAGCCACCACACCCCGCCTGCCTTTAGTTCTTATAACTTATGGAAGGGTTATTGTTTCAAGAATACTTACTGGCTGAAATGGCCATAAGTGCCTGAATGGGTCGCCAGGCCATCATACAAACCATCATAGTAGGAAAGATGGAGATAGTATTGCCTGCCATGTACATGATGAAGAGGTTCATGGGAATCTGTTTAAGGGGACCCAAGGCGATGTCCCAACAGCGCTGAAACAAACACACAATTTTAACCCTCTGATCACCACCCTCAGATTTGCATGACATTAACAACCCACTGACATACATGTAACACTACTCTCAACAACTGCAGAATTCACATTATTTTCAAACACGATATTTGTAAAAACTGACCACTTGCTGAACCATGAACGAAATGTCAATCTCAAAGAATGCATATTGTATAAAACATTTGACTATAATGCAATTAGATTAGAAATAATTTTATAGTAACTAGAAAATCTCTTATGTTTGGAATTAACAATGATACATGAGTCGATGAAATTATAATGGAAAACAGAATTATAACAAATATACCACATTTTGAAACTTGGGGGACATAGGTAGAGCTCTGAGAAATGTGTAACTTTAAATACATACTATATGGTTGATACAAAAGTAATTGCGGTTTTTGCCATTAAAAGTAATGGCAGTCTGGCCAGGCGTGGTGGCTCATGCCTATAATCCCAGCACTTTGGGAGGCCGAGGCGAGTGGATCACCTGAGGTCAGGAGTTCAAGACCAGCCTGGCCAATGTGGTGAAACCCCATCTCTACTGAAAATAAGAAAAAATTAGAAGAAGTAAAAATCAAAACAAAAATACATACATATATATATATATATATATGAAAAAATTAGTTGGGCATGGTGGTGGGTGCCTGTAATCCCAGCTACTTGGGAGGCTGAGGCAGGAGAATTGCTTGAACCAAGGAGGCAGAGGTTATAGTGAGCCAAGTTCATGCCATTGCACTCCAGCCTGAGTAACAAGAACAAAACTCTGTCTCAAAAAAAAAAAAAAAGTAATGGCAATCTAAAAATAAACTGAGCATCTATTTCAAGAAACTAGAAAAAAAAAAGCATTTTTGAAAAGATTAATAAAATCCATACTGGTGATGGGTACAGTGACCTGTAAAAATAAATGAAAATAATTTTTAAAAAGTCAATACCAGGCCAGGCATGATGGCTCACACCTGTAATCTCAGCATTTTGGGAGGCCAAAGCAGGTGGATCACGAGGTCAGGAGTTAAAGACCAGCTTGCAAACAGAGTAAACCCTGTCTCTACTAAAAAATACAAAAAAATTAACTGGGCGTGGTGGTGGACAGTTGTAATTCCAGCTACTTGGGAGGCTGAGGCAAGAGAATCGCTTGAACCCGGGAAGCAGAGGTTGCAGTGAGCCAAGATGCCGCCATTGCACTCCAGCCCAGACTACAGTGCGAGACTCCAACTCAAAAAAAAAAAAAAAAGTCAGTACTGGTAAGCCTGATGAAAAATGGAGACAAATAAATATTCAACATCAGGAATGAAAAAACGTCCATCACAGATCTTGCATATAGGGAAGCGATCATATTATCAACAACTTTATGTAAATACATTTGAAATTTTAGGAAATGGATAAGTTCCTAGAAAAAATATAACAAAATTACACGAGAAATTAGAAATATAAATAGCCCCAGGCCGGACACAGTGGCTCATGCCTTTAATCCCAGCACTTTGGGAGGCAGAGGCAAGTGAATCACCTGAGATCAGGAGTTCAAGACCAGCCTGACCAACATGGCAAAACCCCATCTCTACTAAAAATACAAAACAGCAGGGCATGGTAGCGCGTGCCTGTAATCCTAGCTACTAGGGGATGCTGAGCCAGGAGGATCACTTGAACCTGGGAGGTGGAGGCTATAGTGAGCCGAGATTGTGCCCCCACACTCCAGCCTGGGCAACAGAGTAAGATTCTGTCTCAAAAACTATATATAAATAGAAAAAGAACTATAAATAGCCCCTATAACTGTCAAATAAATTACAGTTAAGCCCAGATGGCTTCCCTTGGCAAATTCTACTTAACATTTAAGGAAAAAATAAAGTTAGGCTGGGTGTGACCAAGGTGGGTAGACTGTGTGAGCTCAAGAATTTGAGACCACCCTGGGCAACATGGTGAAACCCCCCATCTCTACAAAAAATCTGCCCAATGTGGTGGAGTATGCCTGTAATCCCAGCTGCTTGGAGGCTGAGGAAGGAGGATCCCTTGAGCCCAGAGGGTAGGGGCTGCAGTAAGGTGAGATTGTGCCACTGTACTCTAACCTGAGTAACAAAGTGAGACCCTGTCTCAAAAAAAAAGAAAAAAAGAAAGCTAATCTTACATAAACTCTTTAAGAGAATTAAAAAATGCACATTCCACAACTAATTACATGGGGCCTCATAAATACCATGACCTGACAAGGACATTAAGGTAAAAGTTTATGGGCCAATATTACTCATGATTCTAAATGAAAAAATCCTAAACAAAATATTAACAAAGTAAATCTAGCTATATTAAAAGAAACATTATATATATAAATGATATGTAGAAATATAAAGTAAGTAAACAGGACAGGGATTGCCATGAGGGTAGGCTTCACTAAGAAGCTAACATATGAGAGACCTAAAGGAGATAAGCAAATCATAAAGTATCTGGGAAGGAGGATTTCAGAAGGAGGGAAGAACAAGTACAAAAAGCCTGGGATGGGAGTTTGTATGGCATCTTTAAAGAGCAGCAAGAAGGCCATTATGACTACAGTGGACTCAGCAAAGGGGAAAATGGTAGAAGTTAAAGATATTACAAGGAGCTTGATCAATGCAGACTTATGTAGACATTATAAAAACGGGCTGTTGTGCTGAATGAATGTACAGCTACAGGAGGGGTTTTTGTAGGAATGACTTATGTTTTAAAAGGATCATTCTAACTGCTGTGCTGAGAATAGACTACAGAGGGCAAGTAGCAAGACCAGTTAGTTACAAGTCTATTGCAGAAGGGCACAAGGAGGAATCTTTTGGAAATGAAAGATAAGTTATTTCGAGATGGTGGTTTCATGGGGGTATACCACTGTCAAAGCACATCATATCCTATCCTTTAAACTAACTAGTGGTTTTCAAATGAGGGCAGTTTGCCTCCTGAGAGACATATGATAATGTTGGAGACATTTCTGGTGTCACAACTAGGCAGGGACACTACTGGCATATAATGGGTAGAGGCCAAGGATGCTGCTAAACATCCCACAGTGCAAGTACAGTCCCCCACAGCAAATAATTATCCAGCCCAAAATGTTAATAGTGCTGAGGCTGAAAATACATGCTTTAATTGAATGTGGTTGTACATAAACTATACCCCAAAATAACTGACTTTTTAAAAAGTCTACTGCAGAAATCTAGATCGTTACTTGGGTCAGGTTGAGAGGTGAACACAGTAAGAAGTAGTAGATAAAACCAACAGAATATCCCGACAGTTGGAAATGTGGTGTAAGGGAACTAGAGTAGAAAAAAAATCACTTCAACTGGAAGATGTTGCCACCAAAAGATCATTTTCAACCTACTTTCTTATATGTTATGTTCCAAACATCTTTTATTTTTCAAACTATTAAGCACTTTTGTAGCTGATCTATAAACAACCGAAATACCGGTCTCGAGCAGTTTAGTTTCCAAATATTCAAGATAAGGGCTATCTACAGTAATTTCACCTGGGAGAAGAGGATGGGTATATGAGTCAGGACTGGCCCAAGGACTACGGTAACATCTATACCTCTGTACCTTCTCCACCAGGATCCGGTCTGTCTCTTGCACGCTGGTATCAGGCACTTGCTTGTCCAAGTAACCGACTGGGTAGAGTGAGTCTCCCTGGCCACTGCCCCGGTCACTTCGACCCCTAAAAAACCAAACCAAGAAACTAAAGCTGCAACCTCCGACACTTCATATACCACATTTCCTGATCTACCAATTATAGGAATAAAGATGTTCAGATGCACCTACTCAGATTAGACCAAGCTCCCTCGTGTGTTCCTCAGTCCCTTATCAGGAGGACTGATGTAAACATTCTTTGGGCAGAGAAACCTCCACGGCAGAAAAACCGATACCTCCCCAGGTGATGTCTGTATGCCACTCATCTTGTTCAGAGTTATGCCTGAGGGATCGGGTCTCATTACTCTGGTGCTGTTCTGGGATGAAGAGTGACGTACACTTGCCCAAGCGCCTCACCTGCTGCCTCCTCCAGGCCCGCTTAGCTCAATGGCCCACTTGAAGCGCCGGCCTCGGTTAGCCACCAGGCCCCCCTGGGCCGTCATGGCAACTGCCGCTTCCTATACAGCCCCGATGCTTCTCACTCAAAAGCTTACTCCGCAACAGGCCCACCTGCGTTCTCTCCTTTGTCTCACTCCGTAAATGCACTTCCGGCGCGTGAATACAGACGTCATTTCCGCCCCTGAAATTGGCGGTGTTGCAGGTTGTGGAGTCCGTGTTCGGATTTAGAAAAGCAGGGAGGAGAGAAAAGCAGGCAAGACTTAGTGCTTCCTAAAGCCATTTTCGAGCGCTCTCTACTTTTTGAATATACGTGTTATGTTTTCCCGGACCTCAGAGGTGCGCTTTATGGGGCAGAAAGAAAGCCCATACTGACTCAGCGTTAAGAATTGGTGGACGGATCACCTGAGGTCAGGAGTTCGAGACCTGTCGGGCCTACATGGTGAAACCCCATGTCTAGTAAAAATACAAAACATTAGCCGGGCGTGGTGGCGGGCGCCTATAATCCCAGCTACTCAGGAGGCTGAGGCAGGAGAATCGCATGAACTCGGGAGGCGGAGGTTGCAGTGAAATGAGACCACGCCATTGCGTTCCAGCCTGGGCAACAGGAGCTAAACTCCGTCTCAGAAAAAAAAAAAAAAAGGCAGCAGCAGCCAAGAAAAGCTTCTTAACCTCCTGCGCACTCCCTGGAAGGAAAGATTCAAATCCTGTGTTTAAATCCTAATTTGACCTTGAACGAGTTACTTAGTAGTTTCTGAGTATCGAGTGTCCACTGTGTCCTAGGAGCTTTGCGTTTATTTCATTTCACTTGCACAGTAACCTTGTGACGTAAACAGTTTTAACCCCATTCTGCACAAAGGCAAGGAGGCATAATGAGCATGGAAAGGAACATGGGCTCGGTATTCATATAGTCTGCGTTTGTTATTGTTTGTTATGCTTTTGTTTTCTGAGACAGGGTTTCACTCTTGCCGAGACTGTCTTGCAGTGGCTCGTATCACGGCTCACTGGAGCCTGGACTTCCCAGCTCAAGCGATCGTCCCACTTCCCACTTGAGTGTTCCTAGGAGCTAGGACCACAGGACGCGCCACCACGCCCAACCTTTTAATTAATTAATTTATTTTTTTTTTTGAGACAGGATTTTGCTCTGTTGCCCAGGCTGCTCTCAAACTCTTGGTCTCAAGTGATCCTCCCGCCTTGGCCTCCCAAAATGTTGAGAATCCCGGTGTGAGCCACTGCACCCAGCAGATGGCCTCCTCTTGAATCCTGGTTTCACCACTTAATAATTGTATGATCTTGGGCAAGTTAAATCAATTATGTTTCAGCCTCCTCATGTAAAAGTTGGATAATCTACCAACTTTCAAGGCTGTGAGATTAGTGCCCAACACATATGTGGTGTTTTTGAACTTCCCACCTCAGGTGATCCGCCCGCCTTGGCCTCCAAAGGGCTTGGATTACAGGCATGAGCCACCACACCCGGCCCATATGTGGTGTTTTTAATGATGTGTCACACCATTACCAAATCATTCACACCACTGATGGTTTTTAATGACATGTCATTAAATAATGTATGTCATTCTTTGAAGTGTTTAGGTTTGGTATTGAATAGTATACCTTTTTCATAATTTAACCTATTATTGGACTTTTCAGTTGTTTCCTGATTTTCTTCCTTTTATAACCAGTGTTGCTGTAAACATAGCTGTATCTTTTCTTATTTCCTTAAGTGATAGTCCTAGAAGTGGAATTGGAATTGCTGGATCAAAGAGTATGCATGTTTTCAAAGAATTTTCATTTTAAATGCCCACCCGGGGCCAGGCATGGTGGTTCACACCTGTCATCCCAGAACTTTGGGAGGCCAAGGCGGGAGGATTGCTTTAGCTCAGGAGTTCAAGACCAGCCTGGGCAACCTACTGAGACTTCATCTCTGCAAACGACAACAAAAAAAATTAAAATGCCCACTAGGAAAATTGGCATCATTTACATTTCATAGTCTTTATAATTTTTTTTAAATTGTGAGTTTAAAATGGTACTGTATTTTTTTAAATTTGTATTTCTTTGACTCCAAGTTAATTGATATGGCTGGAGCTGGGGGGAGGGAGATGCTGTGAGAGGTAAGGTTGAAAAATGCTTCCGTGGCCAACTAAAATGTTGGGATTCTTGACAATGATGGTGATGTAGAGAGGCTGAAGATTTCCACCTCCACTTTGTTTTCTGATTTTAAAAATATGTGTTCATAGCAGACTGCTTAAACAAGGCAGAAATGAAAGTCTTTTGCCCCTCCAATCCTTCTTAAAATGTGTATCTATCTGATTGTAGGAAGACCTAACTTATCGATTGTATTTTTGTTCCTTTCGACTTTTTGCCTTTACTACATTCTCTCTGATGAACCTTATATTCATCTCAAGCTTCTGACCCTATTGGACTTTCCTCTTTATTGCATTATATTCTTCATAATAGCACTTGCCACATTGCATTTTGTTTGTTAACGTCCCCTTATTTCTACCCCTCTGTAGACTACCCCAAATCCCTTGACGTCAGAAGCTATATATTATCTTTGAGTCTATTTCGTAGAACATAGAAAGTATTAAATAAATGTTTAGTGAATGTGAGTAAATGAAATTGAAAGTAAACAAACACCAAAATGTGAATGTACTATAACTACACTTATGTAAAATAAAACATAAAAAGGGATATACATTGTACTGGGGCAATGATTTTCATGCAATTTTGTCTTAATTTTCAAGATACTCTTCTTATTCCTTTTTTTTTTTTTTTTTTTTTTTGAGACTCACTCTGTCACCCAGGCTGGAATGCAGTGACATAATCGGGGCTCACTGCAACTTCAGCCTCCCGGGTTCAAGCAGTTTTCCTGTCTCAGCCTCCTGAGTAGCTGGAATTACAGGTGCCCAGCACCATGCCCTGCTAATTTTTCTGTTTTTAGTAGAGATAGGGTTTCACCATGTTGACCAGGCTGGTCTCAAACTCCTGACCTCAGGTGATCCACCCATCTCGGCCTCCCAAAGTGCTAGGATTACAGGCATGAGCCACCACACCTGGCCTTTTTATTATATTTTAATAAATTTTTTTAACTTACTACTTGTTTGAGACAGAGTCTCACTATGTTGCCCAGGTTTGTCTTGAACTCCTGGGCTTAAGCAGTCCTCCTGCCTTGGCCTCCCAAAGTGCTGGGATTACCGGCATGAGCCCACACCTGGCCCCTGCTTTAATAAGCTTTAAACGAACATTTTTCATTAAGTTTATCATTGGAATCATATATTCTCTCTACTTAAATTGTTCCCTGCATGCTATAAAAATTAGTAAACTATAACCTAAATTAAAGTTGCTTTGGGCAAGGCACAGTGGCTCAGGCCTGTAATCCCAGCACTTTATAAGGTCAAGGTGGGTGGATCACGAGGTCAGGAGTTCAAGACCAGCCTGGCCAAGATGGTGAAACCCCGTCTCTACTAAAAATACAAAAAATTGGGCTTGGTGGCAGGCGCCTGTAATCCCAGCTATTTGGGAGGCTGAGGCACAGAACTGCTTGAACTTGGGAGGCGAAGGTTGCAGTGAGCCAAGGTAGTGCCACTGCACCCTAGCATAGGTGATAGAGCAAGATTCTGTCTCAAAAATAAATAAATAAGTTGCTTTGGCCTCAGTGGGGTACTCTGGATCACTCATTTCTTTATCCTAGGAATCCTCATGGTATAATTTGTGAAACTCTGTTTCAGAAAATGAAACATCAGGACTAGGCTGAGGATGGTTCAAAGGTTAAATAAATTTGAAAAATTCTACATATTTTATTCTGCACACACACCCAAGTGAGTCTTAGTGCTATTAGTATAACATATGAAAATAACAAGAAATTGTTTAGTAAAGAATTTCCTATAATTTTCTTTCCCAATCTACTTAAATAAGGAACCTGTTTTTTGTTTTTTGGGTTTTTTTTTTCTTAATACATTTGTTAACATCCAATAGAATCAGTGTTCCACAGAATACAGTGAGGGCAACTGCTCTATATGCATGCTAGAACTCTTCAGGAGAAAGATGAAGGTTTTGCCTGTAAAGCTTTGCTTGTTATTTTTAAAATATTCAAAGATCATTAGAAATAATAGGTTATTTATGGAAATGGAGCTTTGAGTTGAAATTAAAGTTTTAAGGATTCAAGTTTTTGCACAAATTTTGTTTTGCAAGGAAAAGAAAACTAGTATTAGATTTTCCATGCCTGGTGTGGTGGCTCACACCTATAATCCTTGTGCTTTGGAAGGCTAAGGTGGGCAGATCACTTGAGCCCAGGAGTTTGAGATCACCCTGAGCAACATAGTGAAACCCTGTCTCTACAAAAAATAGAAAAATTAGCCAGGCATACTTTCTTGCATCTGTAGTCCCAGCTACTTGGGAGGCTTAGGTGGGAGAATCACTGGAGCCCAGGAGGTCAAGGCTGCAGTGAGCTGAGATCTTGCGGCTGCACTCCAGCCTGAGAAACCTGGATTCTAATCCTGACTCCAAATGAACTACATGATTCACTTTGAATTAGCAGTGGATGTCATTACTTGTGGAGTCGATGAGCTGTTGCTGTCTTTTAGGTCCCTTCAGGCATTGTCCTCTGTCAGGCTCAGCATCAGTCTCAGTCAAGGAGAATGACACACAGTGCAGTAAATGCTATGGCTCCTTGGACCCTGGACTGAACTACACTTTTATACCTAATGTTCTTGCCTTCAGTCTTTCCTCCCTACCCCTAGCCATCTAGCATCCTGGTGACAAATCAGCCCTTCTTGTTGTTGGTGTTTAAGAGATAGGGTCTTACTCTCTTGGTGGAGTGCAGTGGTGTAATTATAGCTTACTATAATAATTTTGAGCTCCTTGGCTCAAGTGGTCCCACCTCAGCCTCTCGGATAGCTAGGACTACAGGTATATACCACCATACCTATTTTTTAAAATTTTTGTAGAAATGAGGTATTGCTATGTTGCCCAGGCTGGTCTCCAACTCCTGGCCTTAGGTGATCCTTTCACCTCAGCCTCCCAAACAGATCAATCCTTCTAAAGCACTGACTTCACTAAGCTATTCCCCTGCTCAACTGTCTTTGCTGACCCCTTTACCTTCAAACACCTTTGCTTGATAATTCCAGATCTTCACAACCTATCAGGTACCTACATACCTTTTCAATCCTCACTCCTATGACTCTTCCAAGCACTTTTCCCTCCACTCAAATCAGAATAGACTGCAGTGCTAGAACTTACTTTGCATTTCCCCCTCTCTGTCTGGAACACCCTGTCTGTCAAAATCCTTTCTAGCTTATCAGGCCCAGCTCCATCATCCCTCCCCTGCCTGCCATCAAGCAGTGTAAACAGGACTGCATGGCAGCCCTTTTCTCATGTGGGTCACTCTACACACTGTCCTTGAATGATTCTGCACCCCATAGAGAGGGGAATGTGAGGCAGGATAGCTAACTTAGCTGCTTGTTCTCTTCAGAAGGAAGAAATGAAGGAATGGCCAGAGGAGTTGTCTACCTTGGAGATTGCCAACTGCGAAGGCTATCAGTGAACCACCTTTTTGTATACATGCACTGATGTAGGGGTGTTTTTCAATGTATGGGCTGTACTTTTTTTTATTAAGAAAGCAAAGTTTATTGAGCCCCAAAGGGGAAAAAAATTCAACTTTATTGATAGGAAAACTATCAATGAATAAATTTGCCCTGCATTTTTATCACTAAAATGATAGTTTTTGTATATATTCCAAAAGTAGCAAAATGTAAAGGCAGTTTTCCTTATTTTTATGTTAAATTATGAGATGTGGAAGCCTGGGCTGCCCATCACTACCATAAACTTTATAACTTGGCTCTGGAGATTAACCTGCCTGAGATCCTGTGCCCCAAACAAGCTCCAGAAATGAGAATATTAAGGTTCTCCTCTGGCCTCTGTTGTATGAGCTGAGGTTCTTCTGTGTTAACACAGCAGATTCCCTGAGTTTCACGACTTCATTATTTGTCTTACCTCTTCATTTAGCCTCCCTTGAGGATAAGGATAATATAGTACACTCTTTTTACCCTATTCTTCCGATGAGAGACCAGCATAGTGTCTTTTGTATAGTGAGTCATCAAGAAATTCCTTTTTATGATGATGAAGAAATTACTGGAGAGAAAGTGACTTCACCCATGTGTGCTGAGTTTTTATTTTCTTTAAAACAACACACATACTTAGTGGAAATCATATTCAGGAAATACTCTTCATTGTACATCCATGGAAACAAGGGTTCCAGCTTCGTTTAGTCACCTAGCTGGACTCTCTCAACAGTACCACCTGCTAACAGATGTGGTCCCACACATAGGTATGTGCCTGCTTACGCTTGGTGCAGTCGAGAAGCTCTCAAAGGTGTTGCTTATGCAAAATATCCTAAAACTATTTTCCCACTGCCCAAAAGCCCTGCCTCAGTTTTCACCATTACTTATTATTTTTTTTTTACCAAGTAAGGACTCTGTTACTAGGGAGGAAAAATACATAAGGTTATAACAACCTGATGACATCTTAGTTCTGACCAGTTTATCTGACAGGCTTCTGACTGCACCAAACTCCCACAGCATTTAGGAGATGCCTTTTATCACTGCAGTGTTTTGGAATGGTCTCTTTTCCTGTTTCTCCAAGCCATTGTGAGCTGCTTGAGGCTATTTCCAGCAAAATTTTCCTGGCACATGGTGGGCTTTCAAAAATACTGTTAAACTGAACTTAAGCAGCCTGCTCCCTAGGCAAGCCTTGTAGAGTTCCGAAATGAGTGCCTGAAAAATCAAGCCAAGCATGTAGTCTTGTGGTGAGGAAGTGTTGCATCAAATGCACTGCTTGGTTGGCTTCTGTAGGGGGTGAGAGGACCACCATAGGCAAACTTGCTCCTGTCACAGCTTGGCTAACCTTGACCAGTGGCTTATCTATGAAGGTGAGAGGCCTGGTTCTAGTGAAAAGAATTGCACTCAGTAATTAAAAGTTCATTATCAAGAGACCCAACTGTAACTTCATAATCTAATTTAGTGTTCCCCATCCCAACAAGACTGAACCGTCTTCCCGAGGACAGATTCTGCATCATGTACATTGTTTGTGTTCTTAAGAGTTTAGCACAAAGTTTGGTACATAATGGGAACTGAAAAAATGATGACTAACAAACATGTAGTGCTTACCATATGCCAGGCACTCCTCTAAGCATTTTATGTGTATTAATTCATTTAATCCTCAGAAAACGAAGACGAAGATACTATTGTTATTATCCCCACTTAACAGAAGGTGAAAGCAAAGCACCTAGGAGTTTATGTGACTTGCTCAGTGTCACAGTTCCACAATCCATGCTTTTAGAAACTATGCCTTAGTGCGTTTATTATTTTTATTTTTATAAAGATAGAGGGTGGAGGTGGGGGGGGTCAAGAGCAGTTGTCACCATGTCGTCCAGGCTGTTCTTGAACTCCTGGGCTCAAGCGAACCTCTTGCTTTGGCCTCCCAAAATGCTGGGATTACAGGTGTGAGCCACTGTGCCCAGACCCTTAGTGTATTTAAATAGGTGTGAATGAATAAATCTCCCAGAACCATAACTTTATAGGAAATTGTTTGCACCTCCCGGTACAACACTAAGGCACGGTCTCCCCCGCTAACTTGTCCCTAGTGCAGGGTCCGTCATTCGTTGACTTTTACCCACCTTCAGTTCCTATCGCAATATTACTTCTCGCGCCATAACTAGGCTGCCCTGCGTAGCTCTGGCCACCAGGAGGCACTGTAGGTACACGTCCTTTTCCCTCTGGCACTTCGCGACCCCCAGAGGGGCGGAGTCAACGTTGGGCGGAGCCCGCGGGACGGCTACAGCGCCAGCTATCCCGGCGGGCCACGCGCGCGGCCGCGTTTGAATGGCCCTTAGTGGGACTCGGCCCAGAAGCCGAGGGACACTCCAGGCTACCGGGCGCGGACGTTCAGCGCCCAGGCTAGGCTGAGGCACCGCGGTACCATGAGGCGCCGGTAAGTGGCTGCCGAGCCGGAGCGAGCCCCGCGCCCGCAGCTCCCCTTCCTTGGCAGGGCTTCTCCAGCCGGGCTTGACCGCGCCGAGGCCCACCTACAGGCCCCGCGGCGGCCTCGGCTCGGCCGGGCTCGCGGCGGCTCTGCCGGGGTCGCGGGGCGGGGCGGCAAGGCCGGGGCGGAGCCCCTCTGCTGGCCGCGGCGGGGAGTGTTGGGCGGCAGGCGCGGGGGGCCTCCGGGGGGCTTCAGTGGCCTGGCCCGGGAGAGGCGTGGACAGAACCTGCTGTCACTTATTTATATTCGGGTGGAGTCGACAGCTGCACCTGGAGAAGGGGAAGGACAGAACGCGTGTGGGGCGAACTGTTTTGAGGACAGGTTTTCCGCACAGCGCCTAGGCCCGGCCTAGGCATTTCCTTATTTTCTGACGGGTCCTCGGATTCCTGACAGATAAGCTTTTGTTTCGCGGGACAAAAACTTGACATAACTGCATAAGAATTGCTGGTTACAACTTTAAAAACCTTATTGTATTTTTTGAAAAGTTGTTCTGTAACAGTATCTAGGCTTTTACTACGCTCTTAAATTGCTTAAATATGGAGATAACAGAGTTGGTTTGTTTTCTTGTGGCTTATAAAGTTCCTTGAAAACAGAGGTACCTTGGTCAGTTTGTTTGCTAATTTTAAAAAAATGTAAGAGAAATTAGTTCTGTACTAATCATCAGTTCAGCACTTTGGAGAATTATGAGAAACTAGTCCACCTAATAGCTTAAACCTACTGGTTTTTTGGAGTTTCTTTGGATAACTAGCTACAGACTTGAATTGAAACATCATCCACTGAGGCTTTTACTTGCTAATAACTAATATTAGCCAATAAGAATATTAGCCAGTGTGATAATAATGATGGGCAATATTTATTTTGTGCTTTCTATGCACTAGGCACTGTATTAAGAGCTTTGTTTTGGGACAGATACTTTTATTCCCATTTGACAGGAAACTAAAGCACAGGGAATTTTAGTATTGTAACTTGTACCGTACAGGGTTACACAGCTAATATAATTAACACCCAAGCAGGCTGGCTCCATGCTTTTAACTCTGCTGCTCTACCACGTCCTTTTTCTGTGGCTCCTTTTAGTTTACAAAGCGCTTTCATGTCATTTCAACTTTGGAGACCTGAGTGTGCTTTTGTGTACACATGCATTCATTCACACACCATTCATTCGCTTTTTCTGGTCTTGTTGATTATACTTAAGGTTTGTGCCTGAGCAACATGGCTATTTTAAGATAAATGAAGTTAATAAGCTTTATGTGTGTGTTCTAATTTGTATTTTGACTTCCTTTTTGTCCTTTCCTGAAAGTTTTGAAAGTGTTAGTTTTAGCAACTTATGTATTACTTTAAAATAAAAAACTATGTGTTAAATCATCCCTAAAACTTATTGAGTGGTTATTCTGTACTTGAAATGGTTATAGTTAACTAATAGCTCCTTGACAAGGAATAAAGTTCAAAAGCAAAATGACTTCATAAGAAATCAGCAGTTTACACTTACTTATAGCAGAGCTTTTAAATGCCATTCGTCAGTTACAAAGCTTTTCATTGCTTGTATGCCCAAAAGGGTAGTAGACCTAACTGGCTATACAAAAGAAATGTGCCACAAGAATGACACTATGGACTTTGGGGACTTGGTAGAAAGAGGGTGGGAGTGGGATGAGGGATAAAAGACTTTATTTTGGATACAATGTTCACTGCTTGGGTAATGGGTACACCAGAATCTCAGAAATCACCACTGAAGAATTGATTCATGTAACCAGACACTACCTGATCCCCAAAAACCTAGTGAAATAAAAAATAATATAATTTAATAAAATAAGAAATATGCCAGGGCAACCAACCTCAGGGAGATTAATCTAGTTTGGGATATGAGATTAAACAACAGAAAGTATATGTGACACTCTTCATTAGTACAATGGATGAATGCAGAACTGAACTGAGTAAAGCTTCCGCAAAGAACCAACAGTTGCAGGATTTACGTAGGGCACTGAATACAAGGGTAGATTGTGGGGACTAGGCACACTTGGTAATCCCAACACTTTGGGAGGCCAAGACAGGAGGATCCTGGAAGCCAGGAGTTTGAGAGCAGCCTAAGCAACATAGCAAGACCACATCTCTACAAAAAACTTAACAATATTTTGCCAGGCATGATGGCATGTACCTGTAGTCCCAGCTACTTGGGAGGCTGGGGCGGGAGGATCACTTAAGTTCAAGAGGTTGAGGCTACAGTGAGCTGAGATTTTGCCACTGCACTTCAATGCAGCACCAAGACCCCATCTGTAAATAAGTAAATAAGGGTGGATGGGCTGGGCAAGGTGGCTCATGCCTGTAATCCCAGAACTTTGGGAGGCTGAGGTGGGCGGATTACTTTAGGTCAAGAGTTCAAAACCAGCCTGACCAGATCACTTGAAGTCAGGAGCTCAACATGAGCCTGGCCAACATGCCGAAACCTCATCTCTACCAAAAATAAAAGTTAGCTGGGCATGGTGACGTGCATCTGAAATCCCAGCTACACAGGTGGCTGAGGCACAAGAATCACTTGAACCTGGGAGGTAGAGGTTACAGGCTGGAGTGTAGTGACACAGTCTTTGCTTAATGCAACCTCTGCCTCTCGGGTTCAGGTGATTCTCCTGCCTTAGCCTCCCGAGTAGCTGGGACTACAGGTGTGCACCACCACGCCCAGCTAATTTTTGTATTTTTATTAGAGATGGGGTTTTGCCATACATGCTGGTCTTGAACTCCTGACCTCAGGTGATCCACCCACTTTGGCCTCCTGAAGTGCCGAGATTATAGGCATGAGTCACCGTGCCTGACCTGTTAATATTTTAATGTGATGATTTCTTTCAAGTCTTTTTTTATGCTGGTAACTATTTTTCTTTTTGGAAAACTGGAATTATGCCTTTTTCTCCCTGTGAGATTTTTTTGACTCAGCACATCATGTATATTTTCCATTCTTTAAAATTTTTTTTTGCTTTATTTACACAGATAATGAGGAAAAAAATGCTCTTTTTAATGGTAATAGTATTTTTTGTATGTGTTCTTTTGAAATTGGGAATTTTGCTTTGTATTCCAAAGAGACATTTTGAAGGGAGAAATACTGGAACATGATAATTTTTTTTTTTTTTTTTGAGACAGAGTCTTGCTGTCACCCAGGATGGAGTGCAGTGGCAAAATCTTGGCTCACTGCAACCTCCGCCTCCCAGGTTCAAGCGATTCTCCTGCCTCAGCCTCCTGAGTAGCTGGAATTAAAGGTGCGCGCCACCATGCCTAGCTAATTTTTTTTTTTTTTTTTTTGGAGACAGAGTCTCACTCCGTCACCAGGCACCAGGCTGGAGTGCAGTAGTGCGGCTCACTGCAACCTCCGCCTACCCGGTTCAAGCAATTCTCCTGCCTCAGCCTCCTGAGTAGCTGGGACTACAGGTGCACGCCACCACACCCAGCTAATTTTTTTGTATTTTTAGTAGAGACGGGGTTTCACCATGTTGGCCAGGATGATCTCGATCTCTTGACCTCCTGATCCACCCACCTCAGCCTCCCAAAGTGGCTGGGATGATTTTTATATTTTTAGTTAGAGACGCGATTTCACCGTGTTGGCCAGAATGGTCTCGATCTCTTGACCTTGTGACCTACCTGCCTCAGTCTCCCAAAGTGCTGGGATTACAAGTGTGAGCCACCGCACCCAGCCAATAATTGATTACTAAAAACAATGGAAGTAAAAGTCTATAATGTCTCCAAGGTTTTTTATCTGGGAGACTAAAGAATCATGGAACCACTGAAATAAGTTGGGATTCTCATGATACAGTTTTTTTTGTAAACTGCTATTCACAGACACATGAGATTTTAATGAAGACTCTTTCTTTCTCTCATTTACATTCTTCCTAAAACTCCTAAAATTTATCTTCCTTGATTTTTTTCTTTCTTTCTTTCTTTTTTCAGATGAGGTCTTGCACTGTTGCCCAGGCTGGAGTGCAGTGGTGCAATCTCTGCTCACTGAAGCCTCCACCTCCCAGGTTCAAGCAATTCTCCCGCCTCAGCCTCCTGATGAGTAGCTGGGATTATAGGTACCCGTCACCTCGCCTGGCTTATTTTTGTACTTTTAGTAGAGACAGGGTTTCACCATGTTGGCCAGGCTGGTCTTGAACTCCTGACCTCAGATGATCCGCCCACCTCAGCCTTCCAAAGTGCTGGTATTACAGGTGTGAGCCATCATGCCCGGCCTCAATTCTTTCTTAGCAAGCCTTCTCCTCTCCCCTTTTTTGAAAAGATTTTTTAACATATTTTTTTCTATTAGAATACTAAATAAGGCGCCGGGCTCAGTGGCTCATGCCTGTAATCCCAGCACTTTGGGAGGCCAAGGTGGGCGGATCACCTGAGGTTGGGAGTTTGAGACCAGACTGACCAACATGGAGAAACCCCGTCTGTACTAAAAATACAAAATTAGCCTGGCATGGTGGTTCATGCCTGTAATCCCACCTACTTGGGAGGCTGAGGCAGGAGAATCGCTTGAACCCAGGAGGCCGAGTTGCAGTGAGCCAAGATCACACTATTGCACTTTAGCCTGGGCAACAAGAGCAAAACTCCGTCTCAAAAAAAAAAAAAGTACTAAATAAGGCTTAAATTTGGTCATGAATCTTCACTTCGAGAGACTAAAGGACTCATTTTATTTATTTATTTTTTTAATGTATTAGATTGCTACAGTTTTTTTGTTTGGTTTTTGTTCTTTTTTGAGACAGAGTTTCACTCTTGTTGCACAGGCTGGAAGGCAGTGGCGACCTCGGCTCACTGCAACCTCTGCCTTCTGGATTCAAGCGATTCTTCTGCCTCAGCCTCCCAAGTAGCTGGGTTTACAGGCATGTGCCACCATACTTGGCTAATTTTGTATTTTTAGTAGAGATGGGGTTTCACGATGTTGGTCAGGCTGGTCTTGAACTCCTGACATCAGATAATCTACCCACCTCCGCCTTCCAAAGTGCTGGGATTACAGGCATAAGGTACCTCGCCCAGCCAGATTGCTACAGTTTTACAAGCAAGAGGTGAGTAGAACTCTTTTATCAAGGGAGTAGGAACTAGCTTTAAAAATTCTTGTCTAGGTCAGGTACAGTGGCTCACACCTGTAATCCTAGCACTTTGGGAGGCCAATGGTAGGAGAAAAGCTTGAGCCCAGAAGCTTGAGACCAACCTGGGCAACATAGCAGACCCCTTCTCTACAAAACATTTTAAAATTAAGCAAGTGTAGTGGCATGTGGCTGTAGTCCCAGCTCCCCAGGAGGCTGGAATGGGAGGATTCCTTGAGTCCAAAAGTTGGAGGCTGCAGTGATCCACAATCATGTCATTGCACTCCAGCCTGAGTGACAGAGCAAGACCTTGTCTCAGGAAAAAAAAAAAATTCTTGTCTAGTTAAAAGATGCATCATAACATTACACTAGTCAATATTATATTCATATTTTCTCAGTCATTATACTTGTTGATCTATATTGGTTAATTTTTGCTTTCTGGAAAATGTATTTAGGAATGTAAATTTTTTATTAAACACCTTAAACCTATACAAATGGTACTTATATTGGAGCATACACTTTTTAAATTGTACAGGGTATAATTTGACTTTTCTTTGCCAGATTCAAATGCTGTGTTTACTATTTCTTGCTCATCTCTAATTATTTTTTCACTATCAGCTTAATACCCTGTAACTTTGGAGACTTTTGCATTAAATTTACCATTCTTGTTCTTGGGGCATGATAAGGGTAGAAATGAGAGAAAAGGTATTCTGAAAGGACTCCCTTTTTGGTTTCCTGTAACCACCTCTCTCTCCTTCAGTTTTATATACTGTCTGAAATTTTTTTGCCTTGAGCAAATCACCCAGAAACCTACCACCTATGTATGAATCATGAGATGCTCATTCTAGCATCTCATCTGCTCACTAGTATACTCTTAAGATGCACAGCTTGATGTTATAGTGGGAAAGGCACTATTACTGTAAGTCACAGCTCTAAGCCTATTAATAACTGAGTGTTGGTGGGCAAGTCACTTAATCTCATCTGAAATTATCTCCAAGGTCCTTTATAACTCTGAGAATCTATAAAATAGTTACTTTTTAAGGAGAGTTATCTGGGGAGGAGGGAGACCTGTGGGTAAGAGGCCTCTGGATAGTCTTTTACATCTTAGTGTGATCAATCATAGATTATTTCTTCTAAAGGCATTTTTTTTTTTTTAAAAGACGGGATTTCACCATATTGGTCAGGCTGGTGTTGAACTCCTGACCTCAGGTGATCCGCCCACCTCAGTCTCCCAAAGTGCTGGGATTACAGGGGTGAGCCACTGTGCCCAGCTAAAGGCATTTTTAAAACCTACTTCCACATGATAGCATTGAGGAAGAGATCTTAGGATGGAATTTAAATGCCAATAGAATATAACCTTCAGGCTGGGTGCAGTGGCTCATTCCTGTAATCAATCCCAGCACTTGGGAATTGGAGGCAGAAGGATCACCTGAGGTCAATAGTTCGAGACCAGCCTGGCCAAATGGTGAAATGCCGTCTCTACTAAAAATACCAAAATCAGCCGGGCGTAGTGGCAGGTGCCTGTAAATCCCAGCTACTCAGGAAGCTGAGACTGAAGAATCGCTTGAACCTGTGAAGCGGAGGTTGCAGTGAGCTGAGATCGCGCCATTGCACTCCAACCTGGGCAACAAGAGTGAAACTCAGTCTCAAAAAAAAAAAAAGAGGAATATAAGCTTCATTACAGCAGGGATTTTTGTTTTGTCCACTGATGTTTCCCTAGTGACTAGACCAGTAATTAGCCTGTAACATGCACTTTATATTTGTTGAATGAGTGAAGAAATGAAGAATGGGTTGTTGGGGAAAGACAAGCTTGTTGGAGTACTGCACACATGCTCTGAGTACCTTGAAGGAATTGAAAATACAAACCAATCCAAGTACAACCCATCATTTATACAATATCAAAATACCACCCAGCAGTAGAAGTGTCTGTTGTTCACTTGCCTTTTTGAAATACTAAGTGATTACTGCCATGGCTGTCCCTGTTACTCACAGAGTACGGTTTTGACCATCACTAGATACTTAAATACCAGCTTACTTAAGTACGCATTTTACTCTTATTTGCAAAAACCTATGTCCTACCCATTCCCTGTGCTGTTTAATATAACGAATAACAGTACATTTATTTTTATAGCAAAAATGAATTATATATTGATGAAAATTTGGGCTTTCATCCATGGAGGATTCATGGCACACCAGTTAAAAGTTGGCACTCTTCACCTTCCTGTTCCAGTCATCCTAATTCCAGAACTGCCATATAAATAATCAAGAATATTTTTTCATTGTATAATTCATATACAAAGTTTCTCAGTAAGTCTATTTGTCTACAAGATAAAGTCCAAATTCCTCACCTAGCAATCAGAGACATCTGCATTTTAGCCAACCTACCTTTCTATTATTTTCCCTTACAGTGGCCTGGACTCAATAGTTACTTAATTATTGAACAGTTGGTATCAAAAATAAGGAAACAAAAAGTAGTTATTCTTGCCTAGAAAGTATCTTTTCAGATGAAGAAAGTCTGGCAGATGGTTTATTAAGCCTGTATAGGGTGGCTTTCATTATTTGAGTGAATTATCTATTTAGTGAAAAATAGTATTAGAAACAAGAATTCCTTAAAACTCCATATAAACAGTTTTTTCTCTCCTTGTTGACAGACCCATTGGAAACTAGGTAATACACTCTGCCCACAGCTTCCATGGGTTTTCTGTGTGGAAGCCATGAATACAGAACACTGACTAGGGGACATGAGTATCCACAAATATTGGTAACTGAGGTGGTCCTAGAACCAGTCCTACTCAAACACTGAGGGACAACTGTAATCAGAAGGAAATTAAACGTGTATCTAGTGACATCAGTTTATACTGCATATAACCTCTTAGTGGGACTCACTGAATCATTCTGTGCCCACAGTATTGCTTGAACAGTTTATCAGTCTGGATGGAGTAGGTGGTTTCATAGTAACAAACAATACCCAAATCTCAGTGGCTTATTCAGAGGTTTATTCTTCCTCAGTTCATGTTACACATGAGCTCTCTGGGTCTGTGGTCCTAGTTTTCTTTGTTTAGCAATGTGGACAGGAGAGTCTTAACTTTCTGGACTGTTGTTGGTTACCTGTTGCTGGTTAGAGGTAAAGTGATAGGAGTGAATCACACACACTGTCTCTTAATGGCTTCTGTTTATAGTTCATTGGCCAGAGCAAGTCATATGACCATGCCTGACTTCAAGATGATAGGGAAGCATAAACCTATCTTGTCTAAGAGGAGAGCTGGAGGCCGGGTGCGGTGGCTTACGCCTATAATCCCAGCACTTTGGGAGGCCGAGGCGGGTGGATCTCGAGGTCAAGAGATCGAAACCATCTTGGTCAACAAGGTGAAACCTTGTCTCTACTAAAAATATAAAAATTAGCCGGGCATGGTGGCACGTGCCTGTAGTCCCAGCTACTCGGGAGGCTGAGGCAGGAGAATTGCTTGAACCCAGGAGGCGGAGGTTGCGGTGAGCTGAGATCATGCTGCCATTGCACTCCAGTCTGGGTAACAACGGAGAAACTCCGTCTCAAAAAAAAAAAGAAAAAGAGGAGTGCTGGAATGTCATGGCACAGTTTTAATGCTGGCCACGGTTGGGCGCTCTCACATTGACATCTTTGACTATTTTGTTTTCTCTCCTGGCTGACCATTTTGTTTTACTTCCGTGGATTCTCTGTGTAGTTGACACAGTTTCTCTTTAGTTATGCTCCTTCATTCATCAGCTATTAGCATCTATTATTAATAGATACCAGGCCGGGCGTGGGTGGCTCACACCTGTAATCCCAACACTTTGGGAGGCTGAGGCAGGCAGCTCATGAGGTCAGGAGATGGAGACCATCCTGGCCAGTATGGTGAAACCCCATCTCTACTAAAATACAAAAAATGAAGGGGATGTGGTGGCACATGCCTGTAGTCCCAGCTACTCCGCAGGCTGAGGCAGGGGAATCGCTCGAACCCGGGAGACAGAGGTTGCAGTGAGCTGAGATTGCACCACTGCACTCCAGCCTGGCGACAGAGCAAGACTCCATCTCAAAAAAAATAAAAAATCCAGAATAGGTGTATCTATTTTAGGTACAGTGAACATAGTTCATTCTCTCATGGGGCTCATAGTCTAGTGAGTGACAGGTCATGGACAATAAGTGCATAAGCGAATTTCCAGGTGGTGATAAATGCGCTGGGGGAAAAAAGACAGGGTACTGCTATAGAGAAAAATACAGGGTACTTCATAGCAGTATAGCACTTCATATACTGCTATGAAGTGAGGGTGTGGTTATTCTTGATTGAGTGTGTGGGAGGAATATTTTAAGCAGAAAGAATGGCTCAGCCACAAATGGAAATAAGTTTGAAATATTGAAGGACAGGCCAGTGTGGCTGGAGCATTTAGGAAGCTATTATAGTCTAAAGCAGTTGGTGGTTTGGTCTAGAATGGTGGTAATGGAAATGGAAAGAAATGGACAGTTTGGGAATATATTAGAAAGGCAAAGTCAATGAATTGGATGTAGGTAATTAAGGGAAAAAATCAAGGTTGAATCCTTTATTTCAGCCTTGAGAAACTGGGAGGATGATGGTTCTGTTTACTGAGTTTGCGTCTGTTGGGAGGAGCAGATTTGAGAGGGGGCATATTAAGGGTTCCATTTTTAATATGTTAAGTTCAAGGATAGATGACTGTTAGATATCCATGTGGAGTTGACAAGTAGGCAGTTGGAGATTTGAATCCAGAGTTTAGGTGAAACATGATGAGAGATTTTTTTTTTTAATGAAAGTTAATATGTTAATTTTTGTTACAGTTAAGTCTTGGACCTAGGAGTCATATTTTCTTGACCCTGCATATGATTCATCTGTTGGAGAAGAAAGTGTTCCCTAAGAGAAAGGAGGCATTTTCAAACCTTAATACATGTTCTGATTTCAGCCCAGGAGATGTTATGGTGACCAACCACTATAACTGATAGGGATACAGTATGTTTCTCACAAGTTTTGGAACATAAGAAAGGTTTAAGCACCATTGTTACAGAGGATTTTGAATGTCTCTAGCATCATTTTTGTTGATTTCTTTGTTTAATTCTTAAAGGATGATCTACCCTTTTTTCCAAGGCTTAGGGTATACTTAACCCTGTTGACCTCTGGTACTATAGAAATTAGGCACAGTGTCAGAGGGTGGTGACATTAGTCGAAATCATGAAGATAGAGTTTTAGAATTAGTTTATATTAGCTCATCTTTTTGAGAGTTGAATACTATTTTATTGGTATATCCTTTCATATATAGAAAGTCTGTCTGTTTTGAGAGTATCAGAAATACCTTTAGTAGGCAAACAAGGGTAAAAAATGATCGTTAAAGTGACAATGTTTTATGTATGTATACAGTCATCCTTCATTATCTATGGGCGATTGGTTCCAGGACCTCCCAATGACACAAAAATCCAAGAATGCTCAAATCCCTGATAACAAATGGTTTAGTATTTCCACATAACCTTTGCACATCCTCCCATATACCTTAAATAATTTCTGAATTATTTGTAATATCTAGTACAATGTAAATGCTAAGTAAATAGCTGTTGAATTATTGGGGGAATAGTGACAAGAAAAGTAAGTCTACATATTCAGTACAGATTTACTTTTATCTCAAGATTTTTGATTGGGAATTGGTTGAATCCACAGATGCAGAACCCACAGATATAGAAGGCCAATTGTATATATTTTTCCATTTCTGAAGTCCAAGAAAACAAAACAGAATCGAGTATTTTTTCCTCCCTCCCAGTTGAATACTTCCAGAAAATACTGGGTTATTCTAACAGGAAAGTAAATTGGAATTTGACAAATTCACCAAAACATGCTAGAATAATTACAATCATCTACTTCTGGGTCTAAGAAGCCCTGAGTCTTCCCAAGGATTCAGGTGTGTATATAGCCATTTAAGAAAATATGTCTGTAATATTACTAATACATTGTAATTAAGTTAAAACATACTTGCACATTATACAAAATTTAAAAGGCCCAAAAGGGAAGTCTCACTTCACCCCCCATCCCCCAGCCACACATATCCTCTCACTGGAAGTGACCTTTGTCCCTAGTTTCTCGTGTATCCTTCAAGTGATATTTAGTGAATATACAGTACTCCCTCACAGACTCACACTTTTTAACCTAAGTGGTAATATAGTGTTTTGCTACCTTACTTTTTTCTCCCTGCTTCCATTATAAGGCATAGTTAGGTTTCTAAAAAGCCTATAGGTTTGCAACTATGGATGGTGATAAACATCTACCTAGTTTTCTAACTTTATTTTACCATTATTAGTTCCAGTTCCCTAATGTAGTATACTCAGTGGACTTGATTAAAACTGAGAAAGAGGCCGGGCACGGTGGCTCATGTCTGTAATCCCAGCACTTTGGGAGGCTGAGGCAGGCAGATCATCAGGTCAGGAAATCGAGAACATCCTGGCCAACATGGTGAAACCCTGTCTCTACTAAAATACAAAAATTAGCTGGGCGTGGTGGTGTGCGCCTGTAGCCCCATCTAATCAGCAGGTGAAGGCAGGGGAATCTTTTGAACCTGAGAGGCGGAAGTTGCAGTGAGCCAAGATTGCACTACTGCACTCCAGCCTAGCAACAGAGCAAGACTCCCTCAAAAAAAAAAAAAAAAACACTGAGGGAGATGTCATAGGAAAACTAATTCCTACTTGGCATCTCTTTTGTATTTTTTATTTCAAGGTATCTCAGTCATGAGAGAGTTGGAATTCAGTTTGATCTAAATTGACTGAAATGATATGTTTTAGTTTGTACCCACTGAATCTCCAGACATCTGTCTTTATTTTCATGCTTGATCTGCTTTCCCCAGTTTGACATTTCTCAAGTCAGATTTCTGTGGCAAACTGAATTAAGAGAAAGTGGTGTGATGAATCATCATTCAGGAAATATTAAACCTTGAGATAACAACTTTGAGTTGTTCTGAGTATGGAATCGGGATGAGAGGACTTAATTTTATGATTTGAATATTTAATAGTATCAGGCTCTGTTAATTTGGTAAATCTTTTTTCTTTTTCTTTTTTTTGAGACGAAGTCTTGCCTTTTTTTTTTTTTTTTTTTTTTTTAGTAGAGACAGGGTTTCACCATGTTGGCCAGGCTGGTCTCAAACCCCTTATCTTGTGATCTGCCTGTCTCAGCCTCCTGAAGTGCTGGCGTTACAGGCATAAGCCACCATGCCCATCTGGTAAATGTATTTTCTTAATAGGAATAAACCTAACAAGTGTACTAGACAATTCAGGTAACCTGATGGGACATCCTTTTGCTGGGCAGTGCATGAGTACCACTGCCTGTAATTGTCTCTGTTTATCTTTATTCTTCTTGCAGTGTTCACCTCCTCCCTGAATCCATGCCCCATTGAATTGATACATTCTTTCAAAATGGTAACCTTCAATAAGATTAAATGGGATTAAATGGGTGCAAAAGGAAACTAGCCAGGACAACAGAAAGTATCATTGCTCTACCCACATAATAGTTTCTCATACTTTATAAAAAGTACAGTTTAACATACCATTTACCTTGTTAGTTTTTGACTGCAAGTCTTTGTTGCCCTTGTCCGTCCCCCTTTCCAATTCTTGGCCAAATATACCTAGAAAAGGAATTTCACATTTATGGAACTGTGTAATCTTTCTTTGAATCTGGTTTAACATTAAACTATGGGGTTTTTTTCTTTGTGATAAGTTCCACCTGCTGTACACTGGGTCACATGATAGGATTAGTGAAAAGTATTTTTTTGGAACACTGTTGTAGTAGTTATGAAAATAAATTTTACACATTGATCAAAATGTAGAGAAACACTTATTGAGATTACTGAGCAAGTCCTACTAGACCAGAAGCTGTTACTTTCTGTAAAATGACTCTCTAAATATCTTTGCTTTAAACCACTATTGACTATTTCGTAGTTTAACTTCAAGAACAGTTTTTGTTTGTTTTCGCTGAGCTCTTAGATAAATCCTCAGGGATATTTCAGTGCTTGACATATTGTATTATAATTGCTTGACTATTTCTCCCACTAGAAACTATGGGATGATGGTGAGAATTTCACAGCAGGAAAGGCTGGGAAGTTTAAAAGTCTGAACAGGAGTGAGGTTGGAAGATACTACATCCTATGATGTAACTGTATATAACATAAACATTCTACCTTAGAATGGTTTAGGTGACTGAATTTTATAATTTTACAATTATTTTATGCTCCTTTTACATAGCATAAGACTTTGTGTGTTGCAAGGCTTAAGAGGCTTTATCAGTTCCTATTAGCATACTGTACTCTTTTGTGTCAAGAAAAGAAAATTGGCTGGGCGCAGTGGCTCACCTATAATCCAAGCACTTTGGGAGGCCAAGGTGAGTGGATTACCTGAGGTCAGGAGTTCGAGACCAGCCTGGCCAACATGGCAAAACCCTGTCTCTACTAAAAATAAAAAAAATTAACTGGGTGCGGTGGCACATGCCTGTAATCCCAGCTACTAGTGAGGCTGAGGCAAGAGAATCACTTGAACCTGGGAGATGGAGGTTGCAGTGAGCCGAGATCACACCACTGTACTCCAGCCTAGGAAACAGAGCAAGACTCCATCTCAAAAACAAAACAAAACAATACAAAACAAAAACAACTCATTCTTTTATTTAAAATGTATTATTTTTTAACCGTTAACAATTGTTAAAGAAAAATATGCCAAAGAAAATGATTCAGTCTTAACCTTATAGAAAAATAAACAGAGAAAAGGAATGTAATACTACTATTTAGAAAGTGGCATTACATTATCCTTTTAGTCTTCTTCTCTCTGTGCTTCATTTGCACGTACAGAGACATACAACAAATTTAGAAACTGATATTAAAGTTTGCTGACACCACAAATTATATTTCTTACACCAAAGGCAACTTGCCTCATAGGTGAAGTTTGTGTATAACTGAATAATAGCTAACATTTAGAGAGTGATTTACAGACATTGTGACAAGTGGATTATTTAATCCTCACAGCATTATTCTGAAATAAGAGGTTAGGTAACTTGCCTAAGATTGTATACAACTAATAAATGGTTAAAACAGGATTAAAACCCAAGAAGTCTGACTCTAGGACGTATAGTTCTCTGTCACACCATACTGCCTAGTCTTTTCAGTTTAAAATATATCATTTCCATGAAATTAATTGTAATGCTTTGGGTAGTCTGAACAAAGGCATATGTGTGAAAAACTGTATATCAAATAAGGTGTAGATTAGAAAGCTAAACATAAATGAAGTAAAACTGTAACAGTTTAGGATTTTGTACTGATAATGTATCAAGTTCCTGAGCCACTTTAAACCCAAACTAGAAATTATAAATGATGCATTCTACATCATTTTTAGATTTCTTTCTTTATTTATTTTTGAGATGGAGTCTTTCTGTCACCCAGGTTGGAGTGCAGTGACACAGTCTTGTCTCATTGTAGCATCTGCCTCCTGGGGTCAAGTGATTCTTCTGTGTCAGCCTCTTAAGTAGCTGGGACTACAGGCATCTGTCACCAAGCCTGGCAGGTTTTTATATTTTTAACAGAGACTGGGTTTCGCCTTGTTGGCCAGGTTGATCTTGAACTCCTGACCTCAAGAGATCTGCCCACCTTGGCCTCCTAAAGTGCTGGGATTACAGGTGTAAGCCACCGTGCCTGGCCATTAAAAAAATTTTTTTTTTAGATGGAGTCTTGCTCAGCTGCTTAGGCTGGAGTACAGTGGCGCGTTCTCAGCACACTGCAACCTCCGCCTCTCAGATTCAAGAGATTCTCCAGCCTCAGCCTCCCGAGTAGCTGGGATTACAGGTGCTGGTCTCAAACTTCTGACTTCAGGTGATCCACCTGCCTCAGCCTCCTAAAGTGCTGGGATTACAGGTATGAGCTACTGTGCCCAGCCATTTTAAAATTATTATATTTTCTTTTATTCTTGAGACAGATTCTCTATCTGTCACCCAGTCTGGAGTGCTGTGGTGCAATCTCAACTCACTGCAGCCTCCGCCTCCCGGGTTCAAGTGATTCTCCTGCCTCAGCCTCCCAAGCAACTGGGATTACAGGTGGGTGCCACCATGCCTGGCTAATTTTTGTATTTTTACTGGAGACAGGGTTTCACTGTGTTGGCCAGGCAGGTCTTGAACTCCTGACCTCAGGTGATCCACTCCAAGAATTTTAAATTGAAATGTTTAGGATACATATGTAACATCTTTTTTTAATGAATCTTTTTATTTTTTTTCTTTGAAGCCAGAATGCGCTTACCCCTTTCCACTTTTTATTATTTTGAGACATATTTTAGACAAGCATGCACACATAGTTTAAAAAAATCAGATACACGTTGATTTATCATATATAGCAAGTAAGATAAAGATTTATAAATCAAATATTCATAAATCACAAAGTTACTTTTAGTACCCTAAATTTATTTCCATTTATTATCGATTTCCATGTTGTCATAACTATTTTGTATATTCCACAAAATATAATTGCTTTTGATGAATGCAGTGTGGTTTGGAGTATTCCCAATACATACTCATTTGACAGTTTAAAAAAAATTTTTTTAATTGTTTTTTGTTTGTTTTAAGATAAAGTCTCACTCTGTTGCCCAGGCTGGAGTGCAGTTGAGGGATCTCGGCTCACTGCATCCCCGACCTCCTGGTTCAAGCAGCTGTCCTGCCTCAGCCTCCTGAGTAGCTGGGATTATAGGATACAAGTGCAGTTTTGCTACATGGATATAGTGCATGTGGTGAAGTCAGGAGCTTCAGTGAACTGAGCATTAGAACAACACGTTTTACCCAGTAAGCAACCTTTCATCCACCTTTCTCCCACCCCTACCTCTCTGAGTCTCCATTCTCTATTATTCCACACTGCTTTCAAATGTACACATTATTAGAAGTGAGAATATGTAGTATTTGTCTTTGTGTCTGAGTTGTTTCCCTTGAGATAATGGCCTTCAGTTCCATCTATGTTGCTACAAAAGACATTATTTCATTCTTTTTTAAGGCTGAATAGTATTCCATATTGTATATATTCCACATTTCTTTATCCAGTCCTCTGTTGATAGACGTGGGTTGATTCCATATGTTTTGTATTACAAATAGTGCTGCAATAAACACATGAGTGCAGGTGTTTGGGGATATAATGATTTATTTTCCTTTGGGTAGATACCCAGTAGTGGGATTGCCGGATCATATGGTAGTTCTATGTTTAGTTTTTTGAGAAATCTCCATGCTATTTTCCATAGAGGTTGTACTCATTTACATTCCCACCAGTAGTATATGAGTTCGTTTTCTCCACATCCTTGTTATCTGTTATTTTTTGTCTTTTTAATACTAGCCATTCTGATTGGTGTAAGATGATATTTCATTGTGGTTTTAATTTGCGTTTCTATGCGTGAACACTTGTTCACACGCTTCTTGGCCATTTGTCTTCTTTTGAAGAATGTCTATTCAGGTCCTTACCCTGTTTTTTAATGGGATTATTTGTCGGGGGGGTTGTTCAATTGTCTGATGAGTTCCTTGTAAATTCTGGATGTCAGTCCACTGTCAGATGTATAGTTTATGGATAATGTCTGTTCACTTTGTTGATTCTTTGGGTATGCAGAGGCTCTCCCTTCCCAACCTCCACTCCACAAGGTCCTGCTCTGTTGCCTAGGCTGGAGTGCAGTGGCACAATCTCAGCTTAACTGCAGCCTCCACCTCCCAGGCTTAAGCTGTGCTCCCACCTCAGCCTCCCAAGTAGCTGGGACTACAGGCACGTGTAGTTTTGTTTTTGTTTTTGAATCCAAGTCTCACTCTGTCACCCAGGCTGGAGTGTAGTGGTGTGATCTTAGCTCACTGCAACCTCCACCTCCCAGGTTCAAGTGATTCTCCTTCCTCAGTTTTCTGAGTAGCTGGGATTACAGGTGCATGCCACCATGCCCATCTAATTTTTGTATTTTTAGTAGAGGCAGGGTTTCATCTTGTTGGTCAGGCTGGTCTCAAACTCCTGATTTCGTGATCTACCCGACTTGTCCTCCCAAAGTGCTGGGATTACAGGTGTGAGCCACCTCACTTGGCTCTCATGTAATTTTTAAAGGTTTTTTTTTTTTTTTTCTTATAGAGCCAGGGTTTTACTACGTTGCCCAGGCTGGTGTCAAACTCCTGGACTCAAGTGCTACTCCTCATTTGGCCTTTCAAAGCACTAGAATTACAGATATGACCCACCATGCCTGGCCCTAAATCATATTTTCAAAAAAATACTTTCATGTGTAGAAAAACATACTATTAACGACAAAATGCAGTATATAAAACTAAACTGCAGGCCAGGCACTGTGGTTCATGCCTATAATCTCAGCACTTTGGGAAGCCGAGGAGGGCAGATCATGAGGTCAGGAGTTCGAGACTAGCCTGGTGGTGAAATCCCGTCTCTACTGAAAATACAAAAATTAGCTAGGCATGGTAACGTGCACTTGTATTCCCAGCTACTCGGTAGGCTGAGGCGGAAGAATCACTTGAACCCAGGAGGCAGAGGTTGCAGTGAGCCGAGATCGCGCCACTGCACTCCAGCCTGGGTGACAAAGTGAGACTCCGTCTCAAAAACAAAACAAAACAAAAATAAATAAACTGCATGGGAGGAAAAGTGGTTGAATAACTGGTTATTTTACTGTTTGTTTGTTTTTTGTTTTTAGTTTTTTTTTTTAGGCAGGATCTCTCTGTTTCGCCCACGCTGGAATGCAGTGGTGCAATTTTATCTCACTGCTGCCTTGACCTCCTGGGCTCAAGTGATCCTCCTGCCTCAGCATCCTGAGTAGCTGGTACTACAGGTGCACACCACTATGCCTGGCTAATTTTTATATGTTTTGTAGAGACAGGGTTTCACCACGTTGCCCAGGCTGGTCCCAAACTCCTGGGCTCAAGCGATCCAACTGCCTTTGTCTCCCAAATTGCTGAGATTATAGCAATGAGTTAGCACAGCCAGCCTACTGGTGATATTTTTATTTTATTGACTGATTGAGACAGAGTCTCGCTCTGTTTCCCGGGCTGGAGTGCAGTGGCCCCATCTCTGCTCACTGCAACCTCTTGTCTCCCAGGTTCAAATATTTCTTGTGCCTCAGGCTCCCAAATAGCTGGGATTACAGATGTGTGCTACCACGCCTACCTAATTTTTGTATTTTTAGTAGAGATGGGGTTTGCCATATTGGCCAGGCTGGTTTCAAACACCTGGCCTCAAGTGATCTGCCTGCCTCAGCCTTACAAAGTGCTGAGATTACAGGCATGAGCCACTGCACCTGGCCTTAAGTTATTTTTAAAGTAAGTTATACTTATATGAGATGCAAAATTTGGTATAAAGAGGGCATAAAGTAAAAACGTTAACTACTGTTGTTCCCCAGCTTCCAGGTTCACCTTTCCGGCATTCATTGATTGTTGGAGGGATATTCTAAAATGAAAGAGATTATTTTTTCTGTGTTTATTTCTGATTTTTTCTTCTTCTATGCAAACTTCTCCCTGTACCCAAATCCAGGAGTGTGGAGTGAGAAGGAGGGACAGCATGTAGTCTTTCTACACACATCTGTTTTTGTTTGTCTCTTCCCCCTGGCTGGACTTCCACATTACTCTTATTGAGACAAAGTTGATTGTACCTACAGTTATTAAAGAGAACACCATGCTCTAGGCCTAAAAGCAAGAGACATGCCATTTTCTCTGTATCATTGCAGAATATTGCCGTAAATGTGTATGTCTTCCATAAATTGGCTTTGTTCACTGAAATAGTCTAGTATCCTATTTCTTGTAACTTTTGAGAATTTTTTTTTTTTTTTTTTTTTTTTTTTTTTTTTTGAGATGGAATCTCACTCTGTCGCCCAGGCTGGATGTAGTGCAGTGGTACCATCTCTGCTCACTGCAAACTTTGCCTCCCGCTTTCAAGCAATTTTCCTGCCTTGGCCTCTGGAGTAGCTAGTATTACAGGCATGTGCCACCACACCTGGCTAAGTTTTTTTTTGTTTATTTGTTTGTTTTGAGATGGAGTCTCACTCTGTCACCCAGGCTGGAGTGCAGTGGCGCAATCTCGGCTCACTGCAACCTTCGCCTCCCAGGTTGAAGCGATTCTTTTGCCTCAGCCTCCTGAGTAGCTGGGATTACAGACATGTGCCACCATGCCCAGCTAATTTTTGTATTTTTAGTAGAGACAGGGTTTCAACATCTTGACCAGGCTGGTCTCGAACTCCTGACCTTGTCATCCACCCGCCTTGGCTTCCCAAAGTGCTGGAATTACAGGCGTGAGCCACCGCACCCAGCCTAAGTTTTTGTATTTTTAGTAGAGATAGGGTTTCACCATGTTAGTCAGAATGGTCTTGATCTGACCTCATGATCTGCCTGCCTTGGCCTCCCAAAGTGCTGGGATTACAGGTGAGAGCCACCATGCCTGGCCAAATTTTTAATGATATAAAAAAGCAGAGAGGGTAGTAGAATGAACTTTCCAATTACACAGCTTCATCAGTTATCAACATATCTTACTTCATTGATACTCCCTATTTTATGCAAATTCTAAATATAATTCATTTTATCTGTAGGATGGATTTCTAGAACACTCTCAACAACAACAACAAAACACATAACCACACTACCATTCAACTAAAAATAATTAACATTGTTTAACAACAATCCTTACACTCATACACTGCTGATCAGGATGTAAAATAGTATAACCACTATAAAAAAAGTTGGGCAATTTTCTTTAAAACTTCAACATACACCTACCATAAAACCCAGCCATTTCTCTTCTGGGTATTTACCCATGAGACATGAAAGCATATGTTCATACAAGTGTACATGATTTATAGTAATTTTACTAATAGTGAAAAATTGAAACAACCCGAACGTCCAGATGAATAAACAAATTGTGGTATGGCCACATAATAGAATACTGGTTAACAATAAAAAGGAATAGACTGTTATTACATGAATGCAACAGCATGGATGATTCTCACATTAGTTATGCTAGTACATGATTTATTTGAAATTCTTGAAAATGCAAACTATTCTATAGTGACAGAAATGCATTCAAGTGATTGGGGAGGGATATACATTTCAAGGTTTGTTTTTTCTTAAACTAGGATCTAAGCAACATCCAAACATTGTATTTAGTTGATATAGTCCTAAAGTGTTTTTTAATATGTAGGCTCATCCTTTTATTTTCTTGAGAAGCATTTGTTGAGAACACTGAGTCATCTATCCCAAAGAAAGTTTTCTGGATTTTTCTAATTGCATCCTCATGGTCACATTAACAGGTTCCTGTGTCTTCTGTATTTCCATTAAACTACTAGTTACTAACAAGCAGTTGAAGCTTAATTGTGTGTAGGTTAGATTTTTTTTTGGCTAGAATATTCATTAGTAGTGTTGTTAATATTTCCTGTTGTATTATATCAGGAGGCATATAATGTCTGGTTGTCTCTGTTTTTGATGCTAAAATTGGTTGGTGTCTTAGATGTTGTCAACCTGATTTATCCATTGTAAAGTTCCCCATCACCTTCTGTAGCTGTTTTTTGCTTTCTATTCATGCTCAAATTGAGAAGCCATTTCTGGAAATTCGAAAATGTGGAAATCTCTGGATTCTGAGTATTGAGTATAGAAGAGTTTTAGTATACTTGCTTAACTAGACAGCTTTCCTTTATTTCATGTTTACAATTTCCTGCTTGTCTTTGGGACACTGTGCCTACTCTGACCTGAGATGTGTTCTGGGATGCTTCATTGCCTCTTAAATTAGATGAAATGTTTCTGCGTTTTTAGTAAACTGTATCTATTCCTCTTTTATAGCACTAATTATTCATATTTATTGGCTTCTTTGCCGTTCATCCCCACTGGGTTGTAAGCTTCTTAGAAATAAGAATGTAATTCTTATTCATCTCTTGGTACATAGTAGTGCTAAATCAATACATGTTGGATTGAATACAAACACATTTAATTGTGTAAGAAATGAACCCTAAAATACCAGTACTGAAACATACAAAGGTAACATTTAATTTTCTCTTTTGAAAATAATTTGTATGTAATATTAGAAAGAGATAAAACATTTTTGTTTACTGTATAAGTAAACCGCAGGGAACAAAACAGAGGGAAGAGACAAATTAGTTAGCTTTGTGCCATCTTTATTAAGTCTTATTGTTTGGGAAACTGTCTCTTCTCTGTCAAAGAGTAAACATTTTTGTTTTTTCATTTTGGTTAAATGAATGACTATTTTATAGTGACCTCTGATCATATTTTGTGATATCAAGTGTTTTAAACCTTTGATATTTGACAGACTTTGAAAGCAAAATTTCAAGTTCTAAGTTCAGTCTTTTTGCCTCAAACTTTTTTTGGATGTTGGGTTCCCTGAAGTCCAAGAGAGATTTATTAGGTTTATTTGGTGTTAGATTTATACAGGGAGGCATTATCAAATGCGAGATGGTGTTTAGCTTTCTTTGGGTTATATTTATATCGATGTGGTATTGATATGTGTTCCAGGGCCAGGCACAGTGGCTTACGCCTGTAATCCCAGCACTTTGGGAGACCAAGTTGGGCGGATGACCTGAGGTCCGGAGTTTAAGACCAGCCTGACCAGCATGGAGAAACCCTGGCTCTACTAAAAATACAAAATTAGCCGGTCATGGTGGTACATGCCTGTAATCTCAGCTACTCAGGAGGCTGAGGCAGGAGAATTGCTTGAACCTGGAGGTGTAGGTTGCGATGAGCTGAGATTGTGCCAGTGCACTCCAGCCTGGGCAACAAGAGTGAAACTCTGTATCTCCAAAAAACAAAACCAAAAAGTGTTCCAGGTTATATGAAATTCCTAAAATTTGATGTCTTAATTATTAGTATGTCAGTAATGACTTCTGTGTTACATTTCTGTATGCCACAGAAGTAACCAAATGTTCTTGTCAGTTGTGCCTGTCCTGAGATTTTTGTCATCCACAATTGTTTTGCTTTGATTCATTTCAAAAAGAAGCTTACAGTCAGCTATAATCCAGGGCATACTTCTTTGGGGACTTCATGAAAAGGACTTGAATGCAGGCATCTGATAATTTTGGAAATTGTGCCATGATACTAGAGAGAAAACTTCCTGGACAAACTAAAAGGCCGATGCGTTCATAAAAATTACTAATCCAGTATGAAGCAGAGCAGGAGTTGATTGCCTGGGCAGAACTAATGGAGAACTGAAATAATTTTGTCTGTTTTTTTTTTTTTGTTAGAAACACTGCTGATTCTTTTTATTTGGATTTTTAGAGTCTAGAGAACTTTTCCAGCCACATTTTTTGAGACAGAGTCTCACTCTGTTGCCCAGGTTGGAGTACAGTGGCACAACCTTGGCTCACTGCAACCCCTACCTCTCAGGTTCAAGCAATTCTCATGCTTCAGCCTCCCAAGTAGGTGGGATTACAGGCATATGCCATCCTGCCTGGCTAATTTTTGTATTTTTAGTACAGATGCAGTTTCACCGTGTTGCCCAGGCTGATATCGAACTCCTGGCCTCAGCTGATCTATCTGCCTGCCTCAGCCTCCCAAAGTGCTGGGATTACAGACATGAGCCACTGCACCCAGCTCACTGGAGCTAATTATAACCTTTAACAGCTGAATAGAGTATACAGAATTTGAGTTGTATTTCTGTCTGCCTAGTTTCTCCAGGATTCATAAATTATTTGTGATTTTTTTTTTTTTTATATGGTGTCTTGCTCTGTCGCCCATGCTGAGTTACAGTGGCATGATCTTGGGTCACTGCAACCTCCACCTCCCAGATCCAAGCGATTCTCTTGCCTCAACCTACTGAGTAGCTGGGATTATAGGTATCTGCCATGACACCTGGCTAATTTTTATATTTTTAGTGTATATGGGGGTTTCACCATATTGACCAGGCTAGTCTCGATCTCCTGACCTCAAGTGATCCGCCTGCCTTGGCCTCCCAAAGTGCTGGGATTACAGGCGTGAGTCACCATGCCTGGACTGTTTGTGAATATTCTTGATTCATGGCAATGTGGTTGTTTGCATAAGTTCAGTAAGAATCTGTTTTCTTTTATAATGGGACACCGATGGAGGAACTGGGTATTTTTCCAGGGCTTTGACTGAAACGGCGTTGTGATAAGTTCCAACAAAACCATTTTAGGAGAGCCTAGGTAGACAATGAGTTTTGCTGTACTTTGTGTAGGTAATCAGGCCAAATATAGTTGGACTAAAGCTTATTTTACAGGTAGCTTGGTTCTACTGTGATTTATCTTTGGTGAAAGTAGGGGACTGGAGAGAGAAACATTATATTTCAGAGGAAAACTATAGTATTAGATTAACCTTTGATTCCTGGGTGGCCAGGTTGTTATGGGATCTCTGGGGTGTCGATTTTTCTGGCCAGAAACCTCTGTGACTACAGTGCCTTTGCCCAAGTTCTTGTCCTGTGTCCAGGAAGAATGAGGTACACAGACAAGTGAAGGGTGCAAAAAGAGTTTTATTTAGTGTTAGAGCTCAGAGGAGTGGGTGGCTCCTCTCTGTAGGCAGGTCATCCAGTTGTGTTCAGCTCTTAGCAAAGAGGAGGCCCTGGAGAGGGTGGCTGCTCTCCACAGACAGTCGTTCTGACATCTCTGCAGGTCTCTGAAGGTCACAGATAGGGTAGCTCCTCTCTTCTGCTTGGTCATCTCTGCAGCTTTCAGCAGAGTGGGTGGTTCTCTCTGCAGCTTTCAGCAGAGTGGGTACTCCTTTCTGCAGCTGGTGGTCCCATCTTCTCCAGCAATCAGCAGAGAAGATACTCCACTCTGTAGCTGGTCATCCTCTCCTGTTATCTCACTGTCATCTTTGTCCTCTGGCATCCTCTGCCCTGATCTGCCTGAGCCTAAGGCTTTTATGAACCTCACAGGGAAGGAAGTGCATGCCAGTTGGTCCATGGGCTGCCATGGGTGGGCCTGGAAGAGGCACCATGAGTCCCCATTCTAGTCCTCAGGACTGGTAGCTCACCCCCCTCTCTTCAGGTCTTCCCTGACCTGAGAATGGGAGACCCCACGCCTTTCCACCCAGGACTCTGTCTGCCTCCTGCTGCCATTCATGGCCCTGCAGCTTGGCCCCAACCCTGCACCCAAATCAGAGCAGGCAATGAGAGCAGAGAGAGGCCAGGCAGAGGGAGTAGACACCCCTGAACCTGCAGGGATGGTTGGGGGTATTCTTCCTGGGGATACCTACAGGTGTAGGCTGCAGAGACGCCCGGGTCCTGCACCTGGGAGGGCAGCCACAGCTGCATAGGGGACCTCTCATCCTGCCAATTCGGAAGAGGCAGGGCTCCTGCCTGTCTCCAGCTCCTGCCTGTTCCCAGGTCCCCCAAGAGCACAGGGAGGCTGAGATCCACAGCTGCAATTTGGGCAGCTGTAGTCTGCTTGGGCGGGGATACTGCTTGCTCAGTAAAGCAGGTCCCGGGTCTGCAGCTACAGTGGCATGGGAGCTCCGGTCCCAACTCAGAAGGGGCTGGCTCCCACTGGCTCCATGGAGTGTGCAGCCACAACTGCGCTTCCCTGCAGCCGCGGCATGATGGCAGCAACCCACTGCCATCAGCGTCGTCACTCATGGTATTGAGTTGCCAACAATGCCCCTTCTCAGCATGAAGCAGCCAGAAAGATCAGTGACCAGACTCCCCATCACTGAGGAACTGATAAATAGAAAGAAGGGTACTGAAATGGCCCAATTGTCCCATAGAACTGATGTTTATGGTTTATTTGAATAAACATAAAAATTGACCCTCTCAGTCTTAAAACTTTGAGAAAATAACTCTTGTCTTATGTGCATACCTTTCTCAGGAAACCAACCAGCACGCCTCTCAGATAGTATCACAGAACTAAAACTTACCATATCATACTATCTGGACAATAAGACACCAGACCCTTATTTGTCCTGATTGCTACCTGTTTCCTATTGACCAACTCTTCTCTCTTACCCCTCCCTAATACCTGTTTTCCTGCAAGTATACATTTCTTCCCTGCTATATAAACCCCTGATTTTAGTTGGTCAGAGAGATGGATTTAAGGCTGATCTTACATTTCCTCAGTTGCAGCACCTGATTAAAGCCTTCTTCCCTGGCAGTAATTATTGTCTCAGTGATTGGCTTTCTGTATGCCAAGCAGCAGGACCTAGACCAAACCTCTGGTGTTCTGGTAACAGTACTTTCAGTGTGATGATACTCATTTGTTCACTAGAGAATATATATGTATAGGTTAACATTTATATTTAATAATAATTGATTTGCAGTTTACATTGCATACATAAATGTATGAAATGTAGTTTCTGCCCAAGAGAAGTTTTGCAGTCTATTTGGCAAGAGGAGACACACCTGGATCAGTTATTGCCCAGTCATATCTTACCTTTAGGCCTTCAATTATTTGTAGATTGTTAAAAGTCTTAAACTGTGCAATATTAACTAAGTACAGAAAGAGAGACTGAAGGAAGAAATCAACAGGGATCAAGACAGGGATCAAGAAGTGCTTCAGAGGCCAGGCATGGTGGTTCCTGCCTATAATCCCAGCATTTTGGGAGGCCAAGGCAGGCGCATCTCTTGAGCCCAGGAGTTTGAGACCAGCCTGGGCAACATGGCGAAACTTCATCTCTACAAAAAATACAAAAATTAGCTGGGCGTGGTGGCACATACCCATAATCCCAGCTACTTGGGAGGGTGAGGTGGCAGGATCACTTGAGTCTGGAAAGTCAAGGCTGCAATGAGCCATGATCATGCCATGGCATTCCAGCCTGGGCACAGAGTGAGACCCTGTCTCAAAGAAGTGTTTCAAAGAGAAATATTTGAACTCAGTCATCAAGAGAGGCTATGATGAAGTAGAAAGGAAGGAAGGAGAAGTTGTAGGGAGAAGAAACATTTTGTTTTAATCAAATGAAACATTAGGAGAGACAGGAAGTATTAATAGCAAAAGCTACAGATAGTTACAATGAGTTTAGGATTTTTGTTGTTGAGACAGAGTCTCACTCTTGCCCAGGGGGGAGTGCAATGGCGTGATCTCCGCTCACAGTAGCAATCTTGGCTCACTGTAGCCTACCCTCCCAGGTTCAAGTGATTCTACTCTCACAGCTTCCCGAGTAGCTGGGACTACAGGCATCCAACACTACACCCAGTTAATTTTTGGGTTTTTAGTAGAAACGGGGCTTTTACCATGTTGGCCAGGCTAGCCTTGAACTCCTGACCTCACTCGATCCACTGGCCTCGGCCTCCCAGAGTACTGAAATTACAGGCATGAGCCACCGTGCCCAGCTGAGTTTAGGAGTTTCTACCTTTTTTCCTTTCCTTCTTATATAAGATTTAATGTGGTTAGTTTTTTAAGTTTTCACCACCTTCTCATAAATTAAATCCCTTGATCTCTGTGTGGCATTCCAATATTAGTACTTTGCCAAACTTTGCCTACCACTTTGAAATTGCTTTGCACATCAAAATATTCTCTCAAGTTTTGAGTTTGGAAATTAACTTACTTATTCTTCTTTCTCTTTATTCTAGTTTCCTCCTCTATTAAAAAATAATTGTATTGTCTGCAGGTTTTTCTCATTCTTTTGGAGTGAGGCAAGGTAGATACATAAACATCTTTACTTTCATAGATTTAAAAAAGTGAGACTCAGCTGTTTCCAAGGTTACAGAGCTAGTTACGTAGGAAAGCTAGGAATTTGAACATGGATCCTTTTGACCTAATCTTTTTAGCTGTACCAGCCTTTAAAATTTTGAATGAGTCTAATTTTTTACCCGGATTATAAGTTGTGATACCTACCTGCATAATGAGTAGAAGGCTTTCCAGAGAGCTGGGAGGGACAGGAGGAGCCTGGAGGCCTTTATAAATTAAGTTTTAACTCCCATTGGCCTCTGAGTAAGAGCACTTACCCTGCATCATTGCATGCAAAGGGTACTGAGGGCATCCCCAGCCAGCAGGGTCGGACCCAGCCCACACAGCTGAGAGGAGCAAACCGAAAACCAGTAGGGCTGGCCTTGGTAGTCACCTGTCAAAACAAAAATTCCAGATACTTAGAGGAATGTTTCTGGCACCTCCAGGATTGAAGAGTAACCAGTTTCCTGGAGAAAAAGGAATGGATGTGGACCAAGGGGCGCCATATTTCTCAGCTCTGTCAAGCAAATGCCAAGTGTCCAAGGAGTCTAGTGAAAAACCATGGATAGCATGTGCTCTGTACCCCAATTTCTTTTAAGTCAGATTATTGAGGTATCCTTTCCATGAGTTTTGGCAGTTGTGTAATCACTACCACAGTCAAAATACAGAACATGTCCCTCTCCTCAAAACGTTTCCTCTTATCCTTTTGTAGTCAGCTTCCTTCCTTTTCTCTGGCAATCACTGATATTTTTCTTTATGCATATATTTGCCATTTCTAGAATGTCATGAAAATGAAGTTGTGTAATATGTAGTATTTTGAATCTGGCATCTTTCACTTGGTATAATGCAGTTGAGACATCCATGTTGTCATGTTTGTTAGTAGTTCATTCTTTTTTATTGGTAAGTAGTTGTTCATTTCTATAGAAAAAAAGTCATGACGAAATCAGTCTAGGAAAGTAAACATTTACCTCAGGTGGGGTGAATATACATCCCAGTATGCCCGGACTGATCTGATTTATGCCTGTTGTCCAAGCATTAATTTTTTTTTTTTGAGACGGAGTTTCGCCCTTGTTACCCAGGCTAGAGTGCAATGGCGCGATCTCGGCTCACCGCAACCTCCGCCTCCTGGGTTCAGGCAATTCTCCTGCCTTAGCCTCCTGAGAAGCTGGGATTACAGGCACGCGCCACCGTGCCCAGCTAATTTTTTGTATTTTTAATAGAGATGGGGTTTCACCATGTTGACCAGGATGGTCTCGATCTCTTGACCTCATGATCCACCCGCTCAGCCTCCCAAAGTGCTGGGATTACAGGCGTGAGCCACCGTGCCCGGCCAATTTTTAATAGTAACTTCTTTCATTCTCAAAAGTGTCCTAGTTTGGATGATAAATTCTATGATGACTCTAAATGAGGGCATACCAAGATGTGATTATATTTCACTTGGTTTACAGTGCTGTCAGATTTGCCTTCCAGAACACCATAATTATATATATTTATATTTCTTATAAATATTATTGGTGTTAATAGCAGTAGTAACTTAGCGTAATCTCATTTTGATTTTCACAGCAATATTCCCATTTTGCATTTGAGAAAACAGATTTACAATAAAATAAATGACCTGCCAAAAATCATGAGCTAGAAAGTGATAAAAACTGCATCATCTGTTTAATGCATTCAGCCCTTAATCTTTCATATGAATTGGGAGGCATTACAGTGTATTGGTTATGAATGTATGCAGTGGAGATAGAATACCTGGGTTCCAATGCAGATTCTTCACCTTATTTTGTTGTTTAATCTCTGGAAAATTATTTAAGCTTTTCATGCCTTTCTTTTCTTATCTATAGAAAGAGGATAATATGTCTACAGTGCCTACACCTGGAATATGATAAATTTTTGGTAAAGGCTAGCTGTTATTTTTAATGATACGATTAAATAACACCGTGAACCTTTCCCCTGGCAAAACCCTTTTTCCTCCCTATCTCAGTATAAAAAAAAGCTGAAATATTTTGTGTTTTCTCCCTTCTTACTTAAAAAATTATTTATATAATGTCTAATTATGAATACTTTCAGTATTTAAGAGGTGAAAGATTAATATGATGTGAAGAGAAATGAGAGTATGTCTGTGATATTTAGATGAACAGTTTAGACTTGGTGTAGTAAATCAATTCCAAAAACTATATTTCTTAGAAATCTACACTTTTCAAATTTTATATGTATCTGTTAAAAATAAGATAGGATGTTGGCTAAGTTTGGGAATCACGGAATAATATTGTCCCAGCTTCTTAGAGCCTCTTTAATATATTTAATTTCCAGAAAACAGTTAAACATACAACATATCCAAACGTACTTAAATAGAATAAAGCATCCATTAAAATTCTTGGGAAATTTCATGGTAGTATTTTACCATGAACACTTGAGGTAATGATTGTATAGGATGATCATTATCCTATACAAGGACCAGGAGAAGACCGGTGGCAGGAAAATCAAATAATTGTTATGGTGATTTAGGCTTGAAGTGATCAGGCGGAAGAAAGATCTGAATGGATCTGCGCAATATTTTGCAGGAAGGTTTTGTTGTGTTGTGTTGTGTTTTGTTTTTTGGAGACAGATCTCATTATGTTGCCTGGGCTGATACTGAACTCCTGGATTGCACAATCAATCCTCCTGCCTCAGCCTCCCAAAGTGCTGGGATTACAGGCATGAGCCAATGTGCCTTGCCTGAAGGAAGATTTGAAAAGACTTAGTGATTTGTTAGAAAGAAGGAGAAAGGAGTCAAAATAACTCCCATGTTTTCAGTATGAGAGAAGTTTGCCAGTCATTTCAAATGTGATAGCTAGGAAGAGCAGCAAGTTGTTTTGACATTGAAGAGATTTCTTTTAGATGTGTTGTCTTGGACCTAGCAGTGGTTGACCAGGGGCCAAATACAAAGAAGTTAAGGAAGACTTGAGTCAAGAGAAGTAACTGAAGCCGTGAAAGTATATTTCCTTAATTTTAGTAGAGAGAGGAGTTGCTGGAGGAAAAGGAACTAGAAAAATGGTAAGGGAATGAGGAGAGTCAGGACAGCTGTGTTATATGAACAGAAAGAGTCAGGGAAGGGCCATGAAGTGACAAAAGAGCTAAATGGTGATGAAGAATGAGCAGTGTCAGTAGAGTTGGCTTGGCTAACTTTGATGAGCATCATCAGGGCTATAAAGGTTCCTATATTTAGGTTTAATTTAAGATGCATTTTGTTTTTCAGATGAGAGAGCAAAATAAAAGCAAGATTACAAAGGGTTAAAGAGAAAATGGAAGCTAAAAAGCACTCATTGTAGAAATTTGGCAGGAAAGGGAAGCAGAGAAAGAATATAGGAGTTGATAGGGGAAATCTGATCTTGTTTGAAAGCAGAAGGGAGGAATAAGTTCAAAGGGAGAAATCAAAGATTTTTAAGAAGTGTTTGTGGGAGCAAAGTCCATACTGAGGTGAGAAAGCAAGAATTGAGAAAATTAGATAAAGTTGTCCTAATTTTGGAAAAGTTAAAATAGATTCTTCTTTTGAAATACTACCTCCATGTATTGACATTTCCACGTTTTTTGCTTTTTTACTATAAGGGAGTTATACAATTAAGCCATGTTTTATAAGACAGTGATCTCATTAAGTTAAAAGTATTTACTTCTTCAGATTATAAAAATAATTCATGTTCATTGTAGAAAATAGAAAAACATATTAAGTAATGGGGGAAAACAACCATAACCCCACCAGCAATAAATAATTTCTGTTAATGTTTTGATAGACCTTTTTTGAATGGACAGATCTTACCTATATCTCTTTTGAAAAACCAGGATCATACTATTACACCCGAGCAAGTCAAGGAATGCACCACACTCTGAGATTGAATTATGAGTCCTTTATTTTAGCTGGCGACTGAGAGATGGCTAACGCCCAAAATTCTCTTGGCCCTGAAGAAAGAGTTAGGGGGTTTTTTATACCTAGTTTGAAAAGGGAGGGGGGAACCTAGCTGAAGCAATTTTTTCACAGAAGCAAAGTAAGCAAAAAAGTTAAAAGGTAAACTAGTATGTGAGAAATAATGCAGTACCAGGTGCAAGGGCTAGAGCTGTCATAAAAAGACATACAACTTGTAGATATGGGGGCTCTGGGTACTCGACAGCACCTGCATTCCCGTGCTCTGCTGGTACCCCTTAACTCAGCCTCTTATCAGCAAAAGCACTCCTGGATGTGCCTGGTGTCATCCTACCCCAGCTACATACTACAGTTATTAATAATGAGGGAAATAACTAAAATGAAGAAGCTAAGATGGAGTCTGTCCTGCTCAAGAAGCTAACAAGAAGCCTGAACAGCAGCTAAGAAAGAGTCAGTTTAAGCTAACAAAAAGCAGGTTATCACAATTCTATGCTAAATAAAACTAAATTCTATTTAGTTTTCTGTTCTGCTTTTTAAAATACTGTTGTTAGCCAGGTGGGATGTTTTGTGCCTATAGTCTTGGCTATTCTGGAGGCTGAAGTGGGAGAATCCCTTGAGCTCAGGAGTTCGAGGCTAGCCTGGGCAACATATGAGACTTTATCTGTTAAAAAACAAACAAATGAAAAATACCATTGCTGTGGTTTCAAAGTACACTCCAGAGTTCATGTGTTGGATACTTAATCCCCTATACAACAGTGTTTGAGAGATGGGACCTTTAAGAGGTGATTAGGTTATGAGGGCTCTGTCATGATTGGATTAATATATTTATCACAGGAGCAGGTTTATATTGTGAAAGTGGGTTTCTTATAAAAGTAACTTTGGCCCTCTTGCTTTCTGTATTGCCCACTTGTCCTTCCACCTTCCACCATGGGTTGATGAAGCAAAAAGCCCCTTGCTGGATGTGGGCCCCTCAGTCTTAGACTTCCTAGTCTCCATAACTATACAAAATAAACCTCTGTTCTTTATAAATTACCCAGTCTCAGCTATTCTGTTGTAGTAGTGCAAAATGAACTAAGACAACCATTATTTTTGAATTTTCCTCCTCTTCACGAAACAGTCTTTGAAAATAGTGTTTTTAATATTCCATTGTAAGCACCAGTCCCATTCAGATCAGTCTTGGCTTTCTCAGATCCGTTCTTATCACCTTCTTTTTTAACCTGATCTGTATTGCATTATGAAACATCAGAACTACAGATAATACTACGGTTATTGAAAAATACTGCACATACTGAGAGTCTGGCAACTGAATTTAGGAGGAAGGAATCAGTATGTACAGGCCCTAAGGATTATCACAGAAAAATCTCATGTTTAGGTTCTCTTCCTCTTTCCCTCACTGAAATTCTTGAAGAAAAAAGTTCATGTCCATCTTTCCCTTTCATTTTTTTGCATAGTAGCTGCTTCATGGGAAAAATGATGATAATTTTTTATGTGATTCATAAATCTCCTGGTAGGCCTTAGAAGACAGGAAAAAGATTACCTATGTTAGATGAAGGAAAGATGGTAGATAGTTTATAGCTTATGTTCATATGTCCACCTGTTATCTCCTCAGAAAAATTAGTACTCTCATCTTATTTGGCTTGAATAAGCTTTTTAAAGTGTGGTTATTCAGAATTGAAAATGTTTAGTTGAAAACAAATTGGATTGAATTAATGAAAATAGAAATGTGGTTGAATGGCATGGATTCTACATCCTGTGATCTCCTATTAACCGTCTCTGGGTTAGTTACTTGACATCTCTGGGTTAAAACAAATAAGCTAAAGCTTTACGTTCTAAAACTCTTTTATATCTTATGTATTGTATTACTATAGTGGTTATAAGCAGTTTTCAACCTCAAAGATTCTTGAGCGATAACTACACATACATACCCTTTGCGGTAGTGGGAGTGACTGTGTAGTAGTGACTGGAGGAGAAAGTTTCTTTGTACACAACCATGCTTTGATTTTCAAGAGGGGGAATGAAATTGCCTCATGAAATTACAGTTACATACGATGTGAATGATAAATATATTTTAGTATATTAATGGAAAAAGAAAGCTTAACTTGATCTTGAGCTGTAACTTAAGGTATTACAAACAAAAGTCTAGACATGTTCAATTCCTGTATGATAAATTTTTCTCATTCTTTTAAGTAAATACAGAGTATGTGAACATTTAGAACTGTTTAATCTTTTTTTTTTTGAGACAGAGTTTTGCTCTTGTCGCCTAGGTTGGAGTACAGTGGCTCACTGCAGCCTCTGCCTCCCAGGTTCAAGTGATTCTCCTGCCTCAGCCTCCCAAGTAGCTGGGATTACAGGCATGTGCTACCACGCCCAGTTTATTTTTTTTTTCTATTTTTAGTCAAGACGGGGTTTCACTATGTTGGCTAGGCTGCTTTCAAACTCGTGCCTTGGCCTCTCAAAGTGTTAGGATTACAGGCGTGAGCCACCACACCTGGCCACTTCATTCCTTTTTGTTGAATAATATTTCATACAGATTTACCACATTTCATTTATTCAGCAGTTGATGGACATTTGGGTTGTTTTTTGCTTTTTGACTATTCTGAATAATGTTATAACATTTGCATACATATCTTTGTGGGGACATTATATTTTTGTTTCTTTTGGATTTTTATATAGAAGTAGAATTGCTGGGTCATATGATAAATCTGTATTTAATATTTTAAGAGCTGGGTGCAGTGGCTTACACCTGTAATCCCAGCACTTTGGGAGTCCGAGGCAGGCGAATCATGAGGTCAGGAGTTCGAGACCAGCCTGGCCAACATGGTGAAATCCCATCTCTACTAAAGATACAAAAATTAGCTGGGCATGGTAACACACATCTGTAATCCCAGCTACTCAGGAGGCTGAAGCAAGAGAACCAGGGAGGTGGCATTTGCAGCGAGCTGAGATCGCACCATTGCACTCCAGCCTGAGCAACAAAGAATGATACTGTGTCTCAAAAAAAAAAAAAAAATTAAGAAACTGCAATGTTATTTTCCAAAGTTTGAATGCATTTTTATATTCCCTTAGTAATGCATGAGAGATCCAGTTCTTCCACATCTTTCTCAACGTTGTTACTGTCTTTTTTAATATAGCCATTATAGTGGTTATGAAGTACCATCTCATTGCTTAATTGCTTGTGCAACAGGTTTGCGAGTAGTTTTGACTTGAATTTTATAATGACTAATGATGTAAAGTCCTTCATTCTTAAATTTTAGAAAACTTATTTTAGCCTATGGAGCAATAAACATGTTTGCCATATGACAGAGGAGCAGACTATCCATAATTATATGTTATCACCTAGAGGAAAAAATAACTGTATAGATTTTTTAAAAGCACATGCAGGTTGAGTATTCCAAATCTAAAAATCCAAATCTGAAATGGTCCAAAATCCAAGGCTTTTTGAGCACTGAAACTTCTTGAGCTCTCAAAGGGAATGCTTATTGAAGCATTTGGAATTTGGGATTTGGGATGTGTAACCAGTATATAATGTACATATTTCAAAATCTGAAAAAATAAAAACTCCAAAACACTTCTGGTTCCAAGCATTTCAAGATTACAGGTAAGGGATACTCAACCTTGTATGTATACACACACACACGTGTATGTTGCTTATTTTATATTTGTATTATATTATTTTTATTATAATGAAATCTTAGTATGTTCCCCTGTCTGGTCTTGAACTCTTGCACTCAAGCAATTCTCCTACCTTGTCAGCCTACTAAAGTGCTGAGATTACAGGGGTGAGCCGCTCCACCTGGCCTGCTTTTTAAAAGTTAATATTTGTGGCCAGATACAGTGGCTCACACCTATAATACTAGCCCTTTGGGAGGCCGAGGTGGGTAGATCACTTGAGGTTAGGAGCTCAAGACCAGCCTAGCCAACATGGTGAAACCCCATCTCAACTAGAAATAGAAAAATTAACCAGGTGTGGTGTTGGGCACCTATAGTCCCACTGAGGCAGGAGAATTGCTTGATCACAGGAGGCGGGGGTTGCAGCAAGCCGAGATTGCACCACTGCACTCCACGCAGGGTGACAGAGCAAATTAAGGGGAAAAAAAAGTTAATATTTGCATGATACATATTTTTCCCTTCCTTTTACTTTCTACATACCTATATTATTATTTTTGAAGTGAGTTTCTTGTGGACAGCATATAGTTAGGTCATGCTTCTAAATTTAATCTCTGACTTTTAATTAAATGACTTTTAGACCATTTACATATAATGCAGTTATTATGTCAGAGCTTAAGCGTAAGTCTATCACTTTATTTTTTGTATTCTATTCTGTGTTGTTTGGTTTCCCTGGTTTTGTTTGTTATTTTGTTTTGTTTGCCTTTCTCCAGGTTACTTAAACACATTTCTCATTCCATTTTGATTTATCTGTAGTGTTGTTGAGTATAATTCTTGATACTGCTTTTTCAGTGATAGCTCTAGTTATTGCATTGTACATACGTAACAACACAATCTACTGATGTGGTCATTTTATCAGTTTGAGTGAAATGTAGAAATCTTACTTCTTTTTATGTCCCTTTACCTTCCACCACTTATCCTATAAAAGTTTTAGTTTGTTTACTGTATTTTGAACAACATCAGATAGGGTTATAATTTTTACTTCAATAATTAAACATAATTTGGAAAACTCAAGAATGAAAGTCTATTGTGTTTTCCTATATTTTTGCACCATTTTCTGTCTCCCTGCTATTCTAAGATTCCCTCTTTCATCATTTGTTTGTTTTGTTTGGCTGAAGAGAACTTCCTGTAATCATTGTTTTAGGGTAGATCTGCTGGTAACAAATTCTCTTAATTTTCTTTCATTTGAGATTGTCATAGTTTTCTTTTCATTACTGAAGGATACCTTTTCTGCACATAGGAATCTGGGTGGACAGTTCTTTTCTTACAGCACTCGAAAACTGCCATTCCTTCTTCTAACTCTTCCCCAGTTGTCTTCATTTTCTCTCTAATGAACACCAGGTATTTATTATAAATTAATTTCATTATTGTGGATACTTCTTCCTTACTCTGCTAATGTACTCTGATGTAGATCAGTTTTCCACTACTTCTGGTGGATAGCTTTCATCTTGGGATCTTCTTTCATAATCATCCTGGGAAATTCCTTCCATATATCCTATTGGATTTCCATTTCTTATCTTTCTGTTTTTTTGGTTTATCCTTCTCTTACTGCTTATTGTGAATAAATTTTTGGGAACTTTGCATATCCGAAGATATCTTTCTCCTACCCTCACACTTGATTGATAATTTGGCTGGATACGAAATTTTAGGTTACCTGAGAATTTTGAAGGCTTTGCTCTATATCTGTCAATTTTACATGACCATGTTTGGATTTTAGGATTTATTTTTTATTTTACTTGTTTGTATATTTTTACCTTCTCTAGCTTCCCTAATGCCCTGAAATTTAACAACGATGTGCCTTGTAGGTCTATTTTCATCCATTAAGATACCCTTTTCATCAAGAAATTTACGTTCCTCAACTTTGTACAGCTTTCTTAGATTATCTATTTGATTTGATTTCTCTTTTACTCTCCTGTCCTCTTTCTAAAATTCTCTTTATTTGGATGTTGGTCCCTCTAAGCCAGGCTTGTGATTTTTTTTCTTTTGTTCCTGTGTTCTGGGAGATAGCTTGAGGTTTCTCTTCCAACTTCTGTTGAGTTTTTTGCTATCTTTATTATGTCCTATTTTTAATTTTTAGGAGTATTCTTGTTGAAGTTTTTTTGGTCTCACTTTTGTTTTGTGGATGCAATTATTCTTTCAAAGATTTTTTAAAAGTTAGGTTTATCAGCCAGGCACAGTAGCTCACACCTGTAAACGCAGCACTTTTGCGAGGCTGAGGCGGGTGAATCACGAGGTCAGGAGTTCAAGACCAGCCTGGCCAAGATGGTGAAACCCTGTCTCTACTTAAAAAATACAAAACTTAGCCAGGCATGGTGGCATGCACCAGTAATCCCAGCTAGTTGGGAGGCTGAGGCAGGAGAATTGCTTGAACCCAGGAGGCGGATGTTGAGATTGCGCTACTGGACTCCAGCCTCAGCAACAGAGCAAGACTCTGTCTCAAAAAGAAAAGATTTACTGAAGTACAATTTACATACAATAAAAATCTACCCGTTTTAGTGTATGGCTCTGTTAGTTTTTATGATTAGGTAACCCATACCCTAGTTGACATACAGAATAGTTCTTTAGAAACTGACCACCATTGATGTTAGTATTTTAGGGGGAAGTAAGTGTGCGCGCGCACGTGTGTGTGTGTGTGCGTGTGTTTTCCTATGGGGCTGGTCAGAGTTTCTAAGGAAGTATCCTTTGCACTCTAAGCCTGGTTGCAAGCCTCTGTGAGGCAAGTGGTAGAAACAAATTTAGCAGTCTCAGTATTTAGTATGTAAACTTTCACTTGATCTCCCTTTTTAGAATATGTTCCTAGGCTGGGTGTGGTGGCTCACACCTGTAATCCCAACACTTGGGCAGGTTGAGGTGAGTAAATCACTTGAGGTCAGGAGTTCGAGACCAGCCTGGCCAATATGTTGAAACCCTGTCTCTACTAAAAATACAAAAATTGGCCAGACATGGTGACAGGAGCCTGTAATCCCAGCTACTCAGGCTGAGGCAGGAGAATCGCTTGAACCCAGGAGGTGGAGGTTGCAGTGAGCCAAGATTGCGCCACTGGACTTCAGCCTGGGCAATAGAGTGAGACTCCATTTAAAAAAAAAAAAAAAAAAAGAATATGTTCCTCCCAAGGTCTCTGTTTAACATTTTCTGCAGAATAAAACTCCAGTTTTTTTTTTTTTTTTTTTTTTACTGAAATGGGGACGATAATCTAGTAAGCCAACTGTATCTTAAATGGATATTCAATCTATCTAGTTGTTCTTAGGATTCCTTTTATCTCTACTTCTTGATGTCCTTGGTATTGCCAATTCCTTAACTTTTGGGGGATTCTACATTTCACTTTCCTCATTGCAGATTTAGGATCTGACTTTCTCAGATCTGCCAAGTCAGTTACCACATTGATTGACTGATTGATTGAGTTGGAGTCTTGCTGTGTCACTCAGGCTGGGATTACAGGTGCCTGCCACCACACCCTGCTAATTTTTGTATTTTTAGTAGAGACGGGGCTTTACCATGTTTGCCAGGCTGGTCTCGAACTGCTGACCTCAGGTGATCTGCCCGCCTCAGCCTCCCAAATTGCTGGGTTTACAGGTGTGAGCCACCATACCTAATACAGTTACCACTTTTAGCTTTGCAGTTTCCAAAATATTGTTGCCATCACCTGATCTTCTTTGTCCTCATGGGTTTTATGTTTTTACAAACCTTTTGTTGTCATTTTAATGGAGTTTTAGGGAAGGTTAGAGGTAATTGCATGTGTTCAATCCATTATCTTTTAAACTAAAAGTCCCTTTTTTTGGGGGGGAAAAAAAGCTTACCTTGTAGCATTGTGGACAAGACCCTTTATGATCTAACTTCTCTCTGGCCTCATTTCTCATTCTATGGCAAGTGGCCCCTAGCCTAAGCTCCAGCCACAAGTATCTACTTAAGAGATTGCCAAACAAATAATGTTGCTTCATGCCTGTCAGTTCTGCACATGCTATTTCCTCAGGGTGCAGTTTCTACTTTAAGACTCTTCTTGGTTAAACTTTGCTGATTTGTCTGGATGTCCTTCTGTGAAGGTACTTACTATATTATTGCAGTTATTTATCTGCGTTTCAAAAAATCTCACTCTACAGGTTTCTTAACCTGGGGTACAGGTGAAAGTGCTGTGCATTGATTAGCTGTAAGTCATCTTAGAAAATGCTGAAATTATTTGTAAAATTTCATGTATATGTTCATATTTTTGGAGAATTCAGAATATGCATCAGAAATAGTTATGGAGCTTTTTAAAAATCTAATTGCTTTGGGCTCAACTGCAGAGAGACATACTGAGTTATAGTCTCTTAAGTTTAGGCTTACAAAAATGCATTTTTAAAAAGTCTCCTTAATGATTCTTTAGAACAGGATCTCTGAGCATCATCCACATTAATGCCAGGGCCTGGCGTTTAGTAGATGTTTAAAGAAAGAATAAGGGAGGAACTTATGTTCAGGGCATGACCTAAAATTTCCAGTGTGAAACCAGAGTACAAGTGAGAAAATCACAAATTTCCTCTATTATATAAATTAGGTCATAGCATTTATTTCCATCACTACCTCCTTTTTAGACCCTCTTTAGATATAATTAGTAAAATAGGAGAGCACAGATGGTTTTTTCCCAAGGTAGAAGGGAGCTTTGGAGAGCTGTCTGTAAAAATTAAATAAAAATTTAAGGATTAGCCATAGGACAAGACAACTGTATGTAGTCCAATTTTGGTTCCTTTTGTTGCTTAGGGTTGTATTTGATCCGGCAATTTGGCTGCACAGTTTTAGATTTCTGTACATTTGGATGTCATAGATACCACTATTGTATAGACCTGATTTCATAACCTGTGCATTTAATAAATGGCTAGTGACATGGAAAATGGGGAGATTAATGTGTTGCTTTGGCAAAAAAAAAAAATACATAAAATATTAGTATTTTATGGTTCCAACTAAAGAATGAGGTTAGGCTGGGCACGGTGGCAAATGCCTGTAATTCCAGCACTTAGGGAGGCCAGGGTGGATGGATTAAGAATAGCCCGACCAACATAGTCGGCTAATAGCCATTCCTGCTTAAAAAAAAAAAGATACAAAATTAGCTGGGCATGGTGGCGCATGCCTGTAATCCCATCTACTTGGGAGGCTGAGGCAGGAGAATTGTTTGAACCCAGGAGCTAGAGGTTGCAGTAAGCCAAGATCATGCCATTGCATTCCAGCCCTGGCAACGAGAGCAAAACTCTATTTAAAAAAAAAAAAGGAAAAGAATGACGACAGATCTTTAATTTCTTGGAATTCCTTGCCTTGTGCTTCCTTTATGTTTAAGGTTTTAAAAAATGTGGAGGCTGAGCGTGGCGTCTCACGCCTATAATCCCAGCTCTTAGGAAAGCAGAGGCAGGAAGATAGCTTGAGCCTAGGAGTTTGAGACCTGCCTGGGCAGTATAGTGAGACCCCATTCTTCACAAAAGGAAAAAAAAAAGACAAAAATAAAGTGTAAAAAATGTGTAAATTTGGGGCCAGCGTGGTGGCTCACGCCTGTAATCCAAGCCTTTGGAGGCCAAGGTGGGCGGATCACCTGAGGTCGGGAGTTCAAGACCAGCCTGACCAACATGGTGAAACCCCATCTTTTAAAAAAAAAAGTGTAAATTAAAGTGGTGCCCTCTGCCTTTTTTATATAGCATGGTGCTATTATTGTATGTTTGTATGTATGTTAAAAAAGGATCAGGCTCGGTCCAGACATGGTGGCTCACACCTGTAATCCCAGCCCTTTGGGAGGCTGAGGCAGGCAGATCACAAGGTCAGGAGTTTGAGATCAGCATGGCCAACACAGTGAAACTCTGTATCTACTAAAAATTCAAAAATTAGCCGGGTATGGTAACACGAGCCTATAGTCCCAGCCACATGTGAGATTGAGCTCTTTTTGCTTTTTTAATTTTCTATTTTATTTTATTGTCTAGGTACTTAAGAGATTATGGCATCGGAAACCCACAATGTTAAAAAGCGGAACTTTTATAATAAGATTGAGGATCATTTCATTGATCTTCCTAGAAAAAAGATCTCTAATTTCACTAATAAGAACATGAAGGAGGTAAGTCCATGGTTTCTAGAAAACAGGTAAGACAATTTAAACTGTCAGGTCTCTAGATATCTCTAGTTGAATTGTGTAAACAATGGGAGGATAATAATTCTGCTTAATCTCCCAGAATTAAGTTGAATTGTTGAAGTATAACCATGATATTTCTTTCTTTCTTTCTTTTTTTTTTTAGGCCTTAACCATTCCATTATATTTCTATAAGCTCTAAAAAGTTTTTAGTCAGGCTGGGCATGGTGGCTTATACCTGTAATCCCAGTGCTTTGGGAGGCCGAGGCAGGTGAATCACCAGGTCAGGAGTTGGAGACCAGCCTGACCAACATGGTGAAACCCTGTCTCCACTAAAAATACAAAAATTAGCTGGGTGCCTGTAATCCCAGCTACTCAGGAGGCTGAGGCAGGAAAATTGCTTGAATCCAGGAGGCGGAGGTTGCAGTGAGCCAAGATCGTGCCATTGCACTCCAGCCTGGGCGACAGAGTGAGACTCTGTCTCAAAAAACAAAAAAAAAATTAACTGAGCATGGTGGTAGGCCCCTGTAATCCCAGTCACTTGGGAAGCTGAGGGAAGAGAATTCTCTTGAACCTGGGAGGCAGAAGTTGCAGTGAGCTTAGATCACACCATCACACTCCAGCCTGAGTGACAAGAGCAAAACTTCATCTCAAAAAAAAATTTTTTTAGTTAGTATACTATTTTGATATGATGTAATTTAAATATTTTAGTTTAAGAGTAGAATTTCAGAGGTGTTTTCTGTTTACTACTGTGAGGTTCATTAGCACTACTATACTTTCTTTTAAACCACATTCAGGCCAGGCGTGGTGGCTCATGCCTATAATCCCAGCACTTTGGAAGGCTGAGGCAGGAAAATTGCTTGAGCCCAGGAGTTCAAGCCCAGCCCGGGCAACATATATAATTAACTGAGTGTAGTGGCCTACACCTGTAGTCCTAGCTACTGGGGAGGCTGAGGTAGGAAGATTACTTGAGCTCAGGGCATTGAGACTGCAGTGAGCTGTGTTCACACCACTGCACTTCATTCTGGGTGATAAAGGGAGATCCTGTCTCTAAAATAACAACAGAAACAACAACAAAAGATATTAAAATTTAACTCACTTATTAAGCATCCTGTAAGTTGCAGTATAACTTGTGACTAGCACTGTGGAAAATAGGGAGATGGATATTGTATTAGTCAGTTTTCATTCTGCTGATAAAAACATACCTGAGACTGGGTTATCTCTAAAAAAAGAGAGATTTAATGGACTCACAGTTTCATGTGGCTGGAAAAGCCTCACAATCATGTCAGAAGGTGAAAGGCACATCTTAGATGGCAGCCGACAAGAGAATGAGAACCAAGCAAAAGGAGTTTCCCCTTACAAAAACCATCAGATCTCATGAGACTTAGTCACTACCATGAGAACAGTATTGGGGAAACCACCCCCATGATTCAATTATCTCCCACTGGGTCCCTCCCACATCATGTGGGAATTATGGGAACTACAATTCAAGATGAGATTTAGGTAGGGACACAGCCAAACCATATCAGATACGTTGCTTTGCCAAAAATAACTACATATGATGTTGTTGTATGCTGATTTAGGCTACAGAATTAGAATAGAGAAAACATTAATCTGAAAAACTTACCTGTTGAATTTTAGATTTGTTGATACCAATCACAAAATTTACATAACTATTAAAGGACTTAAATATGCCTCAACTATATAGTACAGTGAGTTCTGAGTTCCTTCTCAGAGACCAGTATGTCAGTATGTTCAGCTTCCTTATTCTTTGTTCTTCATTTTAAAGTTTAACATCCTTGGCCAGGTGCTGTGGCTCACACCTGTAATCCCAGCATTTTGGGAGGCTGAGGCGGGTAGATCACAAGGTAAAGAGATCAGGACCATCCTGGCTGACATAGTGAAATCTCATCTCTGCTAAAAATACAAAAAATTAGCTGGGCATGGTGACGCACACCTGTAGTCCTAGCTACACGGGAGGCTGAGGCAGGAGAATCGCTTGAACCCAGGAAGTAGAGGTTGTAGGGAGCCGAGATCTCACTACCGTGCACCAGCCTGGGCAACAGAGCCAGACTTCATCTCAGAAAAAAGAAAAAAAATGTTTAACTTCCACATTCTTTACACCTCCTTGCCTCTAGTTTCAGTAAACAACCCCCTTCTAGCCTGTATACTCACATTAATTTAGAGTCCTTAGTCATCCCTAGTCACCTGCTCTGTAACCACCCTTCCTGGTGAATCTGCTCACCCTTCCACTCCAGCTCATACTTCTGCTCTCTTTAAAATAGCTGATTAGAATTAGCTTAGACTTTTCAGTCCAACCCTAGCCAGTAGGGAAATTGACACAGCAGTAGGGACTAGCTGCATTAGGGGTAAGAAACCCTTCCCCTCCCTTGCCCGGTGTGCTCTTGTGACCACACCAGGCGTGAGTGGCACCCTTTGGAGAAGTAAATTGTCTTATTGAGAAAGCTTTTTGTTGGAGTATTGATTCTTCTTTGAGGCACCAAGCATTTGTTTCTAACATCAACTGTCTACTTTCATTTTTCAGGTTAAGAAATCTCCAAAACAGTTGGCTGCTTACATAAATAGGTAAGAGTTTCTTTAAAGTTTGTGGGCAACAACAAATATGAAAGCTGGGTAAAGATGATCCAGCTTTTTCTTTTTCCATTTTCCTAAGGATGACCAAAGGGAAAAAATAAGTATTCTCTTTAATCATAATAATAATTAACTTATTGTCAAACAGCTGCACTAATAAACACATGAATATTGTCTCTGCTCCTTACAACAGTCCTACTCTATAGATATCATTACCCCTAACAGTTAATGAGAAAACTTAAGATCAGAGAAGTTAAGTGATTTGTTCAGAATCATATAGCTAGAAAGTGGTAAGAATGACATTCATTTCTCAGATCCCCCTAACTCTAAAGGCACTTTCTACAAAACTGCTGGTTCTCAAAGTGTGATTTGAGGACTTGGAGGTCCCTGAGGACCATTCATTTTTCATAGCAATACCAAGACATATGACTGTCTTCATTTTCATTCTCTTGTTTGAGGGTACAATATAAGTTTTTGAGAAGCTATATGACATTTGATATCACAACAGACTGAATGGAGAAGCAGAAATGAAAACCCAGCTGTCTTTTGTTAAACCAGATATTAGAGATATATAAAAATGTAAAACAGTGCCATCTTTCTCAGTTTTTAAAAAGTTATTTTAAAAAACATGGGGTTTTAGTAAAATATTCCATGTTAATATGTAATTAGTCTATTTTTTGCATGAATTAACAAATTTTAAAGTTTGTTTTAGTTTTTACATGGTAAATATCAATAGGTAGTATTCACATAAAAAATTATTTTGGCCAGGCATGGTGGCTTATGCCTGTAATCCCAACACTCTGGGAGGCCAAGGCCAATGGGTCATGAGGTCAAGAAATTGAGACCATCCTTGCCAACATGGTGAAACCCTGTCTCTACTAAAAATACAAATATTAGCTGGACATGGTGGTACACATCTGTAGTCCCAGCTATTCAGGAGGCTGAGGTGGGAAAATCACTTGAACCTGGGAGGCAGAGGTTGCAGTGAGATCGCACCACTGCACTCCATCCTGGCAACAGAGCAAGATTCCGTCTTCAAAAAATATATACTACTTTGAGTTATTAATAATTTTTAAGAGTGCAAAGCATCCTGACACTAAAACACTTAAGAACCACTATATTAAACCGTGAGGTTTGCTGTATTGTGTTCTTCCTTACTCAAATAAATTAATATAATTCAGCTTAATTAAAATAAACTTTAAAATATTCAAACTTGCAATCTGTTTGCCACTTTGTTAGAAAAGATTAGGTGTCTAGAAAGTGTTATGATTTTCTTACTCTGAGAATGGTCTTTAATAATTCATTTTTAAAAGCATCTAGTCATTATGTCTTGCCTTCATTTTTATTTGGTATAAAATGTGATCCTTTCATTTGGTGAAAGCATCTAGTTATTATGTCTGCCTTCATTTTTATTTCGTATAAAATGTCTTCCAGATAATTTGTAATTTTCCTTTTACTTTCCTCTTCAAACTCAGAATTAAGATTTTTAAAATTCTATTTACTTCTAATTTTAGTAGATTACATTCACAAAGTATGGCCTGTTAACTCTCTGTTTAAAAACTTTTAAAGGATTTCATATGGTTCTTTTTTATTTAAGAAAATAATTTTTTTTACAGAACAGTTGGACAAACTGTTAAAAGCCCAGATAAACTTCGTAAAGTGATATATCGCAGAAAGAAAGTTCATCATCCCTTTCCAAGTCCTTGTTACAGAAAAAAACAGTCCCCTGGAAGTGGGGGCTGTGACATGGCAAATAAAGAAAATGAACTGGCTTGTGCAGGCCACCTGCCTGAAAAATTACACCATGATAGTCGAACATATTTGATTAACTCCAGTGATTCTGGTTCTTCACAGACAGAGAGCCCATCATCAAAATATAGTGGGTTTTTTTCTGAGGTAAGTCATTTTTCTGAGTCATGTCTAGTTTAACTTTGTTACTGTTATAATCTTGATTTTTTTCTTTGCCATATTCCACTAGCAGAATAATTTACCACCTATTGAATGTAGACTTATTTAAGTCAAAGTAACTCCCTGAGACAATTTTCTAGATTAACCATATTTGTTTTTTTTTTGATTAACCATATTTGAATCAATAATTTATTTCATTTCTATAAGATGGGATGAAATGCTTAACAGGCTGCTAAAAATATCCAGAATGACAAGTTAGCCAGTAGAGATTTAAAAGAAGGGAAAAGGAGAAATCTTGCCTAAAAAGTGGAGCACCAGGCTGGGTGCAGTGGCTCACGCCTGTAATCCCACCACTTTCAAAGGCTGAGGTGGGTGGATCACGAGGATAGGAGTTTGAGGCCAGCCTGGCCAACATGATAAAACCCCGTCACTACTAAAAATACAAAAATTAGCCGGGCGTGGTGGCGCACAACTGTAATTCCAGCACTTGGGAGGCCCAGGTGGGTGGATCACGAGGTTAGGAGTTCAAGACCAGCCTAGCCAACATGGGGAAACTCCATCTCTATTAAAAATGGAAAAATTAGCCAGGCATGGTGGCATGCACCTGTAATCCCAACACTTTGGGAGGCTGAGGTGGGCAGATCGCAGGGTTAGGAATTTGAGACCAGCCTGGCCAATGTGGTGAAACCCCGTCTTTACTAAAAATGGAGAAATTAGCCAGGTGTGGTCATGTGTACCTGTAATCCCAGCTACTTAGGAAGAGTCTGAGGCAGGAGAATCACTTGATCCTGAGAGACGGAGGTTGCAGTGAGCTGAGATCATGCCATTGTACTCCCGCCTGGCCAACGCAGCACTACTCCATCTCAAAAAAATAAAAAGAAGGAAAACATCTGTGGGCAGATCACCTGAGGTCAGGAGTTCAAGACCAGCCTGACCAACATGGTGAAACCCCATCTCTACAAAAGTACAAAAATTAACCAGGCATGATGGCGGGTGCCTGTATTCCCAGCTACTCAGGAGTCTTAGGCAGAAGAATCACTTGAACATGGGAGGTGGAGGTTGCAGTGAGCTAAGATTGTGCCATTGCACTCCAGCCGTGGTGTGAGAGCGAGACTCCATCTCAAGAAAAAAAAACATGTAGACCACCAAAGCCAGTTATCCAGACACATTTTGCTGGGCTCTCAAAATTGCCTAAAGCATAGTTCAGGCAAACCTGCTGTGGTTTGTTGCTTTTCTGGCTCAAGCAAAACTGGTTGTTTTAACAGGCTCAAAAGTATATTTGAGAGTAACAGAAGTATTCTAAAACTGGATTGTGATGATGGTTTCACAACTCTAAATCCACTAAAAACTATTGGATTACATACTTTCAATAGATGAATTTTATGGCATGTAAATTATACCTCAAGAAAGTAGTTTTTATAAAAATGTTTGATTGAAGCAATGGTTTTATAAAAATTTATAAACACATTGAGTTTATGGTAGTAAACATGTTTATTGTATAAGTTATAAAAAATAAACCCCAAGGAACATATTATCTATTATCTCAATCTTAATTATTGATGAAAAGCATTTTCTGTAGCAAACTAGCAGGAAAAAATCTTTTAAAACTAAAATTTTAATAAGTGTATATAGGTGAATGAAGGAGATTGTCATATTTAGGATAATAATTACAAGTAAATAAGATGAAAGAAAGGTAAAAAAAAAATAAAAGTACTATTAACTAAAACCATAATGAAATGATGTAAAAAATTTTGTTTGCCAGTGAAAACATTCTTACTTGTGATAATAAAATCCTGGAGTCAGAAAAAGTTAGTAATGCTAGGAGAAATAAAGGGAGTGAGTAATATCTGTGAGAAAAGAGGAACAAGGAAAATTTGACTTAATAGTGAATTATCATGGGCACTGGAGAATAGCGCCTTAGTGGTAAAGAGAATCATTGTTGTAATAATTCTCTCACAAATATTGAGGGCTCTATACCGTTGATACTTAATGCCGTTTCCAGTATCAGATGTCCTCTGCAGGCTCTGAGGATAGATTTGGTGGGTAAAAAACAGACACTGCCCCCTACTTTCAGATAATTATAGAAGTGATGCAGTACCCACTAATCAAATAATTATAGAAACGTTAAACTCTGAAGGAAAAGAACTTGTGACTGTATAACCTAGAAATCTGACCTAGGTTGGTTCTTTACTTGAACTGACCAAATAAACTTCTGAGTGCAAATGCCTTTTAAAAAAAAGTTTTTAAATGTAAAACCTCAAATTATAAAAATCCTGGAAGATAACCTAGGAAATACCATTCTTGGCAAAGATTTTATGACAAAGACACCAAAAGCAGTTGCAACAAAAAAAATTGACAAATGGGACCTAATTAAACTAAAGAGCTTCTTTTGCAGAGCAAAATGAACTATCAACAGAGTAAACAGACAATCTACAGAGTGGGAGAAAATATTTGCAAGCTATGTGTTCGATGAATGTCCAGTATCCAGAATCCATAAGGAACTTAAGTTGGTTAAGCAAAAAATGAACAACCCTGTTAAAAAGTGGTCAGAGGAGCCAGGCATAGTGGCTCACACCTATAATACCAGCACTTTGGGAGGCCAAGGCAGGTGGATCACTTAAGGCCAGGAGTTTGAGACCAGCCTGACCAACATGGTGAAACCACATCTCTACTAGAAATACGAAAATTAGCTGGGCATGGTGGCGCACTTTGGAAGGCCAAGACAGGTAGATCACTTGAGGTCAGGAGTTCAAGACCAGCCTGGCCAACATGGCAAAACCTCATCTTTACCGAAAATACAAAAATTACCCAGGCCTGGTGGTGCATGCCTGTAATGCCAACTGCTTGGGAGGCTAAGGCTCAGGAATTGCTTGAACCTGGGAGGCAGAAGTTGCAGTGAGCCCAGATCGTGCCACTATACTCCAGCTTGGGTTACAGAGTGAGATTCTGTCTCAAAATAATAATTTTTTTTAAAAAGTATCTTACAGCTGTGAGCCACCACACCCTACCTGCTTTTTTTTGTTTGTTTTTAAGAGATGAGGTCTCACTGTCTTTCCTAGGCTGGACTCAAACTCCTAAGCTTAAGTGGTTATCCCACCTCAGCTTCCCAAGTAGCTGGGACTGTAGCCACACACCACTGTGCCAGGCTATGCCTTTGTTCTTAAAAGTGAAGTTGGGGGCCAGGCACAGTGGCTCATACCTGTAATCCCAGCACTTTGGGAAGCTGAGGTAGGCAGATTACCTGAGGTTCGGGAGTTCGAGACCAGCCTGACCAATATGTAGAAACCCCGCCTGGGCAGCAAGAGCAAAACTCTGCCTCAAAAAAAAAAAAAAAAAGTGAGGTTGGGCCTGGTGTGGTGGACAGAAAAATTAGCTGGATGTTGTGGTGGGCACCTGAGGCTGAGGCAGGAGAATCACTTGAGCCTGGGAGGTGGAGGTTGCAGTGAGCTGAGATTGCACCACTGCACTCCATCCTAGGCAACAGAGCAACACCCTGTCTCTAAAAAGAGAGGTTGATCTGTTTTGACAGTGAAAAAATGTTTATATATTATAGGTAAAAAAGCAAGGTTCTGAACAATATAGGTAATTAATTTTTCAGTGTTTATATGTTTACCTAATTTGTCTTTGTCTAGAAAATGGTTTGAAAAGATACATACCAGTCTGTTAACTGTGATTATTTCTGCAGAATGATACTGGATGTTTTTGTGGGCAGGTAGAGAGTATTTACTTTTTATCTTGCATAGTTCTATGTTAAACACATTAGAATAGGAAAATGACACTTAACAATAAATAGATAAATTTAAATGATACCGCAACACTTGTCAGAAACTGAGTTTTTGTGGTTTTCATGCCATTCAGTTGGTAATGACTAGCCGGTATGTTTACATTTTTCTTTTATCCATGTTATAGTCCTAGTTTGTAGGTCATCTAAAAATAATTTTACAAATTATTGCATTTTAAAAGAAAAATGGAAGCAAGCAAAAAAAAGTATGAGTAAAAAGTAAACGGGTCTTAAACTTGTTCACATCATTTGTTTACTATAATCAACTGCATATTCCTTTTTTGTGGGCCAATAAAAGGAGTTGTCTTTGCATAATTTCAAACTATGTCTCCCAAACAATTTAATAAAAAAATAGCTTCATATCTTGTTTCGTTGTGCTTTTTAACAAATTAGATTATTGCCTTTCAGGTTTCTCAGGACCATGAAACAATGGCCCAAGTTTTGTTCAGCAGGAATTTGAGACTGAATGTAGCTTTAACTTTCTGGAGAAAGAGAAGTATAAGTGAACTTGTAGCTTATTTATTGAGGTAAGTTTGACCTTTTATCCTCTTTGTTCAATAACGTTTTTTTTCTGGGACAGGTCTTGCTTTGTCACCCAGGTTGGAGTGCAGTGACACAATCATGGCTCACTGCAGCCTCAACCTCCTGGGCTCAGGCAGCCCTCCCGCCTCAGCCTCCTTAATAGCTGGGAGTACAGGTGCATATCATCACATCTGGCTAATTCTTTAAAAACTTTTTTTGAAAGACATGACGTCTCATGTTTCCCAGGCTGGGCTGAAACTCCTGAGCTCATGTGAACCTCCTTCGTTTTCTAAACTGCCTATATGTAGCTTTAGTAGAGACTATTCTATTTAAATTACATTTATCATTCATCTAAGAATAGCCAAAATACAAAAAATAATGTTTTATCAGATTGAACAAAGCTGTTACCTTTTCTGACGCCATTCTTACCTATAAAACTAAGAGATAATGACATGGGAAAGCTAACCTAAAAATCCCTTTTAAGGCCAGGTGCGGCAGTTCTTGTCTGTAATCCCAGCATTTGGGGAGGCTGAGGCAAGAGAGTCACTTGAGCCCAGGGGTGAGAGACCAGCCTGAGCAACATAACAAGACTCCATCTCTACAAAAAAATAAAAATAATTAACCAGGCACAGTGGTGCCTGCCTGTGGTCCCAGGTACTTGGGAGGATCGCTTGAACCCAGGAGTTGGAGGTTACAGTGAGTGGTGATCATGTGACTGCATTCTAGCCTGGGCAACAGAATGAGACTCCATTTCTTTAAAAAAAAAAAAAATTAATACTCCTTTTGACTGGGAATTTGAAGCATTGCTTTCTTCATTGTATTCAAGTCTCTCAAATGTTACCTTAGGGAAGCCTTTGACCACCTTATTTTAAAATACTTATTTCTCCTCTCCCTATCTCCCTTTCCTGTTTTATTTTTCTCCATAGCGCTTATATCAACCTGCTATATATGTCTTGTTATTTGTTTATTGCCTGTCTCTGCCCCACCCCCAACCCCCACACTTGCTCACATACTGGAATGCAAGCCCTATTTCTTTGTTCATTGCTGTATCCACAGACCTGACTCATTGTAGATACTGAAATTTTTAAATGAGTGAATTTCTCAAAAGCAGTATAAATAATCATAACATGAAAATAAATAAGGAAATCATCTCTGAGGCAATGCTGTTCTTTTTATACTCTCAGGATAGAAGATCTTGGCGTTGTGGTAGATTGCCTTCCTGTGCTCACCAATAGGTAAAAACAATATTTTTCAGAAAAAAAAGTAAGATTAAAGGAGGTCAAATTATGGCCCATCCATATTTTTACAACTTGATATTTATTTTAGTTTACAGGAAGAAAAACAATGTATCTCACTTGGCTGCTGTGTAGACTTGTTGCCTCTAGTAAAGTCACTACTTAAAAGCAAATTTGAAGAGTAAGTGCTAATCTGAATCTTGATTAATTTTTCTTTTTCAACATCCTTGATTTTGTGTTTTGTGAGTACATAGTAGATTGGATTTCATGAGACTTACAAGATTTCTGTTGTCAAGAAGCTAATAGTACAGTTAGGAAAATAATATGTAATGACTAAAGGACAATTACAAAAGCATCTCTAATCAAGTTGCATGAAATACACTTTTGTGAGATAGATTATGAAGGTAATAAATTTTTAAAAGGGAAGAGTCCAATTTGTGTATGTGTTTTTTGGGAGGGAAAGTAACATCTCTTATAAAAAGTGTTCTTAAATGAAAAGCTTGAACTTTGTAACAAAATATCATTTCAGATATGTTATAGTTGGTTTAAACTGGCTTCAAGCAGTCATTAAAAGGTGGTGGTCAGACCTATCATCCAAAACAGAAATTATAAATGATAGGTGAGTATATACCTTTAAAGATAAATTCATGCTGAAATTTTCTTCAGGAAAGCTTGGTTAAACTAGGTAATAATTTTATTCTCTTTTCATCAGTGTGATATTTATTCTCTTTATAGATAGAAACTAACTTAACATACTGTTCATTTGTGAAAACCACACCTGGAAGTTGAATTACAGAGCCTACTAATCCACTGTATCTCTTCTTCTGGCACAACCCTACCCTTCATTTTAGAAGAAGAACACAATAGTGGTTTAATCTTCATATTCATTATATGAGTAAGAGAGGGAAAAGAGATGCCCACAGTAGAATAAGGAATGGAGGCGTCCTGCAGGGTCCTTTAGCCTAGACATGAATCTGAGAGTCCGGTGTTGGTGTTTACAGTTCTAAAAACTAAATTATTACTGCCCTGATGTGAAAAATGTTGGGCATTCTACCAGAGTATAGCCAGATTATCATGAAACCACAGAAAAATATCCCCCAACAGTTTCCTTAAAGTCCGTAATTTTGGGGCAGATACAGTGGCTCATGTCTGTAATCCCAGCACTTTGGGAGGACAAGTCAGGCAGATCACTTGAGACAGCCTGGGGAACATGATGAAATCCCATCTCTACAAAATATACAAAAAGTAGCCAGGCATGGTGGTGTGCACCAGTAGTCCCAGCTGCTCATGCTGAGGCAGGAGGATTATTTGCACCCAAGAGGTGGAGGTTGCAGTGCATCACTGCACTCCACCCTGGGCGGTTGAGCCAGACCTTGTCTCAAAAAAAAAAAAAAATCCACAATTTCTTTTCTAGGCTCTCAAAAATTTTTACTTCACACCCAAGGAATGTCCAAATGTTCCAAATGCCTAGTCATTTTCTTACCTGCTTTGACAGTTAAATAACCTTTCATTTTCTTTTTTTTTTTAATGGGAATCAAGAAATTTTATTAATTTTGGAATTGGAAAAAAAAATCTTTTGGCTGGGCACAATGCCTCATGCCTGTAATCCCAGTATTTTGAGAGGTTGAGACAGGTGGATCACCTGAGGTCAGGGTTCTAGACCAGCCTGGCCAACATGGCAAAACCCCATCTCTACTAAAAGTACAAAAATTAGCTGGGTGTGGTGGTGAGCACCTGTAATCCCAGCAGCTCAGGAGGCTGGGGCAGGAGAATCACTTGAACTTGGAAGTTGGAGGTTGCAGTGAGCCAAGATTATGCCACTGTACTCTATTCTGGGCAACAATAGCAAGACTCCATCTCAAAAAAAAAATATTTGTTTTTGTTTTTTCCCAAGAATTAATTAAATTGAAGGTGTTTGGGGATGTTATGTGAACAAACCTTTAAGTTTCATGACTGACATGTATTATTCTAAAAGTTATTTGGCTTTTTTTTTTTTTAAATTTTTCTCCACGTTCCAGAATGTTTTATTTCAAATAGCATAATTTTCTCCTGATAAATACCTGAAACATTTTAGAATGGTTTTTATTATACATATTTACTATGAAAGTCTGTATCTTAATATATTTGTTTTCTCATTTTTCTTCCTTTTTTTTTTTTTAAAGAAATATTCAGATTTTAAAACAACAATTAAGTGGATTATGGGAACAGGAAAACCATCTTACTTTGGTTCCAGGATATACTGGTAATATAGCTAAGGTAATACACATTTAAGTTTATAAATTAAACATTAAAAATTAGAAATAATATATTACTTTACATGTATAAATGAATTTTTCAAGTCTCTAGGCAGAATAATTTGGTACTGTTCTAATGTCTAAAGTAAGTTTAATATTTGCAAATGCTTCAGGTCCTCTGGGTATAACTGTGACCTTGGCAGCAAGCACAGGAATTAGCCATTGAACATGTTTCATGTACAGCCACTTGAAATGCTTTGCTAGAGGGTATTTATAGAGGATTTTAATTAGAGAAAAATATTTGAAAAAATTTTGAAAATCTAATAAGGACAGCATCAGAAAACAAGATGAGGAACTCAGGCAACTAGGAATAAGGACACAGTTAAGTGGTTTTGGGGGTTAATTTTTACTTTTGCTAATGTTATGCTTTTGAGAAGATAACTATTTAAATCACAGAGTGAATTTGATGTTGGTCTTTGTTCATTTGTCTCTTAAAGGAAAAAGTACAAATTGCTAGTTTGAATTTTAATATTTAAACTCCAGAAAACATTGGTAGTTAGGCCAGGCACAGTGGCTCATGCCTGTTATCCCAGCACTTTGGGAGGCCAAGATGGGCAGATCACCTGAGGTCAGGCGTTTGAGACCAGCCTGGTTAATGAAACCCCGTTTCTACTAAAAATACAAAAAATTAGTCGGGTGTGGTGACACAAGTCTGTAATCCCAGCCACTTGGGGACTGAGGCAGGAGAATTTCTTGAACCCAGGAGGCAGAGGTTGCAGTAAGCTGAGATCACACCATTGCACTCCAACTTGGGGAACAAGAACAAAACTCCATCTCAAAAAAAAAAAAAAAATAATAAAGCATTGGTAGTTAAAAAATAATTGAAGAAAAAATTGTTTTTAAGAAATTCTTTCACTCTATTACTCGGCATACTGCTATCATAAATGGGCATTAGCCAGGAATATAAAAAGCATTCTTTGGTTTTAAATATATACATATTTCTAAATACGAGGATTTATGTCATGGACTTAGTTACACGATTTTTCTTGGAGATGAAACAGCTAGTTAGAATTCAAGGGGGATAAATACAATTCTAAGGGAAACAGAGGCTTGGACAAACCTAGCTATTCTTGAGGGACAATCTGACTTCTACTCTAAGATCATAAGTTCAAATCTTACAGGAGACAGATGCTTTCAGGGAAAGAATCTAGCTGAGGGAAGAAAAGCAAATGGGAGTGATACCAACAGTGACCAACCAGAAGCTTATCTCCTTTAAAAGTGGCAGCCACAAAGGAGCTCTAGCCATTACTTATTGGAGACCATGGGCCCCAGAAAAAAAAAAAATCAAACAAAAAAATTTCTTGGATACCTTCAAAAAAAGAAGCAAAATGATATATCAAGCAAGTTTGTTACCACTGTGTGGGATTTTAGTTTATAGAATTTTTAATGATGAAAATCTTATAAACAAATCAATTTTCTACAAGGTTTTTGTTGTTTTAGGTTTTTAGAGCATACATGACATATTACCTTGCTCTAAATGGGTGTTATATTCTGTGTAGAAGAACTGAAAAATGATTGTTCCTTATGACTGAAATTTGCTTTCAATTGAATTTTTTTTTTTTTTTTGAAATAGAGTCTTGCTCTGTTGTCCAGGCTGCAGTGCAGTGGTGCAGTCTCAGCTCACTGCAACCTCTGCCTCCTGGATTCCAGTAGTTCTACCTCAGCCACCTGAGTTGCTGGGATTACATGCCTGGCTAACTTTTCTATTTTTACTGGAGATGAGATTTGACCACATTGGCCAGGCTGGTTTCAAACTCCTGACCTCAGTGATCTACCCACCTCAGCCTCCCAGAGAAATGGGATTACAGGCAGGAGCCACCATACCTAGCTGCAATCATAGTTTTTTTCAAAGGGGAGAAGCTTTATTGTGAATATGACCTTATTATTGAGGGCATTGTTGCGTGATTAAAAGTTCAGTGTGAAGTTTCTTAAGCTATGATGAGACTTTATTACAAAATTAAACCATCAGTCAATTTGTAATTTTTTTGAGTGTAGAAATTGAGAGAAGAGGGCCATGCACAGTGGCTCATGCCTGTAATCCCAGCACTTTGGGAGGCTGAGTTGGACAGATCATGAGGTCAGGAGATAGAGACCATCCCGGCCAAGGCAGTGAAACCCCATCTCTACTAAAACACAAAAAATTAGCCGGGCATGATGGCGCGTGCCTATAGTCCCAGCTACTCAGGAGGCTGTGGCAGGAGAATCACTTGAACCCAGGAGGCAGAGGTTACAGTGAGCCAAGATTGCACCACTGTACTCCAGCCTGGTGACAGAGCAAGATTCCTTATCCCCTCCCCCCCCCAAAAAAAAAGAATGAAAGAAATTGAAAGAAGAGGCTATTGTCAAGCTGGGCTCAAGTAAATATAGCACTGATAGTAAACAGCACTGTTAGAATTTCTGTGAATGTTAGCTACGAAAGCAGAGTGTTTGAGCATAGGAACCAACACATTCATTGTAGCACTTAGCAAATATTTATTGAGCACATATTATGTGCTAGGCCCTGTGCTGAACAAATGCAGATAAAAGCACTGAATAAGATACATCTTTTACCCTCAAAAGATCACAGAAGGAAACTGAGGCAAATTAAGCAGCAAATAAAGAAAAGAAAATGGATTGTTTATGTGTATATTTACTGTCTAATGAAATGTTTTTGTTTTATCCTCTAAGGATGTAGATGCTTATTTATTACAGTTACATTGAGAGATTTCATCTACTAAAGAGCATTTGGTTTTTCAAGAGATCCCTGAACTATATGATTTACAACAAAAAAAGTCTCGTCTGAGAACTGAACTATGGAAGAAATCAAAAGTATTTTTTCTTTTAAAAAGCCACATAATGAAACCACTAATGAAACTCCAACAATCTACTTCACATTGAAGTGGAAAGCAGCTTCAGCTTCATTGAGGTGAAAGTGCACTTTGAAGATTGTTCACCTTTGTTGCATTTGGGAGTTATATGGTTATTTGGTAACATTAAGAACTACTGGATTTTAATGCAATTCTGCATAAGAATATAATTTATACTATGTGAAAAAATAAGACAGGACTTATTACTAGGAACCACCAAGACCAATCATCATTAACTTTTTTAAGATTGTGTTTTATTAAAAAAAAAAAAAACACTTAAATGTGTGCAGCTATTTTCTTATGTTGAAAAGACTGAAAGTTTAAAACATGGAAAAATCAATATTAAAAATTTTTTGTTCACATTGAGATACTGTGTATGCAAAATGCCTTAATTATTAATAAGCCAGTGTGTTATGATACCAATATCTGTTTCAAAAAAGTAAAACCAACCATGCTTCTGGCATGATAAAATCATGGAATTACATCAGGGGTTTACATTCTTGTAGAATGTTCTTGAAACACTCTCTGCACCATTTTTAAACTTGAGAATAGTTTTAGTATCTCTGATATTTTTTTGCCAGAATCATCATGTCATGTATGTATGTGTTACCACTATCTAAGGAAAAAGGTGAATATGTATTTGTATGAATGTTTAACTGGAAATGTCGATGGACTTGGCTAATTTATATTCACTTTTTATTGTACATAGATTTCTAATATTTTTGATTTCTGTATCATTTAAACTTCCTTCATTTGAGTAAATTCACTAAATATTTCTATTTTTTGCTTTTCTAAATTCTGGTTTTATATGAATTCTAATTCTTTTTTCACTACATATGTTTTAAAGAATTACATACAATGATTTAGAATTGTTTACAGTTAATGCTGACCTTGTATTTTAAATCCAACAGTTTATGTCACTACCTCCTCTAATCGTTAGTATGATATGCCAGCAGACTGTATGTGGTCTTTTTTAAAAATACCATTTTAAAGTGTCAAAGAACCAAATTCTAGAATGTCTTAACAGCTCTAAATCTTATTTGTCTTGAAAATGATTGGGGTTTAATACCACTACTGGTGGTTCACACATCATCTGAGCAATTGATATTGTTCAGACAGGCATCTGAACAATTGATATTCTCTGCAGTAGCTCTTCAAGCACTTGAATGTAAATCTTTAGTATTTACCCATTTAATGACTACTGATAGGAATCTCAAGCAAATTTCTTGCTTTAAAATTATGTTTCACTGAGTTCTGGTTTTCTATAGCTATATTTTATATAGCTAGATATTCCTTACAGTGAGCATCAATTGTAGTAATTGGTTATTTCCTTAAGTCTTTAGGTTAAAATAATTTCAGATTCTTGCACTTCTGTGATTTGAGAGGTGAGTTATTTAAGAGGTAATTTTTCAGGACGTGGGAATTTGAATTGTAAACTTGTCATATCTGTGAAACTTTAACATGTTAAAATATAATCTTTCTTTGTGCTTATTCCTGTAGTTATCATCACTGTCTTATGTAACAGTTTGAACCAGTTAACTTGGTTGGAGGATTGTGCTAAAGAGGCCAAGGACAGGAGTTTGATGCTTTTGTAGGTTCATTAACTTTACATACATACAAAATAGTTTTATGGCTATCGATTGCACCTTCCCTCATGTATCCATCTCAAAATTCTAGAAGATGGTCTGTATAGCTTAGCATAAATCCTTCGCCTCAAATGGAAAGATTACTCAAATGATGGGTATATGTGATACTGTAGACTTTTAATCTAACATTTAAAATAATAGATTCAAAGTAAGATATCTAAAATACTATATAATGTTCAGTTGCAAAGTATTAAAATAACATTACATCAGACATCAGACATTTTCCACATTTTTCTCCGGGTCAGATCACTGACTGAACAGTATCTTCAAAAATCAAACTTCAGTAAATCAGACTTCAGCAAAATTAAGTGTAAGTACAAATGAAACACAGTAAGAATATGTATTATCTTGGTAACACTTATGTCTAAATATAGGTTTTTTTGAAGGCATGTAGATAATACTTTGTCTTATATACTCAGAGCTGTATAAGTCATCAGAGTCTTTAGCTTACAAAGATTGTTCAGTAGCACATACTCCTAATTTCTGTTCTTGGCCTGTGCAGTCCTTAATACCTACCTCTCTCAGTTACTGAATTGATTAGTATTAAGTGATTTTTAAGATTCTTGAATAAATGATAATAGAGAAATAAGTATTTTTGAACACTTCTGTTGCTAGTAAGCCCTTTCATGCTACAGCATTTTAATAACAGTGTTGATCTCCTGGAAGAGCCAAAGAAAGTGTTTACAAAGTTTTGGCTGTTGTATTGACCTAGATTAGGACAATTACTGTCTGTCATTGCTAATTTGTTGCTGTGCTTCTAGGCAGTATACAGAACTGAGGGACTACCCAAGGTCTCTATGCCTTCTTAGCCCTTTTATCTTAGATTTTCTATACTTGACTTTGCTAACTTTGCAAGTACAGGGGTAGGTAGTTTATTGAGGTGATGGAGGGTTATCAGATAATTTGCTTCTACTTGGGACAAAGTGGATGAGTTTTGTGATGAGTGATGATGATGAGAATAAGTGTTAAAAGTTAGGAAGTTAGTATCATTAGATGGTTCTTAAAATTAATATTTGGCAGTGATTTCAAAGGCAATTGGCACTGACTATGCGAATCTTGAGATGTGAGAATTGGGATGTAACTATCTCTGTCCATTTGAGGGAATCATAAATGCCAGCATTGAACTCTAAGGGTACTGAGGAATTAAATCCTAATGCCTTTAAATTTACTTGGTACACATCATGTCCTAACCTTAACCATGGTTGTGTGGGATCAAAGCTAGGTTTCTGACCTTTGAAACAGTAGTTTTCTCAAACTTAGAACATTTGTATATTTTGTCAAGTTGTTGATGTAATATTAATGGGTAACCAATTGGAGTGATGGTTATTAGCTACTGAATGCTGATAATAAAAGTCATATTTAAATGCTTACTTAGTCACTTAAGTTAGTCAAGGACTCTGAAAAAATAAGGTTTAAGTTAATAATTTCACCAGTCATTTCCAGTTATCTTCTTATTTAAGAACAAGATGGTAATGCAGTTGCCTTTGTTTATTTAAATAGAAAAAATTAAATTAGAAGAAAATGATCCAACTGGAATGGTGTATTTGGACACTACTTCTTATCTTTCAATATAGACTTTTATTTTTTTGATTACCATAGATAGAAATAGTATTACTGGACATATGTTGGTAGGTATTTACTTGTATGCTTTTCTTTCTGCTTTAATTTCAGATACTTCTAGCTATGAAAATTGTCATAAAACTTTGCAACACTCTATACCTCTCCCCCTTTTTCATTCTGTAACAGGATTATACAATAAAAATTCAGGCTGGGTGCAGTGTCTCATGTCTGTAATCTCAGCATTCTGGGAGGCTGAAGCAGGCAGATCACCTGAGGTCGATGAGACCAAACTGACCAATATGGAGAAACCCCGTCTCTCCTAAAAATACAAAATTAGCCGGGTGTGGCGGTGCATACCTGTAATCCCAGCTACTCAGGAGGCTGAGGCAGGAGAATCGCTTGAACCTGGGAGGCGGAGGTTACAGTGAGCCGAGATCGCACCATTGCACTCCAGCCTGGGCAACAAGAGCAAAACTCAGCCTCAAAAAAAAAAATAATAATTGATCCCTGAAGACTGTATGCTTTTGATTTGTCATCTACTTGATTGATTCAGTAATACCACCAACTGTAACAATAAAAGTAAGTTCTGCATGTCAGATATCCAGTATACTGAGTACATTTTCCAATGCTGTATTTAAAACTTATAGATACTATAATTTTCTCTGGGCCGAATCATTGACTTAATAGTATCTCCTAAAATGAAACTTTAATAAAGTCTAAGTACAACTACAAAAAAATATTTATGCCATAGTATTTTATAGACTGTAATTGGTCATAAAACACAAAAAGACATAGTTGCTCTGTACCAGTAATTTCATGAAAGGGGCCAGGGGTGGTGGCTCACGCCTATAATCCCAGCACTTTGGGAGGGCGAAGCAGGACCATCCTGGCCAACGTGATGAAACCCTGTCTCTACTAAAAATAAAAAAATTAGCTGTGTATGGTGGTACGTGCCTTTAATCCCATCTACTTGGGAGGCTGAGGCACGAGAATGGAGATTGCACCACTGCACACCAGCCTGGTGACAGAGCAAGACTCTGTCTCCAAATAAATAAATAGGCAGCCCCATAGGTGACAACATATTTTACATAGCAAAGCTTGTTATATATTATTTCTTTTATATACAGAATTATTACTCTCTGAACTAAGAAGTTTTCAGATGGAAGATGCCAGGAATTCAGATAAGGATTCAGCCCCCAGATACACATGAATTAGTGTTGATTCTTAAGCTTTACAGTATATTCTGTATTTTCATTTAGATTTAAACCAGGATTTGTTAAAAAAAAAAAAAAAAAAAAGTCCTGGACCTGGCCAGGACAGCCGTGACAATGTGGATTTACACCAAAGTTACAAAGAGTTAATCCACAGCATTTTCTAGGGTAAGAAAGAGTTGTCATTGGGAGTCCTGGAATACACTGAATCACCAGAATTACTTGCTTCCAGAACTATCCTATTGCGTTTATCAACAAAACCTGCATTGTGGAGCCTGGATTGGAATTAGACCTCATCTTCCAGGAGTCAAGAGAAGAGTTAGCATTCATTTACTTTTCTACTTCCATTTTTTAAAAAAAGAAATGCATTAACCATTTGTATACAATTACAGGTGCCTGAGGACCTACCTTACCTCTCTCTTGCCCCGAAGTACACTTGCCATTCTCTCTTTGTATAACTCCAACTTAGTCTGAACAATAGCAGCAGACATTCCTACTTTTTCCCCCCCTTTTCCTGGGACAGGGACTTACTCTGTCACCCAGGCTGGAACACAGTGGTGTAATCATGGCTCACTGCAGCCTTGACCTCCCAGGTTCCAGCGATCCTCCCACCTCTTAGCCTCCTGTGTAGCTGGGACTACAGGCATGTACCACCGTACCCAGCTAATTTTTAAATTTTTTTGTAGAGATAGGGTTCCATCATAGGGTTTCACCATGTTACCTAAGCTGCTCGAACTCTTGGACTTACATTGGCCTCCCAAAGAACTAGAATTACAGATGTGAGCCACTGACATGACTACCTGCCTTGTAGGCAAGTTCTAAAGCTTAAAAGGGGTTTGGAAGAGGTTTCTCATTTCCCCTTAGTGGTTTAAATTCCTTTTCCCATACTTAGCATAGGTGATAAATCAGTAAAGGGGTGAAATTCACTTTCTAGTTTTTTCCTCAATGATTCCTAGACTATAGAGAGGGTATTCTCATTTTAAAATCTTATTTCACTGTAAGTTATTTCTAATGCAGAGATTTACCTCAAGACTATAGTTTGTTAGTATATTTGTGGTTTTTTTTTTTCTTTTTTTTTTTGAGATGGAGTTTTGTTCTTGTTGCTTAGGCTGGAATGCAATGGCATGATCTTGGCTCACTGCAACCTCCACCTCCTGGGTTCAAGCGATTCTCCTGCCTCCGCCTCTCAAGTAGCTGGGATTACAGGCATGTACCACCATGCCCAGCTAATTTTGTATTTTTAGTAGAGACAGGGTTTCTCCATGTTGGTCAGGCTGGTCTTGAACTCCTGACCTCAAGTGATCTGCCTGCCTCAGCCTCCGAAAGTTCTGGGATTACAGGTGTGAGCCACTACACCAGTGACAAGTTTAAAATTAAACACTACAGTAATTTTAACGATTGACATGTGCTTGGTGTAGTATTCAAGAGAGTAATGTTTTAGAATAGCATTATGTCATATATTGTAAGATTTGCTTAGACAAATGATAGACTTTTATAATTTGAAGTAAGTGAATACAGTAAGACTTTCTTTTTCTGTATCTTTATTAGGTAGTGGGACCTGATGGTTTTTCGAACATATAAGTTGATATGGAAGGACTCATAAGCTTTGTGTTTAAATGACCTGAAACTTAGTGCTTTTTACAAAATGTTAATGCAACTGTTGAGTAATGTGATATTTGAGAAACTGTGTTGTATCTTTGAAATCAAATACTTTAATTAAAAGATATTTATAAAATATGCACAGCTTCCATGAGCTCCTTGTAGCAGCTGGCACACCCACATTTGTCATAACACATGTGGCATGAATTTCAGGTCTTACTTTTTTTTTTTTGGAGGTGGAGTCTTGCTCTGTCGCCTAGGTTGAAGTGCAGTGGCACAATCTTGGCTTATTGTAACCTCCGCCTCCCGTGTTCAAGCCATTCTCCTTCCTTAGCCTCCTGAGTAGCTGGGACTACAGGTGTGCACCACCAAGCCCAGCTAATTTTTGTATTTTTAGTAGAGATGGAGTGTCACCGTGTTAGCCAGGCTGGTCTCGAACTCCTGACCTCAGGCAGTCTGCCTGTCTCAGCCTTCCAAAGTGCTGGGATTACAGGTATGAGCCATCACACCCAGGCTGTTAACTTTTGTCTCTTAATCATTCTTTCATTTCATCTTTTCTTTCAAGAAAAAAGCAACAGCTGACTCTATAGTGGGGAAAGCTTCCTCCAGTACATTGCAGTAATGTTTATTAGCAGTTATCTGAGTAAGTTGTAACACAACCATAAGCCAAGTGTTAAAGATACCAAAGAAACATATTTGGTTCAACATTCAACTAGTAAGTTGTAAGTAACAACTACAACTTAATTATATGTTTAAGTTGTATATAAGGAACAGAGCCTAAGGGAGCACAGTGGGGGGAAAAAAAACCAGAACCTCAAAATTAAAGTTCAATCTATGGAATTTTTTTCCTTCAAGTTAGACTAATATAAATAAATTTCTTGTTGGTCATTCTAATTATACAGCTCTCTAAAATCATATTTCAGGTTTCCCAAAATTTTGTTGGAAAATTAATGGTTTTATGTTTTAATTAATATTGATAAGTATGATTGAGAGTATGTCTAAATTTCTCTATTGCATGTCTTTGTTTCTGGATGATAAACACAGGCATTGAGCTGCCAGATACTTGGTGTGTAATAAGATGTCAAGTGGCTGAGGTGGTGAGGCTGTTCACAGTGAACAGATTACTTGCTATATGCTTGTTAGTGTTAAGCACAAAGGTAAGATAAAGTCCCTACCATCAAAAAGTTGTTCTAAAATACAAAATGTATTGTTTCTAAAAGCATACTATTTTGGAAAGGACTCTGAAAGCTTTAGTTCTAAGTTATACTTTTAGGAAGATCTAGATCTAAGCAATTTCTAACTCAGATGTAAAGTATAGTATTGCATGTTGTAAAACCAGTTTGTTCTTTATATAGTATGTTACTTTTTTTCCCGTGACTGACTACAGAAAGAAGCTGTTTGTATTACTGTCAGTAGGCCCTCAGACCTTTATAATCAAAACTCAAGAAATAGTGAGGTTTAATAGAGAGTTTTGTATACCACGGTCATCCCTGTTTATTTCTAAGTTAGATATATTCATACTTATATATTAGTTCATTATCCATACTGTGATGTCTTTTGAGAACAATAGCATCCAGTGGGCTAAGGTACAACTTTCAAAGCCATTTTGTCTTAGGTTCTTTGTTCCTTCCCTACACATTTTGACTTGTAGAATGGGTAGCTGTTGGGAAGTTTTCCCTACAAGAACTTGACATGGAAAAATTCTTATTACATCATTTCTAAATTATCTTTTTTCTTACCTTGGCTATGAATTTCAAGAGTTATTAAGCATCCTAATGTTCTTTGGCATCACACCATTATTATTTTCACTGAAATGATGACTATCTTGTTTATCCATTAATACTTTGAAACAAGAGGAGTTGCATTAGAAAAACTAATATGATTCAAATTTAAACATTTGCTTAAAAAAATTAGGTATTTCTACTTTTATGATAATTTGCTTTTTTATTTTCTTCTACAGGCTGTGTACATCCTTGTTCCTATTTAATTTAGATTGTAAGTCCTCTACACTCTTCAGTGTTTGTATCCTGAGTCATACTGAGTAAATGGCTGCTTGGTAAATTCTAAGTATTGATTTTTAATTTTTTTTATGCTGAATTGTTACAGCAACATTCTTTCTAAATTGCTACTTTTGGCTCTTCAGAAAAAAGTGACATTTTTATAAACAATATACAAATCAAAACTATAGATAGAGCTCATTTGGGCTTGTGAAGACATCACCTTTTGTTTTGGGGGGGTTTTGCATTTGTTTTGTTTTGCTTTGTTTGTATACAGACAGGGTCTCAGTATATTGCCAGGCTAGTCTTGAACTCCTGGCCTCAAGAGATCCTCCCACATCAACCCCCAATGTTTTGAGAATACAGGCATGAGCCACCGCACCCAACCACTATCATCTTTTATAGAAAGAACTCTATATGTAAATTGTGTAAAATCATAGCCTTTAAATATACCCACTCCTCACCTCCTCTGTTATAAAATACTATTACCTGGTAAAATTGACATTGTACAGTGGTTGTGCAGTGACTAGGTTGTATTCCTAATGCATAAGATAAAGCCATGTGTTAAAAGCACTCCCTTTTTTATGGGTATGTGGTTAGCCTAGAAGAAATATATTTCCTGAACTGTCTCCAACAAAATTACTGAACTTTTAACTCCAGAGTTGCATATGTCCTAGATATTTGAGTTTTTCCTTTTAAGGAATCAGAAGGAAGCTGTTTCTTAGCACATGCAGAGTCACAGATACTGCAACTCAGGGGAAAAGATACTGGTATAGGATTAGGGGAGACCCTGAGTTTTAAACGCTTAAAATTGTGGCTCAGAGATTATCAAGTGAAGTAGGTTTTATGTACTTGGATTATGAGAAATGAGTCTGACTTCAGTTTAACGTCCCAAAATAATAATGGGCTCTGCTCCACAATAATAAAGTCCTCAACATACTGTACAACTTCTGCTTTGACACCACAATGGAAAATTATCTTACAGCTCTGCCAAATTTAGAGACCTTTAGGTTTTATGCCATCTGAAACCTTTTTTATATTCTGGAAGGCTGGCCTAGAAGCTCAGCTAAATCCTTAATCCTTAACAAACTTAAGCTCCTTCACTATAGCCTGACCTGCCCTTTTTTGTATACTTAAGATGATAAAGATCTCAATAAATATACAACAGCTAGTTGATTATAAGTTTTGAATTTCTGTGTTTATAGAAACATTACAATTTATTTGGAACAGCATTCAGTGAATACATTGCCTTCTAAAGGGATTTGCTGAGTCACTTGATCTAGTTTGTGATCCATTCAATACCTTCATAGAACTTAAACCTGTGTTTGAAGCATTAGCACAGCTATAATTGTGTCCGATAAACACATTTTTGACTCATACATTCAAATCTTGATTTCTCCTCGTGCTCTTTCAGCATTTTATACTTGTTTACTCAAAGCAACTTGCTTAAGTCAGAGCTTTACAATAATCAGGTGATTTTTTTTGTCTCCCCCCTGTATTTTTCTCCCAAGAGTTAGTGTTTGATTGCAGCTTTACATCAATAAACATTTTTCTCATTATTTCTCCTTAATATTGTACATATGTGTGTTATTTCTGCAATCAAAGATTATGCTAAAAAAATACAAACATTTCGACCCTTCTATAAAGCCCTTGCTGTAATTGAGAAGAAAAAGTTTTTCTAGAGATTTATAATAATAGCTGACAATTACCAAATACTGCCAGGTAGTGATCTGAGCACTTGCATTATCTCCTTTTGTCCTCACAACAACAATATGGTAGCTATTATAGTTGTCCTTAAGAAATGAAAGAGAATTTCACTGATTTGCCCAAGTCTGTTCAGTTAATAACTGTCAAAACAGGCAGCCTAACTCCAGAGTTCATGCTCTTCAGTTATGTTCTAGAACATAAACAATGGTGGAGGTCGAGCAAGCTTATATTTGACCTTTTTTTGTTGTTCGTTTGTGTTTTTGTTTGTGTGTTGTCACCCAGGCTGGAGAGCAATGGCATGATCTTGGCTCCTGGGTTCAAGCGATTCTCCTTCCTCAGGCTCCCAAGTAGCTGGGATTACAGGTGCCCAGCTAATTTTTGTATTTTTAGTAGAGACAGGGTTTCATCATGTTGGCCAATCTGGTCTGGAACTCCTGACCTCACGTGATCTGCCCAACTCAGCTTCCCCAAGTGTTGGGATTACAGGCGTGAGCCACTGTGCCCAGCCAGTATTTGACCTTTGAATATGTCCCGTAACAAATTAGGCATTACTGTCACCATTGACATATGTAAATAATGTTTTATTCTCTCAGGATATGTGTTTAATATTAGTTTCTTTTGTATGATACACATTAAACCTTATATGAATATTTTAATCTATTTCTACCATATTTCAGATGTTCTTGATAGGAATAATATCTCCATAAAATGTAAAATATATATTAACATGTTCATTCCTGTTTTATTAATATGTTTAACCATGTATTTTGGCTACTATAGCACCATACCGATTCATTCTTACGGTGTGTCTTTTGAACTGTAGGTGGAACAGGAAAAAATTTCATTTAAAATGTACTTTGCTAAGTTTAACAAGAATTCCTGCTTATATTTTTTCTTACTGTAGAGATTTTAGTGTGTATCAAACTCCTTTGTATCAAAATGACAAAAATTAATCAAATCTGAGGCTTATAATAATCCTTTAATACCCTAATAAAGGAAAGCAAAACCATTTAAGAAAGTTTATGTTAAAATAATGCAAATAAGCCTGTGTCTTAAGGTAGACAAAAGAAACAATTATGTTGTTTTTCTATTTAGTTTATTTTTACTAGAATCTACAAGATAATTTGTCTCATTGTACATCCTTTGTATATGTGGAAGGTATTTGTTATTCTAATGTAACCATAAAGCAGAAAATCTATAAAAGAGTAATATGGAAAGCGCTTTCCTCATTATATTTGTAAGTAAGGCACCCTAAAGTAAGGATCACAAAATGAAAATAAGACTCCTAATCTGAAGGTAAAGTTAAGAATTGATGCTGGCTTTCTTCCTAACCTTAATTCCTTAAATTTGGAGGCTTATACTTTCCTCCCTGCCACCGCCTCCCCCCCACAACCACCAATAGTATTATTAAAAAGAACAGGAGATTAATTTCCTGGGAAATATATTGTCAAGGATACATATTTCATGAGTGGGATCTAGGGTTTCACAAAAGGCTGTCTCCTTTGATTATGAGAAGCTACAGGATGGAGAATCAACATGTTTTCATTTTCCAGCTCATCCTCCAAAAGTTAGTCTGGAGACTTAAGACTTGTTTTCTTAACCCTCTCCTCTTTTATTTGGATGCTGTTTCCTGGTATGCTAGGTGTTAAGAATACAAAAATCATTCGGAGTTGTCCTGGGCCCTTAAGTGGTTTCCAACTTGAGTATAGTGTATTAAGCTCAACAGTGGAGGGGAAGGTAGGACTTTATGAGCTCACAGAGGAAGAAACATAAACGGACTGTGGGGGGAAAAAAAAACAGAAAGAAAAGATTCACAGAGGTATCCCAAGTTAAAGGAAGATGAGCATGGTGTGAGCTAGCTAGTTGGGGGAAGGTAGCCCCAGTAAAGTAACCATTGTGTCTGAAGGCTTGCACAAGTTACATTGGAAGGTGGCAGGAGTATATGTTGGGCCAGTTAGTAAATGTTTTGTGAGTTTTGATTATATTATTCCAAGTTCTTATGTTTGAATCAGTATTTGATTATTCAAAGCAAGTAAATTGCCTGAAAGTCTGTCTTTCAGACAACTCATTCTGACAGTAGTGTAGAGGAGGAATTGCAGGAGACTCGATGGAAGCAGAAAGCTCTGTTAGAAGGCTATGGGGATAAATCTAGGTCAGTAGGGGTGAGGCCCTGAGCTAAAGCAGAGACAATGGAATAGACAGGAAAGAGGTTAAGGTGGACATTGTAGGAATAAGTGAATGATTGGTGTTCCAGTTATCTATGCCCTAAAATATTGACATACGTAAGATTGCAGAAGACAAGGACAACATAGAAAAATTGGTTGTATTTCTATACAGAAGCATTGAGCAAACTGAAAAATGAAACTAAGGAAATGATTTTAAAATAACACCAAAAAAATTAAATAGGAATAAATTTAACAAAAGAAGTGCAAAACTTTTTTTTTTTTTTGAGACGGAGTTTCGCTGTTGTTACCCAGACTGTAGTGCAATAGCACGATCTCGGCTCACCGCAACCTCCACCTTCTGGGTTCACGCAATTCTCCTGCCTCACCCTCCCGAGTAGCTGGGATTACAGGCACGCACCACCATGCCCAGCTAATTTTTGTATTTTTAGTAGAGACAGGGTTTCACCTCGTTGACTAGGATGGTCTCGATCTCTTGACCTCGTGATCCACCCGCCTCGGCCTCCCAAAGTGCTGGGATTATAGGCGTGATCCACCGCGCCCGGCCAAGAAGTGCAAAACTTATACTTTGGAAATGACAAGTCATTGTTGAAAGAAAGTAAAGAAAACTTAGATAAATGGAAAGACATTCTATGTTAATGGCTTGGAACACTTAATGTTAACATGATAGTCCTCCCAAAATTGACCTACAGATTCCATGCAATTCCCATCAGAATTCTAGCTGGCTTTGCAGAAATCAGCAAACTGACTGTGAGACTCATGGAAATGCTAAAGAACCAGGATAACCAAAAGAATCAAGAAAAAACAAATTGGAGGACTCACACTCCCGATTTCAAAACTTACTACAAAGCTATAGTAATCAAGACAGTGATAGTGGTGTAAGAACTGACATATGTCAACAGAACAGAATTGAGAGAGAAAAAGCCCTCACATTTAGGGTCAGTTGATTTTCCTCAATGGTGCCATAATAAACGGGGAAAGAATTGTCTTCAGAAATGATGTTGCTGGAACAATCAAACTTCTATATGCAGAAGAATGAATTTAGACCCCTCACACATACAGAAAAATGAAAATGAATCAGAGATCTAAGTATAAGTGCAAAAACTGTAAAACTCTTAGAAAAAAACATAGGATTAAATCTTTGTGACCTTGAATTAGTCAACAGTTTCTTAGATAGGCCATGACATCAGAAGTATAAGCAACAAAAGAAAAAGGTAAATGGGGCCCAGCATGGTGGCTCAAGCCCGTAATTCCAGCACTTTGGGAAGCCAAGGTGGGTGGATCATTAATGTCAGCAGTTTGAGGCTAGCCTGGCCAACGTAGTGAACCCCATCTCTACTAAAAATACAAAAATTAGCCAGACATTGTGGCACACACCTGTAATCTCAGCTACTCAGGAGACAGAAGCAGGAGAATCCCTTTAACCAGGGAGGCAGAGGTTGCAGTGAGGCAAGATCACACCACTGTACTCCAGCCTGGGTGACAGAACGAGACTCCATCTCTTAAAAAAAAAAAAAAAAAAAGATAAAGATAAATTGGACTTTCTCAAAATTAAAAGCTTTTGTGCCTCGAAGTTTGTGCTATGAAATAAGTGAAAATACCCATAGAATGGGAGAAAACATTTGCAAATCATATGTCTGATAAAGGACTTGTATCTAGAATATATATAAAGAGCTACTACATATGTATAAAGAGCTATATATACTACATGTATACAAAGAGGTACTCAATAATAAAAAAGGCAACACAATTATAATATGAACAGACTCTGAATAGGCAGTTCTCCAAAGAAGATATACATGACCAATAAGCACATAAAAAGGTACTGAGCATCATTTGCCATCAGTGCAAATCAAAACCACAGTGAGATATTCCTTCACACCCACTAGGATGACTGTCAACAAAAAAACAGGTTATAACAGGTGTTGGCAAGGACATGGAGAAATTGAAATCCTCATACATTGCTAGTGGGAATGGAAAATAGTGAAGTCACTTTGGAACATAGTCTACTAGTCCCTCAAATGGTTAAATAAACTTACCATATGATTTAACAATTTCACTTCTAGATATTCACCCAAGAGAATACCAGGAGAAATCACAACATGTGTTGACCCAAAAAATTGTATATGAATGTCCAAACCAGAATTACTTATGATAGCCAAAAGGTGAAAAACACCCAGATGTCAATGAGAGACTAATGGAAAGATAAAATGTAGTATATTCATTCAATGGAATACTAGTTGTCAATAAAAAGGAATGAAATACTATACATGCTATAAAATGATGAACTTTTAAAACATTAGTGAAAGAAGACAGTAACAAGTGACCACATTGTATGATTCCATTTATATGAAATGTCCAAAATAGGCAAGCCTATACAGACAAAAACAATAGATGAGTGGTTGCCTAAGGATAGATACATGGGAAAATTGGGGAGTGATAGCTAAGGGGGAATAGGATGGGGGGGGTAATGAACGCTTTTTTAAAATTGTGATGGATACACAACTCTGAATATATTAAAAGCCATTGAATTGTATACTTTAGATAAGTGAATTGTATGTTATGTGAATTATATCTCAATAAAGCTATTCGAAAGAAAAATTTAATGGTAAGCTAGGCATGGTAGTTCATGCCTGTAATCCCACCACTTTGGGAGGCTAAAGCACTTGGGGAGGATCACGTGAGTCTAGGAGTTCAAGGCCAGCCTGGGCAACATAGCAAGACCCTGTCTCTTTAAATAAAATTAGCTGGGCATGGTGGTGAGCACCTGAACACCTAGCTACTTGGGATGCTGAGGTGGAGGATCGCTTGAGCCCAGGAGTTTGAGCCTGCAGTTTCAGTCATAATTGGTTTTGGTGGGTGTATGTACACCACTGAGACAGAAAAGTGCTACAAGTTAGTGTTTCCTGGTTTGAGTATTAAAGCAAGGAACAAAGAAAAAAAATAGAATGGCATCAAATTCTCTCAAAACAAAAACAAAGCCTGCAATCGTGCTTAGTTTTGTATTTTTGTTTTGCTGAGGTTTTAACATAAGGATTAAACTGTTAGGGTGCTTCTCTCCCTGAGATGGCAGAATGAAAATTGAGACAGGAACACTCTCCTGCTGCAGTCAGGCAGCCCTCTCCCAGCCTGTTTCTTGAGGATTCCCAGGTTACATACCACATGACTTATTCCAGCAGAGGAGTGAAGGATGGTAGCCTAGGTGAGGAGTATCACAGCACCATGAAAAGCCCAGGGATCTGGCATTTACTCTTCAAGGAGAGTAATTATAATTTGAAATATTTTAAATGACATGTTTTTGGAAGGGGAGGGGCATATAAAATAAGCATAATTAGGGGCCCTCTGTCAACACTCTTGTTCATATTGAGGATGAAATCCTTTGGGTTGAGCTGTTTGGAATCTCCTACTACTTTACTTCTTCTGTCTGTATCAACACAAAAGTTTGGGAAACTACGAACTCTAAATTTTCAAGTGTATTGTTGCTGACAGATTGTTATGCACATAAATGCTGATATGTATAATCTTGCCTTCATAGAAAACAGACAAAACAGACCCCGTTACAAGACCCCTGCTGCGTGAGGCTTTGTGGGCTGTATTGGAAGGTACACTTCTTTTTTTTTTTTTTTTTTAAGTAAAAAGTAGTATAAAGCATGTGAGTGGAAGGAGTGTACTTGTGTTTGTTGTTTTTGTTTATGTTATTTTTGCTGGGTGCAGCTGGTTAAGGGTTGATAACTTCAGTCTGGAGGAATCTGGGAAAACATGATCTTAGCACTTAGGCTAGTAGTTCAGGTAATGTATATCAAATACTAAATTTGTTTGTATACTTTATAAGCTTTTTGTGGACAGAATTCCTTTATTGTTGTCTACTAATTGAATAGTTTTCTTACTCATGTTGACAAAACTGCTGTGTTCCTGATATTTGATAGGTGGTTGAGACTAGATAGGCTTTAACAAGATATGAGGTGACAGCATCAATAGCTAGCGTAGAAACCAAACTCTTCAACTTTGCTCAGAATCTGCTCAGATTTAATGATGTCAACTTACTGCTGCTAGTGACCTAACTGGAACTTCCTGGCACCTTATATGGTTTTAGTAAATTCAGAAATACTGTATGTTACTTTATTTTTTTTTTAAGAGGCAGGGTTTCTCTGTCACCCAGGCTGGGGTGCACTGGTGTAATCATAGCTCATTGCTCACTGTAGTCTTGAACTCCTGGGCTCAAGGGATTCTCTAGCCTCAGCGAGGACTGCCCAGCTAATATTTGTTTTGTTTCATAGAGACAGGGTCTCACTATGTTGCTCAGGCTGGTCTCAAGCTCCTGGACTCAAGCAGTCTTCCTACCTATGCCTCTCAAAGTGCTGAGATGGCCATTGTGAGTCACTGCTCCTGGCCACTAGCCTCTTGATGTTCTTGGCTTTGCTTTCTATCCTCATGTCATCTCAACATCACACACATACATACTCTACTGTGTGCCAGGGTACTTTTCGGCCATTTGATTGGACACACCCTGCAATTTCATTCCAGGCCTTCAAACTTACCAGTTTTCTCTGTACAGAACAGTTACTCTGCCTTTTCCCCTTAATCCATCCTCCCATCTTCTCTGAAAATAACTCTTTCTTGAATCTTCAAGTCTTAGCTTGTTCTTCCCTTCAAATTTTTGTGTTGGGTGCTCCATCTTTGTGCTCCGAGTGTACCCTGTTCTTCCTCCATCATGGTGTACAAATGTAAGTGGCTATACTAAATTTTATTTTTTTATCTGTCAGTAGCCTCTTAAGTAGGATCAGTGTCTGTCTAACTCACCATTGCACCATTGTAACTGCGATAAAAATTTGTTTGAATAAATGAAAAAACAAAGGAACAAAGAGCTACTGGGTGTTTATACTAAACTAGAATATTCAGACAAGACCCAGGTGTCTGTTCCTATCAGTCATTCATCATTATTGGCTGTAGCCACCAACTAGCACCTGTTTTTCTATCAAGAGAAGATTCATTCAGTAATAGAATTCCTGTAACAGGACCCTGCCATGCTTCCAGTGAGCATATCTGCAAGCCCTATGTTACTGCTATTAGGATTCACTCCCTTACACATGGATCATTAATTGTAAGTCTGCATATTTTGTTGCAGAATTAATGTAAGATACTTACTCTGTATGGGTACCCAGAACAGTATGCTTTACAGTTGCATCGTTCCATGATGTGTTTGATAATTATTATTACTCCCAAGGGACCTCCAGAAGCTCATCAGGATCTCTGCCAGTAGATCTGGCATGAAAGCCATTGTCCTCTCCATATTTGTTATGACTCTGGCCCAGCTCCAAGAGAAGGGCACGAGTAGGGAGCTGAGCGACTCTATCATCAGCACTGTCCACCTCTGTTCAGGAACTGCTAACCTCTGGGACACTTTCTGCCCTTGCCTCACCTCTACTCCTACCCATTTGGAATCATAAAGTATCTAGGAAATGAAAAGTTGTTGTTATAGATAAAGATTAGGGACTTTTGAGAACCAGAGTTGTGTAAGTCTAGGATAGGGCCATTGTGTTTCTCTACTGGAAATGTAGTTAAAGATTCTTTATCTGAAAAATTGTTCATAATCATTTTAATGTAATAGGTCAGAGGACTATAACTAAAAGAACTATGGTTAATGCTGTTTGCTGATTACCACTTTTATGTCTGGTATTATAAATGTATGCCTTCATCACCATAAGACTAATTTATTTTTAAAAAGCATTCTGGTTTTGAGGGATAATTTTGGCCTAGGATATAAAACCAGTCTCCTAAATCTTGGATTTCCATAGCTTGTGACTGCTGTGTCACCTAGAATATGAAACAGGTGGCCATCTCATGCCATTCATTTTCTTCTGTAAAATGATCTCCCTATATCATATGGAAGTATATTTCTGAGTAAAGGATACAAACACATTAAGAATGGAAGAAACCAAATATTATTACTTACTTTAAAATAGATAAAACATTTATTTGTAGTGGGTATAATATAAATATTAGTATGTTTCACCCTCTCCAGGAACAAATATATAGTCATAGAAAGCTTAATATGGTCATATTAAGTTGATCCTGTTTCTAATTCTGCATTAATCACAGCAGGGTCACACTGAAATCATCTAATAATTAGTCAACATAATAGTAGTTCCTTTTTTTGTTTTTTTGAGACAGGGTTTTGCTCTTGTTGCCCAGGCTAGAGTACAGTGGTGTAATCTTGGCTCATTGCGATCTCCGCCTCCTGGGTTCAAGTGATTCTCCTGCCTAAGCCTCCAGAGTAGCTGGGATTATAGGCACCTGCCACCATGCCCAGCTAATTTTTGTATTTTTAGTAGAGATGGGGTTTCACCATGTTGGCCAGGCTGGGCTCGAACTCCTGACCTCAGGTTGATCCACCTGCCTCGGCCCCCCTGACTCAGCAAAGTGCTGGGATTACAGGCGTGAGACACTGCACCTGGCCAATAATTCCATTTATTGATTGCTTTCCACTTGCCTATAGCTGTGGTACATGCCTTATTTAGATTTTCTCATTTAATTCTCATAACAACCCTGGGAGATAAATAAGTACTCTAGTTCCTTTTTCCACATGCAGAAACTAAGTCTCAACAGCATGAAGCCTCTTGGACTAGGTGTCACTGTTAGTAATTGACACAGCCAGGATTCAAACCCTGGTTTGACCCCAAAACCTATGTGTGTATGTGTTCTTAACCTCTGCACTATTTTAATTGTTAAGTCATAGCTAGACAAAAATTTATTAGAATTGTGATAAATGGACATAAAATTTCTGCTTCTGGAAAGTTGCTAATGACTAATAACCACATAGGAAGCTTTATGCTTAAAAAATAAAGCTCAGCATTATGCTTTGTTTTCTAAGAGCTTTACTAGACTACTTATTTATTGCAAATGCTATTCCCCTGAGATAAGCCAGCAGCTCTCAAACTTGCAGCGCATCAGAATGACATGACAAGCTTGTAAACATGTAACCGCCCAGGGCCCCATTCCGGATCTACTTAGTCAGAATCTCTGTGGGTGAGGCCCAGACATCTGATGTTTATTAAATTCTGCAGGTGATTATCACACACACAGAAGTTTGAGAATCATTGAGGTCTGTGAGTGGTAGGGTTTTGTTGTTCTTGTTTTAGGAATTATAATTTTCAGGTTTGTCAGTTTAGTCAGGGCCTCACAGGAAGTTTGGGAATAGCTAAATTATAACTAAGAAATTATAAATCATCTTGTCTAATTGTGTAGTATAATTATCAATTGGCAACATCTGTGGCATGACCTATTATAATGGAACTCATTGAATTTTCATTTTTTTCTCATTGAAAAATTATGCAAGCATAGAAATGAAAAAACAGTCCTAAAACATATATGGAATCACAGAAGACCCAAAATAGCCAAAATTACACTAAGCAAAAGAACAAAACTGGAGGAATCACATTACCTGACTTCAAATTTTACTGCAGAACTGTAGTAATCAAAAGAGCATGGTACTGGCATAATAACAGACACATAGACTAATGGAACAGAATAGAAAACTCAGAAACAAATCCACACACCCGCAGCGAACTCATTTTCAACAAAAGGGGCCAAGAACATACACTGGGAAAAGAGACTCTTCAATAAATGGTGCTGGGAAAACTGGATATCCATTTTTCCAGAAGAATGAAACTATACCTGTATCTCTCACCATATACAAAAATCAAATCAAAATGGATTAAAGACTTAAAACCAAGACTATAAACAAGAAAACTGGGGCGGCCAGATGCAGTGGCTCATGCCTGCAAGCTTAGCACTTTGGGAGGCCAAGCGGGGAAGATCCCTTGAGCACAGAAGTTCAAGACCAGCCTTGGCAACATGGCGAAATGCTGTCTCTACGAAAAATATAAAAAATTAGTTGGTCATGGTGGTACATGCCTGAGTACTAGTCAGGAGGCTGATGTGGAGGATCGCTTCAGCCCAGGAGGTGGAGGTTACAGTGAGCTGAAATCAAACCACTACAGTCCAGCCTGGGAGACAGAGTGAGACCCTGTCTCAAAAAAAAGAAAAAGCATTGAGGAAACTCTTCAGGATATTGATCTGGGCAAAAATTTCTTGAGTAATACCCTGCAAGCACAGACAACCAAAGCAAAAATGGAATTGACAGATGATGTCACATCAAGTTAAAAAGCTTCTGCAGCTGGGTGTGGTGGCTCACACCTGTAATCCCAGCACTTTGGGAGGCCGAGGCAGGCGGATCACCTGAGGTCAGAAGTTCAAGACTAGCCTGGCCAACATGGTCTCAACCCTGTCTCTACTAAAAAAAAAAAAAGCTTCTGCACAGCAAAGGAGACAATCAGTCAAGTGAAGAGACAACCCAGACATTGGGAGAAAATATTTGCAAATTACCCATTTGAAAAGGGATTAATAACCATAATATATAAGGAGCACAAACAACTCTATGGGGGAAAAATAATCTGACTGGGCAAAAGATTTTAATAGACCTTTCTCAAAAGAAGGCATACAAATGGTAAACAGGCATATGAAAAGGTACTCAACATCATTGATATCACAGAAATGCAAATCGAAACTACAGTGAGAAATAATCTCACCCCAGTTAAAATGGCTTTTATCCAAAAGGCAGTAACAAATGCTGATGAGTATGGAGAGAAAAGAGAACTCTTGTACACTGTTGGTGGGAATGTTAATTAGTATAACCACTTTGAAGACCAGTTTGGAGTTTCCTTGAAAAGTTAAAAATAGAGATACTGTAGATCCAGCAATCCTACCACTGGGTATATACCCCAAAGAAAGGAAACCAGTATATTGAAGAGATATCTGTACCGCATGTTTATTGCAGCACTATTTATTGTAACCAAGATTTGGAAGCAACCTAAGTGTCCATTAATAGATGAATGGTTAAAGAAAATGTGGTACTTACAATGGAGTACTATTCAGCCATAAAAAGAATGAGATTCTGTCATTTACAACAACATGGTTGTAACTGGAGGTCATTATGTTAAGTGAAATAAGCCAGGCACAGAAAGACAAACATCACATGTTCTCACTTACTTGTGGGATCTAAAAAGCAACACGATTGAACTCATAGACATGGAGAAAAGAAGGATGGTTACTAGAGACTGGGAAGGAAAACAAGGGACTGTAGGGGAGGTAGGAATGTTTAATGGGTACCAAGATGTATTTGACAGCATGACAGGGTGACTATAATCAATAATTCAGTTGTACATTTTAAAATAAAGAGTATAATTGGAATGTTTGTAACACAAAGGATAATGCTTGAAGGAATGGATACCCCATTTTTTGTGATGTGATTATTATGCTGGATCAAAATATCTCACATACCCGATAAATATATATACCTACTACATACCCACAAAAATTAAAAATTAAAATTTTTTAAAGATTGTGTATTAATGATAACAGCTAGCACTCTGTTTTGTATGTGTTTCATCTTTTTCCCTTGGCATGTGAGAAATGATGGTTGTTTTTCTGTAACTACTATTAATAAACTCTCAGTTAGTTTAAAACAACAACTGTTCAGACTCCAAATAAAGAACCACAGAATCCCAAGATTAAAGTGATCATGCACAGCCATATGTTACTTGCATTCTCTTTCACAGCATCTCCACCGAGTGAGTGACTAAGTGGATTATTCCTGTAGGAATTCCTGGCTATCCCCTGGGAATGATCTATTCTGTCTGACTTAAAAAAAACTCTTCCTTGTAATAAGATTGAATCTATTTCCCTAGAGTTTCCATATATTAGTCCTTTTTAGAACTTTCTTGTCAAAACTTCTTACTCAAATCAGCCAAAACCTTGCTCAAGAAGATGGCTTGATTGCTGTTTTCTGGAATTTCACAGGTTATAGGACTTAGGCTGGGCACAGTAGCCCTGTAATCCCAGCACTTTGGGAGGTCGAGGTGGGCGGTTCACTTGAGGTCAGGAGTTCAAGACCAGCCTGGCCAAGGTGGTAAAACCCCATCTCTAAAAATGCAAAAAAGTAGCCAGGTGTGGTGGTGCACACCTATAGTCCCACCTACTTGGTAGGCTGACGCAGGAGAATCACTTGAACCCAGGAGACGGAGGTTGCAGTGAGCCGAAATCATGCCACTGCACTCCAGCCTGGGTGACAGAGCCAGAGTCCATCTCAAAAAATAAAAATTGGGGGTCCAAAGTGGCTCCCGCCGGAGGTCATGGCGCTCGCGAAGGCGAGGTCATCAGTTCAAGGCTAACCTGAGCAACCTCATAAGGTCAAACTGATTGGCAAAAAAATAAAAATTATGGCCAGGCATGGTGGCTCACACCTGTAATCCCAGCACTTTGGTAGGCCGAAGCTACAGATCACCTGAGGTCAGGACTACAAGACCAGCCTGACTAACGTGGTGAAACCCCGCCTCTACTACAAATACAAAAATTAGCTGGAGGTAGTGGCAGGTGCCTGTAACACCAGCTACTCGGGAGGCTGAGGCAGGAGAATCACTTGAACCCAGGAGGCGGAGGTTGCAGTGAGCCAAGATCATGCCATTGCACTCCAGCCTGGGCGGCAGAATAAGACTCCATCTCATAAAAAAAATAAATAAACATAAAAATTATGGCACTTAAACTAAATTCATGATTCATATTGTTTTGTTATAAATTTTAGTCATTCTTTATAGAGAGATTTGTTCTGGGGTGTTTAAATATAGAGGCTTAATGACAGAAAAAGGAATGTGATCTTATATTCTGTCAAAGCATTCTAAGTGTTCCCATTTGTAATTAGCATGTAGCAACCAAATTTAAAGTTTAAGGAGTTATTTGCTTTGTTTATGAGTTATTCAGAACTTTCTTAAAACCCCGTGGTTGTTAATGGATCTCTTCTAAATGAAAACTATATTGTATATCTGGTTCCTGTGATTCACTTGCTCCTTTGAAGCTAGAAGGAAAAAGAACATTTGGGCCAGAGGTGGTGGCTCACGCCTGTAATCCCAGCACTTTGAGAGACCGAGGGGGATGGATTGCCTGAGCTTAGGAGTTCAAGACAAGCCTGGGCAACACAGTGAAACCCTGTTTCTACTAAAATACAAAAAGTTAGCCGGGCATGGCAGTGTGTGCCTATAGTCCCAGCTACTCAGGAGGCTGAGGCAGGAGAATCACTTGAAGATGGGAGGCAGAGGTTGCAGTGAGCTGAGATCACACCACTGCACCAGCCTGGGTGACAGAGCAAGACTCCATCTCAAAAGAAAGAAAAGAAGGAAAGAAAGAAGAGAACATGTATGTCCTTACTACCTGAGATCTGAAAGAAAGAAAGATGAAAGAAAGAAAGAAAGAAACAAACAAACAAACAAAGAAAAGAAAGAGAAAGAAAAAGAAAGAAGAAAGAACATGTGTGTCCTTACTACCCGAGATCTCCAGAAAGAAAAAAAGAAAGAAAGAACATGTGCGTCCTTACTACTCGAGATCTCCTAAAACTCATTCCTCAAAGTATATACACTTTTTTTCACAACCCTCTTCCACAGACCAGAACTTGACTTACAGCCCAAGAAAAGAAGGGCAGATGTACTGCTAACCAGTAGCCCAGATGTTTGCCATTTAACCTTCAAAGCTCTGCATTCAATTAGAGTCAAATGCAGGCAGCAACTAAGATAACAAGTCAGGGGAGTGTTGGGAAGGGGCATTTTCCTAGTAGGCCTTCCTTGCTATAGGTATATTTGGGTGTAAGTCCAAATATTAGAGGAAAAGCCAAACCCTACTATGGCCATCGAGATAGACCAACCAGGTTGAACTCTGAAAATACTAATCACATGAAAGTGACATTATATACTAACATAAAGAGAATTTGCAGTTTGATTATGACTTACAATGAAAGTTACAAGGTATGTGCCCAGGAGACAGTCCCTTCTCCAATATCCTTTTTCCTGAGGTAGAATGGGAGGCCAGCATTTTCCTCCGTTTCCCTTGAGGCTTCCAGATTTGGTCCTGTCATGAATATTCTTTTCTGAAACTGTAGTGATCTCTTTTCGTCACTCTCAACCCATCTATTCAAGATATTTTGCCACCTCTTCTTTAGCATCTGGTTACACCTCGTCTCCTACCCTCACTGATGCATCTAGATTCAAGTTGATTCTTCAGGTTTAAAACAAAGTATAGGAAAGAAACATTTGAGTCACTTGTATTTATAAGAGAAGACTATGAAGTTACAGACATGTACTGACAACTAAAAAAAGTACCCCGTGGGAAATTATATATGTATACCTATGCTTTAGCAACAAGGGACTGAATGGTTGATATTTGAACTGCAATAGTACCTGTGTTAAAGTCTGACTTTTGGAAAATTATAGGCAAAAATGTATCCATTTGTATCATTAAACTTTCTAGGGTTAATACCACACAAATTAACAGAGTATACCATTTTTATAATTAAAAAACAAGAAGAGAGGCCAGGCCTGGTGGTTCATGCCTATAATCCCAGTACTTTGGGAGGCTGAGGCAGGTGGATCACGAGGTCAAGAGATTGAGACCATCCTGGTCAAGATGGTGAAACCCCGTCTCTACTAAAAATACAAAAATTAGCTGAGCATGGTGGTGCATGCCTGTAGTTCCAGCTACTCAGGAGGCTGAGGCAGTAGAATTGCTTGAACCCAGGAGGCGGAGGTTGCGGTGAGCCAAGATCATGCCATTGTACTCCAGCCTGGGTAACGAGCAAAACTCCGTCTCAAAAAAACAAACAAAAAAAAAAACAAGAAAGGTCAGGTGTGGTGGCTCCCACCTGTAATCTCAGCACTTTGGGAGCCTGAGCAGGTGGATCACTTGAGGTCAGGAGTTCGAGACCAGCCTGGCCAACAGGGTGAAAATCCATCTCTACTAAAACCCCAAAAAATTAGCCGAGCATGGTGGCATGTGCCTGTAATTCCAGCTACTGGGGAGGCTGAGGCAGAAGAATTGCTTGAACGTGGGGCAGAGGTTGCAATGAGCCGAGATCGTGCCACTGCATTCCAGCCTGGACAACAGAGCAAAACTGTATCTCAAAAAAAAAAAAAAAAAAGAAAGAAAGAAAAAAAAGAACAAGAAAAGCAGCAATGGAAAATTATGACCAACTCACAACAACACTGCTGATCCAGTTTCAGACAGCATCCTGTCTGAAAATCATAGGAATTCCAACTATCTGCCTCTGACCATTAATTGTGGGAGCTCAGCAGCCTGCCAACTATTGTATGGCTGCCAGTCTTACCCAGAGAATTCTGAATTAGAGTCTTCAACAAACCAAGGTCAGTTTTCCTATTAGGCACAGTAGATACAGGTCCTAGAGCCAATGATACTTTCAGGGCTCCACAAAAATGTCTTAATTCCTTTTAAAATAAGAAGAAATAAATAATAGTGAATTTACCTTAATGAATCTACCTGTATTATAGTTTCTTTATCCCAATAGTCATCATATATATATATATGTATATATCTTTTTTTTTTTTTTTTTTGAGACAGCGTCTCCCTCCGTCACCCAGGCTGGAGTGCAATGGTGTAATCTCAGCTCACTGCAACCTCCACTTTCCGGATTCAAGTGATTCTCCTACCTCAGCCTCTCTAATAGCTGGGATTCACCGCCCTGGCCAAGATGGTGAACATTTGTCTCTACTACAAATACAAATATCAGCAGAGCATGGTGACATGTGCCTGTAATCCCAGCTGCTAGGGAGGCTGAGTGAGGAGAATCACTTCAATTTCGGAGGAAGAGGTTGCGGTGAGCCAAGATTACACCACTGCACTCCAGCCTGGGTGACAGAACAAGACTCCATCTCAAAAAATAAAAATAAATAAAGGAGAGGACTGCTCCAAAAGCAGTATCAATACAATTTTATTTTCTCGATTCCTTTGTGGGACTCAAGACAGGTGCCCCATTTACTCAGCCTGCCCTGCTCAAGCCCTCGCTGGATAGAGCACAGGAGCAAAGGAGTGTGGGAACTAGCTGGCCACTTCAGTGGAGCAAACTCTGTTCACTAGGGTTTGCAACCATGTTTCCACCCCTTGTAGGAGGGAGTACATAGGTGAGTGAGTGCAGGAACCAGCCCACTGCTTTAGTGCTGGCAGGAGTGAACTCCGTGCAGGTCCCATGGCAGTGTCCAGGTGGGAGTGCCTATGACTCCAAGGCCCTAGAGGGCATGTTACAATGCTCACTTAGCTTCACTGTCCACAGACAGCAGTGTGTTATCAGCTCAGTGGGCATTTTGCCTCATGAGTAGGATGGCTGCCCTCTACCAGTGACGGTGAAGGGTCATTGTGAAAGCCTTTTTGGGTACCTGCAGGTGGTGCATCCTGAATTCTTGTCTAGTGCCCAGGAAGAATGAGATCATGCAGATGAACTGAAGGACGGTGAATGCAGAGAAAGAAAGTAGCTCTCATCAGAGAGGGGAGCTGAAAGGGGATGGGAATGACAGGTTACTCTCCTCTAAAGCCAAGTCACCTCTCTGCCTTTCTCTTCCAAAGTCAAGTTGCCTCTTACCAATGTCCAACCATCATCTCTGAAGTCAGGTTGCCTCTCCCTGACATCAGCTGCTTCTCTTCTTTATTGGCTCAGTCTGGGGTCTTTATAGGCTCAGGATAGGGGGAAGGGTGGGCAGTAGGTGGTTTTGGAAAAGGCAACATTCGATTAGTAAGAAGACATTATTCAGAAAGAATCAATTGAGAGAAAGTGGGCACACAGGAATGGAAGTTCTCACTTTGGGCCATGGGTTTCAAGCTTTTGAGCTTGAAAGTGGGATTTTGCCAGGTACCCACCCCTGTCTGTCTGGAGTGATTCTCCTGCCTCAGCCTCTCTAGTAGTTGGGATTCACCAGCCTGGCCAACATGGTGAAACTTTTGTCTCTACTACAAATAAAAAATCAGCAGAGCATGGTGGCATGTGCCTGTAATCCCAGCTGCTAGGGAGGCTGAGGCAGGAGAATCACTTGAATCTGGGAGGCAGAGGTTGCAGTGAGCCAAGATCACACTACTGCACTACAGCCTGGGTGACAGAGCAAGACTCCATCTCAAAAAATAAAAATAAATAAAAGACAGGTCTGCTCCAAAAGCAATATGAATACAATATATTTTCTTGATCCCTTTGTGGGACTCACGACAGGGGTGCCCCATTTACTCAGCCATGGGTTTCAAGCTTTTGAGCTTGAAAGTGGGATTTTTCCAGGTACCCACCCCTGTCTGCCTCCTGCCTCTATCAGTGTGACTAAGTAAACAGACACACAAACAAATCCTTGACCAACAACTCTACCCACAGGACATGAGTAGTCCAGATCCCACAAGAAGCAGAGGAATCTTCCAACAAATGTGGAAAGGGTAGTCATAAAAAAAAAAACAATGAAAAAACTACAAAATTCTTAGAAGAAAATATAGGGGGAAAGCTTTATGGCAATGGATTTAGACATGATTTCTTAGGCTAGGTGTGTGGGTCACACCTGTAATCTTAGTACTTTGGGAGGCTGAGGCAGGTAGCTTACTTGAGCTTAGAAGTTTGAGAATGAACATGATGAAACCCTGTCTCTATTAAACGTACAAAAGTTAGCCAGGCATTGTGGCCCATGCCTATAATCCTAGCTACTCAAAGGCTGAGGCAGGAGAATCACTTGAACCTGGGAGGTGGAGGTGCAGTGAGCTGAGATTGTACCACTACATTCCAGCCTGGGCAACAGAGTGAGACTCCATCTCAAAAAACAACAGCAAAAAAATAAAAATAAAAATAAATGATTTCTTAAATATGGCACACCAAGAAGAGCACAGATAACCAAAATAAAATAAAAACAAATGAAATGAACTACATCAAAATTAGAAACTTCTGTGCACTAAAGGACACAATCAACAGAGTGAAAAGGCAACCAACAGAATGGAAAAAAGTGTTTGCAAATCACACATTTGATATGATGTTAATATTCAAAATATGTACAATACTCCTACAATTCAACAACAAAAAATTCTATTTAAAAATAAGCTAAAGGCTAGGCATGGTAGCTCACACCTGTAATTTCACCCGTTTGGGAGGCTGAGGCAAGAGGATTGCTTGAGTTCAGGAAATTGAGACCAGCCTGGGCGCATTTTTTTTTTCTGTCTCCACAAAAAATAAACAATCGGCCAGGTGTGGTGGTACACGCCTATAGTCCCAGCTACTTGGAAGGATCAGGTGGGTAGATCTCTTGAACCCAGGAGATTGAGGTTATAGTAAGCCATGATCATGCCACTGCACTCCAGCCTGGGAAACTGAGCAAGACCCTGTCTCAGAAATAAAAAGGAACAGAAATAAATGCAACAGAAAATAATAAATGTCACTGAGGATGTGGAGAAACTTGTGTACTGTTGGTGAGAATGTAAAATGTTACAGCCACTATGGAAAACAGTATGGCAGTTTTGACAAAAACTGAAAATAGAATTACTATGTGACCCAGCAATTCCACTTTTAGGTATATTCCCAAAAGAAGTGAAGGAAAGCACTTGAACAGATATTTGTATACCTATGTTCTTAGCAGCATCATTCACAATGGCCAAAAGGTAGAAGCAACCCAAGTGTCCATTGAGAGAAGAATGGATAAACAAAATGTAGTACATACATTCAATCTAATTTATTCAGTCTTTAAAAAGAAAAAAATTCTGACACATGTTAGAACATGAATGAACCTTGAGGTCATTATGCTGAGTGAAATAAGCTATTCACAAAAAGACACATGCTGTATGATTCCACTTGTGTGAGTTATTTAAAGTAGTCACATTCACCTGGCACAGTGGCTCATTCCTGTAATCTCAGCACTTTTGGAGGCCAAGATAACTGGATCACTTGAGGCCAGGAGTTCGAGACCAGCCTGACCAACATAGCAAAACCCCATCTCTACTAAAAATACAAAAATTAGCTGGGAGTGGTGGTGCGCCTGTAGTCCCAGCTACTCAGGAGGCTGCAGCAGAAGAATCGCTTGAACCCAGGAGGTAGAGGTTGCAGTGAGCCAAGATCGTGCCATTGCACTCCAGCCTGGGTGACAGCGAGACTCTGTCTAAAAAAAAATAATTTTAAAAAAGGTAGTCAAATTTACAGAAGCAGAAAGAATGCTGGTTGTCAGGGGCTGATGGTTGCCAGGGGCTGTGGGGAATTGGGGAGTTTAATGGGTATAGTTTCAGTTTTGCAAGATGAAAAAGTTCTGTAGATGAGTTTTACAATAATGATATACTTAATACTTGCAACAATGATATACTTAACACGACTGAAATGTACACTTAAAAATGGTTGAGATGGTAAAAATTTTATCATCCACCCATTTGCACATTGATGATGATAAATTTTTATTTATTTATTTTGAGACAAGTTCTCTCTGTTGCCTAGCTGGAATGCAGTGGCATAGCCTGGGCTCATTGCAACCTTCATCTTTTGTGTTCATGTGATCCTCCCACCTCAGCCTATACTATACCACAGGTCATTTGAGAGGTGGGTTTCACCAGACCAGCAGAGCCTAAAAGCACAAAGTGCAGTCAGTGCAACATAAGTCCTTCCCCTCAGCTAATTTTTGTATTTTTTGCAGGGACAGAATTTTGCCATGTTGCCAAGGCTCATCTCGAACTCCTGAGCTCAAATGATCCACCCATCTTGGCCTTCCAAAGTGCTGGGATTACAGGCATGAGCCACCGTGCCTGGCCTGGTAAATTTTTTATGTGTATTTTACCACAGTTGTTTGTTTGTTATGGAGTCTCGCCCTGCCACCCAGGCTGGAATGCAATGGCATGATCTTAGCTCACTGCAACCTCCACCTCCCAGGTTCAAGCAGTTCTCCTGCCTCAGCCTGCTGAATAGCTGGGATTACAGGCATGAACCACCGCACCTGGCTAATTTTGTGTTTTCAGTAGAGACTGAGTTTCTCCATGTTGGTCAGGCTGGTCTCAAACTCCCCACCTCAGGTGATCCGCCCACCTCGGCCTCTAAAAGTGCTGGGATTACAGGCATGAGCCATTGCGCCCAGCCCAGTTTTTTGGTTTTTTTAAAAGTAAAATCCTAATTGAGGCATGAAAGAGATCCAGATTTGCATTTATTATGTAGAGATATAAATAGAGCACTAATGCTTTATAATGGCTGGCATGTGAGGTAGCAACACAGAGAACATGCAAGGAGAGCTTAGGATGTTGTGTCTGGAGCTGGAGTTTAACCACTGTCCTAAGTTCTGTGACTGGTCTTAGAGCCAGTCCTTTGGCCTGAGTCCCCCATAGTGCATTGAATATCCCTATACCGTACCACAGGCCATTTGAGAAGCGAGTTTCACGAGGCCAGCAGCGCCTAAAAGCACAAACTGCAGTCAGTACAACATAACTCCTTCCCCCTAACGCTTTCACTTCTTAGTCACTGTTGTTCAATTATAGTAAGTAACAATATTTACATTTTAGCATTTACAAAGCACTTTAGAATATCTCGGGATGTTTACAGTTTTATAACATTTCTTAATATCAAAGATGGTTGCCTCCTCTTCATGTTTATAAGTTATTTAGCATATCTTCACACTTTTTCAATTTATTTTACTTATGTTTTTCACAGATTTGGTGGAAAAAATGAGAATTTAGAGTAAAATGGGGAAAATGAAATATTTCCATTATAATTTATTTTTGCAGGACTCTGAGACAGGTTGGGATTCCTCTTGAACTCCCTCTGAGAATGGTGGATGACCTATCTGATTTCAGAGGGCTTTATAGGGAACTTCAGAAAGCCAAATCCACAGTCCTAGTGGATGACAAGCATTTAAAAATATTATGGGAATTGGCTCCTGTTTACTGGAGTGAAACAGATTAGCTAATCTTCGTGAAGTAAATGAGATTTGAAAACTTAAAGCTCAAAAATCACTTAAAGTAAATGGGTATTTGGAGATTAGCACAGCTGAAGTTTCCTCAAGCATTCTGCTAGTGTTACTATATTAAAAAAACAAACAAACAAACAAAAAACACCACAAACCTATTGACTTTAAAAGAGAAGTGGCTGAAGGTATGATCCTTGTTACTTTGAAGTCTTACCTTATAACTGACTACCTCTTACATGTAAATAGATAGCCAATGTGTGAAGAATAGTTTGAAAAGCATGATTACATCAGTGCTGATAAGCAGAATACTGAAACAAAACCGGGAAAGGCTGAAAATATCCCCAAAGATGTTACTTTAAATGATCATGAAAAGTCCAGAAAGAGATGATAACTGATTTTGACAGATTCCAATTTTAAGAGTCCAAAGTAAATTCTATTATATATATTTAGCATTTATATATTTTTAGTTCAAAGTAAATATTCTATATTTTTATCTAATATATATAGGTATACATATATATTTTAGCGTTTACTTCCTCCTTTATTTTGAAAAATAGCTTTATATTTTTCTGACTATAAAATGGTGCCAAAAACAGAGACTTAAAAAGAACACTGAGTAAAATAAAAATATTACATGTAAATCCTAGAGTTAACTTCTGTTGGTATAATCTGACATTTATAAAAATTCCTAAAGCATGGGTTTTGTGATTTGTTTCTGTCCCTATCTTTGTTCACCCCCTTGTGGCCATGATATGAACAGCTAGGCAGCAAAAAAAAAGGGCGGGGGGGGGGGCGCGAAAAGTGAACGGCTTGGATGATAAATCACTTTAACACTTTTTGCATTAATTAACATATGTAGTTCTTGAAATACAGATGGGTCACGGTCTTGGCAGGAAACAAAGGGAACACGCAAAAAAGGTGATTGTAAACTTCATTAATCTTTTTTTGAAGTATGGGGAGTGTTAAGAGAAACTGCAGGGGTTGTGTTACTAGTATACAGCTCCCATTAGCTGAACCCAACAGGAAGCCAGAAGCAAATGGAACCGAATTTCTGCAGCCCTTAAGGGTCCAGCCTTCCAGGACACAAAGCAGGGTGAGGGTAGAAAGTGATCTAGCTGGACCGGGCGTGGTGGCTCACGCCTGTAATCCCAGTCCTTTGGGAAGCCAAGGAGGGCAGATCACGACATCAAGAGATCCAGACCATCCTGGCCAACATAGTGAAACCCTGTCTCTACTAAAAATAAAATTATTAGCTGGGCTTTGTGGCACGCACCTGTAGTCCCAGCTACTGGGGAGGCTGAGGCAGGAGAATCGCTTGAACCCAGGAGGCGGAGGTTGCGGTGGCGAAGATTGCGCCACTGCACTCCAGCCTGGGTGACAGAGCAGACTCCGTCTCAAAAAAAAAAAAAAAAAAAAAAGGTGATCTAGCTGGACAAACTAAGCCAGTCCAGCACAAAATCTTTCTACAATATTTTATTATAATTATAGTTTCTTTTATAAAGTATGAGTCCAAGGACTACATTATGGGAAAACACATAATTTGGAATTGAATCTCTATCCAATTCCTCTGGCCTACCTGGAAAACAGTAAAGATAACAGAATTTAACAGTACCTGAAGACAATTACTCAGGCTTTTCTTCTCCATGTAATGCCTACAGGGGTATAAGCCTGACATATGAGAGGTTCGAAGCATTGGATAGTTTAGTATGTGTAACAATAAGGGAAAGGGAGAAAGGAAGAAAAAAATGGGGATACAGAGACCTCAGTTGCTGTTCACTGCTGGTCCTTTTCCACCTTTTGTCCTACTGAAAAGTAAACTTCCCAGCTCCTATCTGAGGTATTGTGATGAGCATTGATTACCTGTTAGTCAAACTGAACAAGTATCTAAGATACTACCAGCAAAGAGGGATCACCAAAAATATATGGAAAAAAAAAATCAGGAAACTTGGGATGAAGCTGTTTTTATTTCAGCGTGTTTCTAAATTTTGCAATTTTTGAAATCATTTTTGAAAAATAAAATTTTATTCATAGTTTAGAAAGTGTGTAATGGTCAGTGGGCTGTAGCACATTATAATCTTTTGTCCAAATCCATTATTTCTCAAATAATCTTTTTATTATGGTTCCAAAAATGCTTACTTCTGCTCTGGTTGGGACTGAAACAAAGGCCTGTCTCAGGGCTCAGCTCAACGTGGGCTGATTTTAAAATCAGGATTTTGAGGCTTTTATCCTTCATGATAACTATCCTTGGCTGAACACATGGCTTTATTCCTCTTTAGCTGCTCTCCATTAATCCTACAATACAACTTAGATTTAATTCCCCATATGGCAGAAGAAGGATTAAAAAACCAAGAAGGGCCAGGCATGGTAGCTCACACCTGTAATCCCAGCAGTTTGGGAGGCTGAGGTGGGTGAATCACCTGAGGTCAGGTGTTTGAGACCAGCTTGGCCAACATGGTGACAGCCTGTCTCTACTAAAAATACAAAAATTAACTGAGTATGGTGGTGGGTGCCTAGTAATCCCAGATACTCGGAAGTTGAGGTTGAACCCAGGAGGCAGAGGTTGCAATGAGCTGAGATTGCATCACTGCACTCCAGCCTGGGCAACTTTGGAAGGCCGAGGTGGGCTGATTACAAGGTCAAGTTAGAGACTGGTCTGGCCAACATAGTGAAACTCTGTCTCTACTAAAAATACAAAAATCAGCCAGGTGTGGTGGCAGAATCCTGTAGTCCCAGCTACTGGGGAGGCTGAGGCAGGAGAATCGTTTGAACGTGGGAGGCAGAGATTGCAGTGAGCCAAGACTGTGTCACTGCACTACAGCCTGGGTGACAGACTAAGACTACATCTCAAAAACCAACCAATCAAACAGACAAACAAAAAACTGATATATCAGTTTTAATTTATTTGCTTGGCAAGATAACATTGTTGGTGAGGAGGAGCAAGCCATCTTACACATTGCTGGTGAGAGTGAAAGTTGCAACAACTTCTGTGGAAGAAGATTTCACAGTATCATCAAAATTACAAAGGCACATATTCTTTGATCTAGCAATTCTACTTTCTGCTAGTACTAGTTATACTACATATGTACACTCTGGAAATCACGTGGCAAAAGAAATTCACTTCAGCAAAATTAGGAATAGTACAATAGGACACAATCTTACTGTTGCTCAATGAAGAATCAGTCCATCCATAAGCTGGGACATTTTGCAGCCATAAAAGGGAATTATGAAACTCTTTACTAATAAAGGATGACTTCCAAGATATATTAAGTAAAAAGAGCAAAGTGCAGAATTGCATTTATAGTATGCTGTGGAAATATATATGTAAAACACAGTACACATTATAGTTATATATAATCATGTTGGGTAATACATTATATATTATAGTATATTTTATATTAATACTTTTATTTCTAGAATGTTATTTGTATATTATAAATTCAATAAATACATATTTTGCCTCTTTTTTCACACAACTGGTCACATACTATATATATACATATATATGTATATATGGATTTTTTTAAATGAAAAAAAAAGTGTATTTTTTTTCTTTTTTTTTTTTTTTTAGAGACAGGGTCTGGCTATGTTGCCTAGGATGGAGTGCAATGGCTATTCATAGGCCTGCTACCATCGCACACTACAGCTTCAAACTCCTGTCCTCAAGTGATCCTCCTACCTCAGCCTCCTAAGTATCTGGGACTACAGGCATGCCATTATTAAAATGCCACTTAAAAATAAGTGCCTAGCTTTATTTTTAATATATGTATTTTTCTGCAGATAATTTACTACTTCTGGAAGAACACTCAGGAAAATGATAACACTGATTGCTTCTTGAGAATTGGGTGACTAAGGAGAGAAGTAGGTGAGAAATTTTTTTTAATACCTTTTGAATATTGTACCATGTGACAAAGTCTATCAGATAAAGACCACCAAAGAACACACCTGCAGTCAAAGTTCAGCTTATGAGTTTGCTGCTGTAAAAAAGACTCCACACCAGAGAAACCAAAGATATCACAGTAAGAGGGAACAGAAAGGAACTTTTACAGTATTTGGGCTTCTGTTGAATGACTGAGGAGAGTCTAGGGAAGCAAGGATCAGCTCTGGATTGAGTATCTCAGCAATCTGTTCAGAGGCAAGTGGAACAAAGCGAAGTCATTGGTAAAAAAGCAGTAATCACTGAAAAAAAGGTTATTAGGTATTTTGCAGGTGTGGTGTGGACTTGGGAAAAAGTTTTCTGATGGCCTTGCCACTGGCCCTATCTGTATCTAGTAGGTACATCACTGTCTGATTAAAATTAGCACTGATCTTTCCTTTCTTGGTCCTGAACTGACTTTTACTTTCTGACACTTGAATGTCTTATCTATTCAAAAACAAAAGCATATTTTAAAGTAAAAAGAATGAAAATAAACATTCTCCACACACTTCTTGATCCTAGATTACCAGTTCCCTGGCAAATAAGAGATTTATCTGGCAGACACGAAAGTCAAATGTGTTTGTTTGTTTTTCTGAGCAATGTTGCTCCTTCCAACCATCAAATATGAAGAAATAACTATCTTCAGAAAACGACAAGGGAAAGTACCCCAATGCTGCAGTAGCTGATGCCAGGAAGACTCGAGTATAGGGGTGGCTCTAGGCACCATGTCCTCATCCCCTGCCATGGCTGAGTACTTGACTCTTGAATCTCTTTTTTCAGTTGTTAGTCTTCTCCAGGATGTTAACTCTTAAAAGAGTGCACAGGCTAAAACATGCATTACCTTCAATAGGGATCTGTAGTAGAGACAGCCATGTTTAGGGCCAAGAAAATCTTAGGCAAGTTACTTTGCTTTTCTTTTTTTTTTTTTGAGACCAGAAAGAAAATGGAAGGACTGGAGCAAATGATGTCTAAAATCTTGGCTAAGGCCCCAAAGATCAACACTGACAGCAAGCAACCCCCCTCCTCCCACTACAACCTTGTTGTTTAGTTTACAGTAAAGCAATTACAACAGGAAGCATAGTGTAGCATCAGATAAATTGTCTTCCTACCCTTTTCACCAGAAAAGGTAACACTTATGTATTTTTCCAGCTATTTTTGTGCAGAGACAGTCTCTTCTTCCCATTTCCCATTTAGGACAAAAAAAACAAAAGTTCTGCTCACTGCTTGCACTCATCTAATTTTACATAAATGCGCTCTTCGAGGCGGAAGCAAATCTGACTGGTTTTCAATATGAAAATAAAAGATAGGGCCGGGTGTGGTGGCTCACGCCTGCAATTCCATCACTTCAGGAGGTTGAGACCGGCAGATCATGAGGTCAGGAGATTGAGACCATTCTGGCCAACATGGTGAAATCCCGTCTCTCCTAAAATTAAAAATACAAAGAAAAAAAATTAGCTGGGTGTGCTGGTGCATGCCTGTAGTCCCAGCTACTTGAGAGGGTGAGGCAGGAGAATGGCTTGAACCCAGGAGGTGGAAGTTGCAGTGAACTAAGGTCTTGCCACTGCACTCCAGCCTGGCAACCAAGCAAGACTCCATCTCAAAAAAAAAAAAAAAAAAAAAAAAAAAAAAAAATTGGGGAAAGGAAAGAAAAGAAAGTAAAATAAGTAAAATATAAAAACTTTTCTTGGAGTTATTGGTCTTTTTTTTTTTTTTTTTGAGATGCTGCCCAGGCTGGAGTACAGTGGTGCAATCTCGGCTCACTGCAACCTCCGCCTCATGGGTTCAAGTGATTCTCCAGCCTCTGTCTCCTGAGTAGCTGGGATTACAGGTGTGTGCCACCATGCCCGGCTAATTTTTGTATTTTTAGTAGAGATGGGGTTTCACCATGTCGGCCAGGCTGGTCTCAAACTCCTGATCTCAGGTGATCTGCCCAGCTTGGCCTCCCAATCTTGGAGTTACTTCTAAACAGAACTTGTCTCTAATCCTAATGGAACAGATATGTATAAGATGATCAGTATTTAATAATTTTTTTGTGTGTGGTAAATTTCAAAGCATGGAACAACACAAAGTGGAACATCACATTCCGCACAAAAATAGCGTGTTTCTTTCCGGATCTTCTTGCCATCCTTATCATACTGGGAGCAGCAAATTTTGCAGCGACCAGTTGGATTCTGTTTCCCTGAAGTTGGCGGTATGCTCTTGGGGAAATGTCTTCCAGATAGACGAAGAGGTGTGACATCATCAGAGCATGGACGACCTCGAAGATGTTGCTGCCCTGGCTTGTGATGCTTTTCCAGCATTCTTTCAATCAATGTCAGTCTGAAGTTTATATGGCTCATGGTATACTCAGGATTGTCCTTCTTGAACAGGATGTAGGAGTTCAGCACTGTAATGTGTAGAAGGTGGTGAAAGAATTTCTTATACCAGACCTTGTGTCTTTTGCGCTCAGATGGATAAGAAGTAAGCATCTGATCAGCTGAGTCCACTGCTCCCATATTCTCATTATAATCCACAATGACACATGGCTTTTTAGTTTTCTTTCCATTTCTGTTGTTCACTTCAATCACGGTATCGCTGTGGAATGTTGACAACATTGTCACCTCCTTTGTGTCACACCATTTCAGTGCCATAAGTTCACCACAGAATCTGGCTACAGTCGTCCCCTTTGCAATCCTTTTTTTCAGATCATTTGGAATCTGTTTTCTGTTCAAACGAGCTGTCCCAACTGCATCAGTCCTATTTTGATGTAATTCTCTGAAAAGCATGGGAGATATATTAAAGTTATCGAGGAAGACACAATACCCCTGGCCTAGAAGGTCATTGACCAAGGTAAGAACAATGCGTGATGATTTCAGACCATCAACTGAATCTTTCAAATTCATACCCGGCCCTGTGTGAACAAGCGCATTCCACACATAACCAGATTGACTTTCGCAAAGTACATATAGCTTCAGACCCAATCGTACGCGTTTTGTTGGGACATATTGCTTGATAGCTAATGGACCCTTGAACAGCATCAGTGATTCATCAACTGCAATGTTTCTGTTTGGAGTATATACAGTTGAAAATTTATTTACAAGAAAGTCAAACACAGGTTTGATCTTCTGCAGTGAAATCTGGGCCTTTGATTGACCAGCGGATATAGAAGAATTGTTGACAAAATGCAGGCACCGAAACAAAAGTAAAAATCTTTCACCAGTCATAATTTGCCTGAGGTAAGGGGTATCCAAAAGAGGCCTTGTTGACCAAAACGTCTCCAGCTCAGGTTTCTGCACAATGCCTTGCAGTAACATTACTGCAAAAAAGACTTTCAGCTCATCATTGTCAGTGTCTTTCCATTTATCCATTCGTGAAAATCCTTTTGGACCAGGTGGCTTTGAAGCCAACAAGGCAGCTTGGGCATTTGTTTCTCTAGTAATTTTTGAAACTAATTCTTCAGTAAAAAACAGTTCAAAATACTGCAATGGGTCAGTGAGATCACTGACATCCACTTTTCTGCCAGGTGTGCCGGTAAAGTCATACCTTTGACGTGGAATCATAGCACGAGTTGACCATTTCAGAGAACGCCCTGAGTCCATTGATGTAGGGCTCTTTCCATCAGATTCTAAATGGGACAGAGGCCTGATCTTATCATCTTCTAAAGCACTATCTGAAAAATTATCAGAATCGTCTATTTCCGAAAAATCAGATTCATCAAATGAATCTTCGGCCAACAACTGTTGGAGACCAGTATTACCATCACGCATAGGAATGGTACGTTTTCTCGGATTTGACATTTCAGCGATCGAGAATTAGTATATTTTGTAAATGGTAATGCCACTACTAAAAACAGAATGCTATAAATAGAATGATGTCTTTTGTTTTCAAAGTCAAAATACTAGAACCATGCAAAAATAATAGACGCGAGATATTTTGTGGCAAACTTTGGGAGTAAAGTCGGGACTGTAATCCACGCGTTATCCGGGCGTAAACGCTGCAGTCGCAGGCACAGCAGCGCCTAATCTCGGGGATAAGGAGAAATGGGTTAAACGCACACAGACAGGAGCCTTTCATCTCATACGTCTTGGGGAGTCTCTAGAAGTTTTTTGAAAGTTCTCTTCTTGATGGTGTTTCTCCTGAAGCCAGTCCCATCATCTTTTACTCCCGTGAGGTCCCTGGCCTCCGTGGCTGCCACAGCAACACAGACTTCACTTTCACTTAATGGGCGGTCCCCTTTCTGAGCATTTGACACATGCTCTGCGCACCGCCTTCCAACCCGGAGCGCCGGGAGTTTAGGGCAGTACTTCCGCCTTTCTTCCGCCTCGCTAGTCGATCGGCCATGATTTCTTCCCTCTGGTTGGATCCCACAGCTTATGACATAAGCGGGCGCGCACTGATGACGTCACGAAGCCGCCAACGGCGGCGGTGGCGGCCGGGAGACAGGGAAGGCTTCCGGGGCTGCTGACCTGAGTGTAGAGCTTCTGTCATGGCGGCCGCTCTGTGGGGATTCTTTCCAGTCCTGCTGCTGCTGCTATCAGGGGATGTCCAGAGCTCGGAGGTGCCCGGGGCTGCTGCAGAGGGATCGGTAGGGAGTGGGGTCGGCATAGGAGATCGCTTCAAGATTGAGGGGCGTGCAGTTGTTCCGGGGGTGAAGCCCCAGGACTGGATCTCGGCGGCCCGAGTGCTCGTAGACGGAGAAGAGCACGTCGGCTTCCTTAAGTGAGCATCCTGAGGGCCGCGGGAAAAAGGCTGGGGTGGAGGCGGGACAGGGGCCCCACTAGGAGAGTTAAGTGTCAGGACGTGACGACGTCGCTGTCTCGGACTGAAGGGGAGGGTGCCGCTAACGGTCTATGCCAGGAGACCTTGGGAGGCAGTCGGAGGCTTTCCCTTTCTCGGTCCTGTACCTCTGGAATGAGGATGGCAGGTGCTCACCCCCTGCCGTGGTCAGAGCATGGAGTCAGTTATTTTTAATCTTATTTTGGCCCCATGTGAGAACGACCATTCCTGCGCCCTGAGAACAGGTGGACCCTTATTTGTCTCTTGGTTTCTTTCTTTTGCATCTCATCTGGTTTCCCTAGAACCTAGTCGTTTTTTGCATTCATTTCAGTCTTTTGGTAGCTTGTTGTTCTGTAGAAAGATGCGACACACCAGGGAATTCTCAAAACCCAAAGGGCTTCTAGTGACGACAGACTGGGAGACTAATGTTACTGCTTCTAAAATTAATAGGCCCTGAAATCCCTAGTTAAAGCACTTTTGGCTTTTGGCTTGGGGGGTGGGCTTGTCCTTTTTACATTTGAATTCGTCGAGGGATTTGCTATGTCACACTTGTCACTTATGTGAGACTACATTGCTTTCTTCTGTCCCTTAGTGCTATTAGTGGAAGTGGGATTTCTGTCTATATTAAAAGACAGGATGAATTTGTTAGCACTAGTTTTGCAGCAGTCTGCTTTTGAAATGTCTAGGCACACATACATTCTTTTAAATCTTTCCACCCTTACTTGGAAGGTGAAACTGCAAACTGAAAGAAAGTAATTAGTAAAAAGTGTTTCTTTTGATGGGTTTGTACACCAGCAAATGATATCTGAAAATCAGACAAATGTGGACATTTAAATCTAAATCTTATTTACAGATTTGTTCAGATCATGTAAGTGCCCTTGAATGATAATTCCAACCTCAGATTTAATAAATAGTGACAGATTGACAACCAGTATTTTACTGCCATCTATCATTAATAATCTGTCATTAGGGCATTCTTTAGAGTTTACCCTAATTAATGATGTTTTAATGATAAAGTTCTCATTAAGCTTTAGAAAAGAGCCTTAATTGACCATTTGGCCACTCTTCTGCTGTATACAGTTCTTTTAAAAGGCATTTAATTTCTGTTTAAAAATAGTATATTAGAAACAAGAAAGAAGGGAAGCAACCCTTACTGATTTAATGTTTTATTGTATCTTTTTTTTTTTTTTGAGACAAGGTCTTGTTCTGTCACTCAGGCTGGAGTGCAGTGGCGAGATCATAGTTCATGGCAGCCTCAAACTTCTGGACTCAAGAGATCCTCCTGCCTCACTCAGCCTTCTGAGTAGCTGGGACTACAGGCAGTTGCTACCTTGCTATTTTTTTTATTTTTTGTAGAGACAGAGTCTTGCTATGTTTCCCAGTGTGGTCTCAAACTCCTGGCCTCAGGTGATCCTTCTGCCTCAGCCTGTCAAATTTCTGGGATTACAGGCATGAGCCATGGTGCCTGCCATTTTTCCAGCTTCTTTGGGAATCATACGATTTATGTTTTTACTAGTAAAATACAATATATAGTAGTTTGTAAGCTGCCTTTTTCACCTAATATTTTTGAACAGCTTTTGATACCATTTCATATTATTTCATTTATATGTAGAAAGGTTGATGGAGAATTGCCAGGCATGGTGGCTCATACCTGTAATCTCAGCACTTGGGGAGGCTGAGGGGGGAGGATTGCTCGAGCCCAGGAGTTTCAGACCAGCTGGGGTAACATTGTGGGACCCCATCTCTACAAAAAATAAAAAAAATAGCAAGGTATACAGGTGGTATGCACCTGTAGTCCCAGCTACTCAGGAGGCTGAGGTGGGAGGATCACTTGAGCCAAGGAGGTGGAGGCTGTAGTAAGCTGTGATCATGCTATTGCACCCCAGCCTGGGCTACAGAGCAAAACCTTATCTCTCAGGAAAAAAAAAAAAAAGGTTGTTGGAGAGCTAATGTGAGGAGTTTATGGTGATAATCTTATTGGAAAAGGGGTAGGTAATTTGTATTGTAGCTGTTTTGCATGACTAGCACACAGTTTTGACTTAGGTTTATGCTTATTGGAGGTGGCTTAAGACTTGGTTAATGGAGATAAATGGAATTGGGCCTGAAGACTACTCGCATCATTTCTTGCTATTATCACAATGTATATAAGCCATAATTGATTTAACCAGTCCTCTGTTTTTGGACAGGTAGTTTTCAGGTTTTTTTTTTTAACATAGTAATTTTATATTCTATAGTTTTTTGAACTTCTTATTATGGAAATTTTCAGACATGCATATATAGAATGGCATTCTACTGTTTTGTTTCATGTCTTTTATGTACCTCATTTTTTCTGAAATATTTTTAAATGGTTCTAAGCATAATATGATTTTACTTGTAAAAGCGTCATTATGTATCTCCAAAACATAAGGACTTAAACAAAAACCATATTACCATTATTGATTCAACAAAAATAATCATGCCTTAATATCATCTAATAGTCTTATTTTTATGTTTCCTCAGTCATCTCAAAAATGTTTTTGTATAATTGTTCTTTCACATCAGGATACAACAAGGTCTATATTTTTATAGACTACATTTTTAAGGACAAATTTTAAATTTTTTATTGCAAACTTTATATTATTTTTCTTAAGTAAAATATTTACCTTAGGATGATAAATATATTTGCCTTTTCTTTAAATAATTATTTCTGATATTATTTGTGTTCCACAGTCATCAGTTTGTTTTTTTTCTGGATCTAAAAAAAATGTTTTGAAATTGGTTCAGTCGGGGCTGGGTGTGGTGGCTCATACCTGTAATTCCAGCACTTTGGGAGGCCTAAGCGGGCAGATCACCAGAGGTCAGAAGTTAGAGACCAGCCTGGCCAACATGGTAAAACCCTGTCTCTACCAAAAAACAAAAAAAAAATCAGCCGGGAGTGGTGTCGGGCCCTACACCACTGAGCTACTAGGGAGGCTGAGGCAGGAGAATCACTTAAACCCAGGAGGCGGAGGTTGCAGTAAACAGAGATGGCCCCAGTCCACTGTATCTCTGGTTACAGAACAAGACTCTGTCTCAAAAAAAGAAAGCGGTTCGGGGGTGGGGGAAGGGAGGGAAGGAAAGAAATTGGTTCAGTCAGGGTCCCATTAAGAAGTAGAAGATGCACTCAAATTAGAGTAATTCAAGGAGAATTTAATGAAGGGATTAAATGATCAAAGAGTATAGTAATGGTGCAGGGAAATAGCCAGCTTGTGCAGTACCCTGGAGTTTACAACTTCAAGATTATTATCCCCACCTCTAATCCTGAAGGAAGAGAAGAATAGAGGTTACTGGAACCTTGAAAGGAAGAAGGGGCTGCATTGAAAGACAAGCCAGTCCCTTGACACAGCCAGTCATAGGTTGCCTGTCAGTGAGAGAGCTGGGGGGAAAATATACTAAACTCATTTTCTTTCCTTTCTCCAGTCTGCAAAGAGGAGAAAGGTGGAGAGTGGATCTAGAGGGCAAATGGAAGATGTCCAGCCCAGGCAGAAGTTAACTTATTTACATTGCAGTTATGTCTTGGTTCAGTGTGTGCTTTGGAGTAACACTTTTTCATCTTACTTTTTAGTAACTATTGTGGATATCATCAGTATTAGTCATTCCTCTAACTATGAAAGTATGAAGATTTAAGAAGCATTATTTTAATATATTGTTATGATATTGGGAATTATCTGATACAGTTGATTCATTTAGAACCATTTGCTTTCCTGAAACAGAAAAAATTTTCCCCTCAGAATAGTAGTTTCTCATTTTCCAAACAAATTAATTTTGATCTGTGAAATGAAATTATCAGCTCCTGATAGGATGGTTTTCTAAGTCTAGGAAGTTTAGAAGAAATCAGTAAGGAAAAGATGGATGTTTTTAACTACATAAACATTTTAAGCTTCTAGTAACCAAAGTAAATGGGAATTATGTATAACAAGTAGAACAAACATACTTAAATACCTTTTATTATTTGTTGAAAAGAACAGAAAACCAAAAAATGCAGATCAAAATTAGAACAAAATGCCTTTTTTGGGGGGCGAGGGGTAGATGGAGTCTTGCTCTGTCCCCAGGCTGGAGTGCAATGGCATGATCTTGATTAACTGCAACTGCCTCCTGGGTTCAAGCAGTTCTTCTGCCTCAGCCTCCTGATTAGCTGGTACTACAGGCACACACCACCATGCCCAGCTAATTTTTGTATTTTTTAAATAGAGACGGGGTTTCACCGTATTGGCCAGGCTGGTCTTGAACTTCTTTGTGATTGTGATATAGCTGGCCTAGAATTAGAACCAGTACAATGCCATTTTAAAATGGGAAAACTGTTTCCATTCTCCTCACAATGACTGCTAGCCATGGCTTCTGTAAACTACTAAGATTACCTTGCAAAATGCAAAGAGAGGACAAGCTGCATACTTTCTCTTATCTGTAACTGCCAGAATTGCCGGCCTTTGTTTACCAAAGTAAGCACCCCTAGATAATTCCATCCTGGCGCCAAGTAACCTAAAATTATGTGGACCCCACACCTGTCCAAATAATGTATAAACTAATGTTTACCTTGACCTCTGTAAACCACTTAAGTGGCAATCGGAATGACAAAAGTCCCCTGGCCCTTGGAATATCTGGAGCCCCCTCACCCTCCTCTCAGCCTAGGAGGTGATTGACAGCTTTCATTCCCATCTCCGTTCCTCACCCCCACTCCCAAGGTGGTTTTGTGGGTATAAAAAGGCCTTGTCACTCTTCTTTCTCTGCCACGGGTTGGAGAGACGTGAGTCCTCCGTGGTTGCCGGCAATAAACCCTGTAATTTGGCATTCTTTTGTTCTGGTGTTGACTTTCTGTGCTGAGTGCGATATAACATGATCTACCCGCTTCAATCTCCCAAAGTGCTGGAATTGCAGGTGTGAGCCACTGCACCCAGCCAAAATGCCATTTTTAATAGTAAGAAATTGTTAGGCCCGACGCGGTGGCTCACGCCTGTAATCCCAGCACTTTGGGAGGCCGAGGTGGGTGGATCACACGGTAAGAGATCGAGACCATCCTGGTCAACATGGTGAAACCCCGTCTCTACTAAAAATACAAAAAATTAGCTGGGCATGGTGGTGCATGCCTGTAATTCCAGCTACTCGGGGAGGCTGAGGCAGAAGAATTTCCTGAACCCAGGAGGCGGAGGTTGCGGTGAGCCGAGATCGCGCCATCGCACTGCAGCCTGGGTAACAAGAGCGAAACTCCGTCTCAAAAAAAGAAAAAAAAAAAAAAAGAAATTGTTGGGGTGACTGGCAATATTGAACCCTAATATTGTAATAATAATATATATTCAATGAAGAAATGGCTTTAGAATGGGAACTGTGTTTCTGTCACCTATCATCTCTACCCATAGAAGGAAAATAATTACTTTCTATGTTAGGCTTCTCTGCTACTTTGGAGTGCTTGGGTATTTTCAGAACCTATTCAGTATAATTATAGAAACTGAAGGCCAGGTTTAGTGGTTCACACCTGTAATCTCAGCACTTGGGGATGCCAAGGCAGATCACCCGAGGTCAGGAGTTCGAGATCAGCCTGGCCAACTCCGTGAAATCCCGTCTACTAAAAATACAAAAATTAGCCAGGCATGGTGGCACATGCCTGTAATCCCGGCTACTCGGTAGACTGAGGCAGGAGAATCGCTTGAACCCAGGAAGCAGAAGGTGCAGTGAGACAAGATTACACCGTTGCACTTCAGCCTGGGTATCACAGTGAGACTCTCAAAAGAAAGAAAAAGAGAGAGAGAGAGACCATTGCACTCCAGTAAAAAAGAAAGAAAGAAGTGCGAGAGGAAGGGAGGGAAAGAAGGAAAGGAAGGGAAGAAAGAAACTGAAGCATGGGACGTTTGCCTATTTATTTGCCAGTTGCTTTTAATGTCATTGTTCGGGAGAGTTGATTTGGTCATAGCAGGTAAGAAAAGACTAAGCTGTTGATCAGAAGTAGCTAAATATGATTTTCATTTTTCCAGGACAGATGGGAGTTTTGTGGTTCATGATATACCTTCTGGATCTTATGTAGTGGAAGTTGTATCTCCAGCTTACAGATTTGATCCTGTTCGAGTGGATATCACTTCAAAAGGAAAAATGAGGTGAGGGCAGCTGATTTAATTTTTGCCAAAAGCTAGGCTACCGAATACCTTATCATATATTTCTTTTAGAATTAATAGTTCAGATGAAAAATTCTTTTTATTTAAACTATAGCTATTCCTTAAAACACTTAAAATATCTTCATGTTGTGTTAATCTGAACATTGAAAAAATTGTAAAGTTGAGCATCTTGCTCTGGCTTAAAATTTATTTTAAAGCTTCTAATATGATTATATAAAGAAAAGGTATGATTACTTACTATAGGAGCTAAAGCGCCATGGAAGATATAATTGAAATATGATTATTAAGTTGGAAATAATTTAACTTTTCTAAATTAGAAATACCATTCATCACCTGTTTTTCACTAGGATATTTTGATAATACCTCTTATTATCTATCTGATACTTCATTGATCTAGAAATTACTGTGGTCCTTTCTTTCCGGAATCTTTTATGTTCAATGGAAATGTAGTATTTCTTTTTTTTCTTTTTTCTTTTTTTTTTTTTTTGTGAGACAGAGTCTCACTCTGTTGCCCAGGCTGGAGTGCAATGGCACGATCTCAGCTCACTGCAACCTCCGCCTCTCAAGTTCAAGCAATCCTCCTGCCTCAGCCCACTGGTAGCTGGGATTGCAGGCATGTGCCACTATGCCTGGCTAATTTTTGTGTTTTTAGTAGAGACGGGGTTTCACCGTGTTGGCCAGTTAGGTCTTGAACTCCTGACTTCAGGTGATCCACCCATCTCGGCCTCCCAAAGTCCCAGGATTACAGCTGTGAGCCACTGCTTGCGGCCAGAAATGTCATGTTTCTAGGGAAAACAATTGAGGTGAAAAGAACTGTAGTCTAATTTAGACTGGGAGTGTGGAGAATAGCAAGATATATTTGGAGTTGAAACATTTGTGTAGATATCTATAGTTTTCAGAGTCAGCTTCCCATTATAATAAAACAAATTTATTTATTTATTTTGTTGTCTCAGGGCATTCTCTTTGGTAAAATCTGAACAGGCAATATATTAAACAGTTTTAAGTGGTAATGTCTCTTCTTTGTTTGAGCTATCAAATATGACTCTATGTTGCAGTAATAAAGCACAGATCAGGCAAAGGCAAAAACAATTTCTGGAGGTAGAGGACTAATAAATAATTTTACTACTGATCTTTTTGGTGTGTGCCCAGCATATTTAGGCTGATTTGTTTTTTTTTGAGCTGACACATGTTTACTTAGTATCGTAGTATTTACATTTGAGTTAGTGTTTACTGCTAAAATTTGCTTCTTCTTTCTTTGCTTTCTTTGACATTGAAAGTTTTAAGAATGTAATATGTAAATACGCCATAATTCAAATAGAATGAGTCACATATGGAGCTGTCCCATCCTGTATCTTAGGTGCATGTTAGTCCTTTGATCGATTTGCCATCATTTATATAACTAGCTCCTATTGATAGACAAGTAATGGTTTCATTCTCTTCTTTTAGCATGTATACTAAACAGAGACAGTTATCAAGACAATATTCTTTTTTTTTGAGACAAAGTCTTTCTCTGTCACCCAGGCTAGAGTACAGTGGTACATTCTTGGCTCACTGCAACTGCTGCCTCCCAGATTCTTGTATCTCAGCCTCCCAAGTAACTGGGATTACAGACACACATCACCATGTCCCTCTGATTTTTTTTTTTTTTTTAGACGGATTCTCACTGTCTTCCCGGGCTGAAGTACAGTGGCATGAACTTAGCTCGCTGCAACCTCCAACTCCCTGGTTCAAGCAATTCTCCTGTCTCAGCCTCCCAAGTAGCTGGGACTACAGGCACCACCATAACCAGCTAATTTTTACATTTTTAGTGGAGATGGGGTTTCACCATATTGGCCAGGCTGGTTTTGAACTCCTTACCTTGCGATCCGCCCTCCTCAGCCTCCCAAAGTGCTGGGATTACAGCCATGAGCCACTATGCCCAGCCTGATTTTTGTATTTTTAGTAGAGATGGGGTTTCGCCATATTGGCCAAGCTGGTCTCAAACTCCTGACCTCGAGTACTCCACCTGCCTTGGCCTTCCAAAGTGCTGGATTACAGGTGTGAACCACTGTGCCTGTCCAAGAGAATATTCTTGATATTATCAGAAAACTAGTATTCTAATGCCACCAATAAACATATTCTTAAAAACAAATTACTTTTTCCCCCTACTTTCTCTTTTTAGAGAGACAAGGTCTTGCTATGTTGCCTAGGCTGGAGTGTAGTGGTTATTCTCAGGTACAATCATGGCCCACTACAGCCTCAAACTGACCTTTAGCAATCTTCCCACCTCAACCTCCTGAGTAGCTGGGATTACAGGCACACACTGTGTCCAGCTTCTTCCTTATTTTTGAAGTTAAATTATTGTCTTAGAATTTTTTTTTGTCCAAACTCTGGTGACGTTTCTTGCTTTTGACTATTTAGGGTAGGGGCAAAGCTTCAGTTAGAAGGTAGTACCTTGCATATATGTTTATAAATATTTTTTGATGGAATAGATTGTTTCAAAGTAGATGAACTTTTTTTTTTTTTTTTGAGACGGAGTTTCGCTCTTGTTACCCAAGCTGGAGTGCAATGGCGTGATCTTGGCTCACCACAACCTCCGCCTCCTGGGTTCAGGTGATTCTCCTGCCTCAGTCTCCCGAGTAGCTGGGACTATAGATGCGCGCCACCATGCCCAGCTAATTTTTTGTATTTTTAATAGAGACGGGGTTTCACCACATTGACCGGGATGGTCTCAATCTCTTGACCTCGTGATCCACCCGCCTCGGCCTCCCAAAGTGCCGGGAGTACAGGCTTGAGCCACCGCGCCCGGCCCAAAGGAGATGAATTTTTAAAAGCATTAACTTTCTCGTGGCTTTTTGGAAAGGTGAAGATTTTTAAAAATGTATATATATAGGGTCGGTGTGGTGGCTAGTTCCTAGAATCGCAGCACTGCAAGGCTGGTAAAGGAGGTGTATCACTTGAGCCCAGGAATTCACGACCAGCCTGGGCAGCATAGTGAGACCCTATCTCTACCAAAAGAAAAAAAGGTTCAAAACTTAGCTGGACATGGTGGCACATGCCTGTGATTCCAGCTACCTGGTAGGCTGAGGTAGGAGATTGTTTGAGCCTGGGAGGTTGAGGCTGCAGTGAGCCATGATTGCACCACTGCACTCCAACCTGGGCAACAGAGTGAGATCCTGTCTCAAAAAATAAAATTAAATGAAAGTTTTTTTGTGTTAAATCTAGGCATTAAAGGACTTTTTCATGACTTTGTATCTTGTATATTTTAGAATTGTAAGCTTGGAAATGGGGGGTACATGGATCATAGTATATGTTATATATACTGCTTTAAAAACTTTTTTGTTGAAAACACAATATTGGAGGGAATGAGAGCTGTTACACAAAAGGGAATACTTGTATTTTTTTTTTTTTTATCCTTTTTACTCTGGTTAAATTTTGAATAAAGTGGTTTCAGCAAATAGGAATATTGTTTTAAATATAGATGGTCCCCAGCTTACAATGGTTCAACTTAGAATATTTTGACTTTACCATGGTGCTAAAGCAATACACAGTAGAAACCATACCTTAAGTACCCTTAACAACCATTCTTTTTTTTACATTTAGTACGAACGTAGTAAGTTACATGACGTCAATAAGTTTCTTATTATAAAATGGGCTTTGTGTTAGGTGATTTTGCCACCTGTTGGCTAATGTAAGTATTCTGAGCAATTTTAAGGTAGGCTAAGGTATGCTGTGTTGGTCTGTAGGTTAGGTGTATTAAATGCCTTTTCTAGTTACAGTATTTTTCAACCTGCAGTGGGCTTATTGGAATGTAAATCGAGGAGCAACTGTATAAAGTTTTATTTGCCTTTTTAAAACTTGGGTAAAGAATACTTCTTGCTTGAGCATTTAAGAACTGATTGCAGTAGTGGGATTCATGTTTTCAGATACATTCCTGATGATTGTATGTCTGAAGCATAGGTTAAATTAAATAAAAGAAAAAAATTATTTTAATAATTGGGGGTGGGACAGAGTAGAGGACAAAGTGGGATTCATATATGTCCTAATGCTTTTTTTGTGTGTGTGATGGAGTCTTGCTGTGTCACCCAGGCTGGAGTGCAGTGGCATACCCTCAGCTCACTATAACCTCCACCTCCTGGGTTCAAGTGATTCTTTTGCCTCAGACTCCCAAGTAACTGGGATTACAGGTGTGTGCCACCATGTCCAGCTGATTTTTGTATTCTTAGTAGAGACAGGGTTTTACCATATTAACCAGGCTGGTCTCAAACTCCTGACCTCAAATGATCACCCACCTCAGCCTCCCAAAGTGCTGAGATTACAGGCATGAGCCATCTGCCCAGCATTGACCAATATTTTATAAGCATGCATAAATTAGTTTTGAATATATGTGGGATATCCATTTCTGATGTTTTGGCAGAGTGAAAAGCCTTAGAAATGCTGGATAAAAGTATGACAAACATTTCTCTTCTTCTTTTTTTGAAATGAAGTCTCACTCTTTTCCCCAGTATGGAGTATGATGGCACAATCTTGGCCCACTACAACCTCTGCCTCCTGGGTTCAAGCAATTCTCCTGTCTTAGCTTCCTGAGTAGCTGGGACTACAGGTGTGTGCCACCATGCCTGGCTAATTTTTGTATTTTTAGTAGAGACGGGATTTCACCATGTTGGTCAGGCTGGTCTCAAACTCCTGACCTAATGATCCATCTGCCTTGGCCTCCCAAGGTGCTGGGATTACAGGCATGAGCCACCGCACCTGGCTAAACATTTTCTTTTATTAGTAAATGCATAGTTCCCCCCAAAACAAAGGAACTCCCTAGGGGATAAACTGCAAACCACTCCCCACCTGAGATTTTGATATTCTCTAGCCCATACGGCTTAGATTTAATTAGCAGTGTGCAGTGGGGAGGCAAGCCGTGTGCAGTGGGGGGGCTTGCTTGGAGTCAGAATTAGATCTAAAATTTGGTCCTCCCTTTGACACTTGGGACTAAAATCCAGAAGGCTCTAGATTTTTTGGGGGAAAAGTCTGACCCTCACCTTTGGGGGAAAAAGTCTCCCTGAAAACTGATAGTTATGCTCCTAGACTCATTAAAATTTGGGATATGAATTTATTACTTCCTGCATAATCCAGGAACTTCCAAGCTGAGCAATGAACAAAATAGTTCCTGGTTATAATCCCCAAATTTCTGGCAGAAACAATTGCATAAAGTCTCTGGAAGGAGATGCCCTTTCTATCTATTTACTTAAGTAGGTAAATGAGGTCAACTAAACTTATAAAGTACCCAAGAAAACAGACTACATTGAGTCAGCAAATAAATCAGACCTCCAAGAACTTTGAATAGTAGAATTATTGGATATAAACTCTAAGATAATTTAACATATGAAAGTACTTAATGGGAATAAAAGACTGCCATGGAAATGATATACCAGGGCTGGGCATGTTGGCTGACACCTGTAATCCCAGCACTTGGGGAAGCTGAGGCGAGTGGGTCATGAGGTCAGGAGATTGAGATCATCCTGGCTAACATGGTGAAACCCCATCTCTACTAAAAGTACAAAAAATTAGCTGGGCATGGTGGCACGTGCCTGTAGTCCCAGCTGCTCAGGAGGCCGTGGCAGGAGAATCACTTGAACCCGAGAGGCGCAGGTTGCAGTGAGCTGAGATTGCACCCTGCACTCTGGCCTGGGTGACAGAGCAAGACTCCATCTCAGAAAAAAAAGAGATGATATACCAAAATAGGCTATAGATATTTGAAAAAAGAATAAAATGAACTTCTACAATGAATATAGGCATTGAAATGTACAACTTCATGGGTGCATTAAGAAATTGAACAGAAGTTTGATGAAGTGGGAGATAGATCAGAAAAAAAAAAATTCCCAGAATTTAACACAGCAGTGAACGGTGAAATAGGAGGAGGCAGTTTTCAAAAAGTAAAATGGATCATGTGTAAACATGGATGAGAATTTTGATTAAAATTAGTGTATCTTTGATGAAAAATGTAGTGTTACCTATAGCACTGTTGCAGTGCTTTCTTGCATTATAAAATTTTCTTGCAATATAGTCTTAAAAATTGGTTACATCCAATAATGCATTTCTTAGACCACCAAAAAAATCCAGTATTTTTGTATGTTCTAATGAAGTAAGTTCATTACTAAATATAATTAAATGACTTTAGCACTGGAAGGATTCTAAAAGAACTTTTGACATCAATAGAAGTTAGGAAATTCATCTAATTTCACAGGCCTACGTAATGACAGAGCTACAACTAGAAGATTCCAAGTCTAGCATTTTTTTCCTCTGTGTTTTGCTGCATATTTTAGACATTTAGATAAAGCTATTTTGGTCAGATTTTCAAGATCAAAAGTTTTGATTTTAAAGCATTTTGGAAAAAGCTGAAGATGTGTATAATGCTTTGCTAATATAGTATAAGCAGTTCTTTTAACTAGTCATGTTTTTAATGGAATTACTGTTGCTTTCCTCATGTTGCTTTATCAGAGCAAGATATGTGAATTACATCAAAACATCAGAGGTTGTCAGACTGCCCTATCCTCTCCAAATGAAATCTTCAGGTCCACCTTCTTACTTTATTAAAAGGGAATCATGGGGCTGGACAGACTTTCTGATGAACCCAATGGTATGTATCAGCCTAAAATAAAGCACTTTAGTAATACCTAATTCACTTCTAGGTAGGGGAAAACTTCAAACCACTCTGAGATAGAAAGCTGAGGTCAGATTGTTGGATGAAAGGATAATTGTGAGTAATTTGCAGATTTTAGAAGGATAATGGCTTCGGGAATACATAATGAAGAGAATATAGTGAGAATTGCACTGTAGATTTGATGTTGAAATGTGTAAAAGAAATTGGATAAATATTTATAATGACATGTTTTATATTTCAGATAGAATAAGAATATTCAGTAAGTCAGTCATATCTGGAAATGTCTCATTCTTCATACTACCTGCATATTATTAGTCCATTGGTTAATGTGCCGTCATTTATTAACCATCCCTGTTGATAGCACAAATAAGGATTTCTTTCTCTTTTTTTAACATGTGAAATGAAAAGTTTTTCTGTGGTAATTTAAGTAGTTGGCATTATGAAACTGATGTTATGATACTAATAAGAAAACACTAATAGCATGCATTCTTTAAAAATTTGTTTTTATTATTTATTTATTTATTTATTTACTTTTCTGAGGCAGAATCTCGCTCTGTCGCCCAGGCTGGAGTGCAGTGGTGTGATCTCGGCTCACTACAACCTCTGCCTCCTGGGTTCAAGCGATTCTCCTGCCTCAGTCTCCTGAGTAGCTGAGACTATAGGCGCCCACTATCACACTCAGCTAATTTTTGTATTTTTAGTAGAGAGAAGGTTTCACCATGTTGGCCAGGCTGGTCTCGAACTGATCTTGTGATCCGCCTGCCTCAGCCTCCCAAAGTGCTGGAATTACAGGTGTGAGCCATGCGCCCGGCCTTATTTTTAATTATTGTAGGTACATAATAGATGTATATATTTATGAGAGATATGTGATATTTTGATACAGGCATATGATGTGTATTAATCACATCAGGATAATTGGGATATCCCTCACCTTAAGCATTTATCATGTTTTTGTAAATGTTAGGAACATACCAATTCCACTCTTTGGTTAGTATTTTAAAATATACAATAAATTATTGTTGACTACCATTAAGAAAACAGTTTTTAGAAACAAATTGACCTTTTCTTTTGCTGTTTTTTTTTTTTTTTTTGAGATGGAGTCTCTCTGTGTTGCCCAGCTTGGAGTGCAGTGGCACGATCTCAGCTCACTGCAACCTCCGCCTCCGAGGTTACAGAGATTCCCCTGCCTCAGCCTCCTGAGTAGCTGGGACTGCAGGCATGTGCCAACATGCCTGGCTAAATTTTTGTTGTTGTTGTATTTTTAGTAGAGACAGGGTTCACCATATTGGCCAGGCTGGTTTTGAACTCCTGACCTCGTGATCCACCCTCCTTGGCCTCCCAGATTGCTGGGATTACAGGCATGAGCTACCACTCCCAGCCTTCTTTTGCTGTTTTTAAAAATTGAATTGCTGTTTAGAATTTATCTAAATAGGCTGGGCGTGGTACCTCACGCATATAATACCAGCACTCTGGGAGGCTAAAGTTGGCGGGTCACGAGGTCAGGGTTTCGAGACGAGCCTGGCCAACGTGGTGAAACCTCGTCTCTAACAAAAATATAAAAAATTAGCCAGTGTGGTGGCGGGCACCTGTAATCCCAGCTACTTGGGAGGCTAAGGCAGAAGAATCATTTGAACTTGGGAGGCGGAGGTTGCAGTGAGCCGAGATTGTGCCATCGCACTCCAGTCTGGGCAACAGAGCGAGACTCAGTCTCAATCAATCAATCAATCAATAAAAATAAAAGAATTTATGTTTTGGCCATATTCCTTGGTGATACCTATTTAGATCACACATGATATATATAGCCTCTGAATATAGAGGCTGTATATCACCTAGAGAGAAATAAATTAGTACTTAGAATCTGTCAGAGATAAAGAGGCAGGAGGGTAGACTGGATAGAAGAAGTCAGCAGTGAATCTCCAGTTTATTCATCTTCCATGTTCTCATTTCTGGAATTCCATGGAAATATCCAGTGCTTGATGCTTCTAGATCATTTTTCAGAACTCATCTGCTAAAGTAGATCAGTTTTACAAGAACCACAGTCATCCGAAAAGAGCAGTTAGCTTGCCATCAGGATCACCAATCCAATTGCCAGGCTATAGATAGAAAAAAAGTGAATAGATAGTTCCATTTGCAAACTATTTGTGTTAAATAACACACTAAACTGCAAAAAGATAGGTGGGTGGCACAACTATGAAGTGAGGTATCTATAAAGTCCAAGCATACATACAGAAAACGTTTACATTCTATAATACTCCACCATAGTCAGACAGACAGCACCTTGCTATCATCAGAACTGTTTCAGTAGAATAGAGGTGGTTGCTACTAGCGTTATTGTGTGTACAACATTTAAATCTTTAATTTCACCATTGATTATGTGCAATTTTTGTTCTATTAACTGTAAAGTGGGGGAAAAACATCTGGATTTTTTTTTTCTGCAGGTTATGATGATGGTTCTTCCATTATTGATATTTGTGCTTTTGCCTAAAGTCGTCAACACGAGTGATCCTGATATGAGACGGGTAAGATGATTGTCCAGCTGTGAAGTTTTTTTTTTTTTTTTTTTAAGAAACAGAGTCTCTGTTGCTCAAGCTGGAGTGTAGTGGCACAATCAATTTGAGTGGCCTCAAACTCCTGGACTCAAGCTATCCACTTGCCTCAGCCTCCCAAAGCACTGGGATTATAGGTCTGAGCCACCATGTTTGGTCCTGTCTGTGGGTTTTTGATATTGTGGGATACAATGGGACAGAGCAAGCATATCGTGATACTTGCTCTATCCCATTGTAGCTGGGTGGCTTAGTTTTTCTCACTTTTATTCTAGTTCCCAAGCCAAATTAATCTAGAATTTGTATTAACATAGTATTATCTTCCTGGCATTTAATTAGTTGTTTCTATTAGACTAGATAAATTGTTAGTTCTGCCTGATAAAGGCCTGAATCTTTTTGTATAGCTAAAACATCTTACTGAATCCTAGCCTCTTTGTATGCCTTACTTGTTAAATAGTTGAAATGTATAATAATTCTGGTATACTTAATCTAAATAATTCACAAAATGATTGCTCCTATGATCTGTCTTTACTTTGTAAAACTCTCTTCAGAGTACATACTCAGTTTATGTGTTCAGACACACGTAAGTAATTCAGATAGACCATGGGGGATGGATTAGTAGAAGAGTGACCTTTAAATTCTATACCACAAAACCATACTGGTTCTGCAGAGGGAGAGGATTTGCTAAGTAGGATGCTTCAAATTTAGCGCTACCACATTTTCTCTTTGAATATTGGCTTCTATTTGAACTCTTCATTTTTTCAAAAATCCATTGTGTATTTTTCCATTCAACCATCAACAAGTATCTTCTGAATTTCAAGGTTCTTCATTTTATTTAGTATGTTGATGTGTTGCCATTTTATTAATTGCTGACTAAACATTTATCAATCAGTTTCTAGGGTCCAGATACTGGAGATTCAGAAATGAATCATAGGCTATTCCTGTCATCAGTAGGCTCATAGTCCAGTTAAATGTAGGAAATAGAATGGATTTATCAAATAGTGTTCTTGCTGTCAGGGGATTTTGTAACTTTTCTTTTTTCTATTCTTTTCTTTTTTTTTTTTTTTTTTGAGACAGTCTTGCTCATGTCACCCAGGCTAGAGTGCAATGGCATGATCTCAGCTCAGTGCAACCTCCCCATCTCAGGTTCAAGTAGTTCTCCTTCCTCAGCCTCTCAAGTAGCTGGGATTACAGGCACTCACCATCATACCTGGCTAATTTTTGTATTTTTAGTAGAGTCAGGGTTTCGCCATGTTGGCCAGGCTAGTCTCAAACTCCTGACTTCATGATCCGCCACCTTGGCCTCCCAAAGTGCTGGGATTACAGGTGTAAGCCACAGTGCCCAGCTCTTTTTTCTTAATAGAAATGTTTGCTAAGGTAGTAGGTGATTACGTTCTGTGGAAGGTAGATGTCTATTCCAAGCAGGAATGGCAGAAAAAGATTCATAGGAAAAGTTTATGATATTTCAGAATGTTTTATTGGTAAATGTTTGCATTTTTGCTTCAGTGTTAGAAAGTAATACATCCTATGCATTCCTTGTATATGTTAAGCCAATTAACTGTGGCATCAGTAGAAGGAAACATGAAGAGTCACATTTGATTAAAAGTTCATTCCTTGTAAAGTGCTTTGCCCATAGTAAACATTGTAAAAAGTTGATTCAAGAGCTTCAGAAGCTCTCTTCCTTGGTACTGCCTGCAGAGGTGGTGCCATTTCCTAATTGGCATCATGACTGCCCTCAGATCCTTTGTGAAGCCCAAGATCATCAAAAAGAGGACCAAGAGGTTTATCTGGCACCAGTCAGACCAATATGTCAAAATTAAGCTTAACTGGCAGAAACCTAGAGGAATTGACAACAGTGTTCGTAGAAGATTCAAAGGCCAATTGGTTATGGGACCTGCAAAGAAACAAAGTACTTGCTACCCAGTGGCTTCTGGAAGTTCCTAGTGTACAACATCAAGGAGCTGAAAGTACTGCTGATGTGCAGCAAATCCTACTGTGCTGAGATTACTCACAGTGTTTCCTCCAAGAACCACAAAGCAATCTGGAAAGAGCAGCACAGCTGGCCATCAGAGTCACTAGTCCCAATGCCAGTCTGCACAGTGAGGACAAGGAATCAATGGCTCGTGTGCATGTTTTATTTGTTTAAATAAAACCACAAAAACTGGGAGATAAAAAAGAGCTTCAGAATTGAACAGAATCCAAAATAGAGTTGATATATGTTTGTAGGGACTCAAGAGCTCTTACCATATACATTGATTTCTTAATTATTGGGGCATGTTAACATATTTGGTTTACATTTACAATATTTCTTTTCCTAGCCTTACTTGTAAAAGCACTTTCTCCTTTAAAACTTAGGAATAAATTCTATCTTTGTGGGAACAGTTCAAGCTAATACCGTAACAGCGTTCAATTTGAAATGGTAAGCCTAGTGCTGTGGTGTGTGCCTGTAGTCTCAGCTGCTCAGGAAGCTGAGGCAGGAGGATCACCTGAGCCCTATCTCTTAAAAAAAAAAAAAAAAGGAAGAAAGAAAAATAAAGAAAGAAAGGAAGGAAGGATAGGTAATACGGTATTTGCTATCTTTTTCATGTCTGAATGGGACTAAAGTCAATTTTAAGTTCAGTTTTAGAATGCCACTTAAAATTTAAATGAAGCAGACATTACATTAATGTTATATAAATATTAAACAATACTTTATAGATTTTTGGCTCAATTAAGGGGGAGGACAAATACTCAAAAGTGCCAAATCCTATCCTGTTTTGCCAATAACTTGTTTGTAACATTTGTGTTGATTGCTTTAGCGTCTAGTTGAAGTCACCCAAGCCATACAGGATTCATAGATTTACTACTGAGGCTTATAAATGAACTCTTGGAAATACTACACTTCTTTTCCAAACTTTACTGATGCCTTCATGTATAGTTAAAAATTAATATTCTTATTATAGGCATCTAAAGAAAGCATGAACTTAAAAATATATTCATTAAAATCATAAGAAAGCATCTTAATCAGAAAATATAAAGATAGGAATATGATCAAATATATTCATTATCAGAAAAAAATATTCTTTATTAAAACACAAGCAGACTCAAACCTTAGGCAATCCTTTATTGGACATTTACTAAGAATCAAAATGTTTAGTGGTTAAAGGAAGCATGGAAAATAGTAATAATCTATAGGTGAAGTTCTATTGAGCAGGATGTTGCATCATTGCTCAGAACTAGTACCTTTCACTTGTTATACTCCTTTGCTTTTTCTTTAATAGAAAGTGTTAGGAGTTAAAAGACTTGAAGGATCCTACATATCATTGTGCCTTGTCTTCTTGCAGGAGATGGAGCAGTCAATGAATATGCTGAATTCCAACCATGAGTTGCCTGATGTTTCTGAGTTCATGACAAGACTCTTCTCTTCAAAATCATCTGGCAAATCTAGCAGTGGCAGCAGTAAATCAGGCAAAAGTGGAGCTGGCAAAAGGAGGTAGTCAGGCCTTCCGGAGATGGCATTTGCACAAACACAGTAACACTGGGCGGCATCCAAGTTTTGGAAAACTGTGTGAAGCAACTGCTGTAAACTTGAGTCATCCTGAACGTTGATCTCTTACAACTATATACATTAACTTTTTAGCACATGTTTTGTACTTGGTACACAAGAAAACCCAACTTTCATCTTTTGTCTGTATGAGATCAATATTGACGTCACTGAATTAATTACAGTGTCCTATAGAAAATGCCATTAATAAATTATCTGAAATACTATACATTATGTATATTAAAACATCTTAATCTAGAAATCAGATTATCTTTTTTTTTTTCACATAATGTTTCTTTCTTCCTGACAATTTTCTTAAGTCATCTGAGGCTTGAAATTGACCTTTCTTCTTTAAAAGAGAGTGGTTATTTTAGATTGCATGCACATTGTTTTTTATGTGGCCACCCCTTTCAAAGTTTTCAGTTCTACTCTGCCATTTAATTTCCTGATAATCTGAGGTGGAACCATATGTTGCTGATGTAGCTTCAATGTTTTATTATTACAGTTAGTTTCAGAGTGTGGATATATGAATCAGAATAGATCTTACCAACTTTTTTATTCTGGTTACCATCTATGGTACTCATTTTACAATTATTGAGTACCAGCTATGTGCTGTCATGCAAGGTAGAATATAGAGATGGATAATATCCAAGTGCTTCTCATTGACAGAGCTTGTTATGTAGTGAAGGAGGACAAATAATAACTGAATGAATGGCCAGGGGAGAAGTACAACAGTAGAAGAGCCTTCTACAGCCTAAAGATGGGAAATCAATCTTAGAGCTCCATATTGTAATTGAGTTACATGTAGAACAGGTAGCTTTCAGTCCCCTCATCTTTCTCATCATAGGTTCTCAGAGTTGTTAGAAGATAAATTATTACTTTTTTTTTTGAGATGGAGTTTCACTCTTGTCGCCCAAGCTGGAGTGAGATGGCATGATCTTGGCTCACTGCAACCTTTGCCTCCCAGGTTCAAGCGATTCTCCTGCCTCAGCCTCTGAAGTAGCTGGGATTACAGGTGTGTGCCACCACAATCAGCTAATTTTGTAGTTTTATTAAAGACAGGGTTTCACCATGTTGGCCAGGCTGGTCTCAAACTCCTGACCTCAGGTGATCCACCTGCCTCTGCTTCCTAAAGTGCTGGGATTACAGGTGTGAGCCACTGCACCTGGCCAAATAACTACTTTCCAATCAGGAGTATCTCAGAAGTTTTCTATTTCAGTAAGTTACAAAATTTTCATACCTTTTCCTTTTGGGTTGTTTTAATTAAAGAAGAACTCTTAGGCTACCGTATTAATTCTAGTAGAGGGCTCCTATTATTCTCTCTCATATTAAAGAACTCCTGTATTGCTTTCTTAAAGTTACTACATCAGTGAAGAAAACAAAGTATAGGTTCCAAACTTAATTTTCTCTTTTGTAGTAGGTGCTATTGTTCATTTTAAAGTGAGGTACGTGTTTTCTCTTAAAGAAATAAGTTCTAGGCCTGGCACTGTGGTTCACACCTGTACTCCCAGCACTTTGGGAGGCCGAGGCGGGTGGATCACCTGAAGTCAGGAGTTTGAGACCAGCCTGGCCAACATGATGAAACCCCATCTCTACTAAAAATACAAAAAAATTAGCCAGGTGTCATGGCAGGCACCTGTAATCCCAGCTGCTTGGGTGGCTGAGACAGGAGAATTGTTTGAACCCAGGGGAGGAGGAAATTGCAGTGAACCATCATGCCACTGCACTCCAGCCTGGGCAGCAAGAGCAACACCTCATCTAAAAAAAAAAAAAAGAGAAGAAAAAAATAAGAAATAAGTTCTCATGCAGAACATTTTATTAACTGTCTCTACTTATATTATATACACTAACGTTATCAAACTGGTTAAGCTGTGAATGATTAGATGGGTAACTGGTTAATGATAGAACTAGGTCTTTTAAAATTGAGTCATTTATTGAAAAGAAAGGGTTAGAACCTAGCTAAATGTTATGCAACTAGTATTCTAATTTTCACTTAAGATTAGTGTTCTAATTTTCATTTAAACACTGTTTTAAAAAAATGACATTCTCCTTTGTAATTCAAAGGAGACATAGTAAGAGTCATATGACCAGAAATCATGTTTTAAAATTTCATAATTTACTCTGTGACATGTTTTTATCTATGTAACAAACCTTCACATGTACCCCCAAACTTAAAAAATAAATACAAATTTTTTTTTAAATTTATAATTTAGATTGTCAACATTTGCACATAGAACACCTAACGACTAAGAAATTAGGAAGTACTTCCAAGGAAATTATTATTTCATATGCTATATAAGAAACTGTGATTATTTTACATAGATTCTATTAGCATCTGAATATAATGTATATCCCTTATATATACCCCTTATCATATTACCTCTGAAGATAATATATACCCCTGATGAAATGTTGTATCAGTTGTGTATGAAATCTTATATTTTCATAGAACCATCATTAAATGCTTAGGGTGCTTACAGGCACAGAAATGACTGTATGTTATTCGACAATATGGGGTTTAGTACAAAGAGCCCCTGGTTAACTGCTAACTTGCTTTGTGACTTTGGGCAAGTGACTTTCCTGAACTATGTCTTGTCTTGGTCTTTGTTCTGTCTCTAGCATCTAGCATGTAGGCACACTATTCAAAGTTTGTTGGATGAATAATAAATAGACCTTAAATTTCCTCATCTGTAAACGAAAGGATTTGGATTAGATCTGTAAATTTCTTTTTGGAATTTGAAATTTGAAATCTCAAATTCTGTTATAATTTTAACCTGGTCCTAGTATTTACTACCTTAAAGAACCATATGATCGGTGCTGGCTGTTTTTACTTCCTTAGGTTCTTTCTGCTGTTTCCCATTTGGAACGAAGTATTCTTTTGCTCTTCTTTTTATTTTTTTTTTTGAGACGGTGTTTTGCTCTTGTTACCCAGGCTGGAATGCAATGGCGCAATCTTGGCTCACCGCAACCTCTGCCTCCTGGGTTCAACCAATTCTGCCTCAGCCTCCCGAGTAGCTGGGACTACAGGCATATGCCACCATGCCCAGCTAATTTTTGTATTTTTAGTAGAGACGGGGTTTCACCATGTTGACCAGGATGGTCTGGATCTCTTGACCTCATGATCCACCCGCCTCGGCCTCCCAAAGTGCTGGGATTACAGGCGTGAGCCACTGCTCCCAGCCTGTTTTGCTCTTTTTTAGGGCCTTTATTAGATTTGGTTTACATTTATCTCCTTTATTTATTTATTTTTAATTATTATTTATATATACTTATTTTTTGAGACAGAGTCTCGCTCTCACCCAGGCCTGGAGTACAGTGGCGTGATCTCGGTTCATTGCAGCCTCTGCCTCCCTGGGTCAAGTGGTTCTCCTTCGTCAACCACCCGAGTAGCTGGGATAACAGGTGCTTGCCACCCTCCCTGGCTAATTTTTTTATTTTTAGTAGAGATTGGGTTTCACTGAATTGGCCAGGCTGGCCTCAAACTCCTGACCTCAAGTGATCTACCTGCCTTGGCCTCCCAAAAGGCTGGGATTACAGGTGTGTGAGCCACCAGGCCTGGTCACTGTGTATCTTCTTTTAAATGTAAATTTTGTGTTTTATAATTTTTCACATCTACTGAATTAAATCTGAATAGTTACTTTGTGTAAAACAAATTTTGCCTTCCATTCTTGCCCAAAAGTCGTTATTGTCCAGAATGATTTCTCCAGGGTATCTATTGCTCCCAAGTTTCAAATGGTGTTTTAGGAGCTGAAACTTCAGGATTTACCCCACATCTGGTTAACATTTTGAAAAGATGCAGGATTTCATTCACCTAACCTGCCCTGAGTAGAAAACCATCTTACCATTTTCCCCTATGTTTTCTCTGACAGGAGGGCACATGCTATTATACAGTATACTTTCCTCAGTAGTTTGAAGGGTCTGAAAGGCCCAATGAGCAATGTTCATACAGATAAAGGAGAGCTTTTCATTTAAGTAGTCACTCAGACTTTTAGGAAGTTTTGAATTTTTTTTTAAGTGCTTAGCTAAAGTACCTTTTGTTTGAAAACTTATTGAAATACTTTTATTAAATATTGTAAACCACTATTTTCATTTTTCCTTATTGCCTTTCAGGTCAAATATAGACATACTTTTGCATGGTTACAATCATGTATGTACCATTTTGTATTTGAATTCAGCAAAAAATATGCTAAGCATCAGTTTCAGGTAACACAATAGAAGCTAGTGACTGAGTCCTTTAATTTAATTCAAGGACTATGTTGAGATAGAACCAGTTGTACTGAGCTCTTATGCATTTTAGGTGTGATTATTTCCATTATTTAGAGTCTTTTTAAAAAAATTTATAAGGCAAGTAACAATATTTGGTTAAAATGTTTATATTATTCAGGAGAACTTGAAGGTAGCTTTGGTAAATTCAGATGGTGTCTACAAATTATGGTTATTGTTTTTATATTCTTGGTAAAAGATGGAGTATTGAAAATTTAAAAATGCTCCCCAAATAGCACCAAATATTAGCACATCTCTTTTGTTCATGGTAATACGACTTTATTATGAGCGCCTGGGGGCCTGAAGTTTCCACAGTGGCTTCTGTCTGATAGGACTAAGCCAGCCAGGAAAGCAACCCTGAGAAGAGGAAGGAGTAAATTAAGGTCAAACAGTAAACTAGAGGAATGGGTGGAACTAGCTATACACGGCATTTCCAACAGAAAACTGTTGACAAGGCATTTAATTCCACTGAAATGTAATAATCTAATAATTGCTGATTCATATCTGTACCTCTTTAGATAATTTTGAAATCAAAAGTTTCATATATATGAATGTAAATAATTTATTTAATTCCCTTTTTAAAACTTTAAAAATAATTTATGAAGATTGAATATAGGCTAGGCGCAGTGGCTCACGCCTGTAATCCCATCACTTTGGGAGGCTGAGGCAGGTGGATCACCTGAGGTCGGGAGTTCGAGACCAGCCTGACCAACATGGAAAAACACTGTCTCTACTAAAAGTACAAGTTTATCTGGGCATGGTGGCACATGCCGGTAATCTCAGCTACTTGGGTGGCTGAGGCAGGAGAATCACTTGAATCTGGTAGGCAGAGATTGCAATGAGCCGAGATTGCACCATTGCATATCAGCCTGGGCAACAAGAATGAAACTGTCTCAAAAAAAAAAAAAAGATGGAATATATTCAGAGTATGCAATGTGATTATTTGATATACCTTGTGTAATGACTACCACAATCAAATTAATTAATATATCCATCGCCACTCATGATGTATTTAAGATCCCTGAAACTTGTTCATCTTATAATTGAGAGTTTGTACCCTTTGGCCAGTATCTTCCCATTTCTCCTACCCCTCAAACCACCATGTAATTCTCTGCTTCCATGAATTTGGCTTTTCTAGATTTTGCATATAAGTGAGATTAGGCACATAAATTATCAATAAGTTTGTAATTATTAATATTCTTACTTTTCAGATGAGGAAACAGGTTAAACAATTTCCCAGGCTCATCAGTGGGTAAGTAGTCTTAATCTAGAGAAGACTGTTAACTACTTTCTATAGTACTGCTCTCACATGCTAAACTGAAAAACAACATTAATATACCCATCATCAACACATGGCATTATATCTCTTCCAGCCTGTCCACCCTCCCCCTACCTCTATTGGCATGGCCTAGGGACTTGCCTCTCTCCTTCCAAATTGTACTTAGAGAGAAAGCAGTGGTGTAGTCAAGAGAAATTGACTTCAAGAGAACATAGTGGTAGTCCTAGTTTCTGGTAACTGGAGTTTTAGACACTAATCTTAAAGATGTGTTAAAAAAGCAAATCTGAAGGGGTCACTCATCAGTTAAACCCTTTACTGACTCTGATGGACTTCAAGACAAATATCTTTTGTCCCTGAGCACAGTTCCTTCAGACTCATTTCTTTCCACTTATATATCTTGAATTATTCACAGTTCCCCACTGAAAACTACATGCTTTCTCACCTCTGAGCCTTTTTGAGTATCTCTTCATCTCATCTCTTCACCACCCCTATCCTTTCCCCTTATCAATCTCTTAGTCTTTTTTTTTTTAGGACTTTCTACAGAAATCTTCCAGATGCTCACGAGGGTCAAATAAGAGCCTTTGTCCCCTCTTCATGCCTATGCTTATCCTATTATAGCACTTCATCTTCTGGGATTACTTGTCTACTTCTCTGATTTTCCTACCTGGATGCTAGGCTCCTTGGACAGTAAAGCACTAGAAGAACAACAGTCCTGTTCTCAAGGAAGGGTAGGAAGAATATTAATCTCTCCTCTAAAATAGTTCTGGGGTGGCTGCCATATGTACAGCTCTATCATATTGTTGGGATTCTAATTCAAATAATTAGATGCGGATAGAGATCAGAGACCCATGGTGAATTAAGTTTCTACTTTTTAGGGAATCATAAGGATACTAAGAATACAGGGAAAAAATCTCAGATATGCACATACTTATTTAGTACTGAATACATTGTGAAGTACCTATGCCATGTACGTGCCAAGGGCTGTTAAATGAGGGGACATGATCATGAGCACAGTAAGCATGAACTCTGGCTTCAGAGCTGAGCATTTAGTGGGAGACACAGACACTGAATCAACTAAACACAAGTATTTAATGAAAACCTTGATAGATGCTACCAAGAAAAAGTCATTTATAGCTCATAAATGGGGAACCTGAATGGGTGGGTAGAAGGCAAATGTAAGAGCACTTCCATTAGAAAGTGACTTATAAGTAAGATTGAAAGACTAGGAATTGACCAGGCTGAGGCTGAAAAGAGGGGAATAAGAATGAGATGCTTCCTAGTCTGAGGAAGCTGGATGGGCTTGGAAGTTGGCTCTTGAAGGAACTGAAAGAAGAGTACAGCTGGAGAGAAGAGAGGCGAGTATCTGGAAAGGTAGACAGACATCGCCTGATTGCATTGCAGGCCTGAATTTACCTTATCTTCTGGAGGACAATACCCTGATTCTCTCTGGAAAAGTCATAACGGAAGGCCTGTGTATGGTGTTTAGTGTGCTTGAGACAATGAGGTAGCACTGAACACAGATTGGGAGCCAGGCCAACTTGGGTTTGAATCTTGTGAGTAACATGGTGGTGACTATGGCTAATGACCATTAATAATAAGTAAAGTAGTGAAGTAATAAGGCTCCTTTTAATTATTATTATTATTGTTATTTTGAGACAGTCTTGCTCTGTTGCTCAGGCTGAAGTGCAGTGGCACGATCTCAGCTCACTGCAATCTTCACCTCCTAGGCTCAAGCAGTCCTCCTGCCTCAGACCCCCTAGTAACTAGGATTACAGGCATGTGCTACCACGCCCAGCTAATTTTTGTATTTTTAGTAGAAATGGGTTTTGCCATGTTGGCCAGGCTGGTCTCCAACTCCTGACCTCAGGTGATCCACCCGCCTCAGCCTCCCAAAGTGCTGGAATAACAGACATGAGCCATTGTGTGGCCTATTCAATTACTTCTATTACTTCCAATCACTTCTAGTTGAAGCCTAGCATTATTATTCACTTTACTAAAGGATTCACTATAAGCTTCCTTTAAATAGTTCCCCCTAATGCATCTAAAATATATGTGATTGCCCCAGGCAAATCACACAATTCTGGAGGGACCCCCTCTTATAGGGACCTGAACTGGGCTGTGACTGGCCGTGATCATCTGATCAGTAATTAGATTGCCTAGCTGGTGATTCTTGGATATAAAAAGATGGTGAATAATATGATCTGGCTCTGCATCCCCACCCAAATCTCATCTTGAATTGTAATCCAACTTGTAATCACTACATGTTGCGGGAGGGACCTTGTGGGAGGTGATTTGATCATGGGGGTACTCCCCACCATGCTGTTCTTGTGATAGCAAATTCTCAGGAAATATAATGGTTTTATAAGGGGTTATTCCTCTCTTCACGCTGCACTTCTCTCTCCTGCTGCCATGTGAAGAAGGACATATTTGCTTCCCCTTCTCCCATGATTGTAAGTTCCCTGAGGCTTCAATTAAACTTCTTTCCTTTATAAATTACCCAGTGTCAGGCAGTAATTTTTTTTTTTTTTTTTTGAGACAGAGTCTCGCTCTGTCACCAAGGCTGGAGTGCAGTGGCGCAATTGTGACTCACTGGAACCTCCACCTCCCAGGTTCAAGTGATTCTCCTGTCTCAGCCTCCCAAGTAGCTGGGACTACAGGTGCATGCCATCATGCCCAGCTAAGTTTTTTGTGTATTTAGTAGAGATGGGGTTTCACTGTGTTTGCCAGAATGGTCTCGATCTCTTGACCTTGTAATCTGCCCACCTCGGGCTCCCAAAGTACCAAGATTATAGGCACAAGGCATCGTACCTGGCCTAATACAGGTGGGAATGGGATGGAAGGGATAAAGGGTAGAGTGACACTTCTCTGAGTGTATCTTCTCATATAGTTTTGATTTTTAACCATAATAATATTTTACTTATTCAAGAAAATGAAATTAAATAAACAGTTATGGGGAAATCTCTAAAATTCAACATAAACAGAAAAAACTTAACTGATTTCAAATGAACAATATAACCACACTGAATGAAAAAAAAATACCAAAAGCAATTATTGAGCATAGTAATTTGAGTATATCCCTTCAATCTGAAAACAAAACTATTATAAGCAAATCTTGGAACTTTGCTTAAAAGGTTGGTGTACTTAAAATGTTGATCAATATTAACATCACCAGTAATGAGACAGAACATTGTATGCCTCCCAGTGTGATGCACTGAGAACATAATAACACATTTGTGATATTCTTGGCCCCCCAAAAACAGTTAAATTCAATCTAATGAGAAAATAGCAGATAGCCCCAAACTGATAAAATTGTTTTTATTTTTTTAATTTTTTGAGACAGAGTCTTGCTCTGTCACCCAGGCTGGAGTGCAGTGGTGCCATCTTGGCTCACTGTAACCTCTACCTCCCGGATTCAAGCAATTCTCCTGCCTCAGCCACCCAAGTAGCTGGGATTACAGGTACCTGTTGTATTTTTTGTAGAGATGGGGTATCACATGTTGGCCAGGATGGATTTGAACTCCTGACCTTGTGATCTGCCCACCTCGGCCTCCCAAAGTGCTAGGATTACAGGTGTGAGCCACTGAGCCCAGCCAAAATTATTTTTAAAAATAGGATTGTAGATGCTCCTAAAAAATGACCATATCGTGAAAGACAGAAAAGCTTTAGGCAGATTAAAGAAGTCTAAACATGACATGACAACTAAATTCAATGTGTGATCCTGGATTAGATATTGAACTGGAAAATAAATTTTTACAGTGAACATTTGCTAGTTTTCCAAATAGAAAAAAACTAGTAAATTTTGAGTGTGGACTGTAGATTACATGATAACATTGTAGCAATGTCAAATTTCCTGATTTTTACATTTGTACTGAGGTTATGTAAAATTACCTGTTTCTTCTGAGCCCGGTGCAGTGGCTCACGCCTGTAATTTCAGCACTTTGGGAGGCCAAGGCGGGCAGATCACCTGAGGTTTGGAGTTCAAGACCAGCCAGAACAACATGGAGAAACTCCATCTCTACCAAAAATACAAAAAATTAGCCAGGTGTTGTGGCACATGCCTATAATCCCAGCTACTTGGGAGGCTGAGGCAGGAGAATCGCTTGAACCCAGGAGGCGGAGGTTGTGGTGAGCCAAGATCATGCCATTGCACTCCAGCCTGAGCAACAAGAGCAAACCTCCATCTCAAACAAAAAAAGTCTCCTTAAGAAATATACATTCTAGGCCGGGCACGGTGGCTCAAGCCTGTAATCCCAGCACTTTGGGAGGCTGAGGCGGGTGGATCACGAGGTCAAGAGATCGAGACCATCCTGGTCAACATGGTGAAGCCCCGTCTCTACTAAAAATACAAAAAATTAGCTGGGCATGGTGGCACATGCCTGTAATCCCAGCTACTCAGGAGGCTGAGGCAGGAGAATTGCCTGAACCCAGGAGGCGGAGGTTGCAGAGAGCCAAGATCACGCCATTGCACTCCAGCCTGGGTAACAAGAGCGAAACTCCGTCTCAAAAAAAAAAGAAATATACATTCTAAGGTCAGGTGCGGTGGTTCACGCCTGCAATCCCAGCATGTTGGGAGACCAAAGCGGGTGGATCACCTGAGCCCAGGAGTTCGAAACTAGCTTGGACAACATGGTGAAACCCTATCTACAAAAAGTAGAAACAATTATCCAGGTGTGGTGGCATGCATCTGTAGTCCCAGATACTTGGGAGGCTGAGGGGGGATCACTTGAGGCTGGGAGGTTGAAGCTGCCACTCCAGCATGGGTGACAAGAGTGAAACCCTGTCTTGAAAAAAAAAGAAGGAATTACACACTCGAGAAGTATTTAGCGGTAAATTGGCAAGATGTCTGCAACTTACTCTCAAATGGTTGAGAAAAAAAAAGTGTGCCCACAAACATACACATACAGAGAGAGCAGGCACAGATGTGACAAAATGTTAAATGCAGAATGTGGGTGAAAGACATTAGAAGTTTTTCATATTACTCTTGCAGCTTTTCTGTAAATTTTAAATTATTTCAAAAAAGTTTTGTTTTTAATTGCTTCTAGCTTCTTTGACAGCCTTATTTCCCTTCTTCTTGTCTCTCAATCTGGGGTCCTTATTGGACAAGGGTTTACCTAATTGGTATGGTACGGTGGCTCACGTCTGTAATTCCAGTACTTTGGGAGGCTGAGGCAGGTGGATCACTTCAGGTCAGGAGTTCAAAGCCAGCCTGGGCAACATGGTGAAACCTCGTCTCTACTAAACATACAAAACATTAGCCAGCGTTGTGGCGGGCACCTGTAATCCCAGCTACTCAGGGGGCTGAGGCAGGAGAATCGCTTGAACCTGGGAGGCAAAGGTTGTAGTGAGATGAGATTGTACCACTGCACTCCAGCCTGGGCAACAGAGGAAGACTCCATCTCAAAAAAAAAAACACACACAAAAAAACAGACTTTACATAAACTAGAACTTTACCAGTAAAATGACCTGGGGGAGATGGAAATTAGTATCACTTAAATGGGAATGAAGTGACTGGGGCACCAACTCTTTAAGTAGTTTAAGACGAAATGCTGCTGCTCCTTTTGGTGTGGTCTCTACCTGGTAAAGGACGGTGGTTTGCGGTCTGCCCCACCTCCCTTGTCCCAGAGGGAAGGGGAAGCATTTTACTCACAGATCTCTTGTTATTATTATTTAATTTTAGTTTGGTCATTGGTTCCTTAGAGGAAGAGGGGAATCAGAAAAGGTAGAAAGAAGGACATGTCCCCATATTGTGTATCAATTCCAACCTTCTTGAAAGGCCAGGCCATGCAAATGTGTGTGGGAACTACAATATAGATGGATCTAACAAGCTACACTGAAGCCATTTTCTTATTTAAACGCTCTGCATTGGACTGCTCTGTGGATAAATTTCTTTAATATCTTGAATAGTGCTAGTACAATACAGAAAAGCAGCCCAGTCCCCATATCTTTTGCTGTAATTGCAGCATTTACAGTAGACAACTAGAGATACTAATCCAGAGGTTTGGGTACAGATTTCACAATTACAAAGAGCTGGCATCAGCATTGTCTTCAAAGAACATTCACCAAAGGAGCAAAGCAAAGGCCAGGTATATTGACAAAATGCTTTGTTTAACCAAAAATTGAATGGAAAACAGATTCCCTGACAAGCCATCAAATTCAGAGCCATGGAGAAACAAATTACAATGATAGCAATGTAACAGCATCCAGTAGGTAACTAGCCAAAGTTGTACATAGTTTACCATAGACAAAGCCTGGAAGACGGGGGGCACAGATGGCCTAAGATCTCAAGTCAGGCCATGCACCTCTCCCCCACCCACCAGATCCCTGTAGTTTACAACTGGGTCTGTTCATTCTGAGGACCCCATTGAAGCCCCTATTCTACAGAAGTTTAGTTGTCTCTAGTAGGTTGGGATATTTTTTGTCTATGTCAAGGGGCATAGGTAGTTTGCAAAACTGGCTGCTTTCCAAAGCCAAGAAGGAAGCATCAACCTCTCTTTTTTTTTTTTTGAGGCAGGGTCTTGCTCTGTCAGACTGGAGTGCAGTGGTATGATCATATGATCATAGCTCACTGCAACCTTTAACTCCTGGGCTCATGCAATCCTCTTGCTTCAACCTCTGAAGTAGCAGGGTCTGCAGGCACATACCACCATGTCCTGCTAATGCCCAGCTATCTAATTTTTTTTTTGTAGAGATAGGGTCTCGCTATGTTGCCCAGGCTGGTCTTGAGCCCCTAGGCTCAAGCAGTCCTCCTGCCTCAGCCTCCCAAAGTGCTGTGACTACAGGTGTGAGCCACCACACCCAGCAATAGGCTTCTTAATCAATTTCACAAAACATTAACAAAAAAAGCCAAGTCCTAAGCAAGAGTGGAATGTGCAGAGTGCCCTTAGTGGCATCCTTTCCTGGTTTGTGTTCTTTTGTTTAAATTAACTTGTTTCACTCTCAACTGTGATGGTGAATGCCCAACATGGGCTTAGAAGCCTATTTTCATAAAGGGATTTTCATCTTTGTCAGGAATCAAAGCCTTAAATGAAAAGACTCAACTATTTATTTGGAGCGGGTGGAGCAAGTTTGCTTATGAAGTCACACCCAGTTGGCATCACATAGGCCTGAAAGCCTCTGTGCTGGATTACTGAGCCAATTACTATTCCCACCAAATTCTTGGCAAGTGTTAACCTGCCCTTTACAAAGTCTCAGCAGATATACTGCTTCCAAGATGTTTCATGTCAATGTCAAGTCCTTGTAGGGGAACCAGTCCTGTCCTGCCCGAGATTCTATTACCCTGAAGCCTCTTTGAGACATCTGTGGGAGGCTGATTATGCTCTTCAGTGGTAAGCTCTCCCATAGTCAGGTACAGATCTAATTCCCAGGACAACTAAATCAGCTATTTTTCCATCCTCTTAGCAAATGAGACTGAAAAGGACCTGGCCTACACTGAGATGCATGAAATCTGGCAATCTTTAAATCCAGCTGCAGATGTAACCAACAGGTTAAATAATGTCTGACAGGAGGGCTTCATCTTTAAAATCCATTTTGTGTACCACACGACTGCTTCTTTGTGGACTTTTGTCCACAAAGGTCCTTTGATTCAGTTTATGTACACTTAGAGATTTCAATATAAATATAATAAACCTCATGCTCTAATGCATGTTAACTTTTATTTTTATGCATTACTATGACCTACACTTTATTTTTAAAAATGAAGCTTTCAGATTATTTTTATCTTCATTGCCCCCTCAAGTGTGCTTTTCTGGCCTTCTCATTTTTGACTGAATTTGGAAAGAAATGAATAAGTCATTTTTAGGCCCTGAATTGAAGGACCTATAAAAAAGAAAGTCTTTCCATTCCCATCCCACCACGCAACCCTCTGCTTGGAGGCAGCACAGTGACCTGCTTGTATATTGGTATGAATTGGGGATCTGAACAAGGGAAATTGGAGGCTGCAAAATGGCTCTGGAAGAAGTTCAAAAGCAAATTTGTTTTCCACATTTTGCTCAGGTTTGTCCTGTGAAGAGATTAGAAAGCAAAATCTCTGAAAACAATGGAAGAATCTTAATTCCATAGCCCTGGAGAAAATCTTCAGCCAGTGAAGGGCTCTTATACAATTAGTCTTCCTAAGAACAGAGCATACATAAATAAATGGGTTCAAATGGGCACAAAATAGAATGTACAATATTTGTTTGGATTAAAGAAAAAATTTCCACCAGCAAAACCTAAAATAACTGACTGTGGAGACTTGATCCATCTGTATTAGCAGAATAGAGTCCCCTTTAAAGCACTGGGTATGACCAGGTTTCAGTCCTTCCAGATCCTGGATTCTGAGGGAAAGGATGGTTCCCTGGAGATCACCATGAGTTCAGTAAGTATGAGGAATTAACATTGGATATGAAAGGGAAGAGCAAGACCTTCACTCAGATGTAGGGACAGGAAAACAAAACACAGTATAGACCACATAATAGCTGCATAATAGATAGTGATCAGTTTAAGAAGATATTCTTAGAAGCCAGTTGAATATCAGTCTTGTTAACAAGTGACACTGATGTACATTCTCCTGGTTCTCACTGGCACAAGACAGCTTCATAGACACATACATATTGCACAAAGTTCTATGATAGGTTTCCACAGGAAAAGGTTTCCACCTGGTCCCTACTTTTCCCCACAGAAGGGACAAAAGTTCCCTGAGTCACTGTTCATTGTTACCAAGTGTGCTTTCCCCTGTGAAGGGCCATCAGCCTATCCCTTTACTTCAGTGGCAAACTCCAGTGGCATCAGGTGGCCTTGGTCATAGGCAAGAGTCATTTAATATGACAGCAATTGCTGCAGCTGTGATCCCTTCCTTTTAGCAACAGACCTTGAGCCTTTACAAAAATCCTGAAGGACTCAAAATGAGATGTCTTCTTTTTGAAAATATACAAACCAGAATCAGCTTGCTCATTCTCAGAGGATGTTGACTGTGGTCATTCTTCTTTTGAGATAAATTGTTAACTTTTCAGGGTAGCTTGCTGTTCCCCTGCCAGTACAGCTTCTCTTCCACTTTTTTCTTCTTCCATCGGCAGAGAAGCAGCATCTTAAAGGTCTTCCTGAAGGTTCTGTTACAGAGGGCATAGCAGATGGGGTTGACAGTGCTATTGACATAGCACAACCAGTAGCCCAAGTGCCACAGGGTAACTGGGACACATTTGTCACAGAAGGTAGAAACCAGGACCATGATGTTATAAGGGGTCCATGTGATGATGAAGGCCAGGAGAATGGCACTCAGTGTCTGGGCTGCTTTCCTCTCTTTGACTAGGACCATTCTCTTTCGTTTGGTCATTTGGTGGCTGAGATTGGGACTGAGGCCTTTCGTTGAAGGTTCCTTGGCCACTGGGAAGGAGCAGGGCATGATTTTCACTTTGTGACAGCCATTGTTGGTCTCCTGGGTCCCATCAGCTTTTACAACCAATTGGAACTTATAGGCCATACATTCCTGACTCTTGGGTCTATGAGCAGCTGCTGGAGACAGAAAGTAGTTTGGGGAGTCACAGTCATTTTTATCAGTTTGACCATTCACAAAAGTTTCCTCAGCCTCTTCGGCACTGAATTCTTCCCCTGCGCTTTCCTTGCCCTGACTCTTGTAGACCATTTGGAGGACAGGGTCAGTGGCAGGCTTATCCTCATCCTCTGAGGAAGGATAGCTGCTACAGGTGGTGAGCTTCTCGGCTTTGGCCCAGTTGGTGCTTGGGCCAGTGGCTTGGGCTGGCTTCCCAGTGATGGAGGTGCTCCTGTGGGAGGATGACCAGGAGGCCTGGTTCCTTTCCCTCTGGACCAGGGTGGGTCGAGGACAGCGAAAGCACGATCTGAACAAAGCCCTATGAGCTGGCTTTCTCTTCTCGGCTTTGGTCACAGAGACAGAACCCTGGAGGTCAGCCAGGTCCTTGGTTCGCTTTTCTGTTTCCCGGTAGATTCGGCAGTAGAGGATGGTCATGACAGAAACAGGGATGTAGAAGGCAGCAATGGCAGTGCCAAAAGTGATGGTGGGCTCAGAGAGAAACTGGATCTGGCACTCATCTGGTGGAACTGTCCGCTTCCCAACCAGGTACTGCCAGCAGAGAATTGCTGGAGCCCAGAGGATGAAGGAGATCAGCCAGGCCAAGCCAATCATAACGCCAGCCCTTTTTGGAGTACGCTTGGCCCGATACGTCAAGGGTCTTGTGATAGAAAAGTAACGGTCAAAACTGATCACCAGAAGGTTCATGACAGAAGCATTGCTGGCCACATAGTCCAGTGCAAGCCAAAGGTCACAAGCCAGACTCCCGAGAGCCCAGCGTCCCATGAGGATGTAGGTGGTGTAGAGGTTCATGGAGAAGATCCCAATGATGAGATCTGCACAGGCTAAGCTGAGCAGGTAATAGTTGTTCACTGTCTTGAGCTGGCTGTTGACTTTGAAGGAGATCATGACCAAGACATTGCCCACAATGGTGATCAGGCTTACCACAGCAGTCACAGCCGCAATGGTGATGACTTCCCACAAGCTGTGGCGTTCCAAAGGCTGGTGATTTACTGGGGTGCCATTGACGGTGGTTGCATTGTGGTAAGAGTCCCCTTCCATCCTGGGGCAAAAATTTTACATTAGAATTGTCTTAGGTTCTAGGCTGTTTTCTTTCAGCTCTTCTTGGCCAGCATCTGGAAGAGAGGGAAGCATATTAGCTCCAGACACCAGTATGACTTTCTTGTCCATCCGTTGTTTATAGTTTCTAACAGAATATTAAACGTGTCTGCACACATATGCAGAGCAAGATGCTGAAATCTCTAAAGTTTGATCACCTTTTTATAATGGCATCTTTTTGCTTTTTATAGTTACCCATGTCGAGTGCCCTTCTTATGCATGAGGTTGCTGCCCTCTTGTGGCAATTTTTTAAAGGGCTGGGAAGACGAGGGTGAAGGTAAAGGGAAAAAATGGATAGTTGAGAAGCAGCAAAGAGGGGAAAGCAGAGATGTTAAATCACCTTAGATTGTGATGACCGTAAGGGCGGAAACCCTATTTTTTTTAACATCCTGGCAATAAATACCTAAATTGTCATGCACTGGGGAAAAAGGGGTATCTATTCTATAGTCTCAGTCTCGATTATTAAACATTACTGAGGTGCTGTTGTGAGCCAAGACCATATTATACCACCTCTCCCTGCCCTAATGCACAAAGTCCAAGTGCAAACCTGGTTTTCATCTAGGGGGTTTTACATATGCCCCGGTTGCTAAAGATAAGGACCTTCCCTTTGTTCTTGGACTATTTGTAATACTATAGAATTGTTTTAGGTTATCATTTTTTCTGATTATAGAGTAATATATTCCTCATAAAAGTTCTAACAATGTCAAAATGTAAAACTTAGAAAGCAAAAGTCTCCTCTAATTCCATCTTGCAGAGGTAATCAATGCTAAAAGTTTAGTGTATATTTTGACATTTTCTCCTATGCATACACTAATAAATACTTAAATACAATTTACCCTATGCACATACTAATACATATTTTAAATGGGTGCCTTTGACTATTTACAATTTGAATTTTGTTTTTTACTCAACATCGGCAGGTGGCTCACGCCTGTAATCCCAGCACTTTGGGAGGCCGAGGCGAGTGGATCATGAGGTCAAGTGATCGACACCATCCTGGCCAACATGGTGAAACCCTGTCTCTACTAAAAATGCAAAAATTATCTGGGCATGGTGGCATGCACCTGTAGTCCCAGCTACTTGGGAGGCTGGAGCAGGAGAATTGCTTGAACCCAGAAGGTGGAGGTTGCAGTGAGCCCAGATTGTGTCACTGCACTCCAGCCTGGTGCCAGGTGACAGAGTGAGACTCTGTCTCAAAAACAACAACAACAACAACAACAACAACAAATCAATCATCACAGACAGCTTTTATATCAGTACATCTAGAGCTATCACTTTCATTGTAATGACTGTACATTATTTCACTTAATAGATGTACTATAATTAACCTGCTGTTGACAAATTTTAACTTTTAAAACTAAAAGGAGGCCGGGCACAGTGGCTTACATCTGTAATCCCAGCAATTTGGGAGGCTGAGGCAGGCGGATCACGAGGTGAAGAGATCGAGACTATCCTGGTCAACATGGTGAAACCCCATCTCTACTAAAAGTACAAAAATTAGCTAGGCAAGGTGGTGTGTGCCTGTAATCCCAGCTACTTGAGAGGGTGAGGCTAGAGCATAGTCTGAACCCAGGAGGCAGAAGTTGCAGTGAGCTGAGATTGTATCACTGCACTCCAGCCTAAGTGACAGAGCAAGACTCTGTCTCAAAACAAAACAAAACAAAACAAAAAACAACCTAAAAGGAAATTTTCCTTTTGTAGATTAAAAAATATATGTATATGATAAAGATTTCAGTGGGTACCAAAGGATAAATGGTAGAAATTAGGTTTCCTTCCCACCCCTGACCACCAAGCTTTCAAGCCCCTCTTTTCAGAGGTTACCACTGCTACTGTTTATTTTTCCTTCTAGAGATATATGTGCATACAACATATATTTGATGATATATGCAAATACCATCTTGACATGATAATGGGCAATAAAGGGAAGAAAATCTTTTTGAGGACCCATAAAATACTCCATGTGGGCAATACCTGGTCTGCCTATGGCCAGTCTTGACACTTTTTTCATAACTGACATAAAGATGACAAATTTGTGAAGGGCTACAGTTTTCTTGGCTTTTCTTTATATTTTCAGCTTAATTTTGAGTGTTTTCATAACACTTAAAATTCAATATGGAGTTGAGTTGATGATATTGTCTTGTATGGGAAACCAGATTCTCCCATCTTCCCCATCTTGCATGCTTCTTCACCTCCCAAACGCATGCAGACTAATTGACCTCTGAATACTCCTCTTCTTGGTCCCTCTCCATTCCTGTTGCTACCATTTGTTACCTTATACCTATAACTCCTCAGTGTTATCAACATTCTTGAACTTGTTGAAGCAAATTCTAAGGTTGCCAGGTCATTAGGTAGAGATTCCCCAGCATTTGGAAAGACCAAAATTACTCTACACTGGACAATTATCTAGGCAAATGCCATCACAGATTGTTTTCCAATGGTGAGATCTAAGCCACGCAGTGCAAAAAAGGGCCTGTGGAAATTCCTTTCTTCTTTATTCCTTCTTTTCTTCCTTCCTCTCCTGCCCCCCACCCCTTAATTATTTGAATGTTTATTATGTGACAGACTCTAGTGCTGAGGATACCATGGAACAGGCCAATGTCTCTGCTCTTAAGACACTAGTTGGGAATGTAAATAAATAAGCAGATAGAAAGAGCAGGGGTGCAGCCTGTCATAGGGGCACCATGAAGGACCTCCAACCTCATTGAGTGGACATGGGAAGCATCCTGAGGAAGAGATCTAAGAGTCGAGACTTGAAGAATGAATCAGCCATTGCAAGGCAGAAGGTGAGTGGAGGCTGGGGGTGGTAGTGCCAGAATGTTTCAGACAGGGAAGGGAAGAGCTTGTTTGTAAGCTCAGAGGCAAAAGAGGAGGAATGGAAAGAACGTAGCTGGAGACAAAGAAACCTGAGAAGTGAAAGGTGAAACTGGAGAGGCTGGCTGGAGAAGGATGGGCAGGAGAGGACCTGAGAGAAGAGTTAGCTTTCTGGGAGAGCTGTGTCAGCTATTTCCAGACTCCTCATTTGCTCTGAAGGTAGTCCCAACATCCAGGTTTTAGGGAGAATTAGTCTGGAGAGAAGTAGTAAAATGATCTGACCGCTTGCTGAATTTTTCCAGTCAATTCTACAAAATAAGAATACATGGTGTTTTGGAAGGATTTAATTTTTTCACTTAATTTTATTAGGTCATAAGCAATTTACAGAGGGTTCTGGGAATTTGGATGTATACATATTCCTTTGAACACATGTATAACCTGGGTACTTCTTTTTCATCCATTTCCTCATTTTAAAAAAGGAGGCCAGGCGCGGTGGCTCATGCCTATAATCCCAGCACTTTTGGAGGCCAAGGTGGGTGGATCACCTGAGGTCAGGAGTTCAAGATCAGCCTGGCCAATATGGTAAAACCCCATCTCTACTGAAAATGCAAAAATTAACTGGGTAGAGTGGTGCACACCTGTAAACCTAGTTACTTGGGAGGCTGAGGCATGAGTCGAGATCTCACCACTGCACTCCTGTCTGGGTGACAAAGCGAGACCCTGTCTCAAAAAATAAACAAAAAAAGGAAATTGGACTATGGGAACTAACATACCTACATTTCTATGACTATGCATGTTATATTGTGTCAAAAAAACAAAATTAAAACAAATGTAAGATCTCAGTTGACTTTATTTGTGATTCTAGAACCAAGCAATTCTTCATTCCGTGAAATTAATGTTCTAATGAGCTGAGCTGAAGAATTTGGCTTTATAGACAGAGAAGGCCTGAAGAAAGCAGAAGAAAAGAACAAGTAGTGTATTAGACAGAACAACAGACAATAACTGGCTAGTTAATATTAGGTTACTTCAGGCTACGCGTGTGTGCATGCATGTGCGTGTGTGTGTGTGTGTGTGTGTGTGTGTGTGTGTGTGTTAGAATTAAAGCAGAGAGACTTCCTTATCATGCTGATTGAAGATTTATAGTGGCCTGTTTGGGAAACTGGCTCTCTTTCTCTTCTGATTTCTCAGGTCACATAACAGTTTGGTTAGGGTTGGTAACTTGGAACTTTAGCATGGGTGTCTCCATTTTTATTTTTATTCTGGTTTGTTGGAGCCTAGCTCAAGAGCTTAGTCCAAAACAATGACCTCCTATAATTTTTAAAAAATCAATAGTGTGATGGTTAATTTTATGTGTCTCCTTGACTAGGCCACAGTACCCAGTTGTTTTGTCAAACACCAGTCTAGATATTGCTGTGAAGGTGTTTTCAGATATGATTCACACTGAAATCAGTAGAATTTAAGTAAAGAAAATTACCTACCGTAATGTCAGTAGATGTCATTCAATCATTTGAAGGCCTTAAGGGAAGACTGAGGTGGCAAATGAAAAGAGCAAGGAATTCTGTCACCAAATTGCCTTAGAATTCAAGACAGTAACATCAATTCCCGTTGGATTTTCCAGTTTGCCTACAGATTTCAGACTTGCCAGCCCCTACAATCATGTGGCCCAATCCCTTAAAATAAAAATAAATCTCTGTCTCTTTGATAAATGGAATAAGGTCTTTGATAAAAGGGAAAGGAAAATAATTTACAGTGGTAATATCACCTCACAATCATAAAACAATTTGGCATTGGTCACTCTCAGATTCAAAACCTAGTACCATTATTTACTGTATGGCATTAATTAATTATTTAGAAACAATGTCTTACTCTATCACCCAGGCTGGAGGACAGTGTCACCATCATAGTTTACTGAAGCTGGAACCCCTGGCTTCAAGTAATCCTCCTGCCTCATCCTCCCAAGTAGCTGGGACTCTGAGTATGGATCACCACATATAGCTCCAACTTACTATCTGACCTTGCGCACATTACTTAACCTGAGTCTCAGATTTTAAACTCTGAAGTGGAGATAAAAAGAGTGTTTACCTCGTAGGATTAAGTATTAAAGTTTTTTTCCCAACTTTTATCCTAAGTTCAGGGATACATGGGCAGGAGGTGCAGGTTTGTTACACAGGTAAATGAGATAATCCATGTTGTATTTAGCCAGAGACTGACACAGTGGAATGTTTACTACAAAGTAGCAATCCAGCAGCAAGAGCATCAAAATGACTCTTTCCCTGGTAGGAATGAGCCTGAGGCATGGCTATTAAGGGATAAGGTGAGATAATAAGGCAATATTTTCATGACCACACACTGGCTCTTTTAGGTGATTCATGGTGCTAATGCTGGATTGCAGTGGTGTGATCATAATTCACTGCAACCTCAACCTCTTGGGCTCAAGGGATCCTCTCACATTTTATTTATTTATTTGTATTTATTTATTTTTTTTGAGACGGTGTTTTGCTCTGTTGCCCAGGCTGGAGTGCTCCTAGATTTGTTTTTTAAATTATTTTTCTTGTCTCTGTGTCCTTCAGTTCAGCTCTGATCTTAGTTATTTCTTGCCATCTTCTAGCTTTGGAATTTGCTCTTGATTCTCTAGTTTTTGTTGCTGTTGTTGTTGTTTTGTTGTTGTTGTTGTGATGTTAGGTTTTTAACTTGAGATCTTTCTAGCTTTTTGATATGGGCATTTAGTGCTATAAATTTCCCTCTTAGCACTGCTTTAGCCAAATCCCAGAGAGTCTGGTACTTTGTCTGTTTCATTAGTTTCAAAGAACTTTTTGATTTCTCTCTTAATTTCATTATTTGCCCAAGTCAGGAGTAGGTTGCTCAATTTCCATGTAGTTGTGTGGTTGTGAGAGACTGTTATAGATTTCACTTCTTTTGTATTTGCTGAGGAGTGTTTTACTTCTGATTATGTAATCAGTTTTAGAGTAAGTTTTGTGTGGTGATGAGAAGAATGCTTATTCTGTTGTTTCGGGGTGGAGAGTTCTGTAAATGTCTATCAGGTCTGCTTACTTTAGAACTGAATTCAGATCCTGAATATCTTTGTTAATTTTCTCTCTCAATACTCTTGTCAGGGGGTGTTAAAGTCTCCCACTATTATTGTGTGGGAGTCTGAGTCTCCTTGTACACCTCTAAGAACTTGTTTTACGAATCTGGGTGCTCCTGTATTGGGTGCATATATATTTAGGATAGCTCTTTTTGTTGAATTGAACCCTTTACCATTATGTAATACCCTTCTTTGTCTTTTTGATCTTTGTTGGTTTAAAATCTGTTTTGTCAAAAGCTAGGATTGCAACCCCTACTTTTTTCTGTTTTCCATTTGTTTGGGAAATTTTCCTCCAGCTTGACATTTTGTGTCTTTTAATTGGGGCATTTAGCCTATATACATTTAAGATTAGTATCCTTACATGTGAATTTGATCCTGTCATCATGATGCTAGCTAGTTATTTTGCAGACTTTTTTATGTGGTTGCTTTATAGTGTCACTGGTCTGTGTACTTCAGTGTGTTTTTGTAGTGTCTGGTAACAGGTTTTGCTTTCCATATTTAGTGCTTAATATGGGAGCTATGTTGAAGAGGAGTGGTGAGAGAGGGCATCCTTGTCTTGTGCTGGTTTTCATGGGGAATGCTTCCAGCTTTTGTCTATTTGGTATGATAGTGGCTGTAAGTCTGTCACATGTGGCTTTTATTATTTTGAGGTATATTTTTTTCAATACCTAGTTTATTCAGAGTTTTTAACATGAAGGGATATTAAATTTTATCAAAAGCTTTTCTGCATCTGTGGAGATAATCATGTGTTTTTTTGTCTTTAGTTCTGTTTATGTGATGAAGTACATTTATTGATTTGCATAGATGAACCAAACTTGCATCCCAGGGATGAAGCCAACTTGATCATGGTGGATAAGTTTTTGATGTGCTGCTGGATTTTGTTTGCCAGTATTTTATTGAGAATTTTTGCATTAATGTTCATCAAAGATGTTGGCCTGAAGTTTTCTTTTTTTGTTGTATCTCTGCCAGGCTTTGGTATCAGGATGATGCTGGCTACATAGAAAGAGTCAGGGAGGAGTCCCTCCTTTTCAACTTTTTCAAATAGTTTCAGTAGGAGTGGTACCAGCTCTTTGTACCTCTGGTAGAATTCTGCTGTAAATCTGTCTGGTCCTGGGTTTTCTTTTTTTGGTTGGTAGGCTATTTATTATTGCCTCAATTTCAGAACTCATTATTGGTCTATTCAGGGATTCAGTTTCTTCTTGGTTCAGGCTTGGGAGGGTGTATGTGTTCAAGAATTTATTTATTTCTTCTAGATTTTCTAGTTTATGTGCATAGAGCTGTTTATAGTATTCTCTGCTGAGACTCCGCACAGCTCTGCGTGATGGACCTAAGGCCCTGGTGGCATGCATGGGCTTATAAGAGGGTCTCCTATTTCATAGGCTGCAAAGATCTGTGGTAGAAGTGTGGTTTCCTGGGTGGGGTTGCACAATCACTCACTGCTGCCATTGGCTGGCAGTGGGGGTTCCTTTAGCTCTGTGCCGCTCCCAGCTGGACCGTCGCCCCACCCTAATTTTCTTTGTTTACTGTGGGTTGTTTGCCTCATCAGTCCCAATGCGAGAGCCTGGATATTTCAGTTGAATATGCTGTATTTGCTCACACCTTTCATTCCTCTCCATGAGTGCTGTGGACTGCAGCTGCTTCTAATCGGCTGTCTTGGCCATATTTCACAATTCCACATTTCTGAAAAGCTCCTGAGTATTCTTGATGCTACTGATCCATGCACCATATTTTAAGTTGCAAGGTTGAGAATGATTTCCTAAGTTCCTAGAAAAGGGGAGTGATTGCTCACGAAGGGGCTGTTAAATCGGAATTTTCCAACTGCAATGTGCAATAACATTTGAACCCCCCACCGCCTTCCAAAAATCATTTGAGTTAAAAAAATTTGTCCTGTTTGAAATTAATACAACTAGCCTTTAGAGTTTCTCTGCCTTCTCTTTTCCCCATTTTTTTCCTGCCTCACTTTCTGGGAGAATGATTTTTCCCGATTCCTAGGCTGCTGGACAGATCTTTCCACAAAGGGACATAAGGTAGGTTCCATGGCTGATGGATTGATTTCTTTTTTTAGATGATAGTTGAGTTTGAAAACTGAGTTTCCAGCCTGAATATTTTCCACAATAAACTTCTTCAATCACTGATTGTGTTTATGAAGGGGTAACTTATTGTGTTTATGAAGGGGGAAGTTGCAGAAGCAAATTAAGTATAAGTGTTTATCTGGGAGTGTGGATCCTTTTGAGCTCTTCTCTGATTACTCAAACTTTCCAAGTTCCCATTTTTCATCCTACCATCTAGATTATGTTTATTTTTAGGGTACCAGCATTAAGCGAGAGCAGTTATCATCCCAGGTTTATTTTCTACCACTACATAAGACAAAGACTCTCACAGAAATAAAATCCTCTGTGTTTCTAACCTTGGCCGATTATTTCTTATTCTTTGCTGTCAATACATTACAAATGAAGCAAAGCAACATAAAAATCAAAGAAGGTAACCTCGTGTACCAAATGAATTCCTTTTCTTGTCAAGTTGCCTTGCCAACTTTTGAGGCTTTGCCTAAGGTGAGCTTAGGCCTTGCTTTTCTGAAACACCTTTTTTTTTTCTGAGAAGCTTTATGCCTGAACCTGTCTTTGCTACTCTTGATTGTTTCTATAGCAACTACAATGGAAAACTTTAATGGCATCTACAATCCAATGATATTGGGACATCATGATAACCAGCTCATATTGTTCTATAGAATATTGAGTGGCTCTTTCCCTCCTTCCTTTTCAAGGACAAATCAAGACAAAGTAGACTTAAAGCACATGGGGTACCACTGTGTTAGATATGAGGAAGGACTTCCAGTGAAGGAATGTGTGAATGAATAAAGGACATTCTGGACTTGCAGTTTTTGGTGAATATTTTAAAGTAAGCTATATCTAACTCCTTTTGATTGGTAGGATCAAAATGCTGACTGAAGATAAGGTGCTGATTAACTTCTTAATATCTCTGAAGCAATAATATCCAGAGCAGGATTTCAATGTGACATGTTCTTGAAAACATACTGGTGTTCACCGTTGTGCTAGCTGCTGTGGGGCATATAAGAGAGATATACGTAGTCCTTGAACTGAAAGGTTTCATCTTTACAGATCTAAGGAAAAGAGAATGTAAGAATAAAGTTGAGCTTTTAGACCAAATTCAGGTGACAGAGAGGTCTGTTACTGAAGACATTAAATTTCTGTATTGTTACAGGAAAGCAATAGGTGGAATTGCTTTACATGAAGGCATCAACTGGACCCATTTAATGCATACAATGCCCACCCCTGCCACAGCTATGGGGTTGGCTAGGTGGGTCCCCTTCTGTTGGGAGAGTACTGTCTTGTTATTCCAGAGTACTGGGAAAATATTACCATTTTCTATGTGTATCATGACATGAAAAAGTCTAGGAAGTATTGCCATAAACAAAGTTACGTGAGAATCTGGAAGTACAGAAGCCCTTGACTGTTGCCCAACTCTTCCCCTCAAACCTAGGCCAAGGATTATATTTATCTTTGAATTCCTAAGGGTAGTGTATTGTTCTGGAAGCAACAACGTTTCAAGGAGGAAGGAATAATCAGCTGTATCAAATAAGGCTGATAGATCAAGTAAGATTAGGTTGGAGACCTGACCACTGGATTTAGTTACATGGAGATCACAGTGAAAGTTGGTGAGTTGTTTTGGTGAAGTGGTGGGAACAAAAGCCTTGAGGAGTGGATGAAATAGTGAATGGAAGGAGAATTGGAGACAGTGCTATAGATGACTCTTCTGAGGAACTCTGCTATAAAAGGAAGTAGAGAAATGAAGCAGAAAGTGGAATAGGGTGTAGGGCCAAGTTTTTTTTGTTTTTGTTTTTTTTTTAATCTTTATTTTTGAGACAGAGTCTTGCTCTGCTGCCAGGCTGGTGTGACCTCGGCTCACTGCAACTTCTGCCTCCTGTGTTCAAGCAATTCCCCTGCCTCAGCCTCCCGAGTAGCTGGGACTACAGGCATGCACCACCACACCCGGCTAATTTTCTGTAATTTAGTAGAGATGAGGCTTCACCATGTTGGCCAGGATGGTCTTGATCTACTGACTTTGTGGTCTGCCCACCTCGACCTCCCAAAGTGCTGGGATGATAGGCATGAGCCACCGTGCGTGGCCTTCATTTTTTTTAAAGGTAAAAATATAGCATGCTTGGATGCTAATGTGAATGATTCGTTAGAAGGTAAAAATGATGTTCTGCACATGGACACAGAAAGGGGAGTACTAAACACTGGGGTCTATTCGGGGGAAAAGGGGAGGGCCAGTGGGAGGGGGAGGTGGGGAGGGATAGCCTGGGGAGAAATGCCAAATGTGGGTGAAGGGGAAAAGAAAAGCAAAGCACACTGCCATGTGTGTACCTACGCAACTGTCTTGCATGCTCTGCTCATGTACCCCAAAACCTATAATCCAATAAAAAATTAAAAAAAAAAAATGATGTTCTGGCGAGAGTGGGAGCATCTGCTGGAGAGATGTCCCCAAGTAGGTGAGCACAGATAAGATCTAGTGCAGTAATAGAGGCCTCATCTTGGACTGGGGCAGAGACCCCTCTACACTAACAGGAAGGAAGGCAGGAAACATAGGTACAGATACAGGTAGGCTGGGAGTTGTAGCAATAGCAACACTGGAAATTCCTGGTTGCTTCCATTTCTTCATGAAATAGGAAAGTCAGCAGCTCAGAATGAGGGTGGAAGGAGAGAGAAGATATTGTCTTGTATTCTGTATTTTAGGAGTTTGCTCCTTTCATTTTCAGTTCTCTAATCATGACTCCAGCCCTTCAAGTCAAAGTACTCTTATGACCTGATAAGCTCTTCACTTTCCCTTTTCTCCACCAGAGTACAGGTTGTGAATTCTGGGCAGAAAGAATAGCTCATGCCAGAGTCCCTCCGCTGGAGCTTGTGAGCACCCCTCAGTAGTAGTAGATAGAGCTGTTCAAAACAACACAGTAAATAAAGACATCTTTCTGGCCTGTAGCAGTGTTATCCTGGAAGTTACTTAACATCAGTTTTTGATCCCTCTCTGTCTGTAAAATGTGGACAACACTAGCTTACCTCATAGGGCAGCTTATTAGTCTCAAATGAAGTTATATGAGAAGTATATAGAATAGTGTTTGGTGCATATAAGTGTTACTATTTTTAAGACTGTTTCTCTGGAGTTCAATAGTTCCCTCTGCTTGGAAGGCTCCCCTACACCCATTTACCAACCAGGCAAACTCCTACTCAATCATTAGGCTTTAGCTCATCGTCTATTTCTCATGAAGCCTTGGGTAACCCATTTAAACATAATTAAACTTTTCTTCTTTGGGCCTTGACCTTGAATCTCTCACTGCACTTGGCAACACTGTACTGTACTGTAATCATCTGCTCACAGGACTAGATTATCTTCCTTGTGGGCAGTGAGCTACATGAGGACAGGGGCAAGGTCTTTTTTTTTTAATTTCAGGACATAGCACTGTGCCTGATGCAGAGTAGACAACTAGAAGCAATGAAAAGTATTAACTATGTATGGATATAGGAAAGAACCAGAAAGTACTGAGAGAGAAGAAAACACTTGTTCTGCTACACTGACATTTTAGCCCTTGCTTTCATTATTTTCATGTGGTTTCAGTACCAAGTTAAAAACTGCTTCCATCCGTGTAACCAACTGTCCCCCTCCCTTTTTTCTCCTTGGTCCAAAGAAGGGACTGGAGTGAGACTGCCTTAGAATGTCAGTTCCACCACTACCTAGTTGTTCACTTCAGACAAGTTTTTTTTTAACCGTTCTAAGGCTGTTACCTTCACCTGCAGAATAAAGGTAACAGTAGTCCCTACCTCACAGAGCTGTTATGAGAATGAAGTACTCATGTGCTCAATAAATGTGAGCTACAGTAGTAATTTCTACAGAAATTCTGAGAACATTTAAGCCCCTTCTAGCCATCTCCCAGTGTGCACTGCTCTCTCCCAGGTGCTGCATTCTGCCTCTCACCAAACACACACACTGTTTTTACATCCACACTTCTGAACCCTGACTTCGGTATAGTTTTAAAATGATACATATTCATTCCTGAAAATTAAAATGGAAGAAAAAAATTAACTCACTGGAAATCTCGGCACAGTTAACCACTAACATTTTTGAGTCTATTATTTGTTTAAACCTTTATGTGAATGCACACATTTAAACATTTTTCCCCCAAAAGTCCGTATTATACAAATTCTAAGACCCGTCCTTGCACTTTCCATGGTCCCCTCCACCTATCTCTGAGGCCTTGAGAACCCCACCCCGCCACCAATGCAGACCCCCACCACTCCCAGCTCCCACCAGTCTGGCCTTCCCGCAGTCCCAGTTCCGGTCCCACCTGCGGGACCTCGGCCGCGCCGCCCTGCCCCGCCCCGCCGCGGCCGGCCTCCATCCCCGGCCCAGCACCCCGTGGCCACCGGGCGCCGACCGCTCGCGGCTCCTCCGTGCGGCCCGCTTCCGGTAGGGCCGGGGAGTCTCCGCTGCGGCTCGGCTCCCTCGTGCTCAGCACTGCCAGTGGCGGTCAGATGCAGGCGGAGCTCGGAGGTCGGGGAGGCCGCGGGCGGCGGCCCGGCCGCGATAGGCCCGGCAGAGACCGCCACAGCGAGCGACCAGGAGCCGCAGCGGCGGTAGCCAGAGGTGGCGGCGGCGGGGACGGAGGCGGCCGCCGGGGCCGTGGCCGGGGCTTCCGCGGCGCTCGCGGAGGCCGAGGAGGAAGAGGCGCCCCGCGAGGCGGTCGCCGGGAGCCGGGAGGCCAGGGTGCCGGGGCCAGCGCGCCGGTAAGGGGCGACGGCTGGTGGGGCCGGACGGCGTGGAATTCGGGCAAATGGGGTAGGGGCAGCTAGTCAAGAGCCGCCAGCGACCGTGCCAGGCGCGCGCCAGAGTGGCGGCGGCGGCGGCGCATGCGCGGGACCGGCGGAAGGTGGCGGGGGCGCGCTTGTTTTGTGAGCTTGGCGTTCCTGGCGGCCTCCGGTCCCTGCTGGCGCTAGACGGCAGAGGTCGGAGGGCTTTCTAGCCTGCCCCAGGGTCGGGGTTAGGAACCCAGAGACCAAGGCCTTGTGTTGGGGCTGCAAGTCTCGGCTGCCCGTGGGGCCGGCTGGGATGTCTGCACGATTAACCACTGTGGGACTGAGGCGCAGCCAGGGCGTGGTCTCTCGGTGCCGAGGCCTTGGCAGCCTTACTACAGGACGCTCCTGTTAACTGGGAGGGAAGGGAATTTTTGGTCTTTTTTGTTTACTGTCTGTACAGTGCCTAGTACACAGTAGGCGCATAATAAAAACAGTTTGTTGAATGAAAGAACGACCCGTGCGACTGGACTCTAGTATTTGGGGGCGGGATCAGATGCATATTTCTTTGTAATATCGTAATTCTCTTTTATTACACCTATACGTGTAGCAATCAGGGACCACTGTCCTTCGTCGTTTTTAATTTTCAACTTATAAATGTTTGAGCAGTCAAATTATGAGTTTATATAGCAATATCATCAGTCTTATTGACACATTCATAGAAAGTTTTCAGAGATTGGAGCAGGGGTTGATATATATGGGGGCAAACTCAATCATATCTCAGCTAAGGAAGTTGGAGGACTGCCTTTTTATGAGCTGTTCTGTTAACATCTATAGGACAAGACCATCTTTATATTCTAAATTCTTATGCACACAGATTTAAAAAATTCTTTTTTGAATGAGGCCAAATTTGCTATTACTGAAATATTTACATCTTAAGGGCACAGCAGATAAGATATCCCTAAAGAGAGTAATTGTATACAATACAAAGCTGGGAAAAAAATTATAAAACTTTAAATGTAACAAACTTAAGTCTTGTTCGGATTAAGGTAGGTAATAGGCAAAACTTGAATGAGATATAAAAACATTTTTGGGTCAGTTTACCTAGTATTTGAGGAAGGTAATGCCAGAAACTATAGACCAACCTAGTGCCGACTTTGTATCACATTTTGTTCTTATATCTGTATTTTATATATATGTAATATGTACATAATGTAGAATTATGTAATACAATAGTATATAATAAACACAGTGTATTATATAATATATATAATAATTTTTATTTTTATAGGTTAATTGACTAAGCTTTCACAGATAGTAGCAGAGCTGGGATTTATACCAAGCTGGCTTGAATCAACTATATTTTATCTGTTACTTTTTTGTGAAACAGTCACTTTGCCGAGAACAAAGTAGACAATCCTTGGCTGCAGAGATCCTGCTTTAAGAGTAATTGTAGTAATGATACCTTTGGTATTAACTATGGTGTCTGGCACACAGGACTTTACTAAGTGTCTTTAAGTTGAATTGAGTGAGTGAAGGTGCTTCTGTTTTGTTAATCTCTGTTGAGTTAAATTGGGTGAAATGATGGTATATCATTAAAGAAAGAATAACCCAAGACTTTAAAAAATTTAAGCTAGTATTGTAACGTTCTGTTAAAAGTTTAGGCTTTTATCTTTTGTCGAGTTGGTCTTATGCCTTAATCATCATGTTTTCAGTCAAAGCTGGAGGAAGGGATGTTGGGCAGATTATTCCTTAATTTTGGTTTGGATTGGTGATCTCTAAGTTCCTTCCATTTCTCAGATTCTGAAGTACTGTTTGCATTTAGTCTTGCTAGGATACCATTTCTGGTGCTTAATGATTACATGAGACAAGATTGACTTTCCTGAATCTTTCTCGTTCTCATACCCCATGGTGCATTTGTACCCCAAGGAGAGAGTAGTTGAAATGATCAGAAGAAAAAAAAAAAATCGTAATAGACTCTCAGCCATGTAAGGACCAGTTGTCCACCTTCAGAAACCAGTATTGTTTACACCTTTGCTTTCTAGTTTGGACCACTGCATGTAAATGGAAAACAAAATCAAACTAACCAACTTTTAGATAGCTATGTAATACTCCAAGGTAACTTACTTGAGTACGAATTTGAGTACACCTCTTCTTAGTCTCTTGCTCTTATATCATTCCTTGTGAAAATGGTCTGAGCTCTAAACTTACTGATTATGGGAATGCATAATTATCTTCACAGAATGCTCACTAGAAGCATTACTGTACTAGACATAATCGTTAAAAAAAAAAAAAACTGGCTGGGTGTGCTAGCTCACACTTTTAATCCCAGCACTTTAGCGGGGCTGAGGCGGGTGGATCACTTGAGTCCAGGAGTTCAAGACCAGATTGGGCAACATAATGAGACTCCCCATCTCTATAAAAAAATATAAAAATTGCCAAGTGTGGTGGGGTGCATCTGTAGTCCCTGCTACAAGGGAGGCTGAAGCAGGAGGATTGTTTGAATCCTGGAGGCAAAGGCTGCAGTGAGCTGTGATTGTGCCACTGCACTCCAGCCTGGCTGATAGAGTGAGACTCTGTCTCAAATAACTAACTTACTAACTAAATAAACAACCGCTCAACCCCACCCCTCTCCTCCAGCCCCCAATACTAGGATTCTTTAGTATTTATCTTTGTGATGAGCTGTTAGCAGAGAGGAAGACAAGGCCTGTTGGCAGTAGTTGCAGTTTTTTTTCTTTTTCTTTCCTGTATAAATAACAGTAATTCACATTTGTTGAGCACTTAATATGAGATGAAACGGCTGACGCACCATTAAATAACTCAAAGTTAGGAGAGGTGAAATAACTTTTTAATATCACTCAACCAGAAAATTGCTGAGCCTGGATTTCACCCCAGCATTTTCACTCCAGAGCCTGTTCTTTCAACTGCTGCTCTAAAATGCCCTGGAACTTTGAGATTTGAAAAAGGGATGTGTGGAGGACTGTTGAGTGATTCCTTCACATGCTTGTTTTTTTTTTTTTTTTGGCAACTGATGTTTTAGTATGGTTATAAGGTTTTAAGGTAATATTGATACCATCTTCAATTATTGTGGGTATTAGCAGACCTTTGCTTTCTTCTTCTTTTTTTTTTTGAGACAGAGTTTCGCTCTTGTTACCCAGGCTGGAGTGCAATGGCGTGATCTCGGCTCACCGCAACCTCCACCTCCTGGGTTCAGGCAGTTCTCCTGCCTCAGCCTCCTGAGTAGCTGGGATTACAGGCATGCGCCACCATGCCCAGCTAATTTTTTGCATTTTTAGTAGAGACAGGGTTTCACCAGATTAACCAGGATTGTCTCGATCTGTTGACCTCGTGATCCACCCGCCTCGGCCTCCCAAAGTGCTGGGATTACAGGCTTGAGCCACAGCGCCCGGCCCCTGCTTTCTTGCTTCATGTTTACATTGCAGCTTTTCATATTCCTTTTAAAATGACTTATGTTCAATAAAAGATGAGACAGCTGTTTATAGCTATACTAAAAAGTAGAATCTGGAGATGATTTATTCTGATCAAACTTTTCTTTGTAAGTAAAGCCTGAGTAGTAATTAATACCAGATGCCTTTGACATTTTCATTTCCCTTGGTAAAAGGAAAATCTCTAATTTTCTGTTCAAGTTTAGTGGGAACCTGGAAGGAAGAAATGTCAGTCAGTTACAGGCAGGTGTCTAAGGCACTTGCGCCTTTATTGTTGCTGAAAGGAGCCACCAGCAACATGTCAGCCAGCTAGAGACTGAGAGCCTGTAAAAGCTCAAACTGAAATGACAGCCTCTAGACTCTATTTTCCTTGAAAATCTTGAAGCTTTCTGGAAAAAATTTGGTTAGAAACTTCACGTGCTTAAGTGTCCCAACAGAAGATTGCTTCAAGATTAGCTCTTGGTAATCCATGAAATTGACCTCCTCTCCTCATGCTACAAACAAAATTGCTCACAACTGTAATTATTTTGGCATCCTTATCCTTATTAACATATTCTGTTTTTTAAGTTGCTTTTCTCACTGACCATTATTTCACTTACATATTTTCAATATCAACACAGACAACTGAACTTTTTTGCTTGTAAATTCTGCCTAAAAAATTTTGGGAAACCATGTGCAATGTACTTTAAAGTTTATATCTAACACATTTTTATCAATGGATCAGAGAATTTCAAAATATAAAATTTCCAAACATATTGTATAGATTGACTTTTAAAATAAAACTGTCACACAACTTTTATATATTGTTTCTTTTTCTTTTTTAAAGAAACTGGGTCTCACTTTGTTGCTCAGGCTGGAGTGCTTCCTTCAACTCCTGTACTCAAGGGATCCTCCCACATCAGCCACCTGAATAGGTGGGAGTATAGCTGTGAACCACCATGCCCAGCTAATATTTTTATATTTTGTAGAGATGGTCTCGCCATCTTGCTCAGGCTGGTCTCAAACTCCTGGGCTCAAGCAGTCCTCCCGCCTCAGCTACTCAAAGTGCTGGGATTACAATTTGGATGGATTTTAAATAGTAAAGTGATTTGATATTTGCCTTTATCCATTTAAAAAATCACATTAATAAACTCTTTAGTGGTGTGAAGATTTCCATTGTTTCTTATTCTTTTTTACTTGTATTTTAATTCCCATCTCCTACAGAACTTTATTCAACAGAATACATTTTCATAGTTGAAAATCTTTTAGTGGTTGCCATTTCATGTTTTCCTGTAATAAAGGTTGAATTATGAAATGTTATGTAACCTTAAAGGCTTGAGTGCTATTTTTTCTTTTAGATTGAATTAAGATTATATTGATTAATAGTTATTTTGATTTGCAGTTGTTAAACATAAAGGTAAAACTTTATTGTAAATGAATCTCATTTTCCCTAATGAGCTTAAGTATCCGTGGATAAATATTACTTATTGCCTGCCCTAGACAGGATTTAGTGTCAATTCTTTTCTCAATTTTTGATTTTATAGATGTAAACACTGAGAAACATTGTTCACATAAATAGGTAGATGGGAATATTGGAGTTTTGCCATGTAAATATCACCCAGTTCATTAAATATCTTTTTATTTATATGCCAAAATAATTATTTTAGAAGTATTTTAAGAATCTGTCAAGTGATCACTGTATTAGGTTCTCCATCACTTTGGTTGAAAGCAAAGAATTGGAACTACCTGATTTGCAAAGGACATGTTATACTTCCTCAACATCTATATTTAAAATTGGGACTTGGGGAATACAGCCAGATTGAGAAAGGCTGAGAAGGAATTGTGCTGTCTTCAGGTGCCTTCTAAGGTAGACTGCTTTTGGGAAGACTGTGGGTCTTGAATATCTGAGAGTTTATTCTCTGAAAAACATAACCGCTCTTACACTCCTTGGAAAAATTGAACCACCAGGTATTTGAACATTCCATTTTGAGGACAGCTAAGATCATAGCACCTTTGTTTCTTAGTGAGTTAGTTCATTGCATAAATTAATTCAGAGCTTTTTTGTTTTCTGGCTATCCATCATTTGTGAAATATGGTTTCCAAGTTTGGTCATTCTTTTTTTTTTTTTGAGACAGAGTCTTGTTCTTTCACCCAGGCTGGAGTACGGTGGCCTGATCTCAGTTTACTGCAACCTCCGCCTCCTGGGTTCAAGTGATTTTCCTGTCTCAGCTTCCTGAGTAGCTGGGATTACAAGGTGCGTATCACCATGCCCAGCTAATTTTTGTTTTTTTAGTTGTGACAGGGTTTCACCATGTTGGTCAGGCTTGTCTTGACCTCGGCCTCCCAAAGTGCTGGGATTACAGGCGAGAGCCACCACGCCTGGCCTTTCTGAGCTATTTAAAATTTTGTTTAGTTACTGTGAGCATGTATTACTTTCTTTCATGATCAAAGAAACAAGTTAAACAATAAATGAAATTAACTAAAACCAGCTACTTCTTCAGAATAGATCCTAAAAGAAATCCTCACAGTTAAATGATTATCTGAACATACCTGTGAAGGAGGAAGGTGGTGTTAAATGTAGTTTTGCCGTGAAGAAATAGCAATTGGGTAGATTTTGGCTTTTTTCAGTACAGCCTAATAGTTGGTAGTGGGATTCGTAGTCGAACTTGAGGTTACTGATTTCTAGGAGGAGATTTAGTTTGTCATTATTGAATGATGAAAACAATTAATTGTACTTTTTTTTCTCTGCGATAACTATTATTTACAGACTAATTTTCATGCTTTCCTTTCAGGCATGTATACCTTTCATTTCTATTAATAACATTGCAAAATGGTTTGGCTATGTTGAAAGGTAGTTCATCATTTAGATTTGTTGACTTAAGCTTTTCTGGTTTATTCAATATATATCTTATTACCCTTCGAGATATTTAAAGGTGGGGTAATAAAATGTGGAGATGGGAATTTAGGGTTCCTACCAAATAACTTAGAAATAGAAGTCTCTGCCTGGGAGTCTAAAGTCCAGGGATGTGGCTTCACCACAGTATGCTGCCAAAGCTGAAAAGCTCTACTCCCATTTCTAAAATTATGGTTCTTTAAACCCCAGGGCTTCTAAGCTGCTGTGTGCTGTTAAAAAGACTCGGGTCTTTTCTATCTTATATGCCTGCCTTCTCAATTTCTTTTTCTTTCTAAATTTGGGACATCTTAATATTAATTCATTCTTATTCTCTCTTTTACTTATAAAACATTTTGATGTGAAAAGCCCTTAAGAGACTACTCAGTTTTCGAATGGCATCATTATAGTTTATAATCAATGAAATAATCCTTGTAGGTTTTTTTTTTTTGATACAAGTTCTCATTCTGTCTCCCAGGCTGGAGTGCAGTGGTATGATCTTGGCTTACTGCAACCTCCACCTCCTGGGTTCAAGTGATTCTCCTGCCTCAGCCTCCCCAGTAGCTGGGATTACAGGTGCCCACCATAATGCCCAGCTAATTTTTTATATTTTTAGTAGAGACAAGGTATCACCTTGTTGACCAGGCTAGTCTCGAACTCTTGACCTCCAGTGATCCTCCCACCTTGGCTTCCCAAAACACTGGGATTACAGGTGTGAGACACTGTGCCCGGCTGTAGTTTTTTTATATTTTACTTTCAGATTTGCTCTGTAAGTACATATAATTGATGTGCAGCTAGCTTAAAAGTGACCGTGAGACCAGGTGCAGTGGCTCGTGCCTGTAATCCCAGCACTTTGGGAGGCCAAGGTGGGCAGATCACTTGAGGTCAGGAGTTCAAAACCAGCCTGGCCAAAATGTTGAAACCCTGTCTCTTCTAAAAGTACAAAAATTAGCTGGGCATGGTGGTGCACACCTGCGTCTCAGCTACTTGGGAGGCTGAGGCAGAATAATTGCTTGAACCCAGGAGGTGGAGGTTGCAGTGATCCGAGATGGTGCCACTGCAGTCCCTCCTGGGCAACAGAGCAAGACTCTGCCTCAAAAAAAAAAAAAGTTCTGATTAAAGGAGTTTTTATTTTATTACTTTTTAAAGAAGTGAATACTGGAGTTGAAAGCACATGTATAGGTGCTGTTGGGCCTAACCAAATAAAGGACAATTGATTCATCTGTCAAATGAAGGTTGAGCTAGATATATTATCTTCACAGCCCTTTTCCAGTTCCAAAACAACAATGAAAAGAAAATTCCAGGCCAGTCCTGGATATCATCTGCTGCATAGAACATGTTTGCTTGCAGCTGAAATTAAACCAGTACCAAAGCACAGTTTTAGCACTGAACGGCAGGTGGGGTGAGCAGCCCAACATGTTTCCAAATACAAGTACCATTCCTATCATTCTTCAGCCACTGAACGACCATGGAATGCTTGCAAAGCTCACTCAGTATATTTAAACCTTAGCCAAGTAGATTCAAACAACAGCAATAGAGTCTTGATAGTGATTATAATACTTGATTACTCAGTTTGACTGCTTCCAGAATTGTTACTATTATTTCAAAACAGACTGGAAAAGTTTGAGAAATGATATTCATTTCTCATTCTCTTCTCTGTTTTTCCTCCTCATGTTTTATTAGATTATCAAGTACATTCTTATTCGTAGAGATAGAAAGACTGGGAATCAGAGAAAAAAGTTATAGAGGAAAATCTTTTGATGATGGACCTTTTTTTTTTTTTTTTTTTTTGAGACAGAGTCTCACTCTGTCACCAGGCTGGAGTGCAGTGGCTGGAGTAGCTGGGAATCCAGGCAGGTGCTCCCACGCCCAGCTATTTTTTTTTTTTTTTTTTTTTGTATTTTTGGTAGAGATAGGGTTTCACCATGTTGGCCAGGTTTGTCTCAAACTCCTGACCTCAGGTGATCTGCCCACCTCAGCCTCCCAAATTGCTGCAATTACAGGCATAAGCCACTGCTCCTGGCCGATGACGGACTTCTAAATCTTTTGGATATGTGAGGCATTGTCTCTGATTGATCACCAACATATATCATGGCCAAGGATAATTAGCAAATCTGTAAGCTTAATGTGATGTTTAGTGTTTTGTCTTTTACATAGGTTTTTCTAGATGAAAATGTTTACTGAAACTGGTAGTATAAACAATTGCAGTCTGGCATGTATTATCAGATTTATGAAATTTCAATATAATTTCATTTATTACTGAGCATTAATGGCTTAGAGTCAAAGTAGAGCTTATGTCTACAGAATAAATTTTATGTAACAAATAGCAAACTTTGGGAGTTGTTCTTTTCTTTTGCATTACTAATCTTTTCTGACATATTTAGTTTTGTTTAGTCTACTTTCTTAATTTTATGTGTTTTAGAAACAGAGTTTACATTTGCAGTTTACATATATATTGACTTTGTTGCCATAGCCACCTGTACCTTCCATTTTCCAAGCTCCCATATCTTTAAATATGTATTATTTTAAAAGAACAAATTAAAGCGATACCTTTGTTTTTCAGTGCAGGAGGTGACTATATATGTTATATAAACATGTGTAATTGGCCCATGTCTCTCTCTAATCTCTCTTTATATATTAATATATAAAAATCTCTATATATTAATATATATAAAATTATATGTTATGCTATTTGGAAGCTGTTTACAATCTGAGTTTTTAAAAAATTTATAGTAATTTGTGGTTTTAATTGATAGTTTTCCTTAATGAATATGCTATGGACAAAGGGCTTTGCTTTTTTTTTTTTTTTTTTGAGACAGGGTCTCATTCTGTTGCCCAGGCTGGAGGGCAGTGGTGCCAGCTCAGTTCACTGCAACCTCTGCCTCTGGAGGTTCAAGCGATTCTTGTACCTCAGCCACCTGTGTAGCTGGGATTACAGGCACACGGCACCATGCCTGGCTAATTTTTGTATTTTTTGTAGAAATTAGGTTTTGCCATGTTGCCCAGTTTGGTCTCAAACTCCTGAGCTCAAGTGATCTGCCTGCTTCAGCCTCCTGAGTAGCTGTAACCACAGGTGTGTGCTTCCATGCCCTGATAACTTTTTGATTTTTTTTTTTTTGTAGAGACAGGGTCTCCCTTTGTTGCCCAGGATGGTCTCAGACTCCTGGGCCCAAGCCATCTTCCTGCTTCAGCCTACCAAAGTGTTGGGATTGCAGGTGTGAGCCACTGTGCCTGGTCCCTTGTTAGTTTTCTGACACAAATAATGAATATTGATGACTATCTCTCTAACCACGAGAAAATAGGTTTTTGGGTTTTTTTCTTGAAGTGGTTAATATGAAGATTTCAAATGAACTTTGTGGCTAGCCAAGGTCACCTGACCATCACTGGAATTAGCCTGCTCTCTGCTGTAGTTTACTTATATCATAAGTCTTTTAGTTCCTGATCTTTTGATCTTCTTGTTTGTTGCTCACTTCACACTTACTGATAACTTTCTTCCTTTCCTTTAACTTGCATGTGGTAAAAATATCACTTGGATGTTGAGGTGAAAGGGCTTTCCTGCTAAAAAGCAGGAGAGTTCTATAAGCAGTGTATTAGTCTTTATTGCTGCTGTGACAAATTATCACAAATTTAGTGGCTTAAAACATACAAGTTTATTACAGTTCTGGAGTTTAGGGCTCCAACACAGGTCTCACAGGTAAAATCAAGGTGTCTGCAGGCCAGAGTTCCTTCCTCGAGGACTCTGGGAGCATCTGCTTCCTTTTAAGCTTCTAGAGGCTACCTAATTCCCTGGCTCTTGGCCCCTTCCTCTGCCTTCAAAGCCAGAAACATAGCATGCCTTGGACCCCGCTTCTTTGATCATATCTCTTTCCCTCTCTCTCCTCTGCCTCCCTCTTTTGCTTTTAAGAACTCTCGTGATTACCTGAGCGCACCTGGCATATTCTCCCTATTTTAATGTCAGCTTCTTAGCAACCTTGATTCCTAGCCACAATTTTTAATTCCCATTTGCTATGTAATCTCACATATGCAGATTCAGGGGATGAGGACATGGACATCTTTGGGGAACATCTTCAATAAAGCATTAAAAAAAGCATAAGAGAACTTTGGTTTGAAAAATTTTTGGAGTTCTTGTGTTTTTAGCCTGTGTCTTTCTGGAGGAGTCATGCCCTGTGAGTGTTTCTCAACCTTTTAAACCCATGTCTTCTTTTGAAAAATATAAAAATCGTATTCTCTGGTCAATAATAGACATATTCATTTCCCTCCCTAAAATATTCATATAAACAGCCCCCAAAACCCCAGCCCAAGTGTCTGAGCTAAGGAAGGTTTATCACACCTGTACTTAGCCTACAAGTGAGCCATCATTTTTGACTTATGGATTATTTTAAGCTCTGGGATATGGTGTTCACACTTTTATTGAGACTTAAAATCTGTGTAATATTTGCTTTATTCTTTATCACCAAACCCACTTCCCCCATAATAGTGATTATCTATATTGTTATCATGAACTTATTCAAAGAAGCAACACATATTTTCTGGATGTGTCCCTATACTTAAGAGATAGGTAGAGTGCAGCTGGTGCTGGTTCAGGAAACGTAGAAGGCCTAGCATCTCAACTGTGTAGTTGACTACAAGCTAATTTTTGTCTCGTTGTTGTAACAGCTGAAACAACTCATTCATAGCAATAGGATAAGATGATTGATTTTATAAGGTCTGTGGTTTCAGAGAATGTAACCTGCAGGGTGCACACACTCTGTTTCCATATATAGAAAATATATATTTAATAAGCTTTGCAGACTTTTACAATCATTCTTCAATTTACAGAAAGATTGAGAGACTAGGCTAGAGAGCATACTCAGTTTATACTCTGTACCCAGTTTCCCATATTACTAGCATCTCACGTTAGTATACCACATTTGTTACAATTAATGAACCAATATCCATATATGATTATTAAATAAAGTCCATACTTTATTCAGGTTTCCTTAGACTTTACTTAATGTTCATCCTTTCTTTCTTCCAGGATCAAAGTATACTACATTTAGTTGTCATGTCTCCTTGGGCTCCTCTCTCAGACTTTCCTTGTTTTTGGTGACCTTGATGCTTTGAGGCGTGCTCGTCAGGTATACTGTAGGATGCCCCTCTGTCTACACACTGTCAACATGATTTCTTGCTGTTGATGTAAACCTTGATCACCAGCATAAAATAGTTATTTTTCAGGTTTCTCCACTGTAGAGTTACTCATTGCCTGCAATCTGCCCCCCTTTCTACGCGGCACTCTTTGGAAGGAAGTAACTGTGCAGCAGCACCTTCTTTGACGGTGGAGTGTCTATATAAATTATTTGGAATTATATATGGGAGATTTGTCTACCTCATTTATTTATTTACTTGAACATTTTTGCTAGTGCGGACTCATGGATGTTTATTTCATACCGTGTGCTACAACCCAATGCTACTTTTTGTTGTTGTTGTTCCACTTATTCCAGCTTTGGCCACTGGGAGCTCCTTCAGTTTGCTCCTGTGCACACTTCATCAAAGGGGACAAGAGAGAGAGAGAGAGAGAGAGAGAGAGAGAGAGAGTGTTTGTGTGTGTGTTTGTGTGTTTGGAGAGGTATGGGGAGATACATAAAAATAAGATTAGCTGGGCATGGTGGTACATGCCTGTAATCCCAGCTAGTTGGGAGGCTGAGGCAGAAGGATTGCTTGAGCCCAGGAGTGTGAGGCTGCAGTGAGAGATGACTGTGCCACTATACTCCAGCCTGGGTGACAGAGCAAAATCCTGTCCCTAAAAGAAGTAAATGCATGCATAAATTTGTGATTTCACTTTGTATTGATTTCTCTTTGATCTGTTAGAACTGAGGATGAAGTAGATTTCAACATTAGGCTTTGCTCTTAATTCGAAAGTAATTTTTTTTGGGTTGAGATCGAGGGTAAGGAAGATGGTCAGATTAAACCTTGCATGTTTTGTGTCTCTGTAGATCTGCCTTCCCATCACATTTAGAATAAAATCCAAATTCCTTACTAGGCCATATAAGGCCCTTCATGATCTGACTCCTGCTTGTCTCTTAGACCTCATTACCTCTTGCTTTCCCCCTACTTCATCCAGTGTATCCATAATACCAACTTTGTTCTGATCCTGGAGTGTGGCAGGATTATCTCTCCTGAGGGTCTGAGCACTTGCTGCCAGGAATGTTCTGCTTTTCTACCCCTAGATCTTGGCATGGCTTGCTCCCTTATTCCATCTGGTTCTCTGCTTAAATATTAGTCGGCAAGGATTGCTTTTCTTTTTTCTGTTTTTTTTTGAGAGGGGGTCTCATTCTGTCACCCTGCCTGGAGTGATCTCGGTTCACTGTAACCTCTGCCTCCCAGGCTGAAGCAATCCTCCCACCTCAGCCACCTGAGTAGCTGGGACCACAGGTGCACACCATCACTCCTGGCTAATTTTTTTGTGTTTCTATAGAGACGGGGTTTGGCTATGTTCCAGGCTTGAACTCCTGAGCTCAGGAGATCCGCCTGCCTCGGCCTCCCAAATGCTGGGATTACAGGTGTAAACTATTATGCCCGGCCTGCAGAGGTTTCTTCACATAGGTTGCCCCCGTCACTCTTCATCTCATACCTACTTTATTTTGATACATTTATCACTACTTCAGAGTTATTGTGTCTTATGTATTTAACACTAGCATTATGAAGTATTCATTTTGTTGTTTGACTCCTCCAGTGGAATGCAGACTTCATGGGTGCATGGAATCTGTCTTGTTCACTGCTATGTTCCATGCACATTGGCTAATTCCTGGCGTAGTATCAGCTCTCAGTAGATATTTGTTATATAATTGAATCATGGATTTTGTGTTTAAGCAAGGGATTACATCCAATATTCTGGAAACATTCACATTTATTTTCTGGTAGCAGGTTGGATGCTTTTCCTGTTACAATTAAAACCAGTGAAGGGAGAAGGGGTTTAGTTTACATCTGAAATCAAATCCCCTCTCTGGGCTTCTCTCTGGATAGAGTCCTCTATTTTGCCATTAATAAAAAGAGCCAGAATGAGCTTAAATTTCTCTGGCCAAAAAAGTGGCATCGTCAGAATTTCTAACACATATTTTCTTTCTTTGATGCCCTTCACAGCCTGAAGGTGTGTAGATTAGGTCTTTTTAGTCCCTGGGAGCATGCAGTAAGCAACTGTTTACACTTAATATTTAATTGCCCACCTGGCCTTTTAAGCCTGGTGTGATTGAAAGGATGACAGAGGCTTACGGAGTAGGGGCAAGAATAGGACAGTACTCTGGAGGTCAGAAAGTTTTTGTTTTCTTCTGTCTTTTGTTAGCGCCTAAAATAAATGGTGACACCTAAGAGAAGGTTAAAATATTGTGGACCAAATATCAGGTTTTAGAAGAATAGATGACCAGGCTTTCTCTACCCTGACCACATCATCAAGAGGAAGGTGAGAGGTAGGCTGGGCCTGAGCTCCAGTGTGTATCAGCTATCATTATGTGATGTGGTCAAGAGAGAGGCTGCCACAGCTATTACTAACATTGCTAGAGAGGACTCGGCCAAGATGAGGTTAGTCCGCTACAGCCTATTTCTCTTGCTGATGGCAGCTAAACTCAGTTGGCAGATAACCTGAGGGCTCAGAAAAGTAAAAGAAAAGCTGGCAGATTGTAAAGTGAAAGCCTGGAGAAGCAACCTGTGTGGGGCATGAGTTGGGTGAGTTTTTCATTGTTCTTTTCTTTTTTACTGCTTTAAGACGGAGTCTCGCTTGCAGCCTCTTCCTCCTGGGTTCAAGAAATTCTCCTGCCTCAGCCTCCTGAGTAGTTGGGATTACAGGCTCGTGCCACCATGCCCAGCTAATTTTTCATATTTTCAGTTGTGATGGGGTTTCACCGTATTAGCCAGGATGGTCTTGATATCCTGACCTCATGATCTGCCTGCCTTGGCCTCCCAACCCAAAGTGCTGGGATTATAGGCGTGAGCCACTGCACCAGGTGCTCATTGTTCTTTTCTATCTGGCTTTGAGCCAAAGGCAAGCTTTCAGCAGAGCTGCAGTGGTGGTACAGAGATAGCAAAAATCCAACAGAAATCCCATCCTGCTGGCCAGAAGGTCAGGAAAATGTCAGCTGGAGGGAGGTGGGGAGAAATGCCTTCCTTTTTTAATCATGGTGTGCAGACTCCTCGGAGTCTTTAAATTTCTGTGAAGCAGAGAAATAATCTCATACTTATGCAAAAGGTGTTAGTATTGCTAACTCCAAGGGAATTTTACCAGCATGCAGATGTTCAGGCTTGCAAGTCCTGTGTTCCTGCCTCAAAGCTTATGTGCCCTTCCTGCTGCATAATCCTTATCGTGAGATTTGCATTTTGTTTTGATGGATGGGGAGCTTTGAGAAAATCCACCTTTCTCTAATACAAGGTAAAAGCTTTCTCCCTTCTGTAGGCGTCTTTGCTGCCCTTTCTTTTAATTAAATATTTTTTCCTCCTTAATGTTGGGAGAGCTTCCTAAAGGTCACACTTGAAAAGAGCTGCAGAAGGGAGATGCAGATTATCGTAGTATTCTGTCCTGTCATGGGGGAAATTGCCTTGAGAATTGTCTGCCTCTGAAAAATGTGTTTTCTTATTTCTCTATTCTAGTTATAATTGTCGGGATTGGAAGGAAGGAATTTTTGCTAACATGTAGCCATGATGCCATTCATTTAATGGCTGAGGAACAAGAGAAAGCAGTTCAGCTAGAAAAGGGGATGCCAGCCACACTCCTTTCAAATGTCATGCATTGTGTGGCAGGACTGGGTTTCCAGTATAATGCATGCACTTGTCTTTATTGTAAACAATGCTGTCTTATTCCATCTCCAAACTATTTGCACTTGAAATCTCTAAGGACAAATTTTGCAGTAGTTGTCATTTACTTTTTGTGGACTTTAAGAATGCTGCATTTTATGGACATTGAGTGCTGTGAGTGCCTACTTCTTTTCCATGTTAATGTTGTCATGTAGTAGTGCTTTTATTTTATTTTTGTTTTTATTTTTGAGATGGAGTTGCAGTGGCATGAGCTCAGTGCAACTTCTACCTCCCGAGTTCAGGTGATTCTCCTGCCTCAGCCTCCCCAGTAGCTGGGATTACAGGCACCTGCCACCATGCCCAGCTGATTTTTGTATTTTTAGTAGAGACAGGTTTTCACTGTGTTGGCTAGGCTGGTCTCTACCTCCTGACCTCAAGTGATCTGCCCACCTTGGCCTCCCAAAGTGCTGGGATCACAGGTGTGAGCCACCTCACATGGCTATGTGTAAGTGTTCTCTTAAATATATAGAAAATACTTTGTAGCCGAGTGTCCCAGCTACTTGGGAGCTATAGTCCCAGCTACTTGGGAAGCTAAGGCAGGGCAAAAGAGCAAGACTACATCTCCAAAAAAAGGAAAAGAAAAAGAAGCAAGTTTTTTAAATAGAAAACTTCAGCCAGGTTACAAATGAGAAAAAATATGCATTTTATGGACTCTTCATCAGGGAAGAACTGAAAAGGAGAATAAATTTAAAAGAGGAGCTTCAGATGCTGGAAAGCTAGAGGAGCATACATGAAATCATTTCCTGTCAGGTGACATAGATGTGTAGAAAAAGACTTTTCAGATGATTGGCCCAGTGACTCATTCCTCACCATTTGGTCAGTGTGTGCATATAGACTGTCTCCACATAAGGTAGGTGCTTAGAAGGAAGAGGATTTTGGTAGGTCCATTTGTTTTTGTTTGTTTGTATGTTTTTTTGAAACGGAGTCTTGCTCTGTAGCCCAGGCTGGAATGCAGGGGTGCAATTTTGGCTCGCTGCAACCTCTGCCTCCTAGGTTCAAGCGATTCTCCTGCCTCAGCCTCCCGAGTAGCTGGGACTACAGGTGCGTGTCACTATGCCTAGCTAATTTTTTTTGTTGTTGTTATTTTTAGTAGAGATGGGGTTTCACCATGTTGGCCAGGATGGTCTCGATCTCCTGACCTTCTGATTCTGCCCTCCTCGGCCTCCCAAAGTGCTGGGTTAACAGGTGTGAGCCACCATGCCCGGCCCCATTTGTTTTTTAATACGAAGTGGCAAATCAAACAGCTTTTACTGATTAGGGCTGGAGTTTGGCCCTTTTTCAAAAAGGTAAGTAAAAAGTTATGTAGAAATTATATCTTGTGTCTTATGAAATTTGGCCTAATTTGTTAAACTTACAGCTTTTCATGACAAGGAGAGTAAGATTGTGATTCAGTCAAGAGGACTGACGTGATCTGCTTTTATGTGATCTGTTTTTATGAAGGTATACACAGCTTTATGAAGTTACAGCTGTTCATCTGTAAACTTACAGCAAGTAGTAATGAAAGTGCAGTGAGAATTGAAATCCACTTCAGAGTTGTGAGGTGGTCTGAGAAGAGGGGATGTTCTACTAGATGATGGCATTAAGCCTTTAACCAACCATGATGGGGGAGGAAGGTCTAGGTCACATGTGTTTCACATAGTTTCCTTTTTTCACATTTTGCCAGTTTGTCACTAGCTGACATCTGTTTTGGTTTGTTCGAGGTATTTTCAACATTTTTGCAAATGGTCCTCAACTTCTTTGGTGAATTGTATGTTTTTTCTTTACTGCCGTTGATGGTGTGCATCTTTCTCCCCAATCTCTGGTAGTGGTGATTGCTTTTAACTCTGAGACACTTCTTATTATAAAGCTGTTTTCCTGTACTGTGAACTTGCCGTTTTCAATGATTCTTATGAATAACTTTCAGTGAGTAAGTTTTTGGGTTGGATTTGTTCACTTGAGTAGTTGATAAGCTTTCAGAGTGGACACTTGAACTGTTTCAACTACATTTCATTTGTATACATATAATTGATTATGTGTAAGTAAGGTCCTGTCTATCCTCCAGGGCTTCGTTGAAATTAAGGTAATTGAATGAAAATGAGTTTTGAAGAGATTCAAGATGGTGTCATTGTAGAGAAGGGTAGTTTCACACATCAGAAAATTCTTCAATCATCACTCTCTGGCTTCTTACATCTCTTCTGCCAGTTAAACATTGCCATTTTTCTCATTGGTTATTATGAGTTTTGAATAGAACCTTCACAAGTCTTTATAAACTAAGACATTTTAAATGGAGAGTGATTTTATTTTAATCTTGTTTAGTTATGAGACATTCTATTAGCAAAGCACTGGATTGCATTTTAGTAGATTGTGATTTGCCTCTGCTGTTTTGACCTTGAGCAAGTCCTACTCTGAACTTTATCTCACCCCTAAGGCCTAGGGGCTTAAACCAGATAATCTACATGCTTTAAGATAAATGGTATTATTTCATCCAAATTTCTGATTTGTGTCCTTGGATTTATATTGTGGAACAAACTTGTAAAGGCATCAGCAAGGAAGTTCTATTCTAAAAGCAGAAAATAACACTATCTTTTTAAAACCTCTATTTTGAGGCGTGGAAAAGGCATTTAAAAAATCAACTCTTGGCTGGGCACGGTGGCTTCCGTCTGTAACCCCAGCACTTTGGGAGGCTGAGGCAGGTGTATCCCAAGGTCAGGAGATGGATGGTGAAATTTTGTCTCTACTAAAATACAGAAAACTAGCCAGGCATGGTGACACATGCCTATAGTCCCAGCTACTTGGGAGGCTGAGGCAGGGGAATTGCTTGAACCAAGGAGGTGGAGGCTTCAGTGAACCGAGATTGTGCCACTGCACTCCAGCCTGGTGATGGAGTGAGACTCCGTCTCATAAAAACAAAAAACCAAAACAACAACAACAACAAAAAACTCTTTTGAACCTGTTGTATGCATTAAAGTGTAATTGCATACAAAATAACTGCTTAAGATTTTGCAATTTTATTTTTGTAAGTTTTGCTAAAATAAATAGTCATGTATTGCTTAATGGGGATATATTCTGAAAAACATGTCGTTAGGTGATTTGTCATTGTGCAGTACCATAGAGTGTACTTACATAACCCTAGATGGTGTAGCCTGCTATACACTCAGGCTGTAGGGTATAATCTGTTGCTCCTAGGGTACAAACCTGTACAGCATGTTACTGTACTGGATACTGTAGACAGTTGTAACACAATGGTATTTATGTGTCTAAACATAGAAAATGTAAAGTAAAATTACTGTGTATAAAAATGGTACACCTGTATAGGGTACTTTCTATGAATGGAGCTGGCAAGACTGAAGGTTGCTCTGAGTGAGTCAGTGAGTAAGTGGTGAGTGGATGTGAAGGCCTAGGACATTACTGAACACTACCATAGGCTTTATAAACACTGTATTCTTAGGCTACACTAATACATTTTTTTTTCGGTAGTAAGCCCTAGTTTCCTGTAATTTCCTTATAAAATTTTTAAACTTTTAATTATTTTTACCTTTTTGACTCTTGTAAAAACACTTGGCTTAAAACAGAAACACATTGTACAGCTGTACAAAAATATTCTCTTTATATCTTTATTCTATAAGCTTCTTTTTCTATTTTAAAATATTCTTCTTTTTTTTGAGACGAAGTCTCACTCTGTCACCCTGGCTAGAGTGCAGTGGTGCGATCTCGGCTTACTGCAATATCCGCCTCTCAGGTTCAGGTGATCCCCCTGCCTCAGCCTCCTGCGTAGCTGAGACTACAGCTGTGCACCACCACGCCTGGCTAATTTTTTGTAATTAGTAGAGATGGGGTTTCACCATGTTGGCCAGGATGGTCTTGATCTCCTGACCTTGTGATCCACCTGCCTGGGCCTCCCAAAGTGCTGGGATTACAGGTGTGAGCCACTGTGCCTGGCCTATTTTTCTACTTTTAAAAGTTTTTTCTTCAAAACTAAGACACAAACAATTACACACATTAGTCTAGGCCTACGCAGGGTCGGGATCATCAATATCACTGTCTTCCACCTCCGCATCTTATACCACTGGAAGGTCTGTAGGGGCAGTAACATGCATGGAGCTGTCATCTCCTAGGGTAACAATGCCTTCTTCTGGAATACCTCCTGAAGGACCTGCTTTAGCCTTACAGTTAGCTTTTCAAAAAGTAAGTAGAATGACTATACTCAAAATAATGGTAAAATGTATAGTATAGTAGATAAATAAGTAATATAATCATTTATCATTATCAAATATTATATACTGTACGTAGTTTTGCTAGACTTTTATATGACTGGTAATGTTGTAGGTTTGTTTACACCAGTATCACCACAAGCATATGAATAATGCCTTGTACTATGACATTATTTTCAGTTCCTTTATAACCTTATGGGACTACTGTTGTATATGTGGTCCATTGTTGATTAAAATGATATGTGGTGCATTACTTAGTTGCTGGATAATGGAGTTTTTAATCATTTTAGAATCCTAGGCTTACTGGCCAGGCACCATGGTTCACACCTGTAATCCCAGCACTTTGGGAGGACGAAGTGAGGGGATCACTTGAGGTCAGCAGTTTGAGACCAGCCTGGCCAATATGGTGAAACCCTGTTTCTAGTAAAAATACAAAAATTAGCTGGGTATGGTGGCGTCCATCTGTAGTCTCAGCTACTCGAGAGGCTGGCAGGAGATTTCTTGAACTGGGAGATGGAGGTCGTGATAAGCTGATTGCACCACTGCACTCCAACCTGGATGACAGAGTGGGTCCCTATCTCAAAAAAAAAAAAAAGAACCTTACTGAAATCACTTATCTTGGTTAATTGGCATCTTACGAGAATTGATACCTATGTGGTCCTAGGGACATTACCTGAAAAATCTTAAGTGGTTGCTATCTTCTCATCAGCTATTTTGAAATGTCATTCTTTGGAGAATCTGTTTTACTTTATTGGAACAGGGATGAGATCTCCATGCTGTTTAAAATGGTATGGTGGTTGCTTTGCTGTTTTTCGTTTTGTAGGAGAGCTCAGTTCTAGGCTTTTGGATGAATTATTAATAGGTGAACAGAGTGGGTAGATTTGAGATGGGTGGTTGGGTTCATTGTAGATGAGAAGTGTTGGCAAATGACATCTTTTTCTTTTTTTCCTTGAGATAGGGTCTCATTCTGTTGCCCAGGAATGCTCATTACAATCACAACTTATTACAATCTCAACCTCCCCGGGCTGAGGTGATCCTCCCACCTCAGCCTCCTGAGTAGCTGGGACTACAGGGACGTGCTACCACGCCTGGCTAATTTTTGGTACTCTTTTGTAGAGATGGGGTTTTGCCATGTTTCTCAGGCTGATCTTGAATTCCTTGGCTCTAGTAATCTATCCACATTGGCCTCCCAAAGTGCTGCAATTATAGGTGTGTGTCGCCATGCCTGGTTGACAAATAGATATTTTGGTGAACCTGAGTTATTTAGAGGTAATGGTCTAGAACTCTGAATGTGAAGAAGAAACAAACCTCTTGTCTTTGACAAAACAGTTATGCTGGTTTAAAATGGAACCACTCACCAGAGAAGGGAATTCTCTGGTATTTAATTTGTTTCTGAGTACATATTCCGTACATACTCCATAGCATATAAGCAGGCAGAGACACTTGGGTTTTGTTAGTGGAGAAAAGTTTGTTTACTGGATCAAAACTCCTGTTGGCACTATATTTCAAAGATTCAGGTGACATTTTTTAGCCCAGGAGATAAATATTGCTGAGATACTTTTGAAGTGTGATATGAAGGGAAAGGGGGAAATTTGTAAGAGCAAAGAATCATGTGGCCACATGCAGATAATCAAGTACTAGGAAGTAGGTTACTGACCTGTTGAGATGGAGAGGTCAGGACCCATGCGAGCCCACCTCAGTGTCTATTAGTATTGTATTCTAAGTATACTGCATAATAAGATTTTTAAAAGTCTGTTGTTTTGTTGATCTTATAGTACTGTGCACTTTGTTCTAATGCAGAACCTAGGAAAGATAATTGCTTTCTAGTTTTATGTCCACATAATGGTTACTGTTCCGATCTGAGGGTGTATTATTTGAAGAAAAGTTAGAGTCCATCTAAGGAGCCAGGAATGTACTGTCTACAATTCTTGATTCTGCTAATGAATGGTAATTACTCTGATGTATCTCATTTTTCTCTGAAACAAAATAACACCTATGAGAAAGATACAAGGACTTGGATAAGGAAAGGGATGGAGTGAAGATCCCCGTGGGATGTGTCACTGAATATTAGCTTTGTGGGTTGGTTTACCTTTTTCTCCGTTCTCAGAGTCTCTCTACCCACTTTTTAATCTTCGTGTATTGCTGTTTCTGAGTAAGATTGAGAGTTGACAACTGTTATTTTTATTTTTAGCCCCTAAAGACCGAAGGTGGAATTTTTAGTTAGATAGTTTAACAGTGAGATTGTATTATAATAAAACATTTTTTGATATTTTGTGAAATTTTTTTGTTTTTATTTTTTTGAGCTGGAGTCTTGCTCTGTCACCCAAGCTGGAGTGCAGTGGTGTGATCTTGGCTCATTGCAACCTCTGCCTTCCAGATTCAGGCAATTCTCCTGCCTCAGCCTCCTGAGTAGCTAGAACTATAGGCATGCACTACCACACCCAGCTAATTTTTGTATTTTTAGTAGAGTTTCTTTGTATTGTATTTTTGTATTTTGTATTTTTAATTGGCCAGGATGGTCTCGATTTCTTGGCCTCGTGATCCACCCACCTCGGCCTCCCAAAGTGCTGGGATTATAGGTGTGAGCCATTGTGCCCAGCTGATAGTCCTTTTTCTGTGCTTCCATAACATCTTGTAAATGTTTTATAGTAGTTGATATCACAATATATATGTTTACTTCTCTGAGATTCCCACAGTGCTGTGAGTTCTTGAGGCTAGGGCCGTTGGCTTATTGGTGTTTGTATTCCCAATGCCTGATCCAGTGCTGGGACTCAGTAACTACTCAGGAAGCACTGTTAAATGAATGTTGGCAAGTTAAGCGTTCAAGGAGCAAAAGTAGCTCTCAGTGGACATATTGCAGGACAGACAAATGTGAAAATAAATGCCACGGAGGGGACTCAAGATGGCGCTGTGAGAACAACCCAGGATCGGAGCCCGCGTTGAATTCGCAAACGGTGAGTCAGTGCTGCATTTCCAGACTGATCTTTGTTGCCCACAGAACGGGGAAACTCCCAAGTATAAAAAGACACGGGACGCCAGGCAGTAGGTCTGCCTGGTGAAGCCGGCAGCCGGGGCGGCGGCGGCCGGCCCTACCCAGCAATCCCCACAGGGCGCGCTTGTCCGGGTGCCTTGTTGAACCGGCAACCTGAGACTTGAGAGGGCTGGACTTGAGACTGAACGAGACTTGCACAGTAGCCCAGCCCAGGGGATTGCAGGGACAGATCGTTTGGGATACCCAGTGGGACGAACAAAACCGTGATTTCAAACTATCCCGGGCAGACGGTCCGAGACGCTCTGTGGGGGAGGGGCATCCACCACTACGGAGGCAACCTGCCCCAACTGATATACACGCCCACTGCTGAGGCAGCCAGCCGTTGCCGAGGCAACCCGCCCCAACTGAGATACACGCCCACTGCTGACGCAGCCAGCCGTTGCCGAGGCAACCCGTCCCTACTTAGATACACGCCCACTGCTGACGCAGCCTGCCGTTGCTGAGGCAACACGCTACAACGAAGAGACTCCGCCGCAGGGCGTGGCGGAGACCACAGCAGAGCCGGCAGGAACAGCGCGAATCACACAACAGCAGGGCGGAGCCTCGGCAGCCAAACAGTGGCTAGTCTGCCTTTGAGCTGGGCAGGACACCTGATCGGACATCCAAAAATAAAGCCCAAACCCCTCAACACAGAGCATTTGAGAAAAAAAAAAAGGGTTGTTTAATGAGCTGTGTTGCAGCAGAATCAAACATAGCAGACTAACAGCCCTGAATGAACAACAGAGTGCACAGCTCAGCAATTAAACCCCTATAAAGTACAAACTGTCTCCTCAAGCAGCTCCCTGACCCCTCTATATCCAAAAGACTGTCATTAGGCAGGCATCATCCTGGGACAAAGAGAGCAGAAAAAGAAACTGGTAGCATCCCTTGCTGTGCCACGGCTACTAGAGGTGCACCCCAGACAAGCAGGGTCTGGAGCGGACCTCAACAGTCGTACAGTGAAGGGGCTAGACTGGTAGAAGGAAAACCAAGCAACAGAAATACTTCATCATCAACATTCTGGGTGTCCACTCAGAGACCCAAACGAAAAGTCAGCAACTAGGCAGACGACCAGCGGACAAATCCACAAAGATGGGAAGAAACCAGCGCAAAAAGGAGGAAAACACCCGAAACCAGAACACATCGCCTCCTAGAAAGGACCAAGACTCCTCACCAGCAAGGGAACAAAGCTGGACGGAGAATGACTGTGACGAAATGACGGAATTAGACTTCAGAAGATGGATAATGAGAAACTTTTGTGAGCTAAAAGATCATGTATTAAATCAATGCAAAGAAACTAAGAACCTTGAAAAAAGATTTGAAAAAAGATTCGAGGAAATGATAACAAGAATGGATACCTTAGAGAGGAATATGAATGAATTAAAGGAGCTGAAAAACACAATACGAGAACTTCGCGAAGCAAACGCAAGTTTCAATAGCCGAATTGACCAAGCAGAAGAAAGAATATCTGAAGTCGAAGACCAACTCAATGAAATAAAACGAGAAACCAAGATCAGAGAAAAAAGCGCAAAAAGGAATGAACAAAGTCTCCAAGAAATGTGGGACTATGTGAAAAGACCTAACCTACGTTTGATAGGTGTACCAGAAGGGGACGAAGAGAATGAATCCCAGCTGGAAAATACTCTTCAGGACATCATCCAGGAAAATTTCCCCCACCTAGCAAGACAAGCCAACACTCAATTGCAGGAAATACAGAGAACACCACAAAGATATTCCGCAAGAAGAGAAACCCCAAGGCACATAATCGTCAGATTCAACAGGGTTGAAATAAAGGAGAGAATACTAAGGGCAGCCAGAGAGAAAGGTCGGGTCACCCACAAAGGGAAGCCCATCAGACTCACAGCAGATCTCTCGGCAGAAACACTACAAGCCAGAAGAGAGTGGGGGCCAATATTCAACATTCTTAAAGAAAAGAACTTTCAACCCAGAATTTCATATCCAGCCAAACTGAGCTTCAGAAGTGAAGGAAGAATAAAATCCTTTGCGAACAAGCAAGTACTCAGAGATTTTGTCACCACCAGGCCTGCTTTACAAGAGCTCCTGAAAGAGGCACTAAACATAGAAAGGATCAATCAGTACCAGCCATTCCAAAATCACACTGAATGCTAAAGAGCTTCAACATAATGAAGAATCTACAACAACTAACAGGCAAAACAGCCACTTAGAATCAAAATGGCAGAATCAAATTCACACATAACAATATTAACCCTAAATGTACCAATCAAAAGACACAGACTGGCAAATTGGATAAAAATCCAAAACCCATCAGTGTGCTGTATCCAGGAAACCCATCTCACATGCAAGGATACACAAAGGCTCAAAATAAAGGGATGGAGGAAGATTTACCAAGCTAATGGAAAGCAAAAAAAAGGAGGAGTTGCAATTCTCATCTCTGATAAAATAGACTTTAAAGCAACAAAGATCAAAAGAGACAAAGAAGGCCATTACATAATGGTGAAAGGATCGATACAACAAGAAGAGCTAACGATCCTAAACATATATGGACCCAACACAGGAGCACCCAGATACATAAGGCAAGTTCTTAATGACTTACAGAAGGACTTAGACTCCCACACAATAATAGTGGGAGACTTTAACACTCCACTGTCAATACTAGACAGATCAACCAGACAGAAAATCAACAAGGATACCCAGGGCTTGAACTCAGACCTGGAGCAAGCAAACCTGGTGGACATTTACAGAACTCTCCACCCCAAATCCACAGAATACACATTCTTCTCAGCACCACATCACACCTACTCTAAAATTGACCACATAATTGGAAGTAAAGCACTGCTCAACAAATGCAAAACAACTGAAATCATAACAAACAGCCTCTCAGACCATAGTGCAATCAAGTTAGAACTCAGAATTCAGAAACCGACCCAGAACCGCACAGCTTCATGGAAATTGAACAACTGGCTCTTGAATGTTGACTGGGTAAACAACGAAATGAAGGCAGAAATAAAGAAGTTCTTCGAAACCAATGAGAATGAAGACACAACATGCCAGAACCTCTGGGACACATTTAAAGCAGTCTCTAGAGGAAAGTATATAGCAATAAGTGCCCATATGAGGAGAATGGAGAGATCCAAAATTGACACCCTATCGTCAAAATTGAAAGAGCTAGAGGAGCAAGATCAAAAAAACTCAAAACCCAGCAGAAGACAAGAAATTACTAAGATCAGAGCTGAGCTGAAGGAGATTGAGACATGAAAAACCCTTCAAAAAATCAATAAATCCAAGAGCTGGTTTTTTGAAAAGATCAACAAAATAGACAGACCGCTAGCCAGATTGATTAAAAATAAAAGAGAGAACAACCAAATAGATGCAATAAAAAATGATAAAGGGGAAATCACCACAGATTCCACAGAAATTCAAACCATCATCAGAGAATATTACAAACAACTATATGCGCATAAACTAGTAAACCTGGAAGAAATGGATAAATTCCTGGACTCCTGTGTCCTCCCAAGCCTAAACCAGGAGGAAGCTGAAACTATGAATAGACCAATAACAAGGTCTGAAGTTGAGGCAGCAATTAAGAGCCTACCTCACAAAAAAAGCCCAGGTCCAGATGGGTTCACAGCCGAATTCTACCAGACACACAAGGAGGAGCTGGTACCATTCCTTCTAAAACTATTTCAAACAATCCAAAAAGAGGGAATCCTTCCCAAATCGTTTTATGAGACCAATATCATCCTGATACCAAAACCCGGCAGAGACCCAACGAGAAAAGAAAACTTCAGGCCAATATCCATGATGAACATAGATGCAAAAATCTTCAATAAAATATTGGCAAGCCGATTGCAACAGCAAATCAAAAAACTTATTCATCATGATCAAGCAGGATTCATCCCAGGGAAGCAAGGCTGGTTCAACATACGCAAGTCTATCAACGTAATTCACCACATAAACAGAACCAAAAACAAAAACCACATGATTATCTTAATTGACGCAGAGAAGGCATTTGACAAAATTCAACAGCCCTTTATGCTAAAAACCCTCAATAAACTCGGTATCGATGGAACGTATCTCAAAGTAATAAAAGCTATTTATGACAAACCAACAGCCAATATCATACTGAATGGGCAAAAACTGGAAGCATTCCCTTTGAAATCTGGTACTAGACAAGGATGCCCTCTCTCACCACTCCTATTCAATATAGTACTGGAAGTTCTAGCCAGAGCAATCAGGCAAGAAAAAGAAATAAAGGGTATTCAAATAGGAAAGGTGGAAGCCAAATTGTCTCTATTTGCAGACGACATGATAGTATACCTAGAAGACCCCATCGCCTCAGCCCAAAGACTCCTGAAACTGATAAACAACTTCAGCAAAGTCTCAGGATATAAAATCAATGTGCAAAAATCACAAGCATTCGTCTACACCAATAACAGACTTAAAGAAAGCCAAATCAAGAGCGAACTGCCATTCGCAATTGCTACAAAAAGAATAAAATACGTTGGAATACAACTCACAAGGAACGTAAGGGACCTCTTCAAGGAGAACTACAAACCACTGCTCAACGAAATCAGAGAGGACACAAACAGATGGAGAAACATTCCATGTTCATGGTTAGGAAGAATTAATATCGTGAAAATGGCTATACTGCCCAAAGTAATTTACAGAATCAACGCTATCCCCATCAAGCTACCATTGACTTTCTTCACAGAACTGGAAAAAACCACCATGAACTTCATATGGAACCAAAAGAGAGCCCGCATAGCCAAGTCAATTCTAAGCAAAAAGAACACAGCGGGGGGCATCACACTACCGGATTTCAAACTATACTACAAGGCTACAGTAATCAAAACAGCATGGTACTGGTACCAAAACAGAGATATAGACCAATGGAACAAAACAGAGGCACCGGAGGCAACACAACATACATACAACTATACAATCTTTGATAAACCTGACAAAAACAAGCAATGGAGCAAGGATTCCATGTTTAACAAATGGTGTTGGGAAAACTGGCTAGCCATGTGCAGAAAGCAGAAACTGGACCCCTTCCTGACACCTTACACTAAAATTAACTCCAGATGGATTAAAGACTTAAACATAAGACCTGGCACCATAAAAACCCTAGAAGGAAATCTAGGCAAAACTATCCAGGACATAGGAGTAGGCAAGGACTTCATGAACAAAACACCAAAAGCATTGGCAACAAAAGCCAAAATAGACAAATGGGACCTAATGAAACTCCACAGCTTCTGCACGGCAAAAGAAACAGTCACTAGAGTGGATCAGCAACCAACAGAATGGGAAAAAATTTTCGCAGTCTACCCATCTGACAAAGGGCTGATATCCAGAATTTACAAACAACTCAAGCAGATTTACAGGAAAAAAACAAACAAGCCCATTCAAAAGTGGGCAAAGGATATGAACAGACACTTTACGAAAGAAGACATATATGAGGCCAACAATCATATGAAAAAATGCTCATCATCACTGGTCCTCAGAGAGATGCAAATCAAAACCACATTGAGATACCATCTCACGCCAGTTAGAATGGCGATCATTAAAAAATCTGGAGACAACAGATGCTGGAGAGGATGTGGAGAAAAAGGAACACTTTTACACTGTTGGTGGGAGTGTAAATTAGTTCAACCATTGTGGAAGACAGTGTGGCGATTCCTCAAGGCCTTAGAAATGGAAATTCCATTTGACCCAGCAATCCCATTACTGGGTATATATCCAAAAGACTATAAATCGTTCTACTATAAGGACACATGTACACGAATGTTCATTGCAGCACTGTTTACAATAGCAAAGACCTGGAATCAACCCAAATGCCCATTGATAATAGACTGGATTGGAAAAATGTGGCACATATACACCATGGAATATTATGCAGCAATCAGAAATGATGAGTTCGTGTCGTTTGTAGGGACATGGATGAATCTGGAGAACATCATCCTCAGCAAACTGACACAAGAACAGAAAATGAAACACCGCATATTCTCACTCATAGGTGGGTGATGAAAAATGAGAACACATGGACACAGAAAGGGGAGTACTAAACACTGGGGTCTATTGGGGGGAAAAGGGGAGGGCCAGTGGGAGGGGGAGGTGGGGAGGGATAGCCTGGGGAGAAATGCCAAATGTGGGTGAAGGGGAGAAGAAAAGCAAAGCACACTGCCATGTGTGTACCTACGCAACTGTCTTGCATGCTCTGCTCATGTACCCCAAAACCTATAATCCAATAAAAAATTAAAAAAAAAAAAAAAAGAAAATAAATGCCACTTAGAGTTGTCATTAAATAAACAAGTTTGTCCTGGGAAGGAACTATCAAGATGACTGCTTTTATTTTTATTTTAAAAAAGTTGGCCAGGCGCAGTGGCTCATACCTGTAATCCCAGCACTTTGGAAACGTGAGGCAGATGGATCACTTGAGGTCGGGAGTTTGAGACCAGCCTGGCCAGCATGGCGAAATCTCACCTCTACTAAAAATACAAATATTAGCCGGGTATGGTGGCATACACCTGTAATCCTAGCTACTCAGGAGGCTGAGACATGATAATTGCTTGAACCCGGGAAGTGGAGGTTACAGTAAGCCGAGATCCAGCCGTTGCACTCCAGCCTGGGTGACAGAGCAAGACTCTGTCTCGGGAAAAAAAAAAAAAAGGTGGTAGAGAGGAAGAGACATGGGTCAAGTCCTTAGTATGCTGCATTCATTTTGATTATAACCATTAAAAAAGGTGGTGAGAAATTTAGGAAATTTAAAACAAACCATGACAATGAGTAAGAAATTAGAAATTTGTGCTCATAAAGGAGGAAATAATGGTTAACTTGGGTGAAGAGTAAACATAATCTGTGATTTCTGCCTGTTCTTGCTTGAGGGCAGAGGTTTGAACTATCTAGGTTCCTTCTAGTTCAGTAATGCTTTACTTGTTTTTTTTTTTTTTTTTTTTTTTTTTTGAGACATAGTTTCTCTTTTGTTACCCAGGCTGGAGTGCAATGGAGCAATCTCGGCTCACCGCAAGCTCCGCCTCCTGGATTCAGGCAATTCTCCTGCCTCAGCCTCCTGAGTAGCTGGGATTACAGGCATGCGCCACTGTGCCCAGCTAATTTCTTTGTATTTTTAGTAGAGACGGGGTTTCACCATGTTGACCAGGATGGTCTCGATCTGTTGATCTCGTGATCCACCTGCCTCAGCCTCCCAAAGTGCTGGGATTACAGGCGTGAGCCACTGCGCCCGGCCTTGCTTTACTTGTTAATAAAGTTTTCTTCCTCTGATGATTTGAGGGTTTGGGAAGTGTTTTAAAGTTGGCCGGAAGACAACTATTTAACAGTCTGAGTTTTGTGGAAAGTGGAATGTGTTGGCATTAAAACCTGATAACTAAGGAAGCCAGACTTGTGCTGGTAGATAAGAGAGTTAAAAATTTAATGAGACATAGCTGAAAGAAAATCTGGCCATTTGCAGCACTAAGAATGTGCGGTGAAATCCCAGCAAAAATGGAACAGAGAGGCGGATGTGCCTGAAGCATCCCTTCCCCCCTTCAGAAGAACAGTAAATGATCAGTGGCAATGGTTAAGGTGAATATATTTTACACACTAAGTTCACCCAGAAATGCTCAGGGTCTTTTATATAAGAGTTGATATTTTTGTATATATACATGACCTTTAATCAAATGATTTAAAAAAGGAAATTTTTTGCTTATAGGCCTTCTAGTTAGGTCACTAGTTATTGTGTGTGTCTGTGGATTAAATTGATTGGCAAATCAAAACACTGTCTTTTCCCTTAGATCATAACCACATCCAAGAAGCAAATTGTCTTTATATAGGACCATTTAGTGCCTTCTTTACTAGAAAAGTTGTCGGTAGTAATCTAGCTCATAGACTTTACCTGGGAGTTGGGACTTGCAAAATGGCTTAATTTGGTAGTTTTCAAACCTTTTTGAAAAGCTTAAAAAGTCCCAAATTCTTATAAGAAACTCTTTTTTTTTTTAATTTTTTTTTTTGAGATGGAGTTTCACTCTGGTTGTCCAGGTTGGAGTGCAATGATCTCGGCTCACCGCACCCTCTGTCTACCGGGTTTAAGTGATTCTTCTGCCTCAGCCTTCTGAGTAGCTGGGATTACAGACATGTGCCATCATGTCTGGCTAATTTCGTATTTTTAGTAGAGACAGGGTTTCTCTATGTTGGCCAGGCTGGTCTTGAACTCGACCTCAGGTGATCCGCCCGCCTCAGCCTCCCACAGTAATGGGATTACAGGCGTGAGCTGCTGCACCCTGCCTAAGAAGCTCAATTTTTAAAGCAGATTAAATGAAACTGCTTCCTTTTCATAAAGACTCCCTAAAATGACTTCCACAAAGTATAGTTTAAAATCACCAGTTAGTCCAATAAAAGTTACTCTAGTCTAATTTCCCAAATTATTCTTAAGTCATTGAAGCATAGAACTCTCAAGGTCTTGATTTTAAGAAATCTCATAGTCTGTCCCTGGTGTGGGCTGCCTGCAGATACTAATTACCTTTCTGTGCTTCCCAGTTTTAGCCAACTTTCAAACAGAATGACACACGTGAGCAAGATATAAGGACTTGGGGAAAGAGAGATGGAATGAGAGGCCTGTGAGACGAGTTACCGAACAGCTGCACTGAGGGTTGTGTTCCCATTTTCTTGGTCCCGGGATGTCTCTCCTCCTTTTCCCTTTGCTTTTTCCATATATGGACCACAAGGAAGGACAGCTGTATATACTTCTCTTGCTAGAGAACAGTTGAATTTGACTATCATGTGGAACATTTTATTCCCATTCTTAATGGCCACAGTATTTTGCAGCCCAAATAATTAATATTATGTACATTGTTCTGGGATCAAGAGATAATTCACATGTATGCTATATACTGCATTTGCTAATTTTTCAAATACGATCATGTATATTTTATGTAATACAGAATGTATATTTTAATATACAAAGACAAATGGGAACATCCTTTTATATATATATCCATATCCTTTTCCATTCAATTTGAAATTTCATTTTTAAATATTGAAAACTGTCACTGAATTCTTTAATTATGATGGTTTATGAATTTTTCTTTTGTTAAAAAGATTTTTTTAATAGTGAAAAAAAGCATTGTAAATTGTTGCTTATGGTCCAAATGATTATGTAAGATAAAAATGACCTTAATACATTTACAAATATAAAAGTTGGCAATTAACTATTAATCAGTAACATATTTTAAAGCTCAATAACATTAAATATTTTGAATAGGCTGAATTAATATTTTTCAATTATATACATTGTAAAATTTTAATTGAGCATATATGACATTATTAATCATTGCAATTAGTTTTTGGTGACTTTTTGCTGAAGGATTTCCTTAAATATGTTGTTTCTCATTTCTTTCTATTCTACTTACTCCCTTCTATGATTATAGTTTACGTTTTGCGAGGAACATAGGAGGTGGATGAAACGTGTGAATGTTTTTGAACTCCTTACTAGGTTCCCAACAGAAAGCCTTTTCTATACCCCTTTTGCTCCAGAAGAAAGTAGAAGCAGGGACCTGCAAGAACTAGGTGCTTAAAAATAAAAGGCTTTAAAGAGGATCTTTTGTCTGGTTGTTATATGTTATTAGTATTAATAACTTTCAAAATTTTTCTGGCTTATCTGAAGGCTCTTGGTGATAGAGATAATCTTTAAATATTCTCTTGGCAACCTCTTTTATTGATGTAATTATTTTTGGAAAGAAAATGTAGGAGGATATTTAATGAATAAGGTACCCAAATATACTGTTCATAGGTGGACCAGTAAATTAAGCAGATTATAAATTAATGTAAATTATTGGCTACATTATTTATTGTAAGTTAAATAGGATGGCAGCCTCAGTAAACAAATCTTTTTTTGGTTCTGTGGAGCGTATAGTTCCTTTTGTCTAGTTGGTCTAATCCATTATTAAAGGTAGGGTCTTGAAGTTTCTAATTATTATTGTTAAACTTTCTATTCTCTCTTCAATTCTGTCAGCTTTTGCTTCATACATTGTGGAGATTTGTTCCTAGGAGCATATGTTTATATGTTCATAATTGTTCTGTCTTTTTTTCTTTTAAAAGACAAGGTCTCGCTCTATTGCCCAGGCTGCAGTACAGTGGCATGATCATAGCTCCCTGTAAGTTCAAACTCTTGGGCTCAAGTGATCCTCCTGAGCAGCTAGACTAGAGATTCATGCCACCATGCCCAGCTAATTTTTTTTTTGATAGAGATGGGGTCTCTCTATGTTGCCCAGGCTGATCTCAAACTCCTGGCCTCAAGCAATCCTCTCTACCTCGGCCTGAACCATGGTGCCTGGCTCAGTTGTTATTATCTTTTTGATTGACCTTTCTATTATTGTATAACAGCTTTCTTGGTCTTTATAACAATTTCTGTTTTAAAGTCTGTTTATTTATTTATTTTTAAGATGGAGTCTTAAATATGTCGCCCAGGCTGGAGTGCAGTGGCACAATCTCTGCTCACTGCAACCTCTGCCTCCCAGGTTCAAGCAATTCTCCTGCCTCAGCCTCCCAAGTAGCTGAGACTACGGGTGTGCACCACCACGCCTGGCTAATTTTTGTATTTTTAGTAGAGATGGGGTTTCACCATGTTGGCAAGGATGGTCTCGATCTCTTGACCTAGTGATCCGCCTGCCTTGGCCTCCCAAAGTGCTGGGATTATAGGCATGAACCACTGCACCTGACCTCTTTTTAGGAGACAAGGTCTTAATCTGGCCCCCAGGCTTCAGTGCAGTGGCGCAATCATACTCACTGCAGACTCAAATCCCGGGTCAGGTGATCATCTTAACTCAGCCTCCTAAGTAGGTGGGACAACAGATGTACACCACCATGCCTGGCTAATTTTTATCTTTTCATGGAGATAGGGTCTTGATATATTGCCTAGGCTGGTCTTGAACTCCTGGCCTCAAACAGTCCTTTTGCCTTGACTTCCCAAAGTGCTGGGCTTACAGAAGTGAGCCATGGTGCCAGGCTCATTATTTTTGACTATATTTTTCCCCGGCGATAGGTGATTTTTGTCTTCCAAAAATTTTGATATGTTTAAATTCTAATTCCCAGTACCTGTGAGTGTCATCTTATTTGGAAATAGGTTCTTGCAGATGTAATCAAGATAAAATAAGGTCTTACTGGATTAAGGTAGGCCCTAATCCAGTATAACTCCTGTCCTTATAAGAATGGAGAAGATACACACCCATAGAGGAGAAAATACCATGTGAAAAAGGCAAAGGAAGGAATGCAGAGTATCTCCAGCAACTGCCGAAAGCCAGAGAAAGTCATGGAACAGATTCTCCCTCAGAACCTCCAGAAAGAGCCACCCTACCAATACCCAGATTTCAGACTTCTAGCTTCCAGAACTGTGAGAGAAAAGAGTTTCTGTGGTTTTAAGCCATCTAATTTGTGATACTTTGTTATGGCAGCCTTAGGAAAGTAATGCAGATGTTGGTACCAGGAAATGGGGTGCTGCTCTAACATACCTAAAAGTGTGGAAGTGGCTTTGGAATTGTGTAGTGAGTAGAAGCTGGAAGAATTTTAAGGTGCATGATAGAAGCAGCCCGGTTGTCTCAAAGATACCATTGGTAGAAATATGAACATTAAAGGCCACTCGGGGTAGGTCTCAGATGGAAATGAGGAACGTTTTACTGCACACTAGAGGAGAAGCAAGCCATGTTTGAAAGTGGCAGAGAATTCGGCTGAATTTTGTTCTACTGTACAGTGCTAATATGTATGTGTAAGGGGCCATTGGCTCTCCTGTTTGGAGAATGACATAGAGTTATCATGTCAATTATTATTAGGAAGTTGTTTTCTAGTCTTTGTCTCTCTTTACTTTTTGCTGTTTTCCTTTCTTGAGTATCTAATGATTTTGATGCTAATATTTGAGGTGAGTTAGGAAAAAGATAAATATTCTATACTCTGCTAGTTATGCTGGTATTAGTTTGATAAGAAAGAAAATTTAATTGTTGCCTATAGTGACATTTTTAAGATCTCTGTGGATTGAATGAGTTTGAATCTCATTTACCTAATTAGTTCAATGTAGGCTACAGTTCCTTATGGTGATACAGTGCTTTCTTCAATAGAGATTTTTCAGTATCCTTTTATTACCTGGAACATGGGTAAAAACATGATATGTGTTTTAGTTTTGAGAAGAAAACTGATAGTTTAACAGTCTCACAAATTGTTCACATATGTCCATGAATGGGCAGAGTTGCTAGGTTCCAAGTTTTTTGTCCTAGCCTTCCTTCCTGGAGAGTGTTAGATGATGTCAACCTTGAGTAGAAATCTATGGAATGATTGTTTTCATTTTCATTCTGCAGAGTAGGTAAAGTCAAAATGATCCTTGCCTATTGGAAAAACTGCAAAACTTTAAGCTACTCTTTCTAGTTGGGAATCTCAATTTGTTGTAAATGGATTTTTGTGTGTGTGTCATTGGACAAGATAATAGCTCAGCAGTAGTTTGATTATATAATAGGTCTTCAGCTTATTAATCTAGTTGGATTCCTGTTAATTTCTGAACAATGTAACCAGTGACCAATGTCCAGGTATAAAATATTACAGTGAATATCACCAGATTAATTTTGTAATGATATTAATATGAAAATGATGTCTTTATCTTTAGTTTTCACCTTGTTTTCTGATCAGTATTTTATTTGCTCTCTCCTTTTTCTCCATATTGAGGCTTTGCATATTTTTATTTTGTCTCAGATCTTTGCACAATGAACTTATAAAATTATCTAGGAGTTTTTAAGATACATCTTTCTCTCAGTTAGATCAAATGTCTTCTAAACTTAAAAAAAAAAAGATTACTTCTTACCACTCTCTTGTGAATGGAGGCTAATGACAGCTCTGTTTGTGTCTGCATTTGGGTAGGGGTAATGAGATCCTTGTTCAGTTTTTCTTTTAATTTGGGGATGAGTGAGTCATTCATATGAACAAGGCTCAGCCTATTAGAAACCCTTGGCAGGACCATTAATTCCGTCTAGATCTCCCACTTTCCATTTCAGTACTTGTTTCACTGCATTAATAGTTCCTCAGGTGTTTCAGATCATAAACTTCTTTCAGATCAATGTAACTATTTTGCTCAGGTCCACATTTTTGCCATGTGTTATAGCTGTGTTCAGAGGTTTTATACTAACTGGAGAAGCCTCTATGAACTTTATTCACCCAGTGGGCCAACATAATAATACTGGATTTTCCCGGACAAAACCCTGCTGTTGTTTTCAGCTCTAGTTCTATCCCACAAATTCTCATCAGTTACAGGCTATTTTCTTTAAAATGTTCCTGATATTTGTTATTTACATAGCAGATCTCATTCTGTTACATATCTTTAATCTATCAGAATCTTTTGGTTCTGAGAAACTTGCAGAACTGCTAGTTTTCAGGCATTCTTTGCAGTCCCTAGATCTTAATGTAGACTGCCATTTTTTTTTTTTTTTGGCAAGGAGGCTTATGATGATGTCTGAGTGCCAACAGTGATCTTGAAAGGCCATTTAGTCTGTTATTTTTTGAAAGTGCATGAAAATTGGTTCAGGTGAGGGTTATTGACTAGTGTTAAATTTGTTAAGTGAACATTTGGGGAACTAGAAATTCACAGTGGACCAAATAACACTACACAAACAATTTCGTAGATGAAACAGGGAAGACATGCCCGTATGTACACTGGGTGAGTGGATCAGACTTCATTATCCAGACCCTGTGGCCCATCTTAGTATTATAGTGCTTATGTTTGTTCAGTCATCTGATTTGACGTAAGGTAAGGTTCAAAGCACCGTGTGTGATGTATTTTAGCAAAAAAATATTTAGCTTGACTCCATTGAGCACTTACATTTTTTAGATTAGTTTATAGATAATATTGGAGATAAAAATCTATAAATAATACCATGAGGAAGCAGCCAGACCTGGCCTGGCCTTGTCAACAAGTCAGTGCCATAAAAATAGGGACTGTGCTGGATTCAAAGAGACTTAAGGAATAAACAATTAGATACAATGCTGGGTCCTGGATTGGATACTGTCCTGGAAAAAACCATCTGTATAGGAAATTTTTTGGGTTAGGGAAATTTGGAAATAGCCTGGGTGTTATATGAAATGAAATTTATTAAAATGGAGAGATGAAGAATATTTTTTAAACATTTGGTGACCAAAAAGAAGTATATGTAAATATATACATAGAAAAAGATCTGAAAGTATGTGTACTCAGGGGTTAGTGGTACTATGTGGGTGAGGGAATTTGGGGGTTTTATTTATTTTAGTTTTGCTTGTCTTTTAATTTTCTTCAATGCACATGTCCTGTTTCTGTGTTAATAAAAGCTTGTTATTTTTTTAAAGTCCACACTAACCCATCCTATACAGTTGAGTTATTTTAATATATTTCACTAGTTTTTTTCTTGATAAGGATTTTGCAATGTTTGGGACACATGTTTGAACCATGTCTTTAGATTCTATGTGCATCTCTCTCTGTTTTAAAATTTTAATATTCTATTGTGAAAAATTTAAATACATGCAAAGGAGATAGAGTAATAATATAATTTTCCATGTGCCAATCATCCAGCTTCAGTAGTTATCAATTATGTATAGTGTATTTCATGTCTGTCCACCATTCCTCTCCACCCACTATTTTGGAGCAAATCTCACATGTCCTATCTTTTCATTCATAAAGTGTTCATCATTTATATCTAAAGTTAACAACACTTAAAAAAATTTACAAAACCAGTATCATAACAAATAATAAATTAGTGATATTTCCTTAATAAAATCAAATATCCAGTCATTATTTCCTTTTCCCAATTTTCTCATGGTCATTATTTTTTCTAGATGATTTAAATTGGTACGGATAAGTTCCCTACATTACAACTGATTGTGTGTTAAGCTTTTTTGGTTTACAGTTTTCTCCATCCTCCCCCACCATTTTTTTTCTTGCAGTTCATTTATTGAAGAAACTGGGCTCCTTCTAGAATTTTTCACATTGTGTATCTTTCTGGTTGCTCTCTTAACCTTTCAGTGCCCAAGACTAGAAACCGTTCTCTAGACTGCATCTGAGCAGGGTTGCTATTTAAAGCTTATAGAAATCTATACAACATAGTCAGTTGTAATACCGCAAACTTTTTTTTACCCAAGCATTTTCTTTTCTATTGAATTAAGGTTTCATGCCAGCTTTTTTTCTAGGAGTATTGTGTATGTGTCCACGTGTATACAACTAGGTGCTCACACAGATGCTACCTGAAAAATCCCACATGCAAGTTGTAGAAATTGAGCCTGGAGAGTATTAAGAGGGCACCTGAGAGGGCACTCACAGAAAGATATCAAGGGCAAATGAAGTGGCCTTGACTTTGTCAGCGATTTGTCTCCTCTCAATATTTAAAAATGGATTCGTGTCAATATATAACCTCAGAACATTCATGAATCACCTATCTGGATGGTTCTGTTCATAACATGTATTTATTCCAAACTCAAGTTGTTAATAAGTACTAAAACAAATTTGGATGTGGACTGGTTTTCATTATTGTAGAGTATGGAACCATATGTATAAAGGTAGTACCACATAAATTCATGCTCCGTTTCACAAGCCATTGTCCCTCACTATGTGTAATGATATTTTCCTAGGAATGTGTGTCTAAGTTAAATATTTTTAAATGATGTCATACTTTAATTGCTCTAAAAATTAAAAAAATAAAGCTTACAAACATTTACTAGTCAGTTACTAATATCTGGAATGTGTTTGTAAAATCCATAAATTGAAAGGAAGAGTTGATTTCCATCCTGAAGTCCTTTGAGTTTAAGATGCTTACAGCCTTGATTATTACAACTGGGTGAAACTGCTATTGAAATAGAATACATTGGGGTAGATTTTAGAGATTAGTTACACAAATATTTAGGTAGCTGCTTGCCAGATTTTCTTTTCAATGATTACTGAAAAGTTTACTCTGAAAGAATGCTCTGGTATAGTGTGATTCTCTTAAAATATTTAATATTGTCAGACAGTTTGGTCTATAAATTGCTTTTTATTGCTCTACCTATGTACTTCTTTGTTTTACTGGGAAGTCTCCTAAGGTCAGGATTTCCACTGGCTACTTATTGATTTGTCTCTAATGATTGCAGGTTGAAGATGACAGTGATGCAGAGACCCATGGAGAAGAGAATGATGAACAGGGAAGTTATTCTAAAAGAAAGATTGTCTCTAACTGGGATCGATATCAAGATATTGAAAAAGAGGTCAATAATGAAAGTGGAGAGTCGCAGAGGGGAACAGATTTCAGTGTCCTCCTTAGCTCTGCAGGTATGAATTCCAGTTGCATGCATACTGCTCGATGCTCTGAAAGTTGCATGGACTTTTTATTTATATTTTTTAATTCCACTGTTACAACTAGCAATTTATTCTTTGTTCTTTGGATTTTAAATTCAAGTAAAGGACAGTGTTTCTAATGGCTTGTAAGGGAAAAAAAATGATGTTTCTTTAAGTGGAAGTAAGGGTTTCCATGTACTGATGTAGAATGACTAAAGTCTTTGCGATAGATAAAAGGCTTTCTATAAGTGGAAAAAGCTGAGCCATGCTGCTGTAAATTTGATAGTCTGAGAAACATAAATGTTTTCTTTGATATTAGGGGAAACATTACTTATAGGAAGCATTATGAAGTTTCTAGAATATTTGTTCTCTTTTTTTCTTCCTTTTCTTAAGTAGCCAGGCATATGCATAGTAGTAGATATACACATATTGGAGTCATATGCACTTGAACACCAAAATTCTTTTTGCTTTTGCTTTTGGATAGTCTTCTCTGTCAATACAGTGAAAAACCCAGTCTTTCCATGGTCAGCTGTAATCTAAGATTGATTGCACCTTTAGTGATGTGATGCTGAAGAGCAGTAACAGGGAACAGTGGAGGAGTACTGGGTGTATAGGTGGGCGCAGGGTCCCTACTGGGGTGTGGGTAAGAATTTAAAGAATAAGTGGAAGATAGATTGGTGATTTCCAGGGGTTGAAGATAGGAGAGTGGGAGGTGGATGTGGTTATAAAGGGGCAGCATGACAGATCTGATGCTGATACCGTTTAGTATCTTGACTGTTGTGGCAGATACACGAACCTTCACAGGTGATAAAATTATATAGAACTTAATATAGAACATGTGCACAAATGAGTATGAATACATCTGAATAAGACTGGCAGATTGTATCAGTTTCAGTGTTACCCTCCTGGTTGTGATATTATATTATGGTTTCGCAAAATGTTATTGGGGGTAACTGGGCAATATGTACAAGAGATTGCCCTGTATTATTTATTTACAACTGTGTGTGAATCTGCAACTACCTCAATAAATAATTATTGCCAGGTTAAAAATATATAAAGGATGTAGATTTGAGAAGCAAAGAAGTAAAACAAAAATAATACTTTGGGACTGGAATTTTCTCATCTTCGTGACTTTGAGGTGGCTGTCTAGTTCTACCCTTTTTCTTTATCTTCCTTTATTTTTGAATGCCTCCACCAGGCGTTCTCTTTTAACTTAATAGAATATGCTTTTCTGAGCAGGAAAGAAGTAGAGAGATCATAAAATGGAGTCAGAAGCACAAGATTCAGTTTTGTGTCATTACCATAGATGATTCAAATAGCATAACTTCTTTGGCTTTGTGGATGGCTCTGAACTCATTGACTGTTCAAGGACTGGTAACACTAAATAATTTCTTCAGTCAAATGAGTGCTTCCTTCTTGGTACCTATATTTTGGCCAGTTATGGATTTATAAGCACTTTGCCTCAAGATGGGAGAAGAGGAATGAAGGTAAAATATAGGATGGTTAGTTTTAATTCTTATAAGCTGTTCTGCCAAAAGATCTAGGGGGACAAAATTGAAGTAGTCCAATGAAATTAACTTGTGGACTAAAGTAGATTTAATTCAATCAATTATATATTCAGTTACCAGTATCTTCCCAAAAGAGATACTTTATCAATGTTGGAAGGCAGTTAAAAATTCCAGTCTAGGCGGGTGGATCATGAGATCAAGAGATCGAGACCATCCTGGTCAACATGGTGAAACCCCGTCTCTACTAAAAATACAAAAAATCAGCTGGGCACGGTAGTGTGTGCCTGTAATCCCAGCTACTCAGGAGGCTGAGGCAAGAGAATTGCCTGAACCCAGGAGACGGAGGTTGCAGTGAGCCAAGTTAGCGCCATTGCACTCCAGCCTGGGTAACAAGAGCGAAACTCCGTCTCAAAAAAAAAAAAAATTCTAGTCTAATTTACCAGGCCTGTCCTCTGGATTATGATTTTGGTTATTTATTTTAACATTCTATTTATAATTGAAAACCTGGCATGGTTTGGGTCTCTCATGTATTTTTCTTATAGTCTGTCTTTGCTTACTGATTCCTTCTGAAGAGGCTTGTTTATCTGTGATTCGTTTTTTTTTTTTGGTGATTGCAACTGTCCTGTCTTTTGATATGTACTTATATTTCTTTCCCACTCAGTTGCTGATTTTTCAGTTTTTTCTCACGATAATATAAGCCTGAGAGGAGCTGCCATGCTTTCTTCATACTTAGTGCCATAGTGCTATATTGGTTTACTTTTGAGACGTAAACTTCATTCTCTGAAAATAAAAATTCTAGGGTACGTAGTGTTCTCTAGATAAGCTATCCATACTCCTTGGAACGATTCTGCTTCCCAGGATACTATCCTTGTTTGTATAAATAAATATACAACTGAAAAAAAATTGCTGATTCCTTAGGTGTGCAATCATAAACTTTTCTAGATATTGCCGAATTGCTTTCCACAGTAAAGATGAGCTAGAGTTCCTAGTGTTTGGCATCTCTGCCAATTCATAGTACTGTTGGACTTTTAAATTGTGGCCAGTTGATTGAATGGTGTCTAGTGTAGTTAATTCAACAGATATTTAAATGCCCACTGTTCCAGGTATTGGCTTAGAGGCTGGGCATAGAGTGGTGAATAGAACAGATATAAACACCTGCCTCACAGAGTTGACTTTCTAAAGGATAGAGACAAACAAGAGTATACAAAATGTTAAATGCCATTCTTGCTTAAGATAGAAAGAAAGGGCTGTTACCATTTTAGAAGTAGCCAGGGGTCTTATTGAGACGACAACATTTGACCAAAGATATGAGGAGGGCGAGGGAGCAAGTGAGGATGTCTGGGAAAAGTATCCCAGGCAAAGGGAATAGCAAGCTCAAAGGCTGTGAGATAGGGGGATAGGGAATCACAAGGAAGGCCAGTGTGCAGAAGCAAAGTAGGCAATGAATTTGGAAAGGCAGCCAGATTTGTGTAGTATTGTAGACCATGGTAAAGATGTTTGCCTTTACTCTGAGATGAAAAAACCAGTGGAGGGTTTTGAAGAGAAGAGTGATACAGCTAACTCCTGTGTTAACAGGATCACTCTGCTGTGTTGGAAGGAACTGAAGACTGGCAAGTGGGGAGCAGGTAGACTATCATTAGGAAGCCACTAATAATAATCCAGGGGAGCAATGGTGATAGGTTCCGGGTCCAGAGGAAAGCTGTGGAGGTGATGAAAAGTGGTTGGGCTCTACATCTATGTAAAGGGAAGGGCAGAGAGCACTTGCAAATGTTGGGTATGAGATAAAAAGATACGTAAGGATGACACTAAGTTTTTGGTCTGAACAGTGAGAAGAAGGGAGTTGCCATTAACTGAGGTGTGTAAGTTATAGGAGTTAGTCAGTGTTGCATGTATTAAAATTGAAATGTCACTTAGATACCTGTTGCCATCAGAATACCTTAAGAAATGGTTGGCACACTCAATATAATTGGACATTTTGACACAGGAACCATTTACAAAGGTATGTGTGGAGTATAGTGAAAGCACTGACGTAGTGCTGTGTTGGAAGGGTGAGTAGCAGCATATATGTTACCACCCTAGTTACTAGAAATTTGAAGAGGGTCATACAGAGTTTGCCTTGGGAGAATGAATCACCTTCGTTGAGGGCACTCAGCCAGTGAAGATGACTTAAACTGAGAGAGGAATACATATTCTCTTCCTGTCTCTTTCAGGGCTTCCATAAGCCTAACCTGCTGGAAGCCAGAAGACAAGGGAAGTTGTAGTCCATACTGGTCAAGCTTCTAGGGCAGAACTGGATGGAGAAGGGTGGTGGAGGATAAGTTTGCATTGACACATGGAAGAGACCCAGCACAACATCTAATAGGAGACATGGGGCAGGCTGCCTGATAAAGGAATGTAGGGCTCAGGATACAGGCATGGGCTGGTGATAATACATTTGGGTGATGCCAGCCTTTAGATGATATTTAAAGTCATAAGAATGTATGAGATGACCAGGGGAGTTATTACCTAGAGAAGTGCTGACTTCTGGGCACCACAGTGTCTAGAGATTAGGGGAAAGAGAAGAAACCAGCAAAGGAGACTGAGCATGAGTGGTAGAAGGAATAACCAGGAGAGTGTAGTGTCTTTAAGTGTTTTGAGGCAGAAGGAGAAATGTGTATCAAATGCAGTTGATGACAATGAAGAATTGACTTTAATTTAACAGGAAGGTTATTGGTGGTCTTCACAGGTGCAGTTTGTTGGAGTGGTGGGCTAAATTTTTTCTTGAATTTAAAAAGAATGTGGGAGGATACCTTCGAGACAGCAGACATACATGACTTAATTTTAAGGAGTTTTGTTATAAAGGAAAGGAGAATAATGGGCTGGTGGAAGAAGTGGGTCAAGACTTTTTAATTTTTTCTTTTTTTGGTATTTCTTTTATAGAGACAGGGTCTTGTTATGTTTCCCAGGCTGGTCTCGAATTCCTGGGCTCAAGCAATCCTACTGCCTTGACCTCCCAAAGACCTGGGATTGCAGATGTGAGCCACTGTGGTTGGCCAGTCAAGACATTTTTTAATGATGAGAGAAATAACTACATGTTTACTTCTTGGTAGATCCAGAAAAGAGGGCAAAGTAAATGTGGGGAAAAGTGAGAATGCCTGGATTTATATTCTTTAGTAGATATGAGCTTGATAGGATCTGTTGTGCAGGTGGAGAGATTGCCCATTGCTGGGGCTTGGGCAGTTTTCCAACTGTAATTGGAGGAAAAGTAGAATACATGGGCATAGATGTGGGTAGATGGGTAGATGTCATGGGGGCTTGAGGAAGCATTCTTCTAAGAAAACCACGGATAAGTGTTGCGGAGGAGGTACTGGAAGTGGAAGGAGAGAGTAGAAGTTTAGAAATAGTTGTCGAGGAAGTGGGAAAATACAGTTTTCTATTTTCTAAATAGGAAAATATGGTATAGATGTTGGGCCACAATAGGGGTATTCATAAATTTAAGGTGAGAACAGGTATACTTTTCCCTGACTCATATTCTGCTGTAGGGGTGCAGGCCCAGAAAGACGGGATGGAAGGGTAGGACTTAATCATGATTATAGTTTAGTAGAGCAAATGCAAGGAAATGAGAGAGGGAAAAGGAGATGATTAGAATGATTGACATAAATTTAAATGAGATAAAGAGATAAGTGAAGGTATGAGAGAAGATGAGGGGCAGTAAAAAGATCGCGGGATCACAGGATGACAGATTCTTCTGGGCAGACAGATTATTGACCTTTTTGTGAAGGTGTGAGTTGGAGAGCTGGGAAGTGGTGGCTGCAGATTAGAATGTTTGCCATTGAGATTTGGTGGGGCAGGGGGTTGCAGATGATAGTAATGATATGGTCTTGTATAAAAGCATGGGCGCACCTGCTCTGAGATGATGTGGAGACCTCATTGTTGGAGGTTTTAGTTTACCTTTCTTCAGTTATTACTGTAGTTGAACATCTTTGTATTAATGGTGTTTGCTTTCTTGGTGAACTGCTTGCTCACATTCTTTAACCATTTGGCTATTTTGTTTCTTATTGACTTGTGGATTAAAAAAATGTAGTCTTTATACTTATCTTTGGATATTTGTGTTTGCAGATATCTCTTGATAGGAGATTCACTTCTATAGTGGTGTCTTTCAGTGCTTTTAAAATTTCAGTTGAATTTATCAATTGTCTATCTTACTGTTTATGCTGTTTTATGCCTTGAGAACTCCATCTTTCCCCCAGGGTTAAAGATGTTCTATATTTTCTTCCAAAAGTTCTAATTTTGCTTATTTTCCTGAAGAGTGTTACATTTTATTGTTTGCTACATGCTTTTGCAACCATTTTTGATTGGTGGAGTGAGGTGGCATAATTACCTTGTACTTCAGTCTCCTAAACAGTATATATCCTTTTGGTTTTCATTTTCTATTTTTCTTTATGAGTATATAATTTCCCTATTACATACCAACGTAGTGAAATTAGGAACAATTTATCAACCTTCCAACATTTGATTTTTAATATTGAACATTTAAATTTCGCCTGTGATGTGACAGTTTTCTTTTGACAGTGTGGTTTAGTGTAAGGAGCATAGGCCACCAAGTCAAATAAATGTTGACTTGAGTACTTCTACCATGACTCTATTTTTGGGCACTACTGTTTCTCCATGTAGGAAGAGCAAGAACAGAAGTAACAGTGCTTGATCTGATGATGCCAGCATCTTATCTCAAAGTCACCACTGATTCTAGTTCTGCTTAATACGTGAACTTGGTACCTAGTTTTAGTATTTAATTTTTTTCCTAGTAGAACCTTAGTTATCTCTGTTCAGTAAAGTCATAGTCTAATATTTTCCCTCGAATGTTAGATGTAAATAACAATGTTATTTATATTTTTCTGAGAAATTAAAAGTTCTCAGGTATACTATCATTGATTATTGAGTCGTTTATTGAATGCTAGTGTTTTTCTGAGTCTCTAAGCATTAAAAAGTCAGTGGTCTTAGGTTAAGTAATAAAAATAAGCTTTTTCCACCTTTTCCTTACTTGTAGTTGTTTCCATCTATAATTGTTCATCTGTTTTTCTCTTCTATCTCAGTGTTTGTTTGCCATGTGCCCTGAAGGATGGCCATTGCCATCATGGTGAGATATAATCCGGATTTGGTATCTTAGAGAAAGGCTCTATGGTGTGGACTGTTCCTATTTTGTTGCTGTTGTTGTATTCATCTTTTTTTAAAAAAAATAATTGCAACTTTTATTCTGAATCGAGGAGGTACATGTTCAGGTTTGTTACCTGGGTATATTGCATGATACTGATGCAGAGGTTTGGGATATAATGGATCCGTCACCCAGGTACTGAGCATAACACTTATTTCACCCCTTGCCCACTTGCTCTTCCCTCTCCGGTAGTCCTCAATATTTACTATTGCCATCTTTATGTTCATAGTACCCAATGTTTAGCTCCCACTTATAAGTGAGAACATGCAGTCTTTGGTTTTCTGTTCCTGTATTAGTTTGCTTAGGATAATGGCCTCCAGCTACATCCATGTTGCTGCAAAGGACATGATTTCATTCTTTTTCATGGCCACATAGTATTGTAAGGTGTGTATGTACCACATTTTCTGTATGCAGTCCACTACTGATGGGCACCTAGGTTGATTCCATGTCTTTGCCATTGCGAAAAGTGCTGGCGATGAACGTACAACTGCATATGTCTTTTTGGTAGAAAGATTTCATTTCTTTTGGATGTATACCCAGTAATGGGATTGCTAGGTTAAATGGTAGTTCTAAGTTCTTTGAGAAATCTCTAAACAGCTTTCTACAGTGGCTGAACTAATTTCCACTCCCACCAACAGTGTGTAAGCATTCCCTTTGCTCCACAGCCTCATCAGCATCTGTTTTTTTTTTTTTTTTTACATTTTAATCATAGTCATTCTGAATGGTGTGACATAATATCTCATTGTGGTTTTGATTTGCATTTCTCTGATGATTAGTGATATTGGGCATTTTTTCATTATTTGGCAACTTGTGTGTCATCTTTTGAAGTGTTTCTTCATGTCTTTTGCCCATTTTAAAATGTTTTTTAACTTGTTTAGTTAAGTTCCTTAAAGATTATTAGAACTTTGAGAGATACATAGTTTGCAAATATTTTCTCTCATTCTATAGGTTGTCGGTTTACACTGTTGATAGTATTTTGTTTTTGTTTTATTTTTTTTGCTGAGCAGAAACTCTTTCATTTAATTAGGTCCTACTTGTTAATTTTTGGTTTTGTTGCAATGCTTTTGAGGACCTAAGTACTGTTCTTTATACAGTTTTCTCTTGGTATCCAAGAGAGATGGTTTCAGGACCCCTGTGGATACCAAAATCTAAGAAGCTCAAGCCTCCGATATAAAATGGCACAGTATTTGCATATAACCTATGAAAAGAGTATAGATATCTTATATACTTTAAATCAGCTTTAAATCACTTATAATATCTAATACAATGTAAGTGCTATGTACAGTTGTATTATTTTTTATTTGTATTTTTCTTGTTGTATTGTTTATTTTAAAAAATTTCTTTATTTGTTTATTTTTAGAGAGACAGGGTCTTTCTCTGTTGCCCAGGCTAGAGTGCAGTGGCATGATCATAGCTCACTGTAGCCTCAATCTCCTGGGCTCAAGCAATCCTTCTGACCCAGCCCCCTGAGTAGGTGGGACTATAGATGTCTTACCACCCACGCCTGGCTGATTTCTTCATTTTTTTTGTAGAGACAGAATCTTGCTATGTTGCCTAGGCTGATCTTGAACTCCTGGCCTCAAGTGATTCTCCCTCTTTGACCTTCTAAAGTGCTGAGATTACAGGTGTGAGCCACTGTGCCTGGCCAGTATTGTTTTTATTTTTTTTTTTAATATTTTTGATCTGTGGTTGGTTAAATACAATATGGAGGATTTAATATGGAAGGTTGCCTATATGTTATATTTTCTTCCCAAATTAGCTGGACCTCTGGTCCAATTCTGAAATGCTATTTTGAAATAGACCTTTTTCTAAGAGTGCACCTAGCTTAACATATTCTCTAAGTAGATTTGCATTGTAACAGTGAATTTTTGAAGACTGGTAATTAAAAAGTGAATTTCTATTTTATACACAGTGTATGTATATGTTGATGTTCACTTTGGAAGATAGTTTGCCATTTTCCAATACAATTGAAGATCTAGCACTTTCACCCTTAAAGGATACTCTAGAGTGGAGGTCCCCAACCTTTCTGGCACCAGGAACCGGTTTTGTGGAAGACAGTTTTTCCACAGACTGGGATGGGGATGATGGTTTCAGGATGATTCAAGTACATTGCATTTATTGGGTACTTTATTTCTGTTATTATTACGTTGTGATATATATAGTGAAATAATTTACAACTCACCATAACGTAGAATCAATGGGAGTCCTAAGCTTGTTTTCTTGCAACTGGACAGTCTCATCTGGCAGTGATGGCAGACAGTGAGAAATCATCAGGCATTAGATTCTCTTAAGGAGCACACAGCCTGGATCCCTCGCATGTGCGGTTCACGATAGGGTTTGGCATCTATGAGAATCTAATGCTGCTGCTGATCTGACAGGAGGCAGAGCTCAGGCGGTAATACAAGCAGTGGGGAGTGGCTGTAAACAGAGAAGAATCTTTGTTCGCTTCCCTCCTGCTATGCAGCCCGGTTCCCAACAGGTCACAGACTGGTACTGGTCCATGGTCTGGGGGTTGGGGACCCCTGCTCAGAGAAACTCTAGAACGTGTATGCACACATGTTCACAGCTGTATGTTCAGAAGGGCCTCAGATGGAAGCAGCACAAATATTCATTAATAGTACAATGAATGCTTAAATAAATGGATGAATCTTTTCAACATAGCATGAAGTAAAAGAAACATGCCCACAGAATTCTTTAGTATGAATCTATTTATATAAAGTTTAAACACAGGAAAAAAACTGTGTTATTTAGGTATGCATATTTAAATGCTAAAATGACAATCAAGGAAATGATTATTCCAGATATCAGGACTGTGGTCATCTCTAGTGGGGGAGATGAGGTGTAATGATTGAGGAGGGCCAGATAGCTGGTGTGGTGTTGGCAGTATTCTATTTCCTGACCCAGACGACGGTTATTTATGTTGGTTTAATAATTATTCTTTAAGTTCATATGTATTGTCAACTTTTAAAATTTTGCAGATTTCTTTATAAAATGAATACAAACCTTTAAAAGTAGATTTCTAATGGGAAAATTTCTGTTACTGCTATAGAGGTGGGAACCATTTTTAGAGAGGCAGCTCTTTCCAGCCTGCTTCACTTGTGCTGCCCAGGCACTGCCTGCTTTATTTCTGGCCATGGACAGTGACACCCTCATTTTTATTGGTGTGGATATGGGAAGGGGGACGATTGTTCACAGTCATACTTTTTTTTCCTAGAATTGTGAGTCTTTACGTGTCTTTGTAGAACTCTTTCTGTAAGACTCTGAAAGAGCTAACCATGCCTTTGGCTTTTCTTTTTGAATAGTATTCTTGCAGTTCTAAGTTAGGTTTCAAGAGCTTTGAAAATGACACCCTACTCTTACCTTCAAACATAAAATGTAAGATCTATAAGAAATTTCTTCTGCCCTTCACTTTTTTCCCCCAAAAGTCAATCATTGAATTCATGCCATGTGCATTGTCTGTTCCTTTCAAGATGGCACAGATAGCCAGAGTTAGAAAAATGTTTACAGTGTGAGCAGAACACACTGGATCAATATTGAAGATAAACATGGGGAAAATATTATGTGCAAGTCCATTAATACTGTTTTCAGAGGTACAAATAAAAACGAAATAACTAGACTGCAGTTTGGTCAGTATAGTTGCTGTCGGTGCATATTTTTGCTTAAAGCTATTACATATTTTCCTCAGTGTAGGTTTATGAAAAGCTATATTGAGTGGGAAATTTTATTTGTAATGACATTTGAATTTCTTCCCTCCTCTGTATCCTTATGCCAACTATTAGACTGAAGGGAAAAGAAAGGATATTTTTCTAGCAGCCTATTCTTTTAAACTAAACCTTGAACCTTTTCTTTCCATGAGGCAACAGGACAGTTTTATTTGCCCTCATTGATTCAGTTTATTTTTTTCCATCTTCTTGTATGGAATATAGTTTGTACTAATATAGTCTCATATTACAAAGGCAACATAGTAGAAGATGATTCTTCCTTTGATATTTAAAACATCTGAAATAACACAAACAGAACTATACATTTAAAAAAAATTTCATGACTGAGCATGGTGGCTCACACCTGTAATCCCAGCACTTTGGGAGGCTGAGGTGGGCAGAACACCTGAGGTTGGGAGTTTGAGACCAGTCTGACCAACATGGAGAAACCCCATCTCTACTAAAAATGCAAAGTTAGCTGGGCATGGTGGTGCATGCCTGTAATCCCAACTGCTCAGGAGGCTGAGGCAGGAAAATCGCTTGAACCCAGGAGGCAGAGGGTGCAGTGAGCCGAGATTGTGCCATTGCATTCCAGCCTGGACAACACGAGTGAAAATAAAAAATTTTTTTCATTTCTTCTGACTGACCGGGCTAAAAAAATTTTCAGTTAGATAACGAAAAAGAAAAAAGGGAAACTTCAATAACAAAAACCTTTCCTTTCCTTATAGCTGAATATTGAAGTCGGCCTAACTTGATTTTCTTTTTTAAAAACCTTCAAAAGTTAAGAGCAGAATTTGTTTGCTCAGCTGCTAGTCTCCAGAGCCATTTTGTGTTTTCTATTGTTTTGAGGCTCTTTTCTTTCACTGGTCCAGCTGCCTCATTTTCATCATTCTGAACTTTTATTTTCCTGCCCTGAAGTTGTACTTTTCCTTTAGCAGATGCAGCCTAGGTAGCTTTATTTCCCTTTTCTTTTCCTTTAAATCTGTGACTTTTTGATTCTCATTTGTTTAGGGAATCTTGGTGGTTTTGCATGAGTTTTTTTCAGTGTTTCTTTTTCTGCCTTTCTGTCTAGTACTTTCCACATCTCTTCCTTGTTTCTTAGTCATCGGTTACAATTACTAGCTGCTTCTGCTTTATTTAGTGCTTTTTAGCTTTTTTCTTAAATAGAATTATTCCCTCTTTTGCTCCATTGATAAAGTCCATCCATTTTATTCCCCCCATGATTTGAGAAAAGGTTATGTGGATGCTTTCTATAGGTCACATCATCTACGTCACCCCAAAATTTCAGCAAACATCCAATCTAGACATTTCATTTCAACATCCTCAGCACTTCCGGTTTTTTTTTTTAAGTTTATTTTTGTGGGTACATAGTAGGTATATATATTTACTGGGTACATGAGATATTCTGGTACAGGTATGCAATGCATAATAATCACATCATGGAAAATTGGGTGTCCATCCTCCCAAGCATTTATCCTTTGCAGCTTCCATTTTTCTTCTTGCTCTTGCTCAGCTGAATTTAGTTTATACTTTGTTTTGCTTGCCTTCTTCATTATTTTTTTGCAATGTAATCCTCCTTGAAAAGTATTAGAAGGTCTGTATTTTTATACCTGGGTTCAGAGCTGGGGTCTCTATAAACTTTTTATTGGATTTAATACTGTCAAACACTGCAAATGTTGATTGCTTAACTGCTTTGTGTAATGTTTTTCTCATTTGAATATTTAGTGCTTGACCTTTATCTTCTAATCTTTAGAAGATTAGGCATGAAAGAATTACGTTACCAAGGGTTGCATCCATTGGGAAGCCTTTCATATGAATGGATCCGGTTTTATATTATGTTTTTCAACTCATTCATTGCCAGAGGGACATTTTGTACTAATCAGAGGGAGGTTTGTTTGGAAATCTTCTGATTTTTAGTTTTATCTGTATTTTTATTAGTTCTCCCTTTGATTTGTTCAGTGCTTCTATTTATTAAAATCTGTTAGGTAATTTAACCTGTTGAATTTTGTTATTTCCAGAGGTATCCAGCTTTCATACAAGCTGGATAGTCTGTTTCTTTTCAAAATTTGTCTCATGGCAAATTAAAGTCATCAAAAGAATACTTGATTTGATGGTGGTAGGTTTTAGTCCCCAGAGCAGCCATTGTTTTCGCTATCACGATTTTTGGCTGCTGTGGTTATCTTTCGGGTCCCAGGCCCCCAGAACTGAGCCATAGGATCACTAGCAGTGACTTCACTCTCAAGTTCACATTAAGGACTCAATGTTTATTTTTATTATTAGATAATATAAACTAGTTGTACTGGACACAGCTTAATGAGAGAACATGAGTGAATCTTTTTTGAGTTTAATTTGTATTCCAAGTACTCTTCTGGTTATCAAATGACTTGTATTCCAGTTATTCTTCAGTTAGATAACCGGCTGTGTCATCAAATCATCTGGGCACTACATTATTTTCTTTCTTTTTTGAGACAGGATCTCACTCTGTCGCCCACGCTGGAGGGCAGTAGCGTGATCTTGGCTCACTGCAACATTCACCCCTTGGTTCAAACAGTTCCCCTGCCTCAGCCTCCTGAGTAGCTGGAACTCAGGCATGCACCACAATGCCCAGCTAATTTTTGTATTTTTAGTGGAGACAAGGTTTCACCATGTTGGCCAAGCATGTTTCAACTCCTGACCTCAAGTGATTCTCCTGCTTCGGCCTCCCAAAGCACTGGAATTAGAAGCGAGCCACTGCGCCTGGCTTCATCTGAGTACTACATTCTAATAGCATCTCGTGTATCCCTCTCAACTGGTATTGTCTCTTCTTTGTATGATTATCTTGTAGAATCATACCCCTCTTTAAAAAAATTAAGATTATTTTAGGTGGACTTTGGGAATGAGAGCAAATAAATGTTCCTGATCAATGTCATATTTAATTAGAAGTTGATATATTCTCTTTACTTGCTCTAGAAAGATGATAAAAGGATATTTTTCCTTAAAATCAGTGTAGAACCTCTTCTAAAAAAACATGAAACATGAATTCAGAGACTATGAAAAGGGACAGCTGTAGCATTAGTTTTGTGGTAGGAAAGGCATCTTTTCAGTAGTGTACCTGAAGTGTGCTATACATGTTTAGGTAGTAGAATGGAAAGAACACTTGGTGGGTATCAGGGAATCTTAGTTTTGGTTTTGGTTGTCTTGAAACTTTTTTTTTTTTTTTTTTTAACTTAAACTGTTAGAAATAATACCTGCCTTGCTTTAATCTAGGGGTAGTTGTCAAGATCATGCAGAATTATTTTAAAAATTGTAAAGTTCTGTACAAAAGCTAAGAATTATTTTTTAGGCAAAGAGAAGCAAACTGTTGGATTAGAATATACTGTGGGTCATATCTGAAATTAGGTCATTAATATGGGGCTGTCATTAAAATATCCAAACATGGTACTAACATGTGTATGTAATTAGAAAAATAAGAGCAATGACCATTAACTCACTGTCCCTTTTATTTAGCGTGTGTGTGTGTGTGATTTATTGAACTATTTTAACTTCTGCAGCTATAGAGGTGATACAGAGAACTTAAAAGATGATTAAAAATAAGAAAAACAGGATCTGTAATGAAAGGTTTAGGATGCTAAGCAAAAGAAGTCTGAGAATGGTTTAATACTTTGTGTTTTCCAAGCTGTAAAGACAAAGGAAAAAAAATCACAGGTGCTTAAACCAAAATACAGGGATTTAGATTAGCCATTTGTGCTATGAATGTTAACTGGGCATCCAAGGGAGAGTTGGGAAATCATCTTCACTGAAGATCTTTCAAAATGAATTTGGTTTATTTAATGGAAATGGGTTCAACAATGTCCTTCTTACTGTGTGGGATAGAGCAAGGTTGTTTATTAAGGAGTTTTTTCAACCCTGTAGTTTGTTCTCTTGGCTTTTAATTTAGAGACAGTTTTATACTGTTTTACCTTTGTGTTAAGTGAGCACACCCAGTGTTCTCAGAAGGGTTAGGCTTAATAAACAGGCAAGGTGTGTGTGTGTAAATGAGCCCTGTGGCTGTTAGTGACCCTGCAACAGCAGGTGATGTTAAGCTAACAGGCTGATGGTGGTCATCAGTGCTGTCATTTCCTGAAACCTACCAGGAGCAAGCTCTGTGTGAGATGTGTTACATGGGCGCTTTCTCTATTTCATTAAATCCTAACTTTAACCTAATAGGGTAGATTTCATTATCTCACTTCTGTACATGTTGAAACTAAGCCTTAGAAAGAAAGTTCATCAATTTGTACAAAATTCACATATCTCTTAGGTAGCAGAATCAGGATTTAAACTTAAGTATGCCTGGCTTCAAAGTTGGTATTTTTTGCACTTGATACTATTCATTAAAATCGATGTATATTGTTGGTAGTAAAGAAAAAAAATCGATATATCACTATCTAAGATACACAGTTTTTGTTTCTGCAAGAAAAGAAGCTGTCTTGTTTACATTTAGTCTGCAGCTTCAGAGAGGGTTTGTGGTTGGTTAGGAAGCTGCCTTTAGATTGGAGGCAGACACCTGGACAGAAGCCCCAAGGCTTGGGAGCTGCAACCAGGCCTCAGGGCACTGCACTGCCAGGCTCCCAGTTGTGTTGGAGGGTGAGTCTTTTGATCTATGGAGGTTGGTCAGGTGGTTTTCCTTCTTGATGAATTTCACCTCCTTGTGTGGAAAGTCACAGAGAATGCGGGTCCCTGTGTCCCTAGCCCAGGGCCTGCAGATCTAGCAGGACCTGGTTTTCCCTGGGGCCAGGACGGTTTTCTAGGCACCCAGGGTGTGACCCCACTCATCTTGGGGCAGCTTCTGCGTGCAGCGCTGATTTTGAATCTTCTAGGCATGCTTGGCACGCTTATTCGCCAACTTGTGGCAGAAGTGGTTCATGCCTTCTGGGGCCACACTGTTGTATTTGAAACAAAAGCCCAGAGAGAGAAAGAGAGAGATAAGTGGAGGAGGCCCACAGATACAGGTGGACCAAGCAGCTGGCAGTAGTCTTGACCTCAGTAGAGTAATTCTGGTAGAGTTAGGAACTCATGGTTAGTTGGAGACAAGGAGCTAACTACAAAAACCATTGTTAGCTGGTCTCAGAAGAAGGAAATGGGCAAGGAGATGGTCCCTGAGGCTGCAGCTGAAGAGGCGATGAGAGGGTGATGAGAGGCCGGAGTAGGGGAAGACCCTGAGTCTGTGGGTTTATTCCATCCTAACACTGTGGAGGCAAGAGACTGCCTACTGGCTGTCCACTGCTTTTCTCTTTTCTTTTCCTTGCCTTTCCCTTTCCCTTCCCCTTTTGTTAAATAAAAAGCAAGCCAGCATAATAAACTAATTAGATCTTAGTTTATCAAATGAAAAAAGCTTAAAATGTACCTTTTCCAACTGAAAGGTGATATATGCAAAAGAATAAAGCGCATATAAAATACTGCATGGTATATTCTTAGCACTGTCGTATCTGAAGTGGGATGGAAAGAATATCCTCAGGTGATTTGTTGTGAGAATACTACATTGGTCTCAGAATTTTCAGTGACCTGAGAATGGAATTAATGCTAATGAAATATGAATATATACTGTTTAATTTAGTGGCATTGAGTGGGGAGGATGTCAACATACTGCTTTTCATAATCTGTGGTGAGAATTCCTCAGTGAAAAGTAGATCTATATTTTATCTGTTTACTTAGAACTTGAAAAGAACCTGATATAGAGCGTTATGATCATGATCTATTATATCCTGTGTATTGCACATGAAGGGAAATACTGTTTTTAATAATGGTACTACTGGTTTTTTTAAATCAGGAAGTTTTAGAAACTTTCTTTACTTCTTTCTAGCTAAGTAGACAATTAATGTGGTTTTGTATTCAAAATTCTGTAGTTATAGAGTCTTCTGTCTTGTGTTTATAAAGACTTTATAAAAATTGACAGTGAAATGTGGGGTTTTAATGAATAACCCTGAAGAACAAAACTCAACCTACTAGAATCCGAAATTTGTTTTGTCATCATGAATTTCTGCCTCTGTTGGGGAATGCACCGTATGAGTCGGATCTGTCAGAGAGAGATCAGGCACCTGGGCTTTCTAGCATTCTGCTGTTGAGAGAATCATGAACCGTTCAGTATTAGAGAATAATCCTTAGAATTCTTTCACTGAACATTTCTTGAACTTCTGTTATTGAACATTTCCTAGAAATTAAGAGAATGAAGCTTAAAAAGATTAAGTGACTGTGTACATGGTCACAGAATTGGGAGCAGTAGTCTTTTGCTTCAAACTCTAGCTTATAGGTACTTATTTACCAAACAGTAAGGAATCATGTGTATCATATACGATGCCAAGTGCTGAGGGTACAGAAATGCCTACAACACACTGCCTGCCTTTCAGAATATTGCTGGGGGAGCTTAACTGCAGTGGCCCAGAGTGCTCCTGGTGGGTAGGTCAAGAATGCAAGGCTCTGACTGTTCTTTGTCTATATTTCTCACCGTTGTGCTTCTAGCAAGCGATCTGAGGGATGAGGTAATACCTCCCCCAGGGTTGCTTCTACTTACTCAAGAAACTTCCTCACTGACTGAAAAGAACACTCAGCTCAGTGTTCCTTTCCTGTAACAAAGTCCACAGCATGTACAGGACTCTTCAAATTACCACTCTGAGACTGGGGGCATGAGGAAGCAACAAAAATTAACATGAAGTTTGACTACTGCTTTTGCCAGAGACTCCTTTGTCTCTGGCACAGGTGTCTCATATCTTCTGCTAGCAACCATGAAACAGTAACAGGCTAACCTATTAGCTTACAGATAATGTGGAATCTCAGACCCTGCATGGTTATTGGCAAATATCACTTGTGAGGTGATACAGATGTGAGGAAATGAACAAACACAGTCCAATGTGGCAGGTACAGGGTGCAGTGGGATAACCCGGGGAAAGTACCCAGTTCAGCTCGTCGAGGTTAGGGAGACTTTTCTGATTCTGCTGCTCTTGAAGTGAAAATACTGGTTGGTTCATCTATTGAGGGTAGATCTTTTCATTCTCAGTGTATGACACAGTACATGACACATGGTTCATGATGACAGCAATTGTTGAGTGAGTGAATGAGCTGTCATTTGTGGTTATTGGGTGTGATTTTCTGCACTAAAGGTCCATATGTTTGCTAGTAAAGTTTGTCTCATTTTTAAAGACCGAAGTCCTGGGACTATGTTCTTCAATGAAAAGCAACTCATGTAGAAACCTGCCATGAATCTATTCTAACAGGTGAGGAAAAAGGTTGAGTTTGTAGAAAATCTTGTATGTAGATTAACATAATACTAAATGACATTAAGGTCCAATTACTTATTTTGTAAACTTTTCATTTTCTAATACTTTTTTATATTTTTTGGAAGAGTTACAAAACTAATGCAGAGAGTTTTCATGTACCTTCTACGTAGCTTCCCTTAATATTTTATAAACCATATTACCTTTATCAAAACTAAAACTTGAAACGATCCAAGATGGCCAATCGATAACAGCTCGGGATTGCAGCTCTCAGTCAAAGCGCAGAGATCTAGAGGAGGCCACACTTTCAGACAAATTCTGGTCGCTCAGGGAGCAGAAGATCCCCAGTGGAGGAACCACAGGGTCGCCGCGCGACTCTTGTGGCCGGTGCAGCGGTTTCACCGGCACCTTGGCACCGCAGCTCTCAGAGCAGAGTAAACAGGGCTGGCTCCCCTTCTGACCGAGGCTCAGAGGACCCACACGGGCCACCAGCACGACTTTTGTGGCCGGTGCAACGGCTTCGCTGGCACCTTGGCGCGGCAGCTCTCGGAGCAGAGTAAACAGGGCCGGCTCCCCTTCTGACCGAGGTTTGGAGGACCTACACGGGTCCCCAGTACGACTCCTGAGACCGGCGAAGCAGCTGTGACGGCACCTCAGCAGGGCAGCTCTCGGCGCAGAGTAAACGAGACTGGTTCCCCTTCTGACCGAGGTTTGGAGCCTGGGGAAGGCAGAGTCGCCCATTACGGACACAAAAAGGAAGCCAGACAGGAGAATCCTGGGCAGAAAAGCACCATTAGTCTTAACGCCACCGTTCTGGCCCTGGGAACTAACAACTTGGACATCCAATCAAGAGACCTAATCTGAAAGTTGGTAATTTCAAAGACGACAGGAGGATAAATTTATAATGATGGGAAGAAACCAGCGTAAAAAGGCTGAGAATACTCAAAATCAGAACGCCTCTCCCTTTAAAGATGATCACAGTTCCACATCAACAATGGAACAAGGCTTGACGGAAAACAAGCGCATCCCAATGACAGAATCACTCTTCAAGGAATGGATAATAAGAAACTTCTATGAGTTAAAAGAACATGTTGTAGCCCAACGTAAAGAAACTAGGAACTTTGAAAAAAGGTTTGATGAAATCCTATTGAGAATAGACAACTTAGAGAGGAATATAAGTAAATTAATGGAACTGAAGAATACAATACAGGAACTCCGAGAAGTATGCACAGGTTTAAACACTCGAATTGTTCAAGTAGAAGAAAGCATAACAGAGGTCAAAGTCCAACTTAATGAAAGAAAACAAGAAGACAAGATTAGAGATAAAAGGATAAAAAGGAATGAGCAAAGTCTCCAAGAAATGTGGGACTATGTGAAAAGACCAAATTTACGTTTGATAGGTGTACCTGAATGCGACGGAGTGAATGAATCCAAGCTGGAAAATACCCTTCAGGATATTATTCAGGAAAATTTTCCTGAACTAGCAAAGCAGGTCAATATTCAACCCCAGGTAATACAGAGAACACCACAAAGATATTCCTCAAGAAGAGCAACCCCAAGGCACATAATCGTTAGATTCACCAGGGTTGAAACGAAGGAGAAAATACTAAGGGCAGCCAGAGAGAGAGGTCAGGTTACCCACAAAGGGAAGCCTATCAGACTTACAGCAGATCTCTCAGCAGAAACCCTACAAGCCAGAAGAGAGTGGGGGCCAATATTCAACATCCTCAAAGAACAGAACCTTTAGCCCAGAATTTCATATCCAGCTCAACTAAGCTTCACAACTGAAGGAAAAATAAAATCTTTTATGAACAAGCAAGTACTCAGAGATTTTATTACCACCAGGGCTGCTTTACAAGAGCTTCTGAAAGAGGTGTTACACACAGAAAGAAACAACCAGTATTGGCCTTACTAAAAATATACCACAAAGTAAAGAGCACCAACATAAAGAAGAATTTTCATCAACGAATGGATCAAACAGCCAGTTAACATCAAATGGCAGTAACCCTAAATTTAAATCGACTAAATCCCCCAATCAAAAGACACAGCCAAAACCCAACGGCATGTTACATCCAGACCCGTTTCACATGCAAGGATACAAAGACTCAAAACAAAGGAATGGAGAAAGATTTACCAACCAAATGGAGAGCAAAAATAAATAAATAAATAAATAAAAAGCAGGAGTTGCAATTCTTGTAGTGGATAAAATAGATTTTAAAGCAACAAAGATATAGTGGTAAAAGGATCAATACAACAACAAGAGCTAATGATCCTAACACCCAGATACATAGAGACTTAGATTCAGTGAGACAGAAAATTAATAAGGATATCAAGGACTCGAACTCAGATCCGGAACAAGTAAACTTAATAAATATTTATAGAGCTCTCCACTTCAAATACATAAAATATACATTCTTGTCAATACCACATCACACCTACTCATAGGTTTAAATGAAACATTGATTGGCCATTATTAATACCCATTTTTTTTTTCAGAATAAAGCAGTATTTCCGTTCACCCTCCCTCTCTCTCTTCCTCTTTCTTTCTCTCCTTTACTCATTTTTTTTTCTTTCCTTCTCTCAGAAAAAGAAATCAACTTGTAAACCTCTAGATCCAGGTCAGCAATGTCTCTCATTGCTTGAATTCCTTCCTTCCCTTCCCTTCCTTCCCTCCCTCCCTCCCTCCCTCCCCCCGCTCCCTTCCTTTCTTCCTTCCTCCCTCCCTTCCTTCCTTCCTCCCTTCCTTCATCCCTTCCTTCCTTCCTTCCTCCCTTCCTTCCTTCATCCCTTCCTTCCTTCCTCCCTCCCTTCCTCCTTCCCTTCCTCCTTCTGCCCCCCCCCCCAAAAAAAACCTAAAAATTAATATTGGTATACCACAGACTTTATTTGCATTTCTCCAGTTTTTTCCACTGATGGCCTTTTTCTCTTCTAAGTGAGGATACCACATTGCATTTATTCTTTGTATTTCCTTAGTCTCCTCTTATTTGTGACAGTTTCTCAGTCTTATCTGAACTTGACACTTTTGAAGAGTAGACCATATTGTGGAATGTCCCTTAATTTGCGTTTTTCTGATTTTTTTTTTTTCATGTTGAGGCTGAGATTATGGATTCTGGGAGAGAATACCCTAAGATGATGTACCTTTCTTGTTGGATTATGTCAGTGGACACAAAACCTACAGGACTTACTGCTGATGATGTTAACTTCAATCACTTACTTACCTCTCAGTTACCACTTAGAAACCTCTGTCAGGTTTCTCCCTGTAAACTTCCTGTATTTCTCTTTCCTTTTTTTGTTCACTAGCAGCAAGTCACTAAGTCCCACTCACACTCAAGAGGATGGGAGTAAGCTTCATCCATGGAAGGAGGGATTTCTGGGCATGTGTTAACAACAATGACAGTAAATATTTTGAGGCTATGCAAAGATAGTGTTTTTCCTTAAAGGTTCAGGGGAACTAGTTCTCTGAATGAAGCCAAGAATTGCTTTTGGACAAGAGGTCAATTTATAATGACTAAATAATCGATCTTTTTGTTTATGCTTTATTGCAGAGCTATCTATATTATAAATGGTGCTATTCTTGTGTCATTGGCCGTTCTGTCAATTTCTTTGAAGAGTGGAAGCATTTATATTAACTGAATGGGGTTAATTAGGGTACATTTGTAAAACAAGGTAAAATATCAGTAATTGATTGTAATTTCTTCTTCATTAATCAGTTACAAAAAGCTTATTTTATATTTTGGCATTTGTTGGTTACCAAGTAAGAAGCACCCCCCCCCCCCACTACGGACATGTATGTATATGGTTAGCTATATCCCAAGTGATTTATATAATATCCATGTCTAAAATCCATTGCTCAGAAAAACTTGCCCCAATGTTGTGCTTCTTGTGCAAGAGACAGTCATTGTCCATATAGTTAAGAGGTGCAGTCTTTCAAAAATTATCCCAATAGGAGTCGACGAATAGGAAGTAGGCCTGTCCCAGTGATCCAATAGTCATCCCAGGACATGCTAACCATTTGTCTCATCTCCGTCAGAAATTGGGATAATTCTAAGGTAGCCTTTACTGCTTTAGGGGTATTGTCCAGATGGGCTGGTCCAGAGAGATAATGAGGTCAATGTGTTTTTAGATTCATAAGAGAAAGACATCATGGTATTTGTATGTACAATATAACTACATTCCTTACTGCTGTTCTTGGAAATGCCATAACCTAAACAAATTATTGTTTCCATTACTAAATTCAAAAATTTTGAGTCAGAAGTGGTAGTATTCGGTACAGTGCTAGATAGGGGTAAACATATGTAGAATTTTTAAAAAATTTATATAATCTTAACAAAAAAGATCAAGATTTGGCAATGGTGGGTTAATAGCAGTCAATAAATTGAATTTGATCATTGGGACTGAGATTTGGCCTCAATCATATGTGATTACTTTGCTCCAAAAAAATTTTAGTAATAGTGTCAGAAATACTTCCATTTTTTTTCCTTTTTTAATTTTTATTTTTGGCAGAGCATAGCATTTTCTAATTCTTGGGGTCATTAGTAGGGTTTGGGTTGGGATGGGAGAGGGTGTAATCTTACAGGAATTTGAAATTGAGAAGGCAACACTGCTGAAAAATGCATTAGGGCCAACCTCTGAATCACATTGAGCTAATTTGTGGGGGGCAGAGGGCAGAAGAGATGTAGGTGTTAACAAATGTGTTAAAACAACTCTTATTTAAGGCTGGGTGCAGTGGCTTACGCCTGTAATCCCAGAACTTTGGGAGGCTGAGGTGAAAATGGATCAACTGAGGTCAGGAGTTCAAGACCAGCCTGGCCAACGTGGTGACACCTCATCTCTACTTAAAAAAAAAAAAAAATTAGCAGTGCATGGTAGCATGTACCTGTAGTCTCAGCTACTGGGGAGGCTGAGGCAGAAGGATTGCTTGAACCTGGGAGGCAGAGGTTGCAGTCAGCCGAGATCGTGCCACTGTACTACAGCCTGGGTGACAGAGAGAGACTCCGTCTCAAAAACAGACAAATAAAACTCTTATTTACAGTGTACCTGGCTAGATATTTGTCATTTTGTATACATTTTATTTAAATTCAAAATACCCCTTCAATGTTAGTATTAGACAATTTTATAGATGAGACCAATTAAGCTCAAGGAAATTAGGCAACTTAAAATCACTTAACTAGTATATGATTGAACTGCAGTGTGAATTCCTTTCAATCTGATTCCAAAGCCCATGGCTTTTCTTTATACTGCACTCTCGCCTTCTGTGGTGTGCATACAGTTGGCTGTGCAGCAGTAGGCCCTTTTGGTAACTGTATACAAAACGAGCCATTTTATTGTTTGGGAATACTTGTGTTTTCTCCCCTTTCCCCCATATTTAGTATCTGTTAAAAGAAGAAAGCTTTTGGCTACTTAAAACTTGGTTATGTTGTTTAGTTTGGTGCCTCTTGATCTGGTCATGACAATGGTAGTGATACTCTTATACTTGCTACTTGTTTTATTTAAACTGAAAAATCTGGAAAAAATACATTAATACACAGGAGTGCTAACATGGAAATGAGTTTTTCTTGACTCATTTAATTAACTCAAGCAAAAAGATAATTATGTGTTATAAGCTGTACATGCTGAAAGTGAAATGAAATTCATCTGCTTCATATTAGGAAAATTGATAAGGCATCACTGTTAACATTTTTCACATTACCTTTTGGATTTCTTAATTCAAGTATTCCCTCCACAATTTTGAGAGAAAATTAAGAGGAATTGCTGCCCAAAATTGGAGGAGTCTTGGAACCAAGTTGTTATTGTGTATTCATATAAAAACTCAGTGTGACCTCAGTAGGCCACAGCCTTTTTTTTCAATTTGATGATCTCTATTTTAAAGTGAGAAAGTGTTTACTTGCAAAGTGTTTATGAATTCTATCTTAATCTTTTTTTGAGTTCTGATTGGAGGCTCTAGTGATATGATTTTTAGGGTAGGCTACATTTAGCTATATTTTTTCCATTATATTTTGAAGTCAGAGTGGTATTGCAAGTTAGCAGTTTTCATACTCTTGATGATAATGTTTTGCATATGGTATACATGGGACTTGGGAACTAGTTAAGGTCCTTGCCTATACTCTACTTAGAGCAAAAAGTAATTTGGACTTCTCTTTGTACAGATAATGATAAATGGGCCAAGTTGTGGGGCAGGTTTATCTTTAGACCTTGCCTCTGCCTCTCTTTTTTCTTCTCTTATTTTTTGGAGATGGAGTCTTGCTCTGTTGCCAGGCTAGAGTGCAGTGGCACGATCTCGGCTCACTGCAACCTCCGCCTCATAGGTTCAAGCGATTCTCCTGCCTCAGCCTCCCTAGTAGCTGGGACTACAGGCATGCACCACCATGCCCAGCTAATTTTTGTATTTTTAGTAGACATGGGGTTTCACCATGTTGGCCAGGATGGTCTTGATCTCTTGACCTCGTGATCTGCCTGCCTTGGCCTTCCAAAGTGCTGGGATTACAGGCGTGAGCCACCACACCCAGCCTAGATCTTGCCTCTCTTTTGTAGAAAAGACAGGCAATCTTTCCTATGTGGGTGCCCTATTACCTATTTTAATTCAAGGCTTTATTACTCATTTACGCCTTGTCTGGTCTCCCAGGATACCCATACATGCATATTTAATATTTGTAGTTTGTGCTCATGTCATATATGGCCATCAGCCCACAACTAGAGAAATCAGAGGAAGTGTTGCCTGGGAGGCAGTACATTTGGAGTGTTTGTGTGTGGGACAATACTAGAACCACCTTGTGGAAGTAACGCAACAGGTAAAGAGGAATCATTTTAGAGCAGGCTGTCATGCTGAGGTCTTGTCAAGTTAAGACATTACCAATGCAGTGATTCTTGACTGCTGCCAACAAAAAGATGTTATTAAATCTAGTCTGTGTGGGAGTGTGCATGTCTGTCGCCTATACAGTATAATTCCTAAATAAGAACTTGCTGCTCCTGACATACTTACATACTTTAAACTAATGTGTCTTCAGTTCTACATGTTTGCTTTCCTTGTACCTCATTTCTTCTGTGCCTAGTTGCTCTGAGCCATACTAGTTTACTATGAGATCATGCTAAACAATATCATGGATTCAACCAGGATGTCTGAAATCTTCTTTCTTCTTATCCTCATTCTTTTTTTTTCCCTTTAAAATCATAGTGAAAAAGTGAGCTGATTATTTTTAAAAACCCAGAAAATAGAGATTTAACAAATTCATAGCTAGAACAAGTTAACGTTCACCTGAATGGTTTCCTCTGTTACCAATCTTGAATCTCTTGAATTGCTTATGTTATTCTAATTAACCAGTAGTTGATATAAGAAAAATATGTAGGCACATATACATTGCATTTTTCTTTACCACTGGAACTCCTTGGTGTCTCTCTACATGTGGCCTTTAAGAGTCCTGAGGATGCCAAACCAAATTCTTAGTTGAGTAAAGTTGGTATGTTGTGAACCAGTGGTGTCTTTTCCCTCACTCTTCAGGAACATAGAATGTTCATTCTGAAAACAGTGTTATATAACATTTGGTCCAAAAGCTTTCATTTTTTAAATGAGGAAACCGAGGCTCTTACAGGTTGAGGTTTAATGTAAGGCCATATAGGTATTTGTTGGAGGTGAATTGCTCAGATAAGTGTTTTCTGGAGGTTCATAAACAGTGCAGTTTTGTTTGTTTGTTTTTGAGACAGGGTCTTGCTTTGTTGCCCAGGCTGGAGTGCAGCCTTGACCTCCGGGGCTCATGTGATTCTTCCACCTCAGCCTCCTGAGTAGCTGGGACTACAGGGACACCCTAGCATGCCCAGCTAATTTTTTTTTTTTTTTTTTTTTTTAATAGAGATGGGGTTTTGCCATATTGCCCAGACCTTCCTAAACAGGATGAAAAAGAAACCTGGAATATTATATGAGCCAGTAGTTGCCATTTGTTGTCTGTCAAACTCTTGGGCTAGAGCAGTCCTCCCACCTTGGCCTCCCAAAGTGCTGGAATTGCAGACATGGGACACTGCACCCAGTCAGCAGTGCAATCATTAAATAATAGCCTAGATACCCATTTAAATTCTGACTTTTATTTTGAAGAGGGGTTTAAGAGTTGACTCCTCTGTGGTTGTGTCCTTTGGGGTAAGCTGTAATCAAATTGATACGCAGAGAGGAAGTAGAGGGTTCTTTATTAAAATAGACTTAAAATTTGAAACATGATCTCAAGTATGTAGACCTTCCTAAACAGGATTAAAAAAAAAACCCTGGAATATTATATGAGCCAGTAGGTCCCATTTATTGTCTGTTTTTGTCTATCTTGTTCTGCTGCCCCTCCTCCTTACTCTTGCCTGGCATGGGCATACATCTCTCTCCTATGTTTGTTTTTCATATGTTTGTTCTTGTGGACTTGGGACTTCAGGGTGAAAGTTAACATTACTCTCTGGTTTCCTCTATGTTTGTGATTCATTAATATATCCTTTTAATACTTCTTGGGTATAGGAACCATGGGAAAGGGAAAAAGTAAGTCTGAATTCTCTTTTTCTCAAACTCTTGAGGACAAATTTGTACACTTTAATTTTTTTTTCTTTCTTTTTTTTTTTTTTTGAGATGGAATCTTGCTCTGTCACCCAGGTCTGCATGCAGTGGCACGATCTCAGCTAACTGCATCCTCTGCCTCCTGGGTTCAAGCCATTCTCCTGCCTCAGCCTCCCAAGTAGCTGGGATTACAGGCACCTGCCACCATGCTGGCTAATTTTTGTACTTTTAGTAGAGGCAGGGTTTTGTCATGTTGGCTAGGCTGGTCTTGAACTGCTGACCTCAGGCGATCTGCCCACCTTGGCCTCTTAAAGTGCTGGGATTATAGGCATGAGCCACTGTGCCCAGCCTGTACACTCTAATTTTCATTTGGTGTTTTTATTTCCAATTAATTAAGTGTACTCCCCAGCTCTTTTTTTTTCTCACTCAAGAGACTTCCTGTGTCTACAGTGGGTTTGCCATAGTCTAGTACCACACATGTTCAGAGGGTGCTCAGGAAATATTAGTAGTACATTAAGTGACACTTTGTTCAGAACGGCCAGTCTGCATTGGTTCTGCCTAGAGAGAAATTTCCTTTCTTCATGTACTTGGATTGCTAAGGTTTTCTGGTTGGATTTCTATGTTTTTAAAAATAGTTTTAAATAGACATAGTGACTTTTGAAATGGCCCTCCTTCCCTCCATTCCTTTCTTCCTTTACTTCTTCTTTTTTTTTTGACAGGGCTTGTTCTGTCACCCAGGCTGGAGTGCAGTGGCGTGATCACAGCTCACTGGAGCCTTGACCTCCTGGGCTCAAGTGATCCTCCTGCCTTGGCCTTCCAAAGTGTTGTAATTACAGGCATGAGCTACCATACCTGGCCTGAAATAGTCCTTTTTAATTCAAACCTGGCTGTTTTACCAGAGAGGACTTACTTGCTCTGAGACCATTTTATTGGAAACTTAGAGTATAATAGAGAATCTTTGTTTCTTCGCTTGTAGAAATAAAGAATTTCAAGGTTGAAGATTTCATGACGTAGACATAGGGCTGTAATGAGAGGGAAAATATGTATGTACTATTATTTCTTCCAATGTGTCCTGGGAGGAGAGCAAGCATAAGAATGGTGCTCAGTGAGGCCATGAGGCTGGGATACAACAGCCTGAATCAAAACATGCTGTCATAGCCTCCTAACAAAAGAGAATGTCAAGGTATGAAACTAGAATTCCTTGTAATATGCAGTATTTTATGTACTTGTAAATAAAGGTAAGGGAGTACAGGAGATGATAAGAGGAGGATTTGTTTGAATCTGTCTCTTCTGCTTTGTTGAAGTGCTAATCAGATTATCTTTTTATCTGCCAAGATATGAGAAACAGTGTCTTAGAGTGAGATTATTTGAGCTTGTTATTAATTGTTATCCTGAAGGCAAACTTCCCTGTCTCATGTAAGAACTCCAGCTTTTTGTGTTCCCTTTAAATGTGGTTATTCTGGTTTTTGTTTATTTTGTTGCTTAAAAAGGTAGTGTGGATTTTCTAATTGTTAGTGAGGAGAAAGAGAGCCTTTTAACCTTTCTATCTCTTGGTACCAATTAGAGCCCAAAATTCTTTTTTTCTATACAAGATATTAACCTTGCTCTAACTAGTTCATGCCATTGTGACCATGAGTTTAGTTATCTCTTTTCTATATAAGGAATCACTGCTGGGAATTGGTCTCCTTCCCAAGAGACCCTGTAATTTTGATTATTTTACTTTCTTCTGGAATGTCACTATACCACAGGAGGCTGGCTGACTCGGGTGGGAAGAGAAGGCATAGGAAAATAAAGTAGTCTATGTTTCTGTACCTAGGATGTTTGTTTCAAAAGTTCAGCTGGGCATCTGAGCCAGGAAAGGGACAATAAATATATGTAAAAAATTTTTTTGCTTCTGTCTTGCTATTTACATTTATTTAAAATATTTTTAATGGAAATGTACAATTATGCCTATATAATTAATTGCCTGTATAAATCAAGTCCTATTCCTGATACTTAAAAAGCCTTAATAATGATGTGTAAATTTTAACAAGTTCCTCAAACACTTATAGAATAAAGGTGTGTTCTTCCCAGATCCATTTATGGAGAGGCCATAAAAAATCTGATGCAAGAATGGCAGAAATTGATATTTGTTAAAGCTGCATAATAAGTACATGGGTATTGGTTGTTGGTTTAAAATAACTCATAATACTTAAAAATGAATCTCAAGAATGTATGTGAAAATATTTTAAAGTATTTTAGAGAAAAAAGCAACATTGCTCCCTTAGGAGATTGGCTTCAAAGTAGGAATCATTTGAGATTTTGGATTAATAGTTATGCGATTTTCTTAGTGAATAGGATGGTGCTGGAGATGATCACTGAATGCAAATGAATAAATTGTAATATAAATAGTATGACAATAATTGAAACATGGCTTTTGTAGATGGAAGATCATATTTCCCTATATTTAAAGTTGACTATCCAATATATCCTGCTAGTTATAATATTTAGTTATAAATGGAGGCTCAAGCTTAAATACTTGCACCCCATCTCACTCACAAAGGCAAGTAAATTGCAGTGTTCACAAACCTGGAAACAACTCAAGACATTGCCAGTGTTTGGCACAATGTTGTTAGGTGGAAGAATATTATAAAGGGGACCTGGTATTTCTAACTAATTCTGTTTTCTCACACTAAATTCTGAGTTCTGTTATGACAAATTCTCACTTTTTGTTTCTGTGTCTTCTTGATTGCAAATGATAATTTTCTGAGATTTTGTTAATTTTAGTTTCTACTCCAACCCAAATTATAGATGTTTAGTCCCTTTTAAAATCAACTTATAATTTATTTGAATCCTAGCTCTTGGTTGCTTGATCAATCTTTAGGCAACAGAATAATTGAGTAGCATTCTGCATAGCTAAGCAGCACTGTTTTGCAACCTATGCCCTCTTGGTCTAGAAAATACTATTGCTTGACATATACCAGGAATTATAGAGTAGAGTGTTTGGCAATGTCTGTATGGAATAAAAACATGCAGTAAAATGGAGAATACCTTTGTGAATCCTCTAGATGGCAGAACAATTACAACAAATATATCTTAGAAGGTATCCAAGAAATGTATGGAGGAGAGATGGGGTGAGAAGGGGGCCCGTGTACTCTTAAGCTTTCTGTCTCAACCCAACCAGGGCAAATCTGCTCTTATATGTTTTATATGTCATTTTATCTAAGATCTTGTTTGAAAGAAGGTAACATGGCTAAAAACATCATAGGATGACAAAGCTCAAAATCTTTTTTTCTTTCATTTGGGACAGTTTCACTCTCTTTATCCAGGCTGGACTGTAATGATGCAATCTTGGCTCACTGCAACCTCTGCCTCCCAGGTTCAAGCGATTCTCCTGCCTCTGCCTCCTGAGTAGCTGGGATTACAGGTGCACACCATCACGCCTGGCTAATTTTTATATTTTTAGTAGAAACGGGGTTTCACCATGTTGACCAGGCTGGTCTTGAACTTCTAACCTCAGATGATCCACCCTTCTTGGCCTCTCAAAGTTCTGGGATTATAGCCGTGAGCCACCGTGCCTGGACCAAAGCTCAAAATCTTAAGTTGTGGACACCAACATCAAATCAGATTTCTGTGAGGACATATGCATGCATTATTCATGTACCTTGAGCATCTTTAGATTACAGCTGCCCTCACCCCAACACACACGTTGATGAATTGGAGTGATGCTTGCTTACGTCAACACTCTACTGTTTAAATTTCTATCATAGAGGTTGAGGCACAGCATAACCTTTTAGTCTTTGTCCCTGCTTTTAAAGAAATCACCGTTGTTGGCATATTGTGTGGTTGGCATAAGGAGGAGAGATGACTTGGGAGATGTAACATAGGTAACTTGCAAAGATTCATTCCTCACAGAGAGTGAAAGAGACGGGGGGCAGGGAAAACATCCAATAGAATAAATGTAAGATTTTAAGTCTGTCACTTTCTCTACTCATCTTTGAGTAGAAAGATGATTGCAGTATCTCTTCAATTTCATTTGCAAAATACTCAAATTCTCCTGAAGTCACTTTTTAATAATAAGACCAATTTAGATCCTTTTGGATTATTGATGAAATTCTAGATCACAGTGTAATAGAGCAAATGTGATTTCTATATGTCAAATACAGCAAAAGCATAAGGGATAAATTTGCTATCCTGTATTTGCATACCTAATAACATTATATAATATCCCTAACAGATATTATCTCCTTACAGCTATTATTTCAGTGTAAATTACTTTAAAAGGCTCCTTGATTAGATTTTTCTGAGTTACCTACTTGCCCATTATCAGTGAAATATAGCTGAGGTGTATTTTAGGATCACTAGTCTTCTGCCTGTTTGAGATTGTACCTGAGAATGTATTAAGTAAGATACATGTTCACATTCATTTAACACATCTATTGATTAACTAGTGCTGAATTTACCTTGGGAATAGACAGATAAATTAGGTGTGGTCTTTATTCTTAAGGCCCTCAACCATGAAAAATGCAATTTCATATGTGAGACAACTATATTAAATAGATTTTCTTATTTTTTTTAACTTTTAAATTTTTTATAGAGGTGAAGTCTTGCTATGTTGCCTAGGTGGTTCTCGAACTCCTGGCCTCAAGCAGTCCTCCTGCTTTGGCCTCCCAAAGCACTGGGATTACAGGTATGAGTCGCTATCCTTGGCCATAAATAGGTTTTCGGTGCAATCTAACAAGGTGTTATAAAAGAAGTATCCTCAAAGTGTTGTGGAAGTTCCTAGGCATGAATAGCTCTTCTGTTGGTATTAGCACAAGTTATGCACAAGATACTACATGTAGAGGGCTGTGTCCTTGCAACACATATGAAGGGAAGGTATACAGTTGATGAAATATTAAATGTTAGGAGTTGTACCATGTTATATACTGAGCCTGATAAATGTACACCAACAGCTTTCTAGGTTACTGTACCAAAAATTCTATAAATAGCTAAGGATTTTTAGTTGATAACTGAACTGGAAATCATTTCTAGCTTTTGCTTCTTAAAGAACACATTATTCAGTGCTACATTTCTGTAGTGATAATCAGGAAATAAGAAGGCCCACATAGTCTGAAGATGACAACAACAGTGTGACATCAAACAATATGTCTATAAAAGTGATGTTTTTTGATTGGTCCATATTCTTGAGTTATTTCACTAATAATTTCAATATGAAAAATGGAGAATGTCAGCATCTTTAAACAACTGTTGAATAATCCAGTGGCTGTAATGAACCAGTTCATAAGAATTCTCTACACACCACTGGATCAAGCAATCTGTTTAACTATAGATGATGAGACTTCAGCTTGACTTGTAATTATGCGTGGAGTTGTTACTGTACTTTTTACACATCATCTTTGTATTGGCTCTGAGTCTAGGAGGGTCAATCACAAATGACTGATACTTTGAATCAGGGTATTGCCACTAATCAAAGGACAGACTGCACATGTGTTCACTGTGGAAGGATTTGTAGGTCTGCTTTGTCCTTTGGCTACAGTTGCAAGCAAAGATTACAAAAAGAGGCCTGTATATGCCTATGTGTTTGTAAGAGGCCTGTATATGCCTATGTGTTTGTAAGAGGGGCTCTCATTTTTGTTTCCTTTATTGAACCCTAACTCCTGATTTATTTTTTACAAATATTTGTTGAAGACTTTCAAAGAACACAGTAGTTTCGCTAATTAAAGAGAGTTCTCTTTTTTTTTTTCCCTCAACAAATTCATGGTTTCTTAGAAAGGTGTTAACCAGCCCCCTCCCTGCCGTTATACTAGTCCATGTGTCAGATACGAATTAATCTATGTCATGGGATCACTTTATAATCTATATTAAGGGATCTCTTTCTCATTCAAAGAGACCATCTTTCCCATTTTGGGTGTTTCGGTAATTTTTCAATTTTCCGAGTAGCATCAGTATTTCTGTTCTGTTTATATATAATATAAATATATTATATCTATATTATACAATAGATGTAAGAGTAGCATCTTTGCTCAGTTTGAACTAAGGTGAAATTTTGCATTTTTTTCTCATTTCTCTAGGGGCCTCTTTCATGACTGTCTGCTTGCTTATTGGTATTTTCCTTATTCCCATTTTATCTTGGTCTGTGAATTTAACCAACATGATGTTTACTCCCACTTTCAAATTATTGATGAAGACAACTGTGAGATGGTACTTTTATCTTCAATAGTTGATGCTGAAAAAGTGACAAATGCAATAAAAGCATCTTTCTCTAATTCAGTTCCTGTCATGCATCTCCGTAGTGTCTTGGTCATATGACTTGAAATAATGGTGCTTACATCTCTCTTTCAGCTAGTTCACACTGAAAGGATATAATCATCTGTTTGATATCAGAGCCACTTTCCCAGGCACAGATTGTGATGTCACAAACCAAAGATTGTTCTCTCTCAGCAGGAAGAAGCTGGAGAGGAGATGCATCTTCATGGTGAACTACATCCTTGCTAAAATTTGGTCACTTCATAAAGAAAATTAACCATAATAAGGAACAAATATATTGGCTAGTTAAAATGCCTGGTTGAATTAAGCTTCAACACTGTGCCATTATAATAGAATGAAAAAAATTCCTTATGAAAACTTAAAGTTATAATAATACAGATATAAGTAAATATACATTTAATGCATTAAAAGGTATTATGTAATATCAGTCCCTTTAAGTTAAATGCTAACACACAAAAATGGATTTTAGGTATGTTTCTAATTTTATGTACAAAATTGTATATTTTGTATATAAAATTGGTATTTCAGACAAAAATTACTTTTAAGATTTTTATGTCAACAGACACAAAATGGATGTGTTCATTTTGTCCTGTAGGCCTATATTTATTTTATCATGGTTTAAATAAAAAGCTTACAGCTTTTAGATAATTTACAATGACCAGAATTTAAGGATATAGTAATAGGTATCATTATAAGAATATGGCAGCCAAAATATTTGCTCCATTTCTATGAAAGAAACCAATAATACACAATCACATTACTTTTACAATACAATACTTTTATATAATATGTATGAATGAAATACATCCTAAATTGCAGAAACAAATAGTCATTGACTACATTCCAGGACTGTTCAAAATCTCTTTAATTGTTAAATCTATCAATACCAGAGAAAAATTCCTGTAAATAAACCAAATCTTCAGGTACTAGCATAAAATTTCTTATCCATTTGTACCCATGAGATGTAAAGCTGAAGCAGTTTTCAATTTTTTTTCACCCTATGTGAAGAAAATATCGATTATTCCAAATTGCTGTAGGGTATTTTTTTTTGAAAGCTGTTGTTAAAACTTCAATAATCACTTTTCTAAATGGGTTATTATAGAGCAGAGCCTTGACTTGGATAGGAAAGAAAGTGACAATTCACTGGGATTGATGCTGACAAGGACCAGATTGGGGTGGAGTGAGGTAATATTCATTTGCCCATCCGTTGTCATTAGAAGGTGAGTTATAGAAAGCAAGCCCCCAGATTAGTGGGATGTGAGTCTCTGTTTACATTACAATGAGTAAATAAAATCCAGAACACTTAAGGAATATTGTTATTTTCCCCCTTTAATTCTGTTTATTGGAAGCAGATTGTTTGAGCATAATATAAATTTCATACTTGTGTCCAAATTAATTAAAAATATTTAATTACAATTTAAAATATTGATTAGTATTCTTCATTTAAAATATCTGCATATTTTTGACTCATGACTGTTTACAAACTGTAATATAATAAGGAGGAAACAGATGAAAGAACCCTTAAGGGTTCAGCTATTTCTTAGTGTAGGTAAACAACAACTACTTAACTTTTAGTTATGTCTGGTGTACATATGAAGTAGTTTGAGATTTCTAAATAAACACTTTTTTCTCTGAAACAAATTGGTATATTAGATACTCACTACTTGTATTAAATTGCTGTTTTCCTTTGTTACTAGAAAATGACAGGTACGTTTCTGTAACGACTTCAGATCCAACAGACTTACGATATTTAAGGTTATTTATACACTGTCTTGGAAAGCGTGAGGGAATCATATAATTTACTCCCTTAACTAAAATTTGATGAAAGAATTCAGTGAAATGGAAGACAGTTTCAAATTTGACTACTTTTAGACAAGTATTGAATACTTACTTCTGATAACTTTATGTGTATTATCACAAGATCTCCATAGTTAGGTGTGATTTGCTCTTGTTTCCCTGTCTCCTCCCTTCCAAGAAAATAGAAATAGGATTATTTGTTGTAGGGCTTCTTTATAAGGTTCTTTGGACCTCACTTTTCCAAAGAAACTTATATGAAAACCAATGTGGTTGGGATTTCTGCTAAAATAAAATCTATGTAGCAAATTAAAGTATCAGATGAAGAAGATCAGATGATTCGTTTCTGTTATTTTTACATAGATTGTCTCTCTAGAAGTCTCCTTATGCAGTGATTTCTAGGGAATTTCTAAAAGGCACTGTATCTTTTAAAATTCTTTGATGGCTTCACTAGTGCTTTGCATTTTATAGTTTGGACCATTGACCTGAGTTAAAGCTTTGAGGTTTTAAGGTACCAGACATCTTTTATCCTTTTGTCCTCTTGTTAAATCAGAAAAATGTCTTCATTTAGTCTGTTATAAAATTGTCTGGTATCTTCAGGATAAATTAGCCCCATCCTACAAGAGTGTTACATACCTTAATTTAGTAGAGATTATTTTTCTTTAGTATGAATGAAATGACATCACAGCTTTTTTTCTTGCTAACAATAGAAATCAGTCATTGAGCTTTTGTTCCTTTGTATGAAGAGAAATATTTAAAATACTTATTAATTTTTCTTTCATCAAGTACTCTAGGAAGCAAAGTTCATTTGAATATTGTTGGTAAACAATGTCTGTGAATGGACCTTATGCACCATTCAGGGCTCTCTTCATGCATTTTTTAAGCTATTAAATAAAACAAAATTGGGATGAAAAATAAAGACAAAGATGAGACAAATTCAATGAAAAATGAATGGGAGTTTTAGATGCTTTATTATCTATGAGTGACTTGTTTATGCAGCATAAGTAAAAACAAGTGTTTACCTCAGCTTAAATCTGCAAAAGCTTAAGGAAAGGGTTGCATGAAATTCAAATCCACTAGTTCATTCACAGCACGAGCAGATTTAATTCCAGTAGACAAGATATAAATTAAGGTTATAAAATTGAATCTTACCTGGCAGTGGTTTGTTTGAAGCTCAGTAATTTGAACTCTGGCTGGAAATAGTAAGCTTCGAGACCTGAAATTAATTCTCTACTTTCCTTTCATGTTTTCTTTTGCCAGTATTTTATTTCTTGCAGTGTCTTTATATCTGTATTCCTGATAATCCTGTAGCATTAGTTAGGATAGTATGCGGTACATGAAGACTCTATTTGGATAGGATTATAGAAGCAGAAGGGTGAGTTTTGCCTTTATCTGATAACAGCAGTTGATCTGACCGCAGACAATTTGAGTGTTCAGAACTTATTAAAGATTCATTGAATGCTTCAGCAATGAGAAATCCTGGTTGTTCCTATGTACATTTTACCTCCTGGAAAAGTTCTGCTTGTTCGTATTTCAGAATTACACACACTTCCAAATCAAGCTGTTTTAAAACACATTATCTGGACTAGAAGCATGAATGTTCTTGTACTCACTTGCTTTCCTTTCTGCTTACCAACTTTTCATTCCATTAGCTTCCTTTCTGTAGAGGATGAAGGCATTTGTTCCGTCCTCCTTGTGCTTTTGTAACCCATGCTTCTGGTGCACTGTTTTTTGAATAGTGAGGTAAAAATCCAAAAGGAGGTATGGCTTTATCATTTCTCTGTCCGGTGAACGTACTTGGCATGAATGAAGAGCTGATAGGAGCTATTCAAACCAGACAGCAAACTGATGGGATGACGCTTCTGTACATTAAAAACCCATTAATTACTTCCCCTGATGGACAGCAGTATATCCTGAAACGAAGAAAGAAAGGAGCAGATGATGATACATTTTGATAGGTGTTCTCTGTTTGAACAGCTTGTCACTGAGAAGCGAATGCAGGAAAAGCTGCAGCTTCAGAGTGTGATCAGGTAGAATGGGCAAGAGTTATTTGACAGACAGTTAAGTGACGTATTTTGGGAGGAAAAAGAGGGCTTAGCATGAAGGTAGCTGGAAATAAGGTTTCCAAAATGCTTCTGAAAATGTTCATTTTTCCCTCTTAGTCTTTTTGGCTGAAGCTTTTTTTTTTTTAAAGCTTTGCTAGGCATTATTCACAGACATGTTACTGAGTTGTTTTCTCATCATATGGTTTTCCCTAAAGAAGGAAAATAATTTTTAAGTTTTTGAGATAGAAAGACTATACTGTGAGTTTTAAACATTTGTAGCAAAGAAAAGACTGCTTTTTTTTTCTTTTTTGCTAAATGCACGCCTGTTTTTATACATCTTTTGGGCATATGCATATTTTGTTGCTTTGGAATAAAGCATTGTAAGTCCTCATTTGATACAGCCTTTTTAATAGGGTCTTCATTAAAGCTTTTTCTTAAATTAGATGAAATCCAGATTCGCTGTATAGAAGAATAGATTTTAAAATGTCAGTTTCATAATTTTTGCACTTCAGTTTTTAAATTTAAAATTCAAATTTTAAATATTGCACTTCAATTTAAAATTTAAATTTTAAATATAAACGTTTTTCCCTGCCTGCCAGAGTTCTTTATGAGTGTATCTAAACAATATAATGTTTTTAAGTATTTAAAAAATTATTACAAAACATTTCAAACTTACACAAAACTCTGAAAAATAATACACGAACCTCCAGAAACCCATTACTCAGATTCAATAATTGTCAAATTGTCAATTATTTGAATTGTCAGATTCAATTCTTGTCTAAAATATTTTAAAGCAAATCTCATTTCAGCTATTCATACTTTGGTATATATATTTTTAAATTATGAACACTTTTGACATGGCCCTGTGCCATTATCACACCTAATACATAAGCTGTAATTCTTTGGAGTCATATAATATTCAGTTCATTTTGAATTCCTTGTGTCTCAGAAAGTGTCGTTATGCAGGTTTTTTTCTGAGAGAGAATCTAGACAAAGTATACACTTCAATTGTTAGACAATAGAATTTTAAACATTGAGATTACTTAGATGAGAAAAATAAATTTTAGTTTTATAGTAGTCTTTGGCACACATTTGTAACAGGAATATTTACGCAAGAAAACATATTTCTAGAATATTTTTCTTGAACGTTTCCCACTTAACATTGCATGATAATGAAAAGGATTGTAATTTTATATGGTAATGATTAGTGATTATATACTGGTCACTTCCGTAATAAACACTCCAAGTTTTAAGCCCCTGATTATTAAGCCATTTCCATGATTGAATGTGACTTAGAGTTTGGTGGAGATCTAAAATGAGAGAAGTAAAAATGTGTCAAATGGGGTCATTGTGTTTATAAGCATTGATGACTATAATATTATATACTTTTTTCATTAATGTCAAGGTTTTTTCCCAATGAATTTAAATTTTTCTATGAAGTTTGAATTCCTAGCTCCTTTCTGATAAAGCATAGCATTTGGCTGTTCACTTAACTTTTTCAAAAATATAATAGCATGAGTTCCTGAAAATAACTTGTGTGCTGCACCCTCACCTGTTGAAATTCATTCTCATTCAGTTTCTCTCTTCTTACTCTTATCTCATCTTTCAAATTGGCTAGATGAATGAAAGAATGGGGGTGGTGAATATGGGAAGCCATTAAGGGGGTATAGATGAAAATTATAATTTTGTTTCCATCTAGGCTCAAAGCCACTGCTGATGACCATGCTCCCATTTTTTATGGAGAGCAATAGAATATTTCTCTCTCTTGAGAATCTCTTGTCATATGTCATGTTATGGCATGAACTCTTGGGAACTTTCCGTTATACCTTATGTTCTCAAATTATACCTTGTCCCTTAAATCTTGCTGAGGACTATATGTGCCAATCACTTTTTTGAAACCTTAGTAAATAGTTACTGATTATCACCATTTACATATAGATAAGTTGAAAAGGAAAACATGAGTAAAAATGCTTCTGTTCTCTTTCCAAGTTGTTTCTGAAATTTTTCTCAGTCGTTTGTAATGCAATGTCAACATCAGGAGAACGCTTTGCAAATATGCAGGTTCCGCTGGAGAACTTTGTATGGTGGGTGAAAAAGTGGTTATAGAGGGAATTGGAATAATAGATTGTGAGTCTATTTTGGGTGCAAGTATTTCAGATCATTATCTCTCAGTACATTAGCTATAAACTGAATTAATAGAAAACCATTGACTCAAGTACTGACCTGTAGAGTTCCAAATAAAAAATAGTTATACTTCAGCCATTGTGGAAAGTAATTTTCTGCCAAACTTTGCTCTTGGTATTCCTGATGTTGTTCTTTTTTTAAATAAAAGGCTGCACTTATTTTTTACTTTCTATAGGATGGACTTTCTGCTTTGAAGCAAGGAGTTGTCTACATGAATTGTATTGTTCAGAGATCTAATGGGTTGAGTAGCTAGTTGGGTAGATGGCTTGTTTTTTCACCCAAAATTTGAGGAGAAGGAGGAAAGTCTTAGGGATAGAGATTTTTATGTTTTTTCTGATACATATAATAAAGCACATTTTTCTTCTCTTCAGATATCTCAGCTCTCCCTCTTTGTAACTCCGTGTATTCTCATATTTAATCTAAACTCTCCTATTGTGACTGTAAAGTTGACCAAACAACTTCAGAAACATGATAGACTTTCAAATAACTTTATGTGTAAGATAAATGATTTTTTTCTTTTACAAGGTCCTTTTTTGCTAGAACATTTGGTCCATACCTGGAGTTACGTTCATAGCTGTTTACAAAGCTATAAATACTTTTATAAAGAAAAAAAGTTTCTCCTTTATGCTCTCCACTTTTTAGATGAGTAGGATTTATAGTTAACGATTTTTCCTGTGGCAACTACTACTTATTTTTAGGGCATTTCAAATATTTATAATCTCAATTGAGTGTGATTATTTTTCAATTAATAAACGAAGAGAAAAAGTTGCATTTTAAGACAGTATTGTGGACCCACGAAAGCTGTTTCTAAAATAAATATGCTTTTCAATTCTTGTTGAAGAAATCAAATCTTCGTTGACTTATGTGAGTCATACTAGGTCATTTTTAGCACATTAATTGTAGTAAACATTTGTTGACTCCTTACTGTGCTTGGTTCTTCGGATGTATAATACATTTACTTTTAAAGATCTGAGGCAGACTGTTACTATTCATCTTCTATAAGGGAGGAAACTGAAATACATAAAGGTTAAGTAACTTGCTCAAGTTTATCCTGTTAGTAACATGTTGAACTGTGGTATGAATCCAGGCAAAGTGATTTCAGAGTCCAGTAAGATTAGATTGCCTACTGAGAATGATGATCATTTCACTTAAGTGTGAGACTCTCAGAGTAATATTGAAAGAGTGGTGTCTCTTCAGCATAAGTAACATTCTACAAAAGTGAGATCTGCAGTTTCTCTGAGATCTCAGATGACCTGGAGAGTTGACTGTCTTTAATATATACAGAATGTTTTCTTCCTGTTTTCTATGCCTCGAATTTATAAAGGGGTGATTTTTTTTCTTTCCTGAATTATATTATGAACTCTCAAATAACAATGTGCTTAAAAATAGTAATCATTTGTTTAATTAAATTAAAAAACCTAAGTAGTGGTATGAGGGGGTGTGAACCAGATTCATTGTAATTTGCAATGCAGTTGATTATTAGGAAACAATTGCTGTCTTCATATGTATGCAATTCAGGTAAAATTATAGCCTTTTTTTTCTTTTGGCATCAGTTTGTTGGGATGAAAAAGATTGAATTTTTATCTTATAATTTAGATACTTTTAAAAAGGCTTTCATTTTTAAACTTCTCTAGTTTATTCCTCTACTGTAGCACCCACTTGTTTCACTCATCTCAGGCCTTAACCTGTGTCCTGGTATTTGGCTCTTTGCTAATCTGTCATCCTTAAGATTTTGCCCTTACGTGAACTGCAGACAACCACTAGGGGTCTCCAGACCACACTTTAGAAAGCTCTGATTTTACAAGCATACCCTAGTAAGTGGAACAGCTATGTTCCAGGGGAGATTAGGTACTACTGTTCCTCATCAAGTATTCATGAAATGCTTCTTATATTACAGGTTCTAGAAATATGCTATGTCCTGGGGGTAGATTTTTTTTTAAAGTAAGGTCTTAGACCCTAAGAACCCCGTAGGCTAGTGGAGACGCTGACATTTGATCTAAGGTCACATCACATCCTTTTAGATCCTGGTTACTGGAGTCCTTTAGATTTCTAAGTTTGTGAATGCCCCACTAATACTTTCTGTAGCTTCTCATCTGTAGCAAGATCATTCCTGCTTTCTTGATGAGTGCTGATACTGAATCTTCATCAATCTGGCAAGGAGCCATTCTCTGGGGGCAAGTAGGATTATTTGGATGGGCTCTAGAGTTTTTCGTGTGTTCGTTTTCATTTTTCTTTTTTTTTATTTTTTAAGACAGAGTCTTGCTCTGTCACCCAGGTTGGAATGCAGTGGTGTGATCTTGGCTCACTACAACCTCCACCTCCTGATCTCTTCCCTCAGTCTCCTGAGAAGCTGCCACCACACCTGGCTAATTTGTGTACTTTTAGTAGAGACATGGTTTCACCATGTTGGCCAGGTTGGTCTCAAACGCCTGACCTCAAGCCATCTGCCTAACTTGGCCTCCCAAAGTGCTGAGATTGTAGGCATGAGCCACTGTGCCAGTCTGGGTTCTGTTTTTTTTTTTTTTTTTTTAAATTTTCGGATATCCTTCTTAGCAGCTCTAGGCATCTGATCTTTAGCGAAGCACCTCACACAAAAGTCAGCCACTGCCTGTCTCAGTGAACAAGACAGATCCCACCGAGATTTTAGACCTCCATTTCCATTTTGCTTTATACCTGATAAATTTAAAAGAAAGAATTGGCTTTCTGCTTGCATCTCTTGTCTGTTAGGGGTGTTTAAATAGGTAGGTATCTCATTATAACAGTCTTAGAGACGTATTCTGAGTAACCCACACAAAGCACCTAGCACAATGCCTGGTACAGACAGGGCAGATGCTCTATAGATGTCAACGGTTATCATTATTATTATGGAATTAATTTAATTTTACAGCTGGAGGGGTCTGTAGAGATAATTTAGTCCTGCCACCCATTTTACACAAATCTTAGTGCTCTTTTCTTTCTCATACAGACATCTAACTGTTTGGAGTTGTTCTCATCAGTGTTATCCCATGTTAGGAAGGCCACAATTTTGATTCAGTCATTGTCACTTAATGATTATACTTCTGTATGAGAATTTTTATACGGATAAGTGTTTTGAACTAAATGGCAATTGTCAGTTTTAAAAGCATTTCAGGGCCAGACACGGTGGCTCACGCCTGTAATCCTAGCACTTTGAGAGGCCGAGGCAGGCAGATCATGAGGTCAAGAGATGGAGACCATCCTGGCCGACATGGTGAAACCCCATCTCTACTAAAAATGCAAAAATTTTTGTATTTATAAAAATACAAAAATTGTACCACTGCACTCCAGCCTGGGCGACAGAGCAAGGCTCTGTCTCAAAAAAAAAAAAAAAAAAAAAAGTATTTCAGGATGACACTGGGAAAACAATAAGCAAACATTTTTCTTTTTCTATTTTTTAAAATTTTCATTTATTTATTTATTTTTAATTGCATTTTAGGTTTCGGGGTACATGTGAAGAACATGCAAGATAGTTGCATAGGTACACACGTGGCAGTGTGATTTGCTGCCTTCCTCCCCTTCACCCATATCTGGCATTTCTCCCCATGCTATCTCTCCCCAACTACCCCCGCCCTGCTGTCCCTCCCCTATTCCCCTCAATAGACCCCAGTGTATAGTGCTACCCTCCCTGTGTCCATGTGTTCTCATTGTTCATTGCCCGCCTATGAGTGAGAACATGCGGTATTTCATTTTCTATTCCTGTGTCAGTTTGCTATGAATATGTTCTCCAGGTTCATCCATGTCCCTACAAAGGACATGAACTCATCGTTTTTGATTGCTGCATAATATTCCATGGTGTATATGTGCCACGTTTTCCCAGTCCAGTCTATCATCGATGGGCATTTGGGTTGGTTTCAGGTCTTTTCTATTGTAAACAGTGCTGCAATGAACATTCGTGTGCATGTGTCCTTATAGTAGAATGATTTATATAGTCCTTTGGATATATACCCAGTAACAGGATTGTTGGGTCAAATGGTATTTCTATTTCTAGGTCCTTGAGGAAACGCCACACTGTCTTCCACAATGGTTGAACTAATTTACACTCCCACCAGCAGTGTAAAAGTATTCCTATGTCTCCACATCCTCTCCAGCATTTGCTGTCTCCAGATTTTTTAATGATTGCCATTCTACCTGGCGTGAGATGGTATCTCAATGTAGTTTTGATTTGCATTTCTCTAATGACCAGTGATGATGAGCATTTTTTCATAAGTTTGTTGGCCTCATGTATGTCTTCTTTTTTTTTTTTGAGACGTAGTTTCACTCTTGTTACCCAGGCTGGAGTGCAATGGCGCAATCTTGGCTCACCGCAACCTCCGCCTCCTGGGCTCAGGCAATTCTCTTGCCTCAGCTTCCCGAGTAGCTGGGATCACAGGCATGTGCCACCATGCCCAGCCAACTTTTTGGATTTTTAGTAGAGACGGGGTTTCACCATGTTGACCAGGATGGTCTCGATGTCTTGACCTTGTGATCCACCTGCCTCAGCCTCCCAAAGTGCTGGGATTACAGGCGTGAGCCAGTGTGCCCGGCCATATGTCTTGTTTTGTAAAGTGTCTGTTCATATCCTTTGCCCATTTTTGAATGGGCTTGTTTGTTTTGTTCCTGTAAATCTGTTTTAGTTCTTTGTAAATTCTGGATATCAGCCCTTTGTCAGATGGGTAAACTGCAAAAATTTTTTCCCATTCTGTTGGTTGCCGATTCACTCTAATGACTGTTTCTTTTGCCATGCAGAAGCTGTGGAGTTTGATTAGGTCCCATTTGTCTATTTTGGCTTTTGTTGCCAATGCTTTTGGTATTTTGGTCATGAAGTCCTTGCTTCCTCCTATGTCCTGAATGGTTTTGCCTAGATTTTCTTCTAGGGTTTTTATGGTGTTAGGTCTTATGTTTAAGTCTTTAATCCATCTGGAGTTGATTTTAGTGTAAGGTGTCAGGAAGGGGTCCAGTTTCTGCTTTCTGCACATAGCCAGTTTTCCCAACACTATTTATTAAACAGAGAATCTTTTCCCCATTGCTTGTTTTTGTCAGGTTTATCAAAGATTGTAAGGTTGTGGATATGTTGTGTTGCCTCCAATGCTTCTGTTTTGTTCCATTGGTCTATATCTCTGTTTTGGTACCAGTACCATGCTGTTTTGATTACTGTAGCCTTGTAGTATAGTTTGAAGTCCGGTAGTGTGATGCCTCCTGCTGTGTTCTTTTTACTTAAAATTGACTTGGCTATGTGTGCTCTCTTTTTGTTCCATATGAAGTTTAAGGTGGTTTTTTCCAGTTCTGTTAAGAAGGTCTTTGGTAGCTTGATGGGCATAGCGTTGAATCTGTAAATTACTTTGGGCAGTATGGCCATATTCAAGATATTAATTCTTCCTAACCACCAACATGGAATGTTTCTCCATCTGTTTGTGTCCTCTCTGATTTCGTTGAGCAGTGGTTTGTAGTTCTCCTTGAAGAGGTCCTTTATGTTCCTTGTTAGTTGTATTCCTAGGTATTTTATTCTCTTTGTAGCAATTGTGAATGACAGTTCATTCTTGATTTGGCTCTCTTTAAGTCTGTTATTGGTGTATAGGAATGCTTGTGATTTTTGCACATTGATTTTATATCCTGAGACTTTGCTGAAGTTGCTTATCAGTTTCAGGAGTTTTTGGGCTGAGATGATGGGGTCTTCTAGATATACTATCATGTCGTCTGCAAATAGAGACAATTTGGTTTCTTCCTTTCCTATTTGAATACGCTTTATTTCTTTTTCTTGCCTGACTGCTCTGGCTAGAACTTCCAGTACTATATTAAATAGGAGTGGTGAGAGAGGGCATCCTTGTCTAGTGCCAGATTTCAAAGGGAATGCTTCCAGTTTTTGCCCATTCAGTATGATATTGGCTGTTGGTTTGTGAAAATAGCTCTTATTATTTTGAGATACATTCCATCAATACTGAGTTTATTGAGGGTTTTTAGCATAAAGGGCTGTTGAATTTTGTCAAAGGCCTTCTCTGTGTCAGTTGAGATGATCATGTGGTTTTTGTTTTTGTTCTCTTTATGTGGTGAATTACGTTTATAGGCTTGTGTATGTTGAACCAGCCTTGCATCCTGGGATGAATCCTACTTGATCATGGTGGATAAGCTTTTTGATGTGCTGTTGCAATCGGCTTGCCAGCATTTTATTGAAGATTTTTGCATCTATGTTCATCATGGATATTGGCCTGAAGTTTTCTTTTCTTGTTGAGTCTCTGCCAGGTTTTGGTATCAGGATGATGTTGGTCTCATAAAATGATTTGAGAAGGATTCCCTCTTTTTGGATTATTTGGAATAGTTTCAGAATGAATGGTAACAGTTCCTCTTTGTGTGTCTGGTAGAATTTGGCTATGAACCCATCTGGACCTGGACTTTTTTTGTGTGGTAGGCTCTTAATTGCTGCCTCAACTTCAGATCTTGTTATTGGTCTATTCATAGTTTCGACTTCTTCCTGGTTTAGGCTTGGGAGGACACAGGTGTCCAGGAATTTTTCCATTTCTTCCAGGTTTACTAGTTTATGTGCATAGAGTTGTTTGTAATATTCTCTGATGATGGTTTGAATATCTGTGGAATCTGTGGTGATTTCCCCTTTATCGTTTTTTATTGCATCTATTTGGTTATTCTCTCTTTTCTTTTTTATTAATCTGGCTAGTGGTCTGTCTATTTTCTTGATCTTTTCAAAAAACCAGCTCTTGGATTTATTGATTTTTTTTGAAGGGTTTTTTGTGTCTCTATCTTTTTCAGTTCTGCTCTGATCTTAATTATTTCTTGTCTTCTGCTAGGATTTGAGTTTCTTTGATCTTGCTCCTCTAGCTCTTTCAATTTTGACGATAGGGTGTCAATTTTGGATCTCTCCACTCTTCTCATATGGGCACTTACTGCTATATATTTTCCTCTAGAGACTGCTTTAAATGTGTCCCAGAGATTCTGGTATGTTGTGTCTTCGTTCTCGTTGGTTTTGAAGAACTTCTTTATTTCTGCCTTCATTTCGTTGTTTATCCAGTCAACATTCAAGAGCCAGTTGTTCCGTTTCCATGAAGCTGTGCGGTTCTGAGTTAGTTTCTGAGTTCTGAGTTCTAACTTGATTGCACTGTGGTCTGAGAGACTGTTTGTTATGATTTCAGTTGTTTTGCATTTGCTGAGGAGTGATTTACTTCCAATTATGTGGTCAGTTTTAGAGTAGGTGTGATGTGGTGCTGAGAAGAATGTATATTCTGTGGATTTGGGGTGGAGAGTTCTGTAAATGTCTGTCAGTTTTGCTTGTTCCACGTTTGAGTTCAAGTCCTGGATATCCTTGTTAATTTTCTGTCTGGTTGATCTGTCTAATATTGACAGTGGAGTGTTAAAGTCTCCCACTATTATTGTATGGGAGTCTAAGTCTCTTTCTAAGTCATTAAGAACTTGCCTTATATATCTGGGTGTTCTTGTATTGGGTCCAATATTTAGGATCATTAGCTCTTCTTGTTGTGTCGATCCTTTTACCATTATGTAATGGCCTTCTTTGTCTCTTTTGATCTTTGTTGCTTTAAAGTCTTTTTTATCAGAGACGAGAATTGCAACTCCTGCTTTTTTTTGCTCTCCATTTGCTTGGTAAATCTTCCTGCGTCCCTTTATTTTGAACCTTTGTATATCCCTACATGTGAGATGGGTTTCCTGGATATAGCACACCAGTGGGATTTGGCTTTTATCCAATTTGCCAGTCTGTGTCTTTTGATTGGTGCATTTAGCCCATTTACATTTAGGGTTAATATTGTTATGTGTGAATTTGATACTGCCATTTGATTCTAGCTGGCTGTTTTGCCCATTAGTTGATGCAGATTCTTCATTCTGTTGATGCTCTTTAGCATTTGGTATGTTTTTGGAGTGGCTGGTACTGGTTGTTCCTTTCTATGTGTATTGCCTCTTTCAGGAGCTCTTGTAAAGCCGGCCTGGTGGTAACAAAATCTCTGAGTACTTGCTTGTTCGCAAAGGATTTTATTCTTCCTTCACTTATGAAGCTTAGTTTTGCTGGATATGAAATTCTGGGTTGACAGTTCTTTTCTTTAAGGATGTTGAATATTGGCCCCCACTCTCTTCTGGCTTGTAGGGTTTCTGCCGAGAGATCTGCTTTGAGTCTGATGGGCTTCCCTTTGTGGGTATCCCGACCTTTCTCTCTGGCTGCCCTTAGCATTTTCTCCTTGATTTCAACCCTGGTGAATCTGATGATTGTGTGCCTTGGGGTTGCTCTTCTTGAGGAATATCTCTGTGGTGTTCTCTGTATTTCCTGGACTTGAATATCGGCCTGCCTTGCTAGGTTGGGGAAGTTTTCCTGGGTAATATCCTGAAGAGTATTTTCCATCTTGGATTCATTCTCTTAGTCACATTCAGGTTCACCTATCAAATGTAGATTAGGTCTCTTCACATAGTACCACATTTCTTGGAGACTTTGTTCATTCCTTTTTGTACTTTTTTCTCTTATCTTGCCTTCTCATTTTATTTCATTGAGTTGATCTTCGACCTCTGATATCCTTTCTTCTGCTTGGTCAATTCGGCTGTTGAAACTTGTGCATGCTTTGCGAAGTTCTCGTGTTGTGTTTTTCAGCTCCATCAATTCACTCATATTCCTCTCTAAGTTGTCCATTCTTGTTATCATTTCCTCAAATCTTTTTTCAAGGTTCTTAGTTTCTTTGCATTGAGTTAGAACATGTTCTTTTAGCTCATGGAAGTTTCTCATTACCCACCTTCTGAATTCTGATTCTGTCATTTCATCACAGTCATTCTCTGTCCAGCTTTGTTCCCTTGCTGGCAAGGAGTTGTGATCCCTTGTAGGAGGCAAGGTGTTCTGGTTTCGGGTGTTTTCCTCCTTTTTGCGCTGGTTTCTTCCCATCTTTGTGGATTTTTCCACCTGTCGTCTGTGTAGTTGCTGATTTTCCTATTGGGTCTTTGAGTGGACATCCAGATTGTTGATGATGAAGTTATTTCTGTTTCTTAGTTTTCCTTCTAACACTCTGGCCCCACTGCTGTAGGACTGCTGAGGTCCACTCCAGGCCCTGCTTGCCTGGGAATCACCTGCAGCAGCTGCAGAACAGTAAGGGTTGCTACCAGTTTTTTCTTCTGCTATCTTTATCCTAGAATGATGCCCACCAAATATCAGTCTGATCAGTCCTTTGTGAGGTGACTCTTTGGATATATGGGGGTCAGGGAGCTGCTTGAGGAGACTGTCTGTACTTTATACTTGAGGAGATGGTCTGTACTTTATAGGAGCTCAAGTGCTGAGCTGTGACTCCATTGTTCATTCAGGACTGCTAGGCAGGTACGTTTAAGTCTGCTGCAGCAGAACTCATAAACCTCCTTTTTTTTGCCCAGGTGCTCTGTCGCAGGGAGTTAGGGCTTTATTTATGAGTATCCATTGTACTCCTGCCTTTTTTTTTTTTTTTCAGAGCTGTCCTGCCCAGCAAGGAGGCAGCCTAGTCACTGTCTGCCTGCAGAGGCTTTGCTAAGCTGCTTTGGAGTCTGCCCTGCTGCCGTGTGTATTTCCCTGCATTTCTATTTATATAGGTGTGGTTAGAACTGCCTTGGCAATGGTGGCCCGCCTCTGTAATGGTGGACTGTTTCTGTTATGGTGGGTTGCCTTGGCAACGGCAGGCTGCATCAGCAATTGCAGACTACCTCTGTAGGGGTGGAGTGCCTCGGTAATGGCGGAAGCCCTTTCCCCAAAGAGCTGGACTGTCCCAGGTTTAGCTGTGCTTGCCGTGAAACTCCTAACCCTGAGCGTTTCCAGTTGCTGTTGTTTTTGTTTGTTTGTTTTTGTGGGCATGGGATCCGCTGAGCCTGATCACCTGGCTCCCTGCCTCAGAGCCTTTTTTTTTTTTTTTAAGTTGAACAGTTGACTCTCTCCCAGGTGTTCCAGTTGCCTGCTGAAAGGGCACCGGGATCTGTGTGATTTCCCATGCAGTGACCCACTGCGCCGGCTGAAACAACGTCGCTTCCCGGGAATCTCCTGGCCTGGCTTTATGTTTCAGTCCTGTTTAATCAGATGAATGTGCTAATCTGCCTTCCTGGATCTCCAATTGCCAGTTTAACAGGGCAACCAGACCAGTGTATTTTGTATGGAGAGCTGCTGCGCTGCAGCGCCAGCCGAAACAGCTGCGCCGGCCAAAACAGCCGCGCTGGCGACCCATGGGGCTCCTCTGCCTAGGAATCTCCTAGTCTGTGGACAATAAAGATCTGTCTGGAAATGTGGCATCTACTCACCCTCTGCACTTTCACTGGGAGCTGCAATCCTGAACTGCTCCTACAGCGCCATCTTGAATCTTCTGCTCAATAAGCAAACATTTTCAACATCCACAGTGATGCTGTAGAAAGCCTGGCAGCTCGTTAGCCTCTTATCTGTAGCACATGTTCCAGAGGAATTTCTGACAGCTGTGGATTAGTGACTTTCTGGATGGTGGACCTGTTTTTAAAAGTATAGAATTCCTGAAGGCACGTGGAAGTCAAGTAATTGGCACAAGATAGAGAGAGCTGATGAGTGACAGAACCAGGATCCAAACTAAGCATTCTGTGCTCTTAACCCCTATGCCATGATGTTTTTGTAAGGATGCTAACTAGCATTATTTATATTTGTGAACAAGTACAAATAATCTAAGCAGACCCCAATAGGGGCTCAGGTGAATACATCCAATAGAATACTGTACTGACATTTAAAAAACAGTGGAAATCTTGAATGCTTAGTGAATAATTACTGAAGAAAAGGTAGCTTGGTTTTAGAAATAAATATATGGGCAAATAGAAATAAGTGGGTTATACTTTAGATTCAAAAAATATTTTGACAAAGTTAGTAGTACCTTAAAATCTGTTTTAAAAACCTTAATAAAGAGCTGAAATATGTAAATAGCCTTGGGTACCTTTGTGAATAGCCATTTGTCTGACCCAGAAGACAATTACAGGACTTAACCATTAGTTCTTGGAATGCAAGAATTTTGGGGATCCTCTAAGAGTTGTGGTAATTCTCATTTAACAGTTTTATAAATACCTTGAAAGACAATAGTAAGAGAAAAAGCCCCAAGATTTGTAATAAATAAAGCCATTAGGGATAATTTCTTGGGTAGATCTTTGAGTAAGAAATGGTAGATGTGTGTTAGTTTAGTTTTTTTTTGTTGTTGTTTATTTTTTTGTTTTGCTTTGTTTGGAGACAGGGTATCGTTCTGTTGCCCAGACTGGAGTTCAGTGTAACCTCAAACTTCTGGGTTCAAGTTAACCTCATGTTTTGGCCTCCCAAGTAGCTGGGACTATAGGCATGTGCCTTCATGCCTGGCTATATATACATTTTAGCGGGATATGAAAAAATGAAAATAGTCTTGGTCATAATGATATGATATGCTGAAGATAAGGGGGAATTGTAGACAGATTTTATGCTGGGGAATTCAATGATGTGTTACGTTTTTAAAGGATTTGAGTCCTATGTAGTGTGTTAAAAAATTTAGAAATTAGCAGGAGGTTATGATTATGATCCAGGCAAAATATGATGGTTCCTTAGACTAAGGTAATAATAATTGGAAAGAAAGGGATGGATTACAGGAATATAAGGAGGTTTAGATGATAGTTGGCTGATGAATTAGGTATCTAGGTATGATGGTGAGAGAAGTGTTGAGAATGACCCCCAGAACTCTGACTTGAGTAACTGTGGCTGGAGATGCAATTTGCCGAAATAGGGGAAGCTGGATGAGGAACAGGTTTGACAAAGGGAAATCAAGAGAGAGAATATTGAACAAAATGGGCTGTGGATCTGGTAATTCTAACTTCTGAAATACTTGAGGCATATGAAGGAATGGAATACTTTACAATCATATGTGAGAAGAATACACTGTTACATGTTATTTTTGTAAATAGGTCTTTTTCTTCATTCCTTTGTTTTTCATCACAGTTTTTAACCTTACTTTGTTTTTTCTTGTTTCTGCTACTTACATGTAACACTTACCAATCATAACTTCTCTCTGTGCAAGTATTCCAGTGAAATAGGAAATGAATTAATGAATCAATCTTTCTGTATGGGGTATGGTTGGAAACAGCCACTCTAAGAATAAATATGCTGTACTCTGCCCCCCAAATCTGGTTGAGAATCATTTCTTTAAAATTATCTATGAATGGTTTTTGATATGGAACATTTCTCTAATTTCTAAAAGGATTTCTTGGTTACAGTGGTTCATAGGAACACACTCTCCTCAGATGATCAGGCAACTAATTTTCTAGATGAGAATGCTGAGCATCTCAGAGGTTGGCATTCACCCAAACTGCACCCAGTTGCAGATCTTGTAACTAGTTAACAGCCAATATGTTAGAACAGTAGAACCCTAAGAATCAAAATTCTAGTCAATAATTCCTCTTATGAGACATACCATTTACTTATCAGTTTTTGTAATAAGAGAAATTCTTACCCATAATGAGAAACAAAATATATTTTATGGCTGGGCATGGTGGCTCACACCTGTAATCCCAACAGCTGTGAGGTTTAGGAGGCTGAGGCAGAAGGATTGCGTGAGCCCAGGAGTTCAAGACCAGCCTGGGCAACATAGTGAGACTCTGTCTCAATAAAATATCAAAAAATTGGCCAGGCATGGTGGTGCACACTTGTAATCCCAGCTACTCAGGAGGCTGGGACAGGAGGATTGCTTGAACAATCCTGGAGGTCGAGGCTTCAGTGAGCTTTTTTTGCACTACTGTACTCCAGCCTGGGCAACAGAGCAAGACCCTGTCTAAAAAAAAGAAAAAGAAATATTTTTACAAGAAATATATTTGATAAGGTAAAATAGTTACAATTTTTTTCTGTAAAAAAGCATGTAAAAATGTAAAAAATGTAAACATAAAAAATGTAAAAAGTTATATTTTTAAGATATTTCTGTAAAGACTTCATATTTAAAATTTGCAAAGATTGATACTTTAGTCCTCAGTTGAACAGTTAAGCCCCCAAAACCTGTGCATCGTTCGAGAAACTGGATATATAAGCATGACTAAGGGATAAATGCTGTTTCCAAGAAGCTGATATGGACTGGGGAAGACAAGCATGCCAAGGAATAATACTATCTTTATATTATACTCAAGTAGCTATATAGAACAGAAGATAAAATAGGGCTCATACAAAGGAGGAAATAGCTAGTTTAATTTGGAGAGGTTAGGGAGGTATGTTAAGCTGAGTCAGCTATAGACATTGGTTAGGTGCTCCTTCAGAAGAGTTCGTTTTATTTTTATTTTTTTAAGAAGCTCATTTTATTTTTTTTAATTCCAAAAAATTGATAAGAGACTTATGTGCTAAGTGATGAATGTAGTTCTGAGGTTATATATGAAACATTTTTTAATATTTCTAGTGGAAGTGGCAACAAAATCTCTCACACACAGACACACACATGCACACATGTGCACATGCAAAAGAGACACAGATTCTCTTCCTCGTTTTAACCTAAGTATTCTAGTTACCATAACAACCTGATTGTGGTAGTGCATTTGCTGCTCTGCTTGAGGTTGTATCAGCAGTTCCATTATAAGCTGCAATTTTCAGGATCCTAAAATTCAGTGTCATATTCACAGACGTAACATATAAAATTCCATCTATTAATTTGATTTTGCCTCACACTTAAATCTCCAAAAGTCATTCTCCTCTCTCCCTGTGTTGAAAGAGGTTTGTAGAATTCTGCTTTTGTTAATTTGTATTTTTATTGCTAAAAGAAACCTACATATCTGATCATGGTCTCTTATTTTATAATGATGAAGTTGAGGCTCTGAAGGGTCATCCAAGAAGACTCTTGCCCTGCCTTCACCCTTATGCAAGTCATCCGACAGAAAATTAGTAGTTAGACACTATTGCACAGATGTTGGAGTTCTGCGGCATCTTCTGCTTAATGATCTTCTTGATTTTTGGTTAAACCTCACCGTGATCTGCCTTTCATTTTTTTGCATATGAGTCTCTTTGTGTATTTGATGTCTATCCTTTCTTCTATAATATGATTCATTCTGTTGTCACATTCCGTGTTATAGAAATTGGTTTATATGTCTTTCCAGTTTCCACTAAATATTTCTCCAGGGTAGACACCATGCTTTACTTCTTATAATATCTCCAGCATTTGCTGAGAAGGACCAGCTCTGTCTCTACTTCCTCCTTGTTTTCTTTCCAGTTTACCTGGTGTCTGACCTTCCTTGTTGCTTAGTCTTAGTGCTTAAACCTAATGACCTGTCTTTCGAGGAGTTGGGGAGTGGATAGTGGTGTGGAGAGAGGAGGGTGCCTCACTCTGCCCCTAGGTAGAGTCTGGGGATTCAAGAGTGTGGTGCTTGGAGGGCTGTGGCTATGACTGAATTGTAGGAAGTAGTGAGAGAGGCTAAAGAGGCATTAAGGGGCCTGAAGGTAGACTTGGATTGGACTTCCTGCCGAGGAATCTGAACTTTGTTTAGTAGGCAAGAGAGACCTGTTGAAAGGTCATAAACAGGGAAGTGATATGAAGAGATTACCTAAAACTGCCACACATTCAGGTCCTTGAAGACTGAAATTTGCATTAAAAAAAAAGGATGGCATAAATAGGTAATCATTCTATCTAGTAGGAAAATGTAAGGTCAGAGAAGAGAGTAGTTAATTCTGCCTTGGGTGTGATTATAGGAAACTCTCACAAAAGAGGTGATGTTTCAGCTGGATATTAAGAAGGGGTAGCTAGGATTGCACCAGGCAGGGAAGTTGGGAAGATGGAATTTTAGACATGAGAAAAAGCTTGATTGAAGAATCAGAGGCAAGAATATGCTTGGATTATTAGGAAAATCTTGACCTTGCTGATGCTGGTGTGGTGCCAGGTCTGAGGGGACCAGTGGCTTGAGGGGAGACCGGATAGGGTGGGCTGAAAGCAGGTAGCCAAACGTTTTTGGTGTCCCACTATGGAAGACTTTATGCTGTAGATAGAGGGGAGCTGGGAGCTTTAAAAAAGTAGCTAAAAGGGATGAGCAGACCAATGGCATAGAGAAATTCATCCTCTAGCAGTTTAGAGGATGAATTGGAAAATGAGAGATGGATGCTACTCTACCAGACCAGGTTAAAAAAAAAAAATGAAGGTGCCTGTTGAACTAGGATGGTGGGATTAGAAAGAGTATAAGTGGAGGATAGGAATGAAGAGGAGGCATGTTTCAAAGGTGAATTTAGCAGATGTGATTGGCTGTATGGGGAAAAGTGTAAGAAGTAGTTCTGTTAGGTTTTTAATTTTATTTTTTGGAGATAGGGTCACGCTCTGTCATCCAGGCTGGAATGCAGTGGTGCTATGTAGGCTTACTGCACCCTCTGCCTCCCAGATTCAAGTGATTCTCCTTCCTCAGCCATTCGAATACCTGGGATTACAGAAGTGTGCCACCATGCCTGGCTGAGTTTTTTGGTATTTTTAGCAGACATGGGGTTTCACCATGTTGGCCAGGCTGGCCTTGAACTCCTGGCCTTAAGCAATCCACCCACCTGCGCCTCCCAAAGGGCCAGGACTACAGGAGTGAGCCACTGTGCATGGCCAGAGGGTTTCTTATTCAAGCCTCTAGGTGAATTATTTTGTGATTTATCAAGGTAAGGAAAACAGGAAGAGAAGACAGATTTGGTTAAAGATAACATTTTGAGGAACGGCACGGTGGCTCACACCTGTAATCCCAGCACTTTGGGAGGCCGAGGCAGGCAGATCACAAGGTCAAGAGATCGAGACCATCCTGGTCAACATAGTGAAATCCTGTCTCTACTTAAAAAAAAAGTTAGCTGGGTGTGGTGGCATGCGCCCATAGTCCCAGCTGCTTGGGAGGCTGAGACAGGAGAGTTGCTTGAACCCAGGAAGTGGAGGTTGCAGTGAGCCAAGATCATACCATTGTACTCCAGCTTGGCTTTGTCTCAAAAAAAGATTTTTTTTTTTGAAAAGTACATCTGCATTTTAAAATTTGAGGTATAATTTACATACAAAATGCTCAAATCTTAACAGTTTGATAAGCTTTGATAACTGATGTACACCTGTGTAACCACCTCTGCAAACAAGTTATGGAGTAGTGGTTCTCAATATTTAGCTTGCATCAGAAACACCTGTAAGGCTTAATGGACCATAAATTGCTATGCCCACTCAGAGTTTCAGATTTAATAGATCTGGGGTGAGGATTGAGAATTCAACCTTGTAACAATTCCCAAATGCTGCCGGGTCCAGGGACCACTCTTTGGAAACTACTGGTATAAAATACCACTATCATACAAGAAAGGCCCTCTTCTCCCTTTTTTCTCTCTCCCCAGGCAATCAGATTTCTAGCACTGTGATGAGTTAGCCTATTCCTGGACTGCACAAATGGAATTATGCAGTATTCATTTATATCTGGCTTTTTTTTTTCATGCAATATAATGATTTTGAGATTCACCTGTGTTGTTGCATGGGGTTTATTCCCTTTTACCTGCTGACTAGCATTCCATCATGTGATTCTTGTGACTGTATCACAATGTGTTTATTAGTTCTGTTGACAAACATCTGATTTAGTTTCAACTTTGGGATATTATAAATAAAACTTCTGTGAACATTAATGTACAAGTCTTTTTGTGGTTATATGTTTTCATTTCTCTTAGGTAAATACCTAGGAGTAGAATTGCTGGGTTCTAGGATAAATTTATGCTTAATTTTATAAGAAACTGCCAAAACAGTTTTCCATAGTGGTTGTAATGTAGTCGAATTGTGATTAAATTTTCATTGACTCTAGTGAAGATCCTAGACATTGACTACACTGACGGACTTTTTGTCAAAGAAGAAAGGTCTATAGTAGACAAGGAAGCTTGGCAGTGTTACCCTTTGGGATATACATGTGGCTAACCAACAGTGACCATGGAACTCTTTCAAATCCTGAGAGAATTGACACCTATGTTTAGACTTAAACAATGTAGTTCACCATTCATTCAAAGAACACTTTTTAAAAAAATTATACTTTAAATTCTGGGGTACATGTGTGGATCATGCAGAATTGTTACATAGGTATACCCATGGTATGGTGGTTTGCTGCATCCATCTCCCCATCATCTACATTAGGTATTTCTCTTAATGTTACCCCTCCCCAATATCCCCACCTGCTACTCTTCCTCCCCTAGCCCCCCCCACCCCTCAACAGGCCCCGGCATGTGATGCTCCTCTCCCTGTGTCCATGTGTTCTCATTGTTCAACACCCACTTATGAGTGAGAGCATGTGGTGTTTGGTTTTCTGTTCTTGTGTCAGTTTGCTGAGAATGATGGTTTTTAGCTTCGTCTATGTCCCTGCAAAGGACATAAACTCATCCTTTTTTATGGCTGTGTAGTATTCCATGGTGTATATGTGCCACATTTTCTTTATCCAGTCTATCATTGATGGGCATTTGGGTTGGTTCCAATTCTTTGCTATTGTGAACAGTGCCGCAGTGAACATACGCGTGCATGTATCTTTATAATAGAACAATTTATAATCCTTTGGGTATATACCCAGTAATGAGATTGTTGGGCCAAATGGAATTTCTATTTCTAAATCCTTGCGGAATCACCACACTGTCTTCCACGATGGTTGAACTAATTTACACTCCCACCAACAGTGTAAAATGATTCCTGTTTCTCCACATTCTCTCCAGCATCTGTTGTCTCCAGATTTTTTAATGATCGGCATTCTAACTGGCGTGAGATGGTATCTCAGTGTGGTTTTGATTTGCATTTCTTAAATGACCAGTGATGAAGAGCTTTTTTTTCATATGTTTGTTGGCTGCATATATGTCTTCTTTTGTAAAGTGTGTGTTCATAGCCTTGCCCACTTTTTGATGGGGTTGTTTCTATTTTTTCTTGTAACTTTGTTTATGTTCTTTGTAGATTCTGAATGTTAGCCCTTTGTCAGATGGATAGATTGCAAAAATTTTTGCCATTTTGTTGGTTGCTGGTTCACTCTAATCATAATTTCTTCTGCTGTGCAGAAGCTCTTTAGTTTAATTGGATCTCATTTGTCTGTTTTGGCTTTTGTTGCCATTGCTTTTGGTGTTTTAGTCATGAAGTCCTTGCCTATGCTTATGTCCTGAATGGTTTTGCCTAGGTTTTCTTCTAGGGTTTTTATGATGTTAGGTCTTACATTTAAATCTTTAATCCATCTGGAGTTAATTTTTGTATAAGGTGTAAAGAAGGGGTCCAGTTTCAGCTTTCTGCATACAGCTAGCCAGTTTTCCCAACACCATTTATTAAACAGGGAATCTTTTCCCCATTACTTGTTTTTGTCAGGTTTGTCAAAGATCAGATGGTTGTAGATGTGTGGCATTTCTTCTGAGGCCTCTGTTCTGTTCCATTGGTGCATCTCTCTGTTTTGGTACCAGTACCATGCTGTTTTGATTACTGTAGCCTTGTAGTATAGTTTGATGTCAGGTAGTGTGATGCCTCTAGCTTTGTTTTTTTTTTTTTGCTTAGGATTCTCTTGCCTATGTGGGCTCTTTTTTGGTTCCATATGAAGTTTAAGGTGTTTTTTTTTTCCAGTTCTGTGAAGAACCATTGGGTAGCCTGATGGGGATAGCATTGAATCTATAAATTACTTCGGGCAGTATGGCCATTTTCATGATATTGAGTCTTCCTTACCACGAGCATGTTTTCCATCTGTTTGTGTCCTCTCTTATTTCCTTGATCAGTGGTTTGTAGTTCTCCTTGAAGAGGTCCTTCACATTACTTCTAAGTTGTATTCCTAGGTATCTTATTCTCTTTGTAGCAATTGTGAATGGGAGTTTGTTCATGATTTGGCTTTTTTTTTTTTTTGAGATGGAGTCTTGCTCTTTTTCCAGGCTGGAGTGCAGTGGAGTGACCTTGGCTCACTGCAACCTCCCCCCCCCCCAACTCCCACCAGGTTCAACCTGTTCTTCTGCCTCAGCCTCCCAATTAGCTGGGACTACAAGCATGCACCATCACACCTGGTTAATTTTCATATTTTTAGTAGAGACAGGGTTTCTCCATGTTGGTCAGGCTGGTCTTGAACTCCCAACCTCAGGTGATCTGCCCACCTTGGCCTCCCAAAATGCTGGGATTACAGGTGTGAGCCACTGTGTCTGCCCTCAGAGAACAATTATTAACACTTACTGTGTATTAGTCATAGAAGGGCACATGGTTCCCAGTACTGCTCTGAGGAGCTCACAGGTAAAACAAATTCTTATACTTTAAGAAGGTGCAAGGCAGTGCCTTATATCTAAACTATCTTAATCCTAGTTTATTTGAATGATATTTTTCCAGAAATTCTAAACATCAGACAGTGAAGACATAAAAAACCTTGAAAAACCAAAAACTCCAGAACATTTCCAATCACTGGGGAAAAAGATGGATTTGTCAGTAAAATGGTATTTGTCCAAGCATAGTTCACCATCTGGGAAAAAATTGGAATTCAAACCTCCTATCAGGATGATGTCAACATATGCCAAAAAATGTAATGTAAAACACCATAAAAATATTAAGACAAATCACAGACATATTCTTTTCTAATGTCAGAATAGGGAAGGTGTTTTAAAATATTGCACAAAATCCAGAAATATAAAAGACCGTTAAATCTGATTATGTAAAAATGATGAATTCCTGCATGGCGAAAGCCACTATAACCAAAGCCAAAAGATAGATGGTTGTGTGTGTGTGGGTAGGGGAGGTAGGATTGTGATTCATATTACAGAGAACTAGTTTCCAATATATATAATGTGTTTTAACAAACCTATTAAAAACAGGCAAAGGCTATGAGCAGACTGTTCACAGAAAATGAAATGCAAATGGCTCTTAAACATATGAAAAGATTCTCAACCCACTCGTAAGAGAAATGCAAATTAATTAAACAGAAATACATATTTGCAGTTATCAGATTGACAGAGTTCGGAAAACTTGATGAGACTACTCTGGCAAGGGTGAAGATGTGCAGTGTTGGAGAAGGGCATTTCAAATTGAGGGGAATTGCAGGAGCGGGGTGATGGAAATGGAAAAAGTAGGGCCAGCACATTAGAGCAGGACAGGTGAGGTAATGTAGAGGCAGGTGTGTTGACTTTAGCAAGGAGCGACAGCTGGCGCTCTAGTGTCAAGGGAGAAGCAGGGAAACTAGACACAGCTCTATGCAATAACTACAAATGCTAGTCACCATGGAGGCAGACAGCCCTACAGATAACAGCCCAAGGGAGTCACTTACCCGGAAAGGTTACATTATTCCCAGCATTTTCCATTTAAGAAAGCATTACAATGGAATTTTAAATGGAATGAAAATTTAACACTTAACAAATTATAATTTAAAAATATATTCTTCAGTTATCTCAAATGTAATTTTTGGAGAATGTATTTGAAGATGCTGAATAAATGAAAAACATCTCTACTGGTTTAGCTGCTTATTGCTATTCGTAGCTTCTCTTAAGGTGAGTTACATTACATCACTGAATGCTTAGGACGGAAGTGTGCAGTCATGCCTGTGTCTGCCTTTCATTGCAAAGGTAATGGTAGCATAAGTAACTAGGAGAGAGATGAACTATTAGTGTTAAATTTTGGAAAAGCAAGTAATGCATGAAATTTAACAGAATGGTGCTTTTCTTTTTAATTCCCATCCCCCCAACATTTCTTTGTGTGACTTCTGCCTCATCACTCATTTTACTTTCAGAATTCTATAATGCTCCTTAAAATGAAGTTACTATCATTTTACCTTTTGGTCTAGGATGTTATAATTCTGTGGTACATTATAGTTTCAAGCATTGTACATTGTGGATTATGCCTGTAGATTTATACATATTAGGGGCAAATAGGGTACCAAATATTTAATGATATTCTTGATTGCCTAAATTCCTAAAATAGAATGTAATTACATGTTCAAACCAACAAGTTAACTTGATTTACATTTTCCTTCTCACTCACAATTTGGTCGCTCTCTAGATTTTTAAAAATTTTAATCTTATGCCCAAATATATTTCAATAGTTCCTTGAGTCACTAAGGCAAAAGGTTAAGGGAAAAAAGTATACCTCATAGAATACTTTGAATATCGACCAGCATGGATTGTGTAGTATTTTCTGACAGTTAAGGTTATAGATTCTATTTTTTAAAAATTAAAACTAGCTGGGCATGATGGCTGATGCCTGTAATCCCAGCACTTTGGGAGGCTGAGGTGGGCAGATCACCTGAGGTCGGGAGTTCAAGACCAGCCTGACCAACATAGAGAAACCCTGCCTCTACTAAAAATACAAAATTTGCCAGGTATTGTGGTGCATGCCTATAATCTCAGCTACTTGGGAAGCTGAGGCAGGAGAATCGCTTGAACCCAGGAGGTGGAGGTTGCAGTGAGCCGAGATCATGCCACTACACTCGAGCCTGGGCAAGAAGAACAAAACTCCGTTTCCCAAAAAAAAAAAAAAAAAAAAAAAAAAAAAAAAATTAAAACAAAAAAGACAATACTGCAGTGTCAGTTAGATAGTATTCTTTATGATATCTGAAAAGCAGGCTTATTTTATATTGAATTCTTGTACAGATGGGCGTTATCCAAGATGTCTGGTACTCACTCCAGTGCAAAGCTGTAGAAAGATAACCATTTGGCACCTTCCAGTGGCCTTTTCAGACACTTTTCTGGGTAGAATATCTAATAATTGAGAAAATGTTGATATTTTAACTTGGGTATAATTTATCTTAGTTAAGAAGAGTTGAGTTTGTGGGATTCGATGCAGATTGAAAAGTCTTATTTTCTAATATAAATATTGGGATGCTTAGGGATCTCTGTGTTCTTGAAGTTGTTTATTTTGTTTTTTTTTTTCTTTAGCACCTTGTGGACAAGGGTATATGACCTGTCCAACTTGGTGTCTTGGGCATATGTAGGTGTCTTCCTTTAGTGCCCTATTAGGGATTCAAGTGTAGTCATTGATTGATTGACAAATTATTGTCCGCACTGTTTTCCATAGTTGGGTAGTTCCGGTTCCATGTGTAGCTCAATCATCTCAGAAAATTAGGTAAGATTGTATAGTTATAAAAAATGCATGTTTAATTTTGATTTTTCCATTTATGCTATTTTGGGAGTCATTTTTTTTTAAAAAAGACATAATACTCTTATTATTTATGCAATTTCATATCTTTTTGGAGAATCATTGTAATTTTTTGCCATTGAGTATTTTGGTATCTGACTCAGAAAGGGAAGAAATACTGAAATTGCAGTGAATGAGACTTAATTTCTCATTTTCTGCTAACCAAGTTACTACAGGTGTATCAGTTATGGACAAGCATCTATCTAGACAGATAAAGTAGGATAGATTTAGGAGTCATCTTCTAAGAGTTTGGGGAATAGGATGCAAGGTATATTTCTGTCTTTGCTAACGCTTTGCCTCTTCCAACTCCCTCTCTCTGTACCTTTGAACCTGGAGTGATTTTTTTCCCCCTTTTTGATGTGGAAGACAGACTGACTTGTCTTTTTTTGTGTGTGTGAGATGGAGTCTGGCTCTGTCTGCCAGGCTGGAGTACAGTGGCGTTATCTTGGCTCACTGAAACCTCCACCTCCCAGGTTCAAGTGATTCTTCTGCCTCAGCCTCCTGAGTAGCTGGGACTATAGATGTGTGCCTCTATGCCTGGCAAATTTTTTGTATTTTAGTAGAGATGGGGTTTCACCATGTTAGCCAGGGTGGTCTTGATCTCCTGACCTCATGATCTGCCTGCCTTGGTCTCCCGAATTGCTGGGATTACAGGCATGAGGCACTGTGTCAGCTAGACTGACTTATCTTGCTATTGAAGATAATATCATCCCCACCGGTTTGTGAGCTGCCGTTATCTACATATCCACCTTGGTGCAGATTTATTTCTAAAGCTAGACCAGACAGAATTTTGTTCTAAAATACATCTTTTGTGACTGCAGCCACATGAACCCTGAATAATCTATACATCTTGCTATTGAAAGCAAATGGATTTTTGAGCTCTAGAGCTCTGCTTACTTGGGTGCAGATGGTGCATTGTGTGTGGTAAGTATTTAGGAAATTAATATTTGGCCTTGGTCTTATCCAGCTTTCCAGATGGAGTTGAGAGTGATTTATCTGAGAAATAGAAGCATCCTCTCAGTTAAGATATGTTTTTACTCTATTTATCAAACTTTCCTCTGTGCTAGTATGTTCTTTCCTGAACAATTTCTTGGTATAATTATTTTATATTCATTATATGTATGGTATTGTATTAACACATGGTTCTGTAACTTAGAGAGTAGCCTTTAGCTCCATCTTTTACCTTGATTTGTTTGTTTGGCTTCCTCTTAGGTGAGCCTAATTGGGTAGGTACGTTTTTTGCCTCCTGTGTGGGAGCAGCCAAATAATATTTTTCGTATTCTTATGTGGAGGCTGGGGCAGTGCTTGTCATACAGCATGAAGTAGATGTAGCTTTTTCTTTTTTTTTTGTCTCACTCTGTGCCCAGGCTGGAGTGCAATGGTAGTATCTCAGATTACTGCAACCTCCACCTCCTGGGTTCAAGTGATTCTCCTGCCCCAGTCTCCCAAGTAGCTGGGATTACAGGTGTACACCACTATGCCCAGCTAATTTTTGTATTTTTTTTTTTAATAGAGGAAGAGTTTCACCATGTTGGCCAGACTGGTCATGAACTCCTAGCCTCAAGTGATCTTCCTGTCTCTGCCTCCCAAAGTGCTGGGATTACAGGTGTGAGCCAGCATGCCCAGACAGATGTAGCATTTAGGGTTGCCTTGGTTCACTGGACTAAAGGGGAATACCTTAAATTTTTTTTTTTTCTTACAAACAGAGGCTTTATTACGTTTGGTCCACAGTTGGGTTTCACATGATCTCATGGAGCAAGGCCCCGGGGTGAGGGTCCCTGTGCAGTACTTGGCGGGGTGTGTTGCCCGAGGAGATGGAGCAGTAGAACTGGTCAGGCCCAGAAGGGGAGGAGGGCTGGGGCTCCTGAAAACCTACTGAGGGGCCAGGCACAGTGGCTCACGCCTGTAATCCTAGCACTTGGGGAGGCCAAGGCGGGGGGATCATCTGAGGCCAGGAGTTCGAGACCAGCCTGGCCACCATGGTGAAACCCTGTCTCTACCAAAAATACAAAAATTAGCCAGCGTGGTGGAGCACCTGCAGTCCCAGCTACGTGGGAGGCTGAGGCAGGGGAATCAGTTGAGCTCAGGAGGTGGAGGTGTTGTGAGTGAAGATTGCCCCATGGCACTCCAGCCTGTGCAATAGCAACAACTGAAAAAAACCCACTGAGGCTATGGGGAGCGTGGTGTAGTGTGGAGACGGGGTCAGGCTTGGCCCCAACAACTCGGAATTCCGCTTCCTTGTACAGGCCTCACTTTCCTCACCAGGCCCCAGGGCAGGTCTGAGGGTCGGAGGGAAATCCAGCCACTTGGGAGCCTGAGACATTCAGCATCGTGGCCAGGCCCCCTTTCCGGGGGACTCATTGCCCAGCACCCTCCCCACTGTCCCTGCCCCATTCCTTGGCAGTGGTGGGGGGGGGCAGTATTTTTCTTTTGTTACTACTTCCTGAAACTTTAGCGGGTACAGAAACCACAAACTGATCGGGTGACAAAAGTGAGAAGAGAGGAAGCAACTGGAAATCTTCGGGGACCCCTTCCCTCCAAGCCCAGGCCTCTTCTCCCCAGCACAGCCCGGCCCACAGCCTGGACGTGCCAGCAGGGACCCTAACCCTACAGGTATCAGGATACAGCCTTGACCCCTTTCCCCCCCAGTCCGGTGGCTCAGTCCTGGGAAGGACCAAGGGGGAGAAAGTCCTGCTGCCTGATCCCAGGAACCACTCACAGAACCTTGGCTGGTTGGCAGCACTCAACAGGTTAATAAAAAAAGATGAAAACATAGGGCCGGGTGCGGTGGCTCAAACCTGTAATCCCAGCACTTTGGGAGGCTGAGGCGGGTGGATCACGAGGTCAAGAGATCGATACCATCCTGGTCAACAAGGTGAAACCCCGTCTCTACGAAAAATACAAAAAATTAGCTGGGCATTGTGGTGTGTGCCTGTAGTCCCAGCTACTGAGGAGGCTGAGGCAGGAGAATTGCTTGAACCCAGGAGGCGGAGGTTGCAGTGAGCCGAGATCGCACTCCAGTCTGGGCAACAAGAGCGAAACTCCGTCTCAAACAAACAGCAAAAAAGATAAAATCACAGAAAAACCCAGACGTGGGGAGAGAGCGTGCTGGCAGCCTCAGTAGCCCGCCTCCTCCTGGTGGTAAGGGGGATATTCAGGGACCTCCCCCGGGGCCAGGCAGTCGCCAGCATCGGAGGGAGCCCCGTCGGCCACTGTGCCTTATGGGCAGTACTTGGGGTCGTATATCTGCCGGCCCAGGCCGAAGACCAGGCCGCTCTGGTTGGCGCCCTGGGTGTAGCCCATCTGCAGGGACATGGAGGAGTTATCACACTTGTCGGTTCCCAGTTTGGTGTCATAGATAGGCCGCCGCGTCCCGGGAGCCGTCATGCCCACCTGGCTGGCACACTTGTTGGTGCCCATCTGGAGGCTGATGGTTGAGTGGTCCATGAGGGGCAGGATGTGGTTCTTGGGGTCGTAGAGATGCCTCCTTGTGCTGTACGTGGTCATGCCCGACTGGCTGGCACATTTGTTGGTGCCCATCTGCAGCCCGATGACGCACTGGCGGCGTCGTCGAAGTTCCACTCCTGCTTCTCCAAGTACTTGACGCCGATGTCCATTCCACTCTGCAGCCCCTTAGTCTTGGCCTTTTTCGCCAGGGCGAGAAGAGACATCTGCACCTGCGTCATGTTCCCGCTCTCAAACAGGTTGTTGGCCTCCAACAGGTCCACGGGGTTCATGCCGTAGCTGACCATGGCCTTGATGAAGTTGGAAAGATTTTCTAGCTGGTGCCAGTTCTGCATGGAGCGGTTGATCTTGGGGACTGAGCCTGGCTGTAGCTTGTTCATGAGTGTGCATAAGATAATCCCGTCCTTCAGGCCCTTCTGGAATTTGGGGCCGATGGAGAGACCGGTGAGTCCCTCGATCCAGCTTCGGAGCTCTGCCTCCTTCTGAGGGTCATACTTGGACAGGAGCCGGTTCTTGACCTTGGCCGACAGCCCGTACGAGGGGCCCTTGTTGAACTGCCTGGAGCTCATGGCTGGAGGGACGGGACGGGACGGGACGGGATGGGGCGCGGGGCGCGCGGCGTGGGACCCTCGTGGCCACCTTAAAATTTTTTATAGCTTCTGAGACCTGATGAACTATGTGCTGTACAGGTAACTATAATGTACTGAGAACAGTTGTGAACATTATAGTTTTTATTATATGGTTAAATATGTAAAATAAAATTCATTTATAGGAAATAAAAGCAAAAATATCTTTAATATTACATATATATATATATATATATATATATATATATGCACACAGACATATATATACACACACAGTTTTTAAATTTATTTTTAAGACAGGTCTCCCTCTGTTGCCCAGGCTGAAATGCAGTGCCACCACCATAGCTCACTGCAGCCTTAATCTTCTGGGCCCTTAATCTTCTCAGCCTTGTAAGTAGCTGGGTCAAGTGCACACAACCATGCCCAGCTAATTTTTATTTTTATTTTGGTAAAGACGGGGTCTTGCTGTGTTGCCCAGGCTGGTCTTAAACTCAGACTCAGGCAGTCCTCCTGCCTCAGCCTCCCAAAATGTTGGGATCACAGGTGTCAGCCACTAAACTTGGCCTGTTTATATTTTTAAAATAGAAACAGTTTGTTAACTTTTGGTTACCGATTTATTGTTTCTTCTAGAACTATTTATTGAAGAACATTGTGTTTGGGCATTGTGCTAGGAACCTGGTTAAATTGCTGAGGCTACAAAGAGGAAGACACATGGTTTCTGCCTGTATTAGGCAGGGTTCTCTAGAGGGACAGAACTAATAGGAGATATATATATGAAAGGGAGTTTGTTAAGGAGAATTGACTCACACGATCACAAGGTAAGTCCTAAGATAGGCTGTCTGCAAGTTGAGGAGCAAGGAAGCCAGTCTGAGTCCCAAAGCCTCAAAGGTAGGGAATTGGACAGTGCAGCCTTCAGTCTGTGGCCACAGGCCTGGGAGCCCCTGGCAAACTACTGGTGTAAGCTCAATTGTCCAAAGATGAAGAAGCTGGACTCTGATGTTCAGGGGCAGGAAGCATCCAGCATGGAAGAAAGATGAAGGCCAGAAGACTGAGCTAGTCTGCTCTTTCCACCTTCTGCCTGCTTTTTCTAGATGCTCTGGCAGCCAAGGGATGGTGCCCACCCAGATTAAGGGTGGGGCTGCCTTTCCCAGTCCACCAACTCAAATGTTAATCTCCTCTAGCAACGCCCTCACGGACACACCTAGGAACAGTACTTTACATCCTTTGATCCAATCAAGTTGATACTTAGTATTAACCATCACCCTGCCCTTGAGATTTCAGGCCGGTAGTTTGGTGGGTATGTGTAAGTATCTGACCAATGCCTGATAGAGATACTTATGTAGAATGCATATGAGAATGAAAGAGGAAGTGAGAGAGCCTCTCGGGGAAATTTGTACAGAGCTATATTCTGACGAGTGTCAATATTTATGTAATGAGCAGAGGAGCAGGGGCAGGAGAGAGAGGCAGAAGGAGAGATTTGGTGAAGAGTACAGTGGAATGGAAAAAGGCAAAGGTTTCAAGGAGGAAGTGATCAAAACAAAGAAAAGGAGGATGAAGATGTTAAAATTCATCAGCTGTTTTAGCACAGGACACTCTTTGGTGAGGACAGTTCCAGTGGAGTAATGGGCACAGAAGCCATAGTATAGAGGTCTGGAGAATAAATGAGCAGAAATGAGGGTGAGTAGGCACAGCTAGTTGTTTTAAGAAGTTTGTTAGAGAAAAGGCAGAAGGGCTTTCATGGAGAGACAAGTTCAAGGAAAGGGTGCACATGGATGTGTGAAATACTGAAAATCTTTCTCTTTTTTTTTTCTTTTTTTGAAATCGAGTCTTGCTCTGTTGCCAGGCTGGAGTACAGTGGCGTGATCTTGGCTCACTGCAACCTCCACCACCCAGGTTCAAGTGATTCCCGTGCCTCAGCCTCCTGAGTAGCTGGGACCAGAGGCGTGTGCCACCATGCCTGCCTAATATTTTGAATTTTAGTAGAGATGGGATTTTACCATGTTGGCCAGGATGGTCTTGATCTCCTGACCTCATGATTCACACACCTCAAACTACCAAAGTGCTGGGATTACAGGCATGAGCCACTGCACCCAGCTGAAATACTGAAAACCTCTTAAGGCTCCGGAGACTTGAGCTTCCTGGCAGATGGAGGAGAGGAAGCCACAGGAGGTGAAATTGAAGATGAAAGAAAAAGGGATAGCAATGCATGGACCAGGGTCTGGAAGGAAATAGGAGAGGATGTATGGTACAAATAATTAATGCCTTAGGCCATTTTGTTTTATTTATATCTCAATTCTTTAATCTGCTGGAACCCTAAAGAACAATGTTATGCTTACACCAAACTGGAGAAGCAGCAAACAATATTAGTAGCTTAATTCCTCACAAAGTTCCACCATTACCTTCAGTTTAAGAAAGATGAATTCAGAAAGCGAATGAGCTAGAAACTGCATAGAAATTAGATAATTTTGGGGGTTTTAGATAGAAAATACACTGGCGGAGATGGATGTAAAGCTGCAGTTTGAGAATTTGTGTGTAGTTAGGTAGATTGGGAAGGAAATTGGTTTCATGTGAATATAGAACCAATTGGGCAAAATGTCTCCTGCCTTCAGGCAGACAGGTTTGATGAACATGGAAAAGTGTGGGCTAAGGTATAATGAGATTTGTTTGAGGAGGGAATGGGGAATTAATGAAGGGATTTTTGAAGGCTTGTTTAGACTTTTTGGTTCTGGGAATAATGGCCAGAAGTATTAGACTGACATGGTCAAACTATTAATTGTTAATAAATTACTTTAAAAATACTGTGAGGAGTGTTTTGAAGTAATTGCAGCCTGAGATACTAAAAAATACTTACCTGTCTCCCATGTGCAGGCCTTTATAAAGGTTTTGGTGCTGCAGATAGGACTGCCACACAGTCTTTTCAAGGTCTGGCCTTGGCTGAAGTCTCCTGCCACCTCTCACAAGTTCATCCTTGTGGGTTTGTTTTCTTCCTCCTCTCTCCTCTCTTCCCTCCTCTCCCCTTCCTCCCACCCTATCTCCTGTCCTTTTCTTCCTTCTCTCTCTTGATGAGTACTGCTCTGTTGCCCAGGCTGCAGTGCAGTGGTGCAGTCATAGCTCACTGTAGCCTCAGAACCCCTGGGCTCAAGTGATCCTCCTGCGTCAGCCTCGCGAGTAGCTGGAACTAAAAGCATGAGCCACTATGCCTTGCTAATTATTATTATTTTTTGTAGAGACAGGGTCTCGCTATGTTGCCCAGGCTGGCCTTGAACTCTTGGCCTCAAGCTAGTCTCCAGCCTTGGCCTCCCAAAGTGCTGGGATTACAGGTGTGAGCCACTGAGCCCAGCCAGAAATTACTTTAGAAATACTTTGAAGAATGTTTTGAAGCAAGTAGAGCCTGGGAGGCTAAAATTATTTACCTCCCTCCCACATGCAGGCCTTTATAAAAGGTTTGGTGCTATAGGTAGGAATGCCACACAGATTCTTCAAGATCTGGCTTTGGCTTTAGTTTCCTTCCACCTCTCACAAGTTCACCCTTGTGGTGTCTTTCTTTTTTTCCTCTCAGCTTAGTGAGGTATAATTGACAAATAAAAATTGTGTCTATTCAAGGTGTACAATGTAATGATTTGATATATGTATACATAATGTAATGATCTCCAATTAAATGAACACATCCTTCATTACATGTGGTTGCCCTGTATGTGAGACTAGTAAGATCAACTCTTAGAAAATTTTAATAGAGTAATATTAACTATAGTCACTATGCTGTTTATTAGATCTCCAGAACTTACTAATAACTGAAAGTTTGTACGCTTTGACCAGCATCTCCTTATTTCCCCCACACTCCAGCCTCTGGCAACCACTCTGCTTCTATGGGTTTGACTCTTAGTCCACATATAAGTGAGATCATACAGTATTTGTCTTGCTGTGCCTGGCTTATTTCACTTTGTCTATCTGCTCCCAGTTCATCCACATGGTTGCAAACAGCAGGCTTTCCTTCTTTTTTATGGCTAAATAATATTCCATTGTGCGTAGATACCACATTTTCTTTACCCATTCATCCCTTGATAGACACTTAGGTTGATTCTATATCTTGGCTATTGTGAATAGTGCTGCAATGAACATAGGTATGCAGGTATGTTTTTGAGATACTGATTTCATTTTGGCTATATACCCAGTAGCAGGATTGCTGGATCATATGGTAGTTCCATTTTTAATATTTTGAGGAAGCTTCATCTGTTTCCTATAATAGCTGTACCAATTAGCTTTTGGCTTATATATAAAAACAGCTTTATTGAGATATAATTTACATATCATAAAATTTCCTCATTTTAAGAGTATAATTCAATTATTTCTTAGCAAATTCACAAAATCATGCAACATCTTCCCAGTCTAATTTTAGAATGTTTTCATCATCCAGAAAAGAAACCTTGTGTCCATTTGCAGTCACTCCCCTTCCCACACCCAGCCGCAGGCAACCACTAATCCACTTAAACAATTTATACATAATAATTATACATACTTATGGCATATACTTGATGTTTTGATGCATACAATGAATAATGATCAAATCTGGGTAATTAGGATATCCATCACCTCCAACAGTAATAATTTTTGTGTAGAGAACATCCCAAATCTTCTAGATGTTTTGAAATATAGCATAAAATAATAACTATAGACCATCTACTGTGCTGTTGAACATTAGACTTAATCTTTCTATATAAATATATATTTGTATTTGTTAACTGACCTCTCTTCATCTTCCTCTCCCTGCCACCGTTCCCAGCCTCTGATAATCATCTTTCATCTCCCTCCATGAGATCAACTTGTAGCTCCCACGTATGAGTCTGAGCACATGTGATACTTGTCTTTCTGTGCCTGGCTTATTTTACTTAGTGTAGTGACACCCAGTTCTATCAATGTTGCTGCAAATGACAGGATTTCATTCTTTTGATGGCTGAATAATATTCTACTCTGTATCTGTACCACATTTTCTTTATTCATTCATCTGTTGGTGGAGACTTAAATTGATTTCATATGCTGACTATTGTGAATTGTGCCAGAAGAAACATGGGAGTGCAGGTATCTCTGATTTCTTTTCTTTTCTTTTTTTTCTCTTGTCGGGGGCCATGAAGCCTGCTTACTTCTGTGCCACCACTTTGGAACCAAAAGTCATTCCTTTCCTTTGGATATATGCCCAGCATTGGGATTGCTGGATCATATGGTAGGTCTATTTTTAGTTTTTTTTTGGGGAACCTCCATACTGTTTTCCATAGTGGCTATAGTTGAATCTACATTGACAGACCTGCAGTCATCAACAGCATATCAGTGATTCCCTTTATCCACATTCTCTTCAGCATCTGTTATTTATTTTTTATAAAAGCCATTTTAACTGAAGTGAGAGAATATCTCATTGTGCTTTTGATTTGCATTTCCCCAATAATTAGAGATGTTGACTATTTTTTTCTGTATACCTGTTGGCCATTAGTGTGTCTTCTTTTGAGAAATGTTTATTTAGATAATTTGTCTATGTTGTAATTGAATTATTTATTTTTGGTGTTGAGTTTTTGCATTCCTTATATATTGTGGCTATTAATCCCTTGTCAGATATATAGTTCACAAATATTTTCCCTCATTCTGTAGGTTGTCTCTTCACTTGGTTAATTGTTTCCTTTGCTGTGTGAAGCTTTTTAGTTTGATGTCATGTGATCCTACTTTAATGAGAGCAAACTACTTAGACTTTCCTAAGCCTCTTTCATGGCTCTCTGCCCTTTTACTGGTCATTTTATCTGCTTTCCCCCATTTTATCTGCCTTTCCCTCTTCCTTAAAGAATCTCATCAATTCTCATTTTTTTCCTGAGACTTTTCCTGGTGCCCATTTCCACCAGTCAACCCTTCCTCTCTGTGTGCCATCTCTCTACCTTGGACTCGTGTTCTTACAAGGATTTGAATAACTTGTTGTGACATCTGTCTCTTAAGATTCTTAAATTCCCCAGTTGCAGGGGGAGTGCCTTTCATCTTCGAGGTGGTCCCCGTGCTTAGCAGGATACTTGTCACATAGTTTGACATTAAGAACTGTTTGTTAGCCGGGCCCGGTGGCTCACCCCTGTAATCCCAGCACTGTGGGAGGCCAAGGTGGGTGGATCACTTGAGGTTGGGAGTTTGAGACCAGCCTGACCAACATGGAGAAACCCCACCTCTACTAAAAATACAAAATTAACTGGGCATGGTGGCGCATACCTGTAATACCAGCTACTCAGGAGGCTGAGCCAGGAGAATCACTTGAACCTGGGAGGTGCAGGTTGTGGTGAGCTGAGATTGTGCCGTTGCACTCCAGCCTGAGCAGCAAGAGTGAGACTCCATCTCAAAAAACAAACCAACCAAGCAACCAATCAACCTGTTTGTTGAAATAAGTTGAATTGAATTGTCATATTTAAAAGCCTTCAAAAGTTGGCTGGGTGTGGCTTAATCCCAGCATTTTGGGAGGCCAAGGCGGGTGAAATCCTAGAGGTCAGGAGTTTGAGACTGGCCTGACCAACATGATGAGAGACCCCATCTCTACTAAAAATACAAAAATTAGTGGGATGTGGTGGTGGGTACCTGTAATCCCAGCTATTTGGGAGGCTGAGGCAGGAGAATCTCCTGAACTCAGGAGGCAGAGGTTGCAGTGAGCTGAGATGGCGCCACCACACTCCAACCTGGGTGACAGAGTGAGACTCCATCTTAAAAAAAAAAAAAAACAAAAAAACGGCCAGGTACGGTGGCTCACGCCTGTAATCCCAGCACTTTGGGAGGCTGAGGTGGGTGGTTCACGAGGTCAAGAGATCAAGACCATCCTGGCCAACAAGGTGAAACCCTGTCTTTACTAAAATACAAAAATTAGCTGGGCATGGTGGCATGCACCTGTAGTCCCAGCTACTCAGGAGGCTGAGGCAGGATAATTGCTTGAACCCGGGAGGCGGAGGTTACAGTGAACTGAGATCACGTCACTGCACTCCAGCCTGGCACCTGGCGACAGAGTGCAAACAAACAAATAAAACAAAACCAAAAAAAACCTTCAAAAGCTATACCTTATTTTATCCTTTATTCTACGCATCCTTGTGTTCTCAAACTCCTGCCATAATCTCTGTGAGTGACACAGTGATGACTTCTTTGTCTTACATTTTTAGTATCTTTATTTAGGTATCTAAATATTTAGATCTTTATTAAAAGACACTAACACTGTTATTTAAAAAAAGTATTGTTACTTTATTTTTATGCTTCCTTGCATCTTTAAAATACTCATGATCTTTAGACATTTAGATATTTGAAATTTATTTTTGAAATATAAAAAATAAATTTAGCTTAGTGATGTTTGAGTCTTAACATCAGTTTGTATAGCAACTAGGACAGCTGATATGGGCAATAATAGACATCATTTGATAGTCTCATAAATATGTTGGATGTTTTTAGACATAGCATGTGGTCTCAGATGAAGATCTAATTGTATATATACTTGAGTGTGTTTACACTGATAGTTTCAAAAGATTTTTAATGCCACTCTTAAATGAAGAACCTTTAAAACAGTAGAATTGTTTATGTATTTTCTACCTAGTAGAAATCTATTGCTGTAATATTTTCCATTCATTACAGAAATAGCATAGCTATAATTTTTGTTTCAAATGACTGTTTCAAAGGGAGTCTAAGGGATTATACCACTTGGTTATTTAATTACAGTTGGCCCTCTGTATCTGAGGGTTCTGTATCCACAGATTCAGCCAACAGCAGAAGGAAAATATTTTTAAAGACTTGAAAGATAAAATAATATAAATAAAAATATAGTAAAACTATTTACATGACATTTACATTGTATTAGTTATGTGTAATTGAGAGGTGATTTGAAATGTATAGGAAGATGTTGTATGTTATATCCAAATACTTCATCGTTTTATATCACAGATGTGAGCATCCCCAGATTTTGGTATCCTGGGGGTTCTGGAACCAACCTCTCCCTTCCCCACTCTCTACCTCCCATACGGTAGGATGACTATATGTGATCTCCAGATACATCTATGTATTACAGATGTTTCTATTTTCCTTATCGTTTTCTCTCCATCTCTCATGATAGTTTTTCACTTTTCCTACTCATTGGTGTGGTTTACTTCCCAGTTTTCAGAGAATTACAACACTAGGAGCACCCTAGTTCGGCTTTTCCCCTCCTCGTGCTAGGAGCATTTGTTGTTTGATTTTTGCCTACACCAATCTGCAGCAGAGGCATATGAGTCTGGAAGCCAACATTTTCTGTCTGTGGTACCCCAGAGTTAAAAGGGAAAGGAGTCTTGGAAAGGCTGGAGTCTTGTGCTTGAGTTTGGTCACCCTCTACTTTATCTTCCTGTTTCCAGTGAAGCCCGGTCCACCTCATCCACCAGCTCTGCTTGGGGTCCCTGCAGCCAGAGTTCCTCTAATTCCATGGCTCCAACCTGTCTACAAATGAGAACAACCTGGGGAAATTGTGAAACTGCTGACAACCAGCCACACCCCATACCAATCAAACTTCAAATCAGAAACTCTGGTGGAACTCTGAGTAGTTTAAAGCTCTCCAGATGGGTCCAACATGCACCTGAGCAGAGGAATCATTGCTCGGATTGCTCCTCCTGTGACCGAGCCCTCACTACATCTGTGACTTCTCTGCTGCCCTTTCACTCTTGCCGACCCCTCTCCCCCCGACCACAGCTACTTTGCTTTACCCTCTTCAATTATGCATTTTTCCTGAGGTCTGTTCACCTGCTGTTCTCTCTCTGGATGGCTCTTTACCTTGGCCTGTGCATCACGCACTTCTCCTTCCTTCCTGGTCTCTGCTCTATAGCAAAAACTGCCCCATGCTTCATGCTTCCTACCCCCTGGCCTGCTTCCTCTTGCACCAGAGTGGTCATAACATCCGAGCTAACACGGATGCTCGTGTTTCTGGTTCCCCAATAGAATGTAAGTTACATGAGGGCAGGACTTAGCTTTGTTCCTTTGGAGATTTCTGGGCATCTAGAACTGACCCTAGCATCCAGGAGTTGCTTGCTGATTATCAGTTGAATAAATTTCTATAAAGAAGATTTTCTGCTGGTGTTGGAAGGAGAGTTGGTTATGTGATTTATTTTGTTGGACAGGAGATGAGGGTGAGTGTCTAACTGCATTTTCTGAAATTTTTCAGCCCTACCTATGCCTCCTATGCCTAAGCCTTTCTTTTGGGCTATTTTTCTAAGGTTCACATTACTAGGGCTACCAGGTCAGTTTTGGCCACTGTCATATCTTCTCTTTGTCATTATAGATTTATGTTTCAAAAATATGACTTTAACACTTACTTGAGTATTCTGGAGGGAATACAGGTAACGTTTGTATTCCATCCAGTCTGTGTAACCAGAAGTTGGGCCCTTCATTACTTCCTCCTCAGTTCACACACAGATTAATTTCTTCCGTGAATTTATTGAATACTGACTGTGGGCCAGACACTATGAAAAAATACACAGTTCCTGCTCTCATTGAGGTTAGTAAATGGTGAATTTGGATGAAAATAATCAGGAGTTCTTTTTGCTATTCTTGCAATATTTCTGTAAGTTTGAAATTATTTAAAAATAAAAATTTCTAAGAGTCCACAAAGCAGACACAATCATGAAGAGCCTCCTGTGCCATGCCAGAGATCCTGAAGGCTCTGTGAGCCATTGAAGGTTTTAAATAGGAGAGTACTATGTTACGTTTTGGAATTGAGAAAAATTAACTCTCAGTAGAAATTAGGATGCATTCACGGCATGCAAGACTGGAGGAAGGAATAGCAGGTAGGAGGCTTTGCCATAATCCAGAAATGATGAAGGCCTCAGATGACACACTTACGGTGGAGAAAAGCAGCTTTTCCCATGATGCCCGCTTTATCAGATTCCCTTCGAGGTAACTCTGTTTCTGTGGTAACATAACCAGCCATTATTAAGGGGAATGGGCTAGTTCTTATGGACGAATTGTCTCTTGTGGCTGTACCCAGAGACAAAGTAGTAGGATCTATGACAAGATTGATGTTGCAGTATACAGAAAGACCCACCAGAAAGTAGCTTGGGTTATTGCTATTCAGGGAACAGCTCTGTGTGATTACAGACACTGCTCAGAACTGAATTCGTCTGGTCTGGTGGATGCAACACTGGAATTTGTAATAATAATTTTTTTTAAGTTATCTCACCCATACATTTTCTATTTCACTGGATAGCCTGTGCTCACTGTTACTGCTGTGGAGAGTCTGTCCCTGCTATGCCAGGCTAATAGGTACCTTAAGGACTCTATATATATCCGTTTTAATGGAAAGACATTTCTATCATTTTTACTTCAAGGTTTTCTCTTTTTACAAAAGAACTTTTTTTTTTTTTTTTAATTATATTGATTTCCATCCCACACGCAGGTATTGTTCTTTATATTTAGCATGGAAACTTTGTCCAGAGAATCTTCAGTCCGGAGAAGTCCTACTTACCTACTACAATTTAGCAGGTAATTTAGAAGAGCTGCGAAATTGATCAATTCACCACACAGGTTATGGTTGTTAGCACTGAGCTAGGTCCTGTGGGTTTCTCTGATCTTCTTAGGGACATGGATCATGGCATAATAATTCTGTATTCTTCTTCAGTTACCACAGTATACTTGCTTGTTTCATAAATGTTTGCTGAATTGAGCAGGGGTTATGAGAGAAGTAGAGGCATTTTTCAAAGACAACATTCAGATCTGTGTGGGTCTTTTAGGCAACTTTATTCAGTAGCTTCTTGTTGGAATGTTGAGTAATACTGTAAGTCTTACCTGAAGATTTGAGACAAATGAATTCATTAAAACCATTTTTAAAAATTGTGACTAGGCCAGGTGTGGGGGCTCATGCCTATAACCCTGGCCCTTTGGGAGGCTGAGGAGGGGGAATCACTTGAACCCAGGAGTTCAAAACCAGACTGCGCAACATAGCAAGACCCTGTTTCTAAGAATAAAAAAGTACGTAAAATAAGTTGTGATAAGAACACACAACATAGAATTTACCATTGTAGGCCGGGCGCGGTGGCTCACGCCTATAATCCCAGCACTTTGGGAGGCTTAGGCGGGTGGATCACGAGGTCAAGAGATCGAGACCATCCTGGTCAACAAGGTGAAACCCCATCTCTACTAAAAATACAAAAATTAGCTGGGCATGGTGGTGCGTGCCTGTAGTCCCAGCTACTCGGGAGGCTGAGGCAGGAGAATTGCTTGAACCCAGGAGGCAGAGATTGCAGTGAGCCAAGATCATGCCATTGCACTCCCGCCTGGGTAACAACAGCAAAACTCCGTCTCAAAAAAAAAAAAAGAATTTACCATTGTAACAATTTTTTTTTTTTAAAGATGGAATCTTGCTTTGTTGCCCAGGCTGGAGAGCAGTAGTGTGATCTCAGGTCACTACAACCTCTGCCTGGGTTCAAGTGATTTTTCTGCCTCAGCCTCCCAAGTAGCTGGGATTACAGGTGCGTGCCACCACACCCAGCTAATTTTTTATATTTTGGTTTCACTATGTTGGCCAGGCTGGTCTCAAACTCCTGACCTCAAGGGATCCACCTGCCTCAGCCTCTCAAAGTGCTAGGATTACAGGCATGTGCCCATCCCATTGTAGCAGCTTTTAATTATACAGTTCCATAGTGTTAAGTCCAGAATTTCTTCATCTTGCAAATCAAACTCTGTATTACACAGTATCTCCCTTGTTTGCCTTCCCTTCCAGCCCCTGACAGCCTCCGTTGTACTTTACATTTCTATGAATTTGACTACTTTAGATACCTCACATAAATGGAATCATATAGTATTTGACTTTTTGTGACTGGCGTATTTCACTTAGTAGTAATGTCCTCAGGGTTCATTCATGTTGTAGCCTGTGACAGAATTATCTTCCTTATTAAGGCTGAGTGATGTTCCATGGTGTATATACACAACATTTTGTTTCTCCATTCAACAGATACCTGGGTCGCTTCTACCTCTTGGTTATTGTGAAATAGTGCTGCTGTGAACATGAGGAGGCAAATACCTCTTCAAGATCCTGCTTTCAACTCTTGGATAAATACCCAGAAAAGGATTGCTGGATCATATGGTAGCTCTATTTTGAATTTTTTGAGGAACTTCCATACTGTTTTCTTTAGCAGTTGCAACATTTTACAGTCCCAGTAACAGTGCACTTTCTCTATGTTCTTGCCAATATTCACGTTTATTTTTCTGTTAAAAAATGTATCATGGTGTTGAATCTACATTCTGAAGGAATGTTAAAGGTAAAACAAAACACTTAAAACGAATCTTGATTTTTGTGGCAGATCCAATAATGAAAGCAATATAGAACTTTTGATAAATCCTGAATGATAAAAGAAATCCTCAGGATATTGTAATGGAGAATTCATGCACATAAATAAAGATTTAAAAAACTTCTCAAAGCGGCATGTTACCAAGTATACTTTCATTTAAACACTTATTACCATGAGTGTTGAGTAGACTTTTTGAATTATGTCAGTAACAGACTTTCTGAAAGTGATACATTTTGAATGGGAGCTTGAAGGGAGATGGTAAATGTGAACTGACAGCAAGAGGAGTGTGCATTAATATAAAGAAAAATGTGATCTTAAAATGATACAAATAGAATTTGACAATGGGAGCTAAGATTCAATGCTTTTTCTCTGTATTTAGTAATAGCTATAATTGCAAGCAGTAACTGAATTTATTTAATGAGGGCAGATTTTTGTTTTTTTGGGATTTTCATTGAGATTTGACAATAAGTCTTCAAGTGCTATAATGATTTGTGTCACAGAATCCCTAGAAAGGACTAAAAGCCTGCTTGATAAACACCATTTTGTTATCTATCCTCCTAGGATTGAGTGTTTTTGATGTTTGTAATTTAGGGTAGGCTGTCCCTTCATTTTCTTTGCTGTTGACATGGCTATATGTATAAATGAACACTTACTGTCAAGAAAGCAAATGCTGGAAAGCTGAGGTGTGTAAACAGCTAACAACATGTTCTACTTTTACAAGTATTGCCCATCCTCTGCAAATCTAAGTCAATCTAATTCAAACAATGACATGTTTTCCATATGAATGCGGAGTATAAAACTGTTATTCCGCAAGTTCTATGTTTTTGCTGGTAATTTAAATTATTTTCACTTTCTATTTATTACCTTTTGCTTAAAAGTTTATTTTTGTTTTTAATTTAAACCATACAGTTCCCAAACTAAAACTAGAACAGCCAGACAAGATATGTTATACTGTGACAGGATAATAGCAGTGTACATACTTGGACCAGATAGCTGGTGATGGTTTCTATCACATGCGACATATTCTTTGATTGGTAGGTTTCAGTTTCCTGTGTCAGGAGGAATGTGTTACTGTTCGTTTAAATAGTTGGATGTTGGAAAATTAATATTTAGAAGTAGGTAAATGATTCCGACATTCTGATACAGAATGTCAGAAGCAGAACAAAAACAAATCAGATTCAGTTTAGCTATGTGTGAATTTAATAACACATTTTTAGCAAATGTTTTTATGCAAGTAGCTTCCAAAGTGAGTTCCTTGGAATACCAGTTTTACAGGGTGTTAATAAACATTCTGTGAAGAAAGGGTGTTAACAGTCACTTGGGTTAGGAACCCTAGATTAAACAGTAGAAATCAGATTTCTTAACTCTGGGGCTTCTCAAAGCCTTTAATGTTTGAATGTTCATTGCGAATTGATTAGGAATATGGGATAACCTGTGGTGTTTCTGAAACATTTGTGAAATTCTTTTTTCTTAAGCATCTTCTAGAACTAATACTCTGTAAAGAAACCGTGGAACAATTGGATAAGGAAGGATTTAGAGATAGAGGTTTGTTGGAGGTTATAGGAAGTATGTATGGTTTAGATGAGGTTGAATCCATGTTCAGCCTAAGCGATAAAAATTTTACATCTTGGCTGGTGTGGTGGCTCATACCTATAATCCCAGCACTTTGGGACACCGAGGTGGGTGGATCATGAGGTCACGAGTTTGAGACCTGTCTGGCCAACATAGTGAAGCCCTGTCTCTACTAAAAATAGAAAAATTATCCGGACATGGTGACGGGCACCTGTAATCCCAGTTACTCTGGAGGCTGAGGCAGGAGAATCGTTTGAACCCGGGAGGCGGAGGTTGCAGTGAGCCAAGATTGCACCATTGCAGTCCAACCTGGGTGACAGAGCAAGACTCTGTCTCAAAAAAAAAAAAAGCATTCCACATCATACAAAGACATTTCAACTAGATTTTATGTGTGCAATCTGCCTCCCAGTTTTATAGGTATGACTGGAGCCCACTTTGGCAACATAGTACTGGGAATCAGCTGTCCTGCTAATGAGTAATTCGTAAGTGTTCTTGTACTTCACAACTTAGGGAAGAGCTGAAGGGTTGAGAAGAGGAAAAAACAAATTTGTTTTATTGAACTATTTGGCATTACGTTATTTTGAAAAGTTAATAACTGCCTTAGTGGTTTTTTAAGATTGTTAGAAGGAAACTGAGCTGCACACTTACATTACTTGTTCAGTCCAAATTATACTTTCCCCATCTGTTTAACAAAAAACACGTCATAGCTTGGGCTGCTAAAAAAAAAACAAACTTAAACTGGGTGGCTTAAATGACAAAATTTATTTCTCATAATTCTGCAGACTGGGAAGTTCAAGATGAAGACGCCGGCAGATTCCTCCTGGTGAGGTCCGGCTTCATGGTTCCTAGAGAGGATCTTTTTGCTGTCCTTACCTGGTAGAGAAAGGAAACAAGCTCTCTCAGGACTCATAGAAGGAACATAAATATACTTAATACTACTGAACTGTGAACTTAAAAATGGTTAAGCTGGTAAATTCAATGTTACATGTTTTCTACCACAATAAAAAAGTAAGAAGAGGATACGAATGTCATTCATGAGGGCTTCTCCCTTACAACTTCATCTAATCCTAACTACTTCCCAATGGCCCATCTCCTCATATCATCACATTAGGGGGTAGTGTTTTAACAAATGCGTTTTAGGGGGATACAAGCACTCAGTCTATAATAGAAGGCTTATAGAATTTCAGAGCTTTAACAACTTTAACAGTCATCCTGTGTTTAAGATGTTTTAAAAGCAGGATTTAGATTAGAATCCAGATCTCTTGGTTCATAGTTTGATAATTTCCACTGCACTTTGCAACCTTCTAGTGTGGCAATGAGTTCTCTCTGTTGCTCTCCTCTCTCTCTATAAATATATTTCATTGTTTCTTTAGACTTTACTTCTGTAGGGTATTTTGCCTTTAGCACATTTTCTTCGGTTGTTCGTGTTACTCAATAAGTAACAAGCGATACTGATTTGTAGTCTATGCTCATGTCTCCTAAAAGGGTTCCATTTGATACTCTGGCAATATGGGAATTGTAATTAATTATTGAAATTTGTCTAAATATTGTTGACCACACTGTAAATTCAGTGACAAGTTGTGGAGAAGTGAAGAAGAGGGATGAGTGAGGTTCTTTCTCCCTCCCTGCGGTCTCAAGGCTTTAGTGACTGGGAGAATGGCAGTGCCATTGAAAGAAACAGGTGTGTCTGATGCTGTTGGTTTAGTAGGGAGCATGATGTTTGTGGTTAGACATCTAGAAGTTTTTAAGTTGTAACTTTATCATTTATTCTGGTTACGTAACTCATGCATTTTCTATTTAAAAAATTTGAACAGTATGGCATGTCGATTAATAAGGTGCTGCTGAGAGGTGAGGTATGAATGTCCAGCAAGCAGTTTAGATTTGTAGTTCTTTGTATATTCTAGAATGAGTTGTTAATTTTTGGTTGATTACATGTATGCAAAATTTTTTTCCCAGTCAGTGGCCTGGTTTTTACTTTGTCTATGGAGTCTGTTGTTGAATATAGATTTTAAATTTTATAGTAATCATATTTGTTCACATTTCCCTTTATTATTTCAGACCTATTCCTTCAAGGAATTCTCCTTTCCCCCTAAGGTATTATGATACATTATATTTTACATTTTTTCTTTATTTTAAATTGTTTAATTTTCATATTTAGTACTTTAATTTACTTGGAATTCTTTTTCTCTTTATTTTTGTTATGATTTTGGTGAAGTAGGGATTTGTATTAACTCAGGCTGCCATAAATACCATCGACTGGATGGCTTAAACAATAGAAATTTATTTTCTCACAGTTCTGGAGACTGGAAGTCTGTGATCAAGGTACCAGCAGGGTTGTTGTCTGGGAAGGGCTCTCTTACTTGGTTTGCAGCTCACAGGGCAGAAGGAGTGAGGAAGCTTTCTGGTGTCTTTTCTTATAAGGCCATTAATATCATTGTGAGGGCCCTGTCATCATGACTTGGTCTAAATCTCATTACCTTCCAAAGGCCTCATGTCTAAATGCCATCACTTTGGGAGATTAGGGCTTCAACACATGAATTTTGGGGAGATATCATTTAGTCCATAGAAAGATTTAATTTAATTTGAAAAATGTGGCCAACAATTGCCCCAGCATCATTAATTGAATCGGCTGTCTTTTTCCCACTGTTTTACAATGATAATGCCTGTTTTTGGTCTTAATTTTGATCACTTTGTTTTTAATTTTGTCTTTAATTGTACCCATAGTACAGTCTTAATTATTAAGTTATAAAATAAATCTTAATATCCAAGATGGTGAGACTCCTAATTTGTTATTCTTCAAAATTGTCTTGGCTATTAGTGGCTCTTCCTTCTCTTATGTGAAATTTAGGAGTGGTTGATTAAATCACTCTCTCTCTCACACACACACACACACACACACACACACACAACATCAACAAAAAACAAGACAAAAGTCCCCAAATGTATAGATTTTGTTTGGATTTATATTGTTATGAATGATTTGGAGAGAACTGACTTCTTTACAATATTGTGTTTTCTCAGCCATGATCATGGCAAATTTCCCCATTTATTCAGTTCTTTTATATCCTAGAATAATATGTTGTTACTGTTTCCATGAGTCTTCCATATATTTTGTTATATTCTCAGGTGCTCTGTAGTTTTTTTTTGATATGATGCATAGGATTGCTTATCAATTGTGCTTTTTAGTCATGAGTGAACACATCTGATCCAGTAACCTTAGTGAACTCTCACATTAATCCTTGCAGTTTGTCTGCAGATTCATTTACATTTTCCATGTACTCAGCTGTGTTGCCCGTATAAAGGGCCAGTTTTGTTTCTCCCTTTCCACTATTGATTTCTTTTTCTTATACTGGCTTTTGCATGATGATGAACGGAGGCAGTGATAGAGGGCATCGTTTTTTTTTTTTGGCTTTAGTGGGAATGCTTCTAAAATCTCACTGTGATATTTATGTTTGCTGTTGTTATTTTTTCTTGCTGTTTTATTTTATAGCTGTTACCGGTTTAAGAAAGTTCCCTTCTATTCATATTTTTGTTTTCATTTTTAATCTTGAAATTGATTAATTTTATGATTGTTTTCCAGAATTATATATTATTTGGTATATTTCTTGCCTGAAGTACACTATTACAAAACTAAATGAATAAACATATATGTTACTGAGGATAACTTTAAAAAAATTAATAAAGGAGTCCACTCAGTCTTAAACATTTATAATCCAGTATAGATAATTCAGAAAATGCTCAAAGTACATTAAAAGAAGTAAAAATTATCCATAATCACTCTATTAAATTTTTTTTTCTGTTGATATCTTATGAAGTATAGAGGGCCCCCTCAATCTCTACTTTCTGCTAGGTTACCACTTAACCAATTCATGCATATTGCTGCTACCTTTTTTCTCTTGCATTTTCCATGTAGTCAGCCTACAAAAAGAAAGTAGGCTAATGAAAAATTTATACACATATGTAGCCTTTACAGAAATCCTCAAGTAGGATCATGCCATATATATGGTAACTTTTCTTTTTTTTTTTTGAGATGGAGTCTTGCTCTGTCGCAGTGTCGCTGTCTTGGCTCACTGCAACCTCTCTCTCCCAGGTTCAAGTGATTCTCCTGCCTCAGCCTCCCGAGTAGCTGGGATTACAGGCGCCTGTCACCGCACCTGGCTAATTTTTGTATTTTTAGACCACCATCTGGACCAGGTTGGTCTTGAACTCCTGACCTCATGATCCACCCTCCTCAGCCTCCCAAAGTGCTGGGAGTACAGGTGTGGCCACCGTGGTCAGCTATGGCAACTTTTCTAATGCAACAATACATAATTGACATTTTCTGAGTTTAAAAAATGCTACTCAGAATTCCTTATATGAATTACAAGCTGTATCACAAACATTCTCCAGTTTTGGACTATTGTAATTGTGACTATACATGTATATACATCTTTAGCTACTTGTGTTAGCATTTTTGTGTGATAGAGTCCTAGAAAAAGGTCTGAGATGCCTCAGATTCTCCATGTCTTGAATATCATTTTTGTCACAGCCTGTGAAAAGAGATGTCTTCAGTGAAGTTTCTCAAGATTTTCAGTTTGTATATTGTGGTTCAAAATGGGAGAAAGTGTAACCATCAGAATACATTAGTCATGTCCTCACATCATTACCGTGGACTCATAGCACTTGGATGGATCCATCTACCCCGGGAAAGAGCCTTAGTGATTATCTGTTTTGAGCCCTCTTTTCATAGATGAATAAGCTGAAAATCCAGAAGATTTTCAAAGTAATTAATACTTGAAACTTACACTATGCCCGGCAGGGTACTATCTGCTTTACTTAAATTGTTTCGTTTAATTCCTACCTAACAATGAAGTAGGAATTCTCGTTTACCCTTCACAGTTGAGGAAACAGGTTAGAATGTAGGCAGATAACTTCCTAAGGGTCACACAATTGGAAAATGGTAGAGCTCAGGTTTGGAGCCATATCTCCCTAATTCCGGAGCCCGTATACTTTTCACTAAGTTAATTCCATTCTGAGAGACTGTAACCAGGACACCAGGTAAATACATGATATTCAGATTGTTTCAGTAATGCTTTGATTTCACGATGTGAAGAGTTAAACATAGTCATCATCTACCACGTAGTCATCCCTCTTAACAAGGACATTATAGTGCCGCAGAGAGACTCCACTAGTCAGAGTTTGCAGTGGAGGAACCAGCCCTGATGTTTGTGTGGTTCAAGATGGCTGTCCAAGGTTACTATGAGATAGATCAAAATAAAAACACAAAATAAAACAAACAAGAAAATAACTTGGAGACAGATAACACTTTGTATGGTATTTTTCTCCCTGCCTTGCAAATTCTTTTCTCTTCTTTTGGTTCCTAGAAGAACTGCTTGGTCTCTAGTTCCCGAAGATTTTGTTTTTTGAGACTTGGTCTCACTGTGTCAATCAGATTGGGGTACAGTGGCACATTCATAGTTCATTGCAGCCTCAAACTCCTGGGCTTAGGAGTCCCCCACCTCAGCCTCCTGAGTAGCTGGGACTACAGGTATGGCTATTTGATGGGGTCTCACTATATTGCTTAGGCTGCTCTTGAACTCCTGGCTTTGAGCCATCCTCCTGCCTTGACTTCCTGAATGCTAGAATTACAGGCATGGACCACCACACCTGGTGCTGAAGATCTTTTTAATTATAGTATCTTAATTTGAATAAGTAATAGATTGAGCCTCAGCAATGAGAACAGGGGGATTTCTCTCTCTTTCCTCTCTCTCTCTCTCTCTCTCTCTGTCTCACTCTCCTCTATCTCTCTCTCTCTCGTGTGTGTGTGTGTGTGTGTGTGTGTGTGTGTGTGTGTGTGTGTTTCTTTATTGGAGGCCAGGCCTAGCTTACTTCCTGAGCCTAATTCAATTGGAGTACTTCCATAGAGAGAGGGAGATGCCATCTACTCTAGTTTAGCATCCCACGTTCATTTCTCTGTATGTTCATATGGAGCTCAACAGATCTCTCAGGTCTAACTATGTTCTCTGAGAGCTTTACAACCTTGTTACTGCTTTGGAAAGACCATTATACTCCAGCATTGTGTAGAACAGAGAGACAAGGGCGGTCTTTTGAATATATTCTACTCCTATCATAGTTGTCATGGTCTACCTAGAGTAACCTTTGTGATGCTTGAGCTCTTAGTGTTTGAGGAGGGACATTCTTTCAGGTGTCCCTCCATCTAATGCTAACATTAATCATTTATCCCTAGGACTTTGCAAAAAATGATGTTAGGTTGAGACAGAGTGGTACTTTTTCTGGTAATTGCTTTAGGGAATCATTGAGGGGAAGAAACAGGGGCTTGTGTAAAGCCATCATCAAGTTGCTTTATAATAAAGCCAGAACATGTGTAAACACCATCATAATTAACACAGTTTAATAAAGAATGAATTTAAATTCCAATTTAGATATGAATAATTAAATATTTCCTAAAGCTAAATTTTAGAACATAAGGGTGTTTGTAGATAAGGCAGAAGGAGTTATGACAGTACATTTTATTAGTCAGTTGCATTTATCAATCACATTTGCAAACATAATTTATAGTTTAAAAATATATGTATATAATGAATTACATATATTATCTATTTAATTCAGAGTAGGTACTAAATTTTCTAGATTATTTATTACCTATGTCTTTCTTCGAATAATGCTAGCAATTATGGGAACATGATAATAAAATACAATCAAAGCAGGAAGGTGCTCTGAAAGCTTACATCTATATAACTTAATGCTTCAAAAAATTTAATACTTCACAATGCTTTGAAAAACTCCATGAACATATTTGATAAAATAGTACAAGACAATCATAGTGAAGCATTTAAAAATGATGTGCTGGCCAGGTGCAGTGGCTCACGCCTATAATCCTAGCACTTTGGGAGGCTGTGGCAGGTGGATTGCTTGAGCCCAGGAGTTCAAGACTAACTTGGGTAACATGGCAAAATCCTTTGTCTACAAAAAATCAGAAAATTTAGCTGGGTTTGGTGGCACATGACTGCAGTCAGAAGGCTGAGGTGGGAGGATCACCTGAGTTGGGAAGTCAAGACTGCAGTGAGCCGTCATTGTGCCAGGAAAAAAAAAAATTTTTTTTTTTTTGAGATGGAGTTTCACTCTCCTGCCTAGGCTGAAGTGCAGTGGCGTGATCTCAGCTAACTGTAACCTCTGCCTCCAGGGTTCAAGTGATTCTTGTGCCTTAGCCTCCCAAGTAGCTGGGACTACAGGTGTGTGCCACCACGCCCAGCTAATTTTTGTATTTTTAGTAGAGGTAGGCTTTTGCCATTTTGGCCAGGCTGGTCTTGAACTCCTGACTTCAGGTGATCCACCTGCCTTGACCTCTCAAAGTGCTAGAATTACAGGCATGAACCACTGCACCCAGCCAGATATGCATACTTTGAGATATGTTTTAATGTAAGTGAGTATATTTGAATGTCTCTTTTTGGCTATTGAAAGGTTCTCAAGAAATCCACCAAATTGTGCTGACTGGGTCCTGGAAAGTACAGATTTAAAACATTTCTACCATTGTAGAAAGTTCTGGTCCATGCTTCTCTAGAGAGTTATGTTAAATCTAACAGCCTCTCTTATTGGCTACCTGATAATCATATTCAGGTGTCTAGGGTTTTGAACATGACCTTGCCACCTCTAGCTCATTTCCTCTCCTACTCTGCATTTCTCTGAAAACTTCATCCTACTTGCATGTTCACTTGAAAACCTTTCTGTATTTTCATTTAGCTGTTTCCTCTTTCTTAGAAATAGTTTAATGTCTCATCCAAGGCTATGTAAGGCTGACTCCTTAATATCAGTATCCCTAATTCTGTCCTTCACACTTTTTTCTAATTCCTTGCCATGCATCTTCACTCTCTCCTCCGCTTCCTTTCTCCCTAGAGCCTGAGCTGCTGCTGTTTCTTTAGCACAAATTTATTAGCTACTTGCATTGCCATTGTAATTTCTACTCTTAGGAACCAGTATGATATACACACACTTGCAAGATGTACAATGTACATTTTCCAGTACGTATATACTGAATTATCTACAACAAGAGTTATCTACTGTTTCCAGTAAAAGGGAACTTTGTATAGTAAATGTAAACCTCTGCTTAGATATCTTCAACATGAACCTGTACTCTAAGTCCAACCCCTAAAACTTCTCCAGCCTTCTCTTCTTACTCATAATAGGTACCCACTACTCTTCTTCAAGCACATTGGGTATATTCCCAGCTCCTCAACATCGTACACATCTTTTCCCCCACCTAGAAGCACTGCGTATCTCACCTCTCTTTCCACTTGTCTAAATCCTACCTTTATTTCAGCTTATAAATGCTCAGTATGTGTTGCTTCATCTTCTTGTGCAACTTCTTGTTCCTTTTTTGAGGACAGAGGCCAGACGGTACTCCTAGTCTTGAGTGCCTTGTTTGCTTTAGGCATTAAACAAATAGTTTAATGTGCATTAGTGGTCCCCAACCTCTCTGGCACCAGAGACTGATTTCATGGAAGACAGTTTTTCCATGGACTGGGAACATGATGGATAGTTTAGGGGTGATTTAAGTGCATTACATTTATTGTGCACTTTATTTCTATTATTATTACATTGTAATATATGATAAAATAATTATATAACTCACCATAATGTAGCATCAGTGGGAGCCCTGAGCTTGTTTTCCTGCAACCAGATGGTCGCATCTGGGAGTGATAGGAGACAGTGACAGATCATCAGTCATTAGATTCTCATAAGGAGTGCGCAGCCTGGATCCCTCTTATGTGCAGTTCACAGTGGGGTTTGTGTGCCTATGGGAATGGGGATGGGGAATGGCTATAAATACAGATGAAGCTTTGCTCACTCTCCCTGGCCTCGCCATTCATCACCTGCTGTGCAGCCTGGTTCCTAATACCCTGGAGGTTGGGAACCCCTGCCCTACATCATGGTGGGCAAACTACCACTTGGGGGCCAAATATGGCTCATTGCCAACTTTTATAAATAAAGTTTTATTGAAACACAGCTACACCCATTTATTTGCTTATTCACCAATTGCCTTTGCACTATAGCAGCCAACTGAGTAGTTACAACTGTGTGACCCCCAAGGTTAAAATAATTACTGTTTATTTACTGAAGGTTTGCCCATCTCAGCTCTACATTTGTAACTGCAGACTCTCACAATTCCATGTCTTATGATTTGAAAGTGACAATGAATTAATAGGCTTTGAGGAATTAACTGATTACTCTTCATTAACCCATTTGCTTGACTATTATTGTAAGGTGATAATTATTAAAGTTATGAGAGTTAAACATGTTTCAAGGAAAGAATACATTCACAATTACTCCTTTTTACTATTTGTAAAACAATGTTTGGCTAAGTTTTACATTACTAATTATTTTCTCTGCCTAACAAGGTTGTTTCATTGAAGTGGAACAAAAGCATGGTAATTACCAAGCTTATCTCTCTCTTAGCTTATTCTATTTTAATGTAGTTTACCTTAATCTAGTGAAAACTTTCTAATTATAGTATAAATTTGCATTCTTTAAATATGTGTTCTAAATCAGGTTAACTCAAAGTATTATTTGTTTTAATTTGATATTTATTAAATGTATATCTATGCATATATGAGAAACTGATTAGAATATCTGTAAAACAGATATAAATTCAACATTCATTCATTCATTCATTCCTGATAAAACTTTGAACTTTTTACAGGGAATTGTAGGCATCCTAAGGATTCAGTCACAGACACCCTTCATCACCCAAGAAAGAGCACAAGAAGTAAAGCAGAAAGCATATTTCATGAAATAAGCTGTCAGAAGAGAAGGCCTCTAACATAGAGAGTTAGGTTGTCAAGTCAGCAACTGGGTACAGTGTCTCACAACTGTAATCACAGAACTTGGGGGGTGCTGAGGTGGGAGCTCAGGTGTTTCCAAACTAGCCTGAGCAGCATGATGAAACTCCATCTTTACCAAAAATACACAAGTTAGCTGGGTGTTGTGGCATGTACCTGTGGTCTCAGCTTCTTAGGGGGCTGAGGCAGGAGGTTCACTTGAACTCAGGAGGCAGAGGCTGCAGTGAGCTGAGATCACACCACTGCATTCCAGCCTGGGTGACAGAGCAAGACTTCATCTCAACCAAAAAAAAAAAAGAAGATGTGTATTTAGAAAATCAATCATCAAACATGTAAGTATCTTTTATGTACTTGCCACTATGCCAGAGAACCAGAGGTGAATCAGGCATGGCCCTTGCCCTCAAGAGCACAGTCTCATGGCAAGACACATACATTTTTTTCTATGTTTTTAAAGTATTTTGCTTTGAACATGGATTACTTTTGTTATCAGAAAAGGAGCGTGTTAGGAGAAAGATAAATACCATGATATTGACAAGTAGTGGGATCGAGTGAAATAAGCCAGTCTCAAAAAGACAAATACTGTATGATTCCATGTATATGAAGTATCTGAAGAATTCAAATTTATAGAAACAGTAGAATGGTGGTTGCTAGGGGTTGGGGAGATGGGGAAATGAGGAGTTGTTTAATGGGTGTAGTTTCAGCTTGGCAAGGTGAAAAGGCTCTGGAGATTGCTTTCAGGGCAATATGCATATACTTAATGCTACTGAACTGTATCCACTTAAAAATGTTTAAGATGGCACATTTAATGTTATGTGTATTTTACCACAATGAAGAAGACTGTAGGACAAATCTGCATTGCATGGTTGACTCTAGTACCCGGTTGCATTAGAAGAAGATATCTCATTAATCCAGGGTTAGGGTTTTGCTGAGTCAGTGTAGAATAAGGTAACAGTGTAGAATAAGAACAAGGGATACTATTGAGGGTAAGCTCCATGAGTAATTAGTTCTGGTGGAGGGGATGGGTAGGCAAGGAATAATAGGTTAGGAAAAGGTCCTAAAGAACAGGTATATTGGGAAAAGCCAAAGAGATAGGAGATTATGATTAGACTAGGAAATAGAGGCTTGTGTGTATTCTGTGGAAGTGATACTTATCTGCATTCATTAGGAATGGAAATCTCCTGTTGGATGGGAAGCCTCTTAACGGTTGGTTCAAATTTTTTTATTTGTACTTTGTATTAATTTAGGAAATGCGGACAAATTTCATTGAGCACCTAGAATGTGCTCCGGGAAGAATGAATCCAGGAAGTGGAGGCTGCATTCAATGAGCTGAGATCACCTAGAATGTGCTCAATGAAATTATCAGTTAAAGAATGCTTATATTTGGAAGTAGCATCCCTTACGGAAAATGCCTTTTGCTTTTTCTTTTCCTTCTGTGCTACGCATTTCTGAGGTGTCATTCTAAGCCACTTATTTCTGAGGTGTTTGCCGAGTAGTGGACAGAATTCATATGGTTCATTCCTATACCCTTTTTGTTGTCTAAGGAGAATTGATATTCCACTGAGATTTGTAGATAAAATTATAGATATTGACTTCACCCTTATAGATTCTGATTTAACTGCTTTTGGGTAGAATGCAAGCATTTCTACTTTTAATAAGCTCTTCAGATGATTCTGATATACACCAAAATTGCATGACTGCTGTTTGAGAGATATCAATTTTATCCTTCTAAGGTTAGAATTATCTTGCTGTATTTCTCTTTGCTATATAACATTTCTGTGACCTACTGTTTTTAGATGTTATTGAAATTCGGAGTATTGAAAAATAAGTTTTGGGATTTATTTTCTCTTTTGCTAAGAAAACATATAAGCAAGATATTAGTATATATTTTTTTCTTAAAAACAAAAGCAGTGGTATGGGCTATTTCATAATGTGTTTGATGACAAGATGGCAGTAGCATTAACCTCTCTTTAAAAATGTAGATTCATTTCTTCCATATGGAGAAAATTCTGTTTAGTCAATTAAGACCACTTAATTTAGAAGAAAAAGTTTAATTATAAAAAGGATGCTGTAGGCTGGGAGTGGTGGCTCATGCCTGTAATCCCAGCAGTTTGGGAGGCTGAGGCAGGCAGATCACCTGAGGTCAGGAGTTCAAGTCCAGCTGGACCAACATGGAGAAACCCCATCTCTACTAAAAATACAAAAAATTAGCCAAGTGTGTTGGTGGGCACCTGTAATCCTAGCTACTTGAGAGGCTGAGGGAGGAGCATCACTTGAATCCAGGAAGTGGAGGCTGCATTCAGTGAGCTGAGATCATGCCACTGGACTCCAACCTGGGTAATAGAGCGAGACTCTGTTTCAAAAACAAACAAAAAAACCTGCTGTAATTTAAGACTGGGAAGACACAACGTACTTCTTCAGATTTTGTAAAATGCTTTTCTTTGAAAAATTATGGCAGCGTTCAACCAAATTATTTAATAAACAAGATTTAGAAAATGGTTGCTAGTTTATATTATTATTTTGATTTTAAAAGTACATAGAAGGAGCTAAATGCGCTTAGAATGTATGGTTATTTAAAAGAAGCTTCAAGAAGTTTTGAAATGTCAATTAATTTTTTCCAGTCCTGCCAATAGCATTTGCTTTGCTTTACTTAGATACTTACCAGAGTCTGCTTTTATTTCAGAACGCTTAGAATTAAAAAACTTATTTTTGTCTTTGTTGCATATTTTATTATGAGACAAAAAGTAGAAAGAAAAAAGTGAAATGAATGGTGCTAATGTATTTTATTATCATTTCAAAATGTTATCAAATCAAAATTATTTCAACCTGTAATTCATAGAAAAATTACTTTTATACTAAATCTTTAAAGTCTCATATATTTTATTTAAATAAGTTTTTAGGTAACAGGTGATGTTTGGTTACATTAAGTACTTTAGTGATGATTTCTGAGTTTTTGGTGCATCCATCGCCTGAGCAGTATGCACTGTACCCAATGTGTAGTCTTATCCCTCACCCCACTCCCACGCTTTCCCCTGAGTCCCTGAAGTTCATTGTATCATTCTGATGGCCTTGCATCCTCATAGCTTAGCTCCCACTTATGAGTGAGAACATACAATGTTTAGTTTTCCATTCCTAAGTTACTTCACTTAGAATAATAATCTCCAATTCCATCCAAGTTGCTGTGAATGCCATTATTTCATTCCTTTTTATGCCATATATCATTCCACGGTGTGTGTGTGTGTGTGTGTGTGTGTGTGTGTGTGTGTGTGTATTCCATGTGTATATATGTAGTGTTCCATGGTGTGTGTGTATAATGTATATTCTGTGTGTATATATGTAGTATTCCATGGTGCATGTGTGGAACACACACATACAACATTTTCATCATTGATTGATGGGCATTTGGGCTGGTTCCATATTTTTGTATTGGAAATTGTGCTGCTATAAATGTATGTGCAAGTATATTTTTTATATGATGACTTTTCCTCTGGGTAGATACCGAGGAGTGGGATTGCTAGATCAAATAGTAGTTCTACTTTTAGTTCTTTAAGGATTCTCCACACTGTTTTCCATAGTGGTTGATATGGTTTGGCTGTGTCCCCACCCAAATCATCTTGAATTGTAGTTCCCATAAGCCCCATGTGTTGTGGGAGGGACCCAGTGGGAGGTAATCTAATCATGTGGGAGGTTATCCTTATGCTGTTCTCATGATAGTGAGTTCTCATGAGATGATGGTTTTATAAGGGGCTTTTCCCCCTTTTGCTGGGCACTGCTTGCTGCTGTCATGTGAGGAAGGGTGTGTTTGCTTCCCCTTCCACCGTGATTGTAAGTTTCCTGAGGCCTCCCAAGCCCTGTGGAACTGTGAGTCAACTAAACCTCTTTTTTCTAAATTACCTTGTCTCAGGCAGTTCTTTATAGCGTTGGGAGAATAGACTAATACAGTGGCTGTACTAGTTTACATTCCCACTAGCAGTGTAAAAGTGTTCCCTTTTCATCACATCCACGCCAACATTTATTATTTTTTTGATTATGGCCATTCTTTCAGGAGTAAGTTGATACCACATTGTGGTTTTGCTTTGCATTTCCCTGATCATTAGTGATGTTGAACATTTTTTCATATGTGTTTTGGCCATTTGTATATCTTCTTTTGGGAATTACATATTTATGTCCTTAGCCCACTTCTTGATGGGATTGTTTTTTTCCTGCTGATTTAAGTGTCCTGTAGAGTCTGGATATTAGTCCTTTGTCAGATGCATAGATTGCGAAGATTTTCTCCCACTCTGTGGGTTTTCTGTTTACTCTGCTGATTGTGTCTTTTGCTGTGCAGAACATTTTTAGTTAATTAAGTCCAACCTATTTATCTTTGTTTTTGTTGCATTTGCTTTTGGGTTCTTGGTCATGAAATCTTTGCCTGAGTCAATGTCTAGATGGGTTTTTCTAATGTTACCTTCTAGAATTTTTATGGTTTCAGGTCTTAAAGTTCTTGATCCATCTTGAGTTGATTTTTATATAAGGTGAGAGAATAAGATCAGTTTTATTCTTCTACCTGTGGCTTGCCAATTATCCCAGCACTATTTGTTGAACAGGTGTCTTTTCCCCATTTTGTTGAAGATCAGTTGACTGTAAGTATTTGGCTTTATTTCTGGGTTCTCTATTGTGTTTCATTGTTCTACGTGCCTATTTTTAAACCAGTACTATGCTGTTTTGGTGGCTATGGCCTTATACTATAGTCTGAGGTTAGGTAATGTGATGCCCCCAGATTTCTTCTTTTTGTTTAGTCTTACTTTGACTATACAGGCTCTTTTTTGGTTTCATAAGAATTTTAGGATTTTCTTTTCTATTTCTGTGAAGAATGATGGTAGTATTTTAATGGGAATTACACTGAATTTTTAGATTACTTTTGGCAGTGGGGTCATTTTCACAATATTGATTCTACCCATCCATGAGCATGGGATGTGTTTCCATTTATCTGGATTTCTTTCAGCAGTGTTGTGTAGCTTTCCTTGTAGAGGTCTTTCACCTCCTTGGTTAGGTATATTCCCAAGTATTTTTTTTTCCATCTGTTGTAAAAGAGGTTGAGTTCTTGATTTGATTCTCAGTCTGATCACTGTTGATGTATAGCAGAGCTACTGATTTGTGTACACTAGTTTTGTATCCTGAAACGTTGCTGACTTCATTTATCAGTTCTAGAAGCTTTTAGGAGGAGTCTTTTGGGTTTTCTAGGTATACAATCATATCATCAGCAAAAGCAACAGTTTGACTTCCTCTTTACCAATTTCGGTGCCCTTTATTTCTTTCTTTTGTCTGATTGCTCTAGCTAAAACTGCTGGTACTATGTTGAATAGAAGTTGTGGGAGTGGGCATACTTGTCTTGTTCCAATTCTCAGGGAGAATGGTTCAACTTTTTCCCATTCAGTATTATGTTGGCTGTGGGTTTGTCATAGATGGCTTTTATTATCTTAAGGTATGTCCCTTCCGTGCTGATTTTTCTGAGCATTCTAACCATAAAGGGATGCTGGATTTTGTTCAGTGCTTTTTCTGTCTCTGTTGAGATGATCATGTGATTTTTGTTTTTAATTATGTTTATGTGGTATATCACATGTTTTGACATGTATATGTTAAACCATCCCTGCATCCCTGGTATGAAACCCACTCAATCCTGGTGGATTATCTTTTTTATATACTGTTGGATTTGGTTAGCGGGTATTTTGTTAAGGATTTTTGCATCTATATTCATCAGGGATTTTGGCCTGTAGTTTTCTTTTCTTTTTTTTTTTTGTTATGTCCTCTCCTGGTTTTGATATCAGGGTGATACTGGCTTCACAGAATGATTTTGGGGTGATTCCCTCTTTATCTTGTGGAATGGTGTCAATAGAATTGGCACCAATTCTTTATTGAATGTCTGATAGACTTCAGCTCTGAATCCATCTGGTCTTGGACTTTTGGTAATTTTTATTTTTATTTTATTTTGTTTTGAGATGGAGTCCCACTCTGTTGCCAGGCGGGAGTGCAAATGGCATAATCTCAGCTCTCACTACAACCTCCATCTCCCGGGTTCAAGCGATTCTCCTACCTCAGCCTCCTGAGTAGCTGGGACTACAGGTGCTTGCCATCACACTCAGCTAATTATTGTATTTTTAGTAGAGATGGGGTTTCACCATGTTGGCCAGGATGTTCTTGATCTCTTGACCTCGTGATCTGCCCGCCTTGGCCTCCCAAGTGCTGGGATTACAGGCATGAGCCACCATGCCTGGCCAATTTTTAAAATTACCATTTCAATCTCACTGCTCGTTATTGGTCTTTTCAGATTTTCTATATTTTTCTGGTTTATTCTAGGAGGATTGTATATTTCCAGGAATTTATTAATATCCTCTAGATTTTCTAGTTTATGTGCATAAAGGTGTGCATGGTAGCCTTGAATGATCTTTTGTGCTTATGTAGCATTGTTCGTAATGTTTCCTATTTCATTTCTAATTGAGCTTATTTGGATCTTCTCTTTATCTCACTAATCAAGAATTAATTGATTCTTGATTAATCTCACTAATGGTCTGTCAATTTTATTTATCTTTTCAAAGAACCAGCTTTTTTTCTTTTTGTCTTTTGTATTGTTTTTGTTTCAATTTCATTTAATTCTGCTGTGATCTTTGTTATTTGCTTTCTTTTGCTGGATTTGGGTTTGGTTTGTTCTGTTTCTTTAGTTCCTTGAGGTATGACCTTAGATTGTCGGGGCTCTTTCAGACTTTTTGATGTAGGCATTTAAGGCTGTAAGCTTTCCTCTCAGCACTGCCTTTGCTGTATCCCAGAGCTTTTGATGGGTTTTATCACTATTACTCAGTTCAAAGAATTTTTAAATTTCCATCTTGATTTCATTGTTGACCCAGTGATCATTCAGGAGCCAGTTATTTAATTTCCATATATTTGCATGGTTTTGAGGGTTCCTTTTGTAGTTGATTTCCAATTTTATTCCACTGTGGTCTGATAGAGTACTTGATATAATTTCAGTTTTCTAAAATTGATTGAGACTTGTTTTGGGGCCTATCATATGGTCTGTCTTGGAAAATGTTTCATGTACTGGTGTATAGAATGTATATTCTGCAGTTATTGGGTAGAATGTTCTCTAACTATCTGTTAAGTCTATTTGTTGTAACGTATAGTTTAAGTACATTGTTTCTTCATTGGCTTTCTGTCTTGATGACCTGTCTAGTGTTGTCAGTGCAGTGTTGAAGTCCTCACCATTAATGAATTGCTGTCTATCTCATTTTTTAGGTTTAGTAGTAATTGTTTTATAAATTTGGGGGTTCCAATGTTAGGTGCATATATATTTAGTATTATGATATTCTCATGTTGTATACAAGTCCTTTTATTATTATATGATTTCCCACTTTGTCTTTTATAACTGCTGTTGCTTTAAAGTTTGTTTTGTCTGATATACGAATAGCTACTACTGCATGTTTGGTGTCCATTTGCATGGAATATCTTTTTCCACCCCTTTACCTTACCTTTATGTGAGTCCTTTTGTGTTAAGTGAATCTCTTCAAGACAGCAGATACTTGGTTGGTGAAGTCTTACTGCCATTCTGTATCTTTTAAGTGGAGAATTTGGGCCATTTACATTCAATATTATTGAGATGTGAGGTACTTTTCTATTCATCATGCTCTCTCTTGCCTGAATACCTTTTCTGTTTTGTTTTTGTTTGTTTGTTTGTTTTATTTAGATGGAGTCTCACACTGTCACCTGGTCTGGAGTGCAGTGGTGTGATCTTGGCTCACTGCAACCTCTGCCTTCTAGGTTTCAGTGGTTCTCCTGCCTCAGCCTCCTGAGTAGCTGGGATCACAGGCATCTGCCACCACACCCAGCTAATTTTTTGTATTTTTAGTAGAGACAGGATTTCACTATGTTGGCCAGGCTGGTATTCAACTCTTGACCTTGTGACTCACCCGCCTTGGCCTCCCAAAGTGTAGGGATTACAGGTGTGAGCCACAGCACCTGGCGATCTTGTTTTTTTTAAAAAGTTATTGTATTTTTATTTTATAGGTTCTGTGAGATTTATGCTTTAAGGAGGTTCTAGTTTGGTGCAGAGGATTTCTTTCAAGAGCTAGAACTCTTTCCAGTACTTCTCATAGTGCTGTCTTGGTGGTGGTGAGTTTTCTCAGCATTTGTTTGAGAAAGACTTATTTATGAAGCATATTCCCTTATTTATGAAGCATAGTTTTGCTGGATATAAAATTCTTGTCTGATAATTGTTTTGTTTAAGGAGGCTGATGATAGGGGCCCAGTCCCTTCTAGCTTGAAGGGTTTCTGCTGAGAAATCTGCTGTTAATCTGATAGGTTTTCTTCATACTTTACCTGGTGCTTTTGCCTTACAGCTCTTAGGATTCTTTTTTCATCTTGACTGATGACTGTGTGCCTAGGTGGTGATCTTTTTGTGATAAATTTTCCAGGTGTTCTTTGGGCTTCGTATTTGGATGTCTAGGTCTCTAGCAACACCAGGGAAGTTTTTCTGGATTAGTTTCTCAAATATGTTTTTGAAAGTTCTAGATTTCGCTTCTTCCTCAGGAATGCCAATTATTCTTAGGTTTGGTTGTTTGTCATAATCCCAAACTTCTTGAGAATTTTGTTCATTAAAAAAAAATTCTTTTCTTGTCTTTGTTGGATTGGGTTAATTCGAAAACCTTATCTTCAGGCTCCAAAGTTCTTTCTTCTCCTTGTTTGAATCTATTGCTAAGAGTTTTCAGTGCATTTTGCATTTCTCTAAGAGTGTCCTGTATTTCCAGAAGTTGTGATTGTTTTTCATTTATGCTGTCTATTTCACTGAAGATTTTTCCTTTCATATCTTGTATCATTCTTTTGATTAGCTTAAGTTGGACTTTACCTTTCTTTGGTGCCTCATTGGTTAGCTTAGTAATCAACCTTCTGAATTCTTTTTCTGGCAATTAAGGAATTTCTTCTTGGTTTGAATTCATTGCTGTTGAGCTACTGTGATTTTTTTGGCGTGGGGAGGGTTGTTAAAGAACCCTGTTTGATCATATTACCAGAATTGTTTTTCCAGTTCCTTCTCATTTGGATTATGTCAGAAAGAAGATCTGGGGCTCAAGGGCTGCTGTTCAGATTCTTTCATCACATGGGATAGTCCCTTGATGTAGTTCTCTCCCCCTTCCCTATGGATGTGGCTTCCTGAGAGTTGAATGCAGTGATTGTTATTTCTTTTCTGGATCTAGCTACCCAGTGGAGGTACTGGGCTCTGGGCTGGTACAGGGGGGTGTCTGCACAGAGTCTTATGATGTGATCTGTCTTCAGGTCTCTCAGCTGTAGATACCAGCACTTGTCCCAGTGGAGGTGGCAAGGGAGTGAAATAGGCTCTTTGAAGGTCCTTAGTTATAGTTTTGCTTATTGCACATGTTTTTTGTTGGTTGGCCTCTTTCCAGGAGATGGCACTTTGAAGAGAGCATCAGCTGTGGTAGTATAGGGAGGATCAGGTTGTGGGTGGGGCCCTAGAGCTCCCAGGAGCTTCAGCTACCAGGGCGGTTAGAGAAAGACCGTCAGATGGGATCAGGGTTGGGTGTGTCAGAGCTTAGACTTTCTGTGGGTGGGGCTTGCTGCAGCTGCTCTGAGGGGTAGGGATATGGTTCTCAGGCCAGTGGAGTTATGTTCCCAGGGGGACTATGGCTACCTCTGCTGTGTCATGCAGGCCACCAGGAAGTTGAGGTAAAGTAGGCAGTTACAGCCATTATCCAGCTCTCATGTAGCCCAAAAGGCTGGTCTCACTTCTACCATGCCCCTCCAACAGCATGGAGTTTATTTCCAGGCAGTGGGTGAGCAGGGTTGAGAACTTGCCCCAGGCTCCCAGGCTCTTGGCTGAGAAATTAAACAGAGCTTTCAGTTTTGGGGCCTCTCCACCTGCTGTGGCTTCTATGCTGTGTCTGTACTCTTGATTCATCCCTTCTCCCAAGTTCTGTCCAGGAAATTTTGAGTTCTGTTGAAACTGTTACATAGTTCAGCTGGGAGTTTCCTTCTCCATGTTGTCTTTTCCCAGTTCCTCTGGTAGCCTTCCCCAAGGACCTCTGTGAGACAAAGTTAGAAATGGCTTTCCTGGGGACCAAGAGCCCACAGGGGTCTTCCTGCTGCTGCTTCTACTCCTTTATTTCACTTGGTTCTCTAAATTTGTCTCAGCTCCAGGTAAGTCATGTTCTTGTCCTGTGATCTGGATCTTCATATTCCCCAGTGAGGGTGTGTGTTTGGGGGTGGACAATCCCACTTTCACACTTGGGCACTCAACAGTTTTCTTGGCTCTCTCTCGGGGCCTGTAGGAGCAATCTGCTTTCTTTCTTTAAAGGGTTTGTGGATTATCTTAGCTTCTCCTGAAGTAGTTTTTGGAGCAAAAGTTTACGATGTGAGTCTCTATACGCAGCTCTGTCCCAGTGGGAGCTGCAAGTTAATCCTGCCTCCTATCCACCATTTTCCCCCAGCTCCCCTCTTAAAACACATATCAAATTGCCCCAGACTGGGTCAAGTGGAAAGCCCATTTTAACTACTGCTGTATATTTATGACATGTCCCCTATCATTTTTTGAGGGTACTTCCTTTCTGGCATTTATCTTGTCCCTGCTGTTTCCCAGCCTTGAAATCAGTCTTTTCTCTCAGGAGCCCTGGTTCCTTTTAGTGCAGATGGTTTTAAAGACCAAGATAGGGGCTCTCAGTGTGAGCATTGTACCTAAGGTGCCTTTGCTAGATGGTGAGAGCTAAGGAATAAATTTATGTGGACATATATATGCATATACTGATATGCACTACATGCATGCATACATGTATCTCTACCAACACATTTTTTTTAAAAAATCATGAGTTCACACCAGTACTTCTAGTTCTTGTCCATCCCCACAGAGATCTTTCTTGCCTTCTCCTGCTCCATGCTTGTATGTCCTTTGTTCGTGAGAATCTTGGCACTCAGCAGTATCAACGCATTCACATATGTGTTCAATCCTATAACTCATCTAGTATGATTTCTCTATAGGCCTGTTGAAAAGGAATTTATATTTTCTTCTAGTACTTGTTGAGTTTCATATTTTATATTTAGATCTTGGAGGCATCTGGGTTTATTCTTCTCTATAGTGTGAGGAATGTATCCAATTTTATCTTTCTCTAAATTGCTATATAGTTGTACCAATCCCATTTATTAAAAAGGTCATCTTTGTAATTTGAGATATCCATATGTTAGGGATGGATCTATTTCTGGACTTTCCTTTGGCATCTGTGCATATATGTGCCACACACTGTTTTAATCACAGGCCTTTAATGCGTTTTAGTATTTCTCATGGCTCTTCCTTTTCAGTGTGTTCTTAGCTATTCTTGTTTGTTTAATTTTACATTCAAACTTTGTAAAGAAAAACTATAATACCACTTTAAAAGAGTTCATTGCTATTGGGGGGGTTACATTAAATGTATACATTAATTTAGAGAGAACTGGCGTTCCACTTCTCCCATTCCTCAAAGTAAGCACCTTGTATGAGTATAATTGCATTCCTCTGCCCCTCCCTGCTCTTTGTGCTTTTCTTAACTTCTACATATACTTTGAGCCTCACTTTACAATGTTGTGATTTTTGCTTACATGATCAGTTGTCTTTTAAGGAAATTATGGAAGAAGAATATTTTATATCTGTCCACATATTTCCCATTTTCAGTGCTTTTCATTGATTTCTGCAGATCCGAGTTTCCGCCTGGTATCCCTTGATACTGTTGAGATGTCCTTACCCAGGGACACACCAGTACTTCTAGTTCTTGTCCATCCCCACAGAGACCTTTGTTGTCTTCTCCTGTTCCATGTTTGTATGTCCCTTCTTTCATGATGAGAACCTTGGCACTCAGCAGTATCAACGCATTCACGTATGTGTTCAATCCTGGGTCCTTACTCAAGAACAAGGAATGATTTTTTCATTGGTTCAAGGCTACTTTTGTGTTCTAGCACAATGAGAAGTGGTGGGAGAGGACATTCTTACCTTGCTCTTGACTTTATGGGAAAAATATTTAATATCCTAAGACTAATTATATTCTTGATCATTTCATTATGACAAGGATGGCTGGTTTCAGTTTTACAGGAAATGTACAAACTTGAATAACTTAAGGTAATTTGAGATCTTTTAGGCTCATCGTACTTGTCACACTCAGCAGGATGCTAGTCATCCTCACCATGGGGCTTAGGAAATACTGCAAGGTAATTTTAATACTAGATGAAGCAAAATATAATTAGGAATGCAAATCTGCTCAAAGCTCCTTATGTTCTGTAGGGTGCTCCCCAGTCCCAAATTAGTGATGTTTTGGTTGTCTCTATTATCTTTCTCATGAATAGAGGAACTTTAATGTTGATCATTTGTATTATTTGGACCTGTATATACATATCTACTCCCTTTAATACTAATGGGTTTAAAAGTTTAACATCTGGTTTCAGTCCTTGTTTGAATGTAGGCGTGGCCACGGGGTTTAAGTTAAAGTCTTTCAATTGAATGCAATTTCTCTGCATTCTTTTTTTTTTTTAAATGATGCCATTTACATGATAATCTAAGTAATATAGCCAGTTTATAAGTGTTGGATTAGTTTCACAAGTGAAAATTCTAGCCAAATGTGGATTTTAGTCACTGGCTTATAGGGACTCAGACTTTTCCTTTTGCCACCAGTGGGAGTGTAGTAGGCATGAGTGTCATATGTCACCAGTCATGTTGTGACAATTGATTTGTTCAATTAGCAGTGAAAGACAAGCTCGTCCCTAAAAAGAGAACATACTAGAGCTAAGATTAGGATAGCTCAGCATTTCAATTGGCCAGAACCTCAACCAAAGTATCCTCTTTGAGAGGGATTAAGTTACACATTGATGGAAATCCAAACTTGGTGATGTTTTGTATTATACTTTTGCTCTTTTGTCAAGAATTGTTCTTAACATTATAGGTAGAAGCTTTGTGAGGAACCTCATTTAGATGCCCATAATTACTTACATTTTCGGTGAATATTTTACATACTTGTGATTATTTCATACTCTTTCTTCATAGAATATTTCTCCATGTTTAAATGTTCCATAACTGATAATTTTTTAATACTAAGCAGACACAACCATATTGCATAGGATGCCTTCCAACTGTGGTCTGTCATCATTGCAAATAGTGAACCGGCAGAATGTGTAGGGAGAACTAATATTTACGCCTCTTATAAAGAACATACATTTGTTCTTTCCCTTAAACTTAACAATTCTATGAGATAGTGTTACATCTTATTTTACAGATGAGAAAGTTAAGTGAGATTCATTAACTTTACTAAGGACACAGTTAAACATGTCTCTTTGATTTCTATTACCTCATGCTGTTTCCAAAGATCCATAGGTAATTTACTTAATGCAGGTAATATGTAGATGACACAAATCTTCCTTGAAGCCTGGGGTTCTGTCTCTCCTCACTTACTCAAATCCTGTTATTGGAAGAGCCAACATAAAATAGTGAACTGACTTGCAGTTCATACCTTCTTCTTTCCCTCTCTGGAAGTTCTTGTGTACGCTAAGCCAACACCTCTCTATCAGAAACAAAGGAACTATATAACTCATTAGCTAGTCGTTAGCCTGTAAGTAATAGGAAGTTTGCTGTGATTATCCTCAATTGCTGCTCCAATTTTGTGTGGAGTTTATAAGAAGTCAGATTTTTGTGTTTCTTTTAAATATTGCCAGTTAGATACAATGGCTTTTTAATGCTTAAATAATATATGCTTTTGTGTTTAGAACTGTGTATTATTAACCATTATATTTTGCTTTTCAGCAGTCTCAGTTTGTGACTCAGAAATTATTTAAATATCATGACCTTGGAAAAGCACTGCATATCGAATGTAATTTGTACTTTTAACAGTTATTCCCCAATTTGTAGTGCTGTATTAAATAAGCTGTATACCTCTTTGTCCAGGCATTGCATTATTTTTAAGGTACTGTGAGGGAAAGGTATATAATGCCATGTGAAAGAGTATGTATTTTATAATTCAAATGTATGTAAGCCCCCCCCAAAAAAAAGACTGGGGGGGCCAGGGAACAAAGCTAAACACAGATAAGAATGGCTAGTGATGCCCTTGATTTTGTTGTGCATGCTGTGGATATCTTTCTCCTTTGTTCCTCAAGGGGTGTCTAGCACAAGCTTTGATCTGCTGCCTTCACAGTGGTATCTGGTCAGTAGAACAAGTTCCCACCATGTGTTTTGTTGACTCCTACTTAGTATGGTATTGGCAGCAGTGGTTTTGATACTGTGAGTGATGAGAAAATGTGGTGGTGCTGGAGTTGGTATTGAGAGGAGTAAGGAACATTTATTGTGCTTTTATGAAAGTTTTTGAGAGGATATTTTAATGGAGTGGCTTCTATGCAGTTTAGTTTTTAGAACTGTCCTCAGTTTTAGCTTCTTTCCCAACCTAATGTTGAGTCACAATGATTCATTGGTTTAAAACGGCTGTTCTTCCAAAGAACTCCAAGCACTCAAATAGAGAATATTTAAGATCTTGATGTCTCCTAAGATATTCTTTGTCCCATCTTATATTTGGGAAAATGGATGAATGGAGAGTTGCAGTGATAACTAGTTAGCAGTGGCAGTAGAACTGGGCTGTCCCTTAACTCTTCATTAAGAGCTGCCTGACTCTTGGCTAGACTTCAGTAAACTCCAGTTTCTTTTCAGGTCAGTCCCTACCAGAGTATCCCTTGGCCCATCTGCCAAATGTTCATGTCATTCCAACCTCACCAGTGTTTCCCATTAGACAGATATCCTTCTAGCATAATGGGTAGTGCTCCCTTGGGTAAGTTGGGCATTTTATGAGGTATATTCTCTCTCCATGTCACTTTTTAAAATCGTGGAGCAAAAATTCCCACTAGTACTCTGTAAGAGAGGAAGACCTTGTATAGCATCACTTTAGCTATAGGATAATTAAATACACAGCAGATACTGGCACAAGTATCTTCACGTCCCAATTTCTTCCACACACTTTTGCCCTTGCGGCCTGAGTTATTACAGCACCAGGCACAATGCTGTGCAGATATTGAGCATATGGTAAATGTGTTTGCTTTGTGTTATTTTTGTTTTCCTGTTTACTTTCCTGTTAGTGATTTCTGAGCAGACATCTTATTAGTTGTCCAGCAAAGTTCACAGCCACTTCACATTTTCCCCTCTTGTTTTTTCATACTTCTTTTAGCTCCCCATTGACAGATGTCAGAGAAATGAAAGGAATGTGTATCTTACAGGGAAGCCAAGGAGACTCAGTTTTAACAGGCACCACCATGCTTACAAAGCAAAAAAAAAAATTTCTTTTTTTTAGATGGAGTCTCTCTCTGTTACCTAGGCCGGAGTGCAGTGGTGCAATCTCAGTTCACTGCAACCTCTGCCTCCCAGGTTCAAGTGATTCTTCTGCCTTAGCCTCCGGAGTAGCTGGGATCACAGGTGCCTGCCACCATACCCAGCTGATATTTTTCTGTTTTTAGTAGAGATGGAGTTTGGTCATATTGGATAGGCTGGTCTTGAACTCCTGACCTTAGGTGATCCACCCGTCTTCACCTTCCACAGTGTTGGGATTACAGGTGTGAGCCACCGCGCCCGGCCAGCAAATGCTTTTAATGCTTAAAAAAGGTGCTACATAAATGCAAAGTTGTGGCAGTTATAATTTTATATACCTGATAGATTACAATAATTTTAGTCATTCCAAAATTGTTTGATATTCAACATTTGAAAAATGAAATACTTAAGTGGTTTTAACTTGTAGCTTGGTGTAGGGGTAGGAATGGAGCTGATACCTTTAGCACCTAACCAGGATTCTTTTACTTCTAAAACTGAATTGCTAATTCCAAGGACATGTTGACAGTGCCTGTAATTAAGAAGCCATCGTCGTTGTGTTATGACAGTTTTCTTCCTTACTGCAAGCATTATTGTTACCTGGAAGAAAAGATTCCTGCTTTCTTGTTCACATCTTGAGCTGATAACATATGAATATTAATCCACATCACTGTTGGTGCATTAATAGAGTATAAAATCACTCTATAATTGCAAATGGGCAAATAGGTTATTCCCATGAGAGCTCTTAGGTTTTTTTGTTTTTTTTCCTCCCTGCACATGTTACTTTTGTGTTTTTCTCTCAATTGCCAGCCTGTGTTACCTAGCTTTCTTCCCCTCTCTAAGGTAGTAGGCACAAAATGTCATCTTTATTCTTGGGTGTGGAAGTAAAGGTGCTTTCTTTCCTGAGAAACCTGGGGTTCTACAAAATCACACGTTAAAATAACAGGGCTTAAGGGAAAAATAAGGACAGAAGCTGGCCACTGAGAGTTTATGCCCCTTTGTAATCAGAACACTAACAAACTCAAACACCAAAACAAAATAAAAACCAACTAGTACTTGGGGAGATATTTGAGGGACAACCCAGGCAGGAAGCTCAGAGTGGTAGAAAGCCGTGACGGGAGGTATTAAAAATGTACAGAAACACTTCAGTGCATCTCTGAGGAGCTTCAGAATTCAGCAAAAATCATATGAGGTAAACTGCTCATGCCTCAGGTCTCCAGCTTTGTCGTTCTAGACCTCTGCATGTGACTGCTCCTGTCTTTGCTGGTTTGTCTTTTCCCCTGCAGACTTCTGCAGGAATCAAGCCCCAGCCCTCCTGTAGTTTCTCCATTAACTGAATTATTTATCTTTTTAAAATGTTGATTCATACACAGTAGCAAAGAGGTAGACGGAGTCTAAATGTTTGTTGCTGGATAAATGAATAAATGTGATGCAGTGGAGTAGTATTCAGACTTAAGAAGAAAGGAAATTCTGACACATGTGACAGCATGGAAGTACCTTACTAAGTCAAATAAGCCAGTCAGAAAAAAAGAAAAAAACTGTATGATTCTATTTCTATGAGTCACCTAGAATGGTCACCTAGACACAGAGACAGAAAATAGAATGGTAGTTGCCAGGGGTCAGGGTAGGAGAGAATGGGAGTTATGTGTAATGCGTAAGGAGTTTTAGTTTTGGATGATGAATGAGTTCTGGAGACACATGGTGGTGATGGTTACACAATAATGTGAGTGTACTTAACTCCACCAAACTGTGTACTCAAAAGTGACTAAAATGGTAAATTTTATGTCCATTTAATCACAACACAAATTTGTAAAGCATGCAATGTAAATGAAAAATAGACTTTTTTCTGTTGTTAAAAATATTTCTCCTGCATTGTCATTTGTCTTTTCTAAATTTTTGGCCATAGAGATACTTTACATTTTTATGTAGTTATATGTATTTTGTATTGTGTTTATGAAGGTCTTCTTCACGCCAAAATTATAAAAGATAATACATTTTATCCATTTTTTTCTTCTAGTACTTTAAACTTCGTTTTTTATGTTTTAATCTTTGGTCCATATAAATTTTTTTGTTTTTAGTGCTGGGAATTCTGTGGATTAGGACAGAGTAGGGTATTTCTAGTGCTTTATTGTTTTCAAGGTTTATTAGTACTTAAGAGAAACAACCTCTGTTCTCTGATTCTTGTGTACTGCTGAATGTTAACTTCTCTACAGTTGTCAGAATGGAGAGGTGAGGGGAATAAAAGGCAGACAGCCACATGAAATCCAGCTTCCAAGGCTGTGATACATTACGAATGCTTCACAACAGTCTGGCCTAAAATAAGGCTGCATTTCCTTCCTTCCTGATGAGCTGACTTAGCAACAAAAATTTTTTTGAACTGGTGAAAAACATGGAACAGAAGGTTGGCGGTGTCCCTTAGAAACAGTGTCTCATTTAAAAAGCATAATCCCATGTGGAAGCAAAATGACTGATGTTGATACCCTAGCCTTTCCTCTGTGATTCTTTGAAATTCCCAGAGCAAAGCATAGCTGACCTCAGGTTCCTGCCCTTGAGACATAGCAATGCCTGAGAGGGAAGAAAGGGGACAGCCTCTGTGTACCATCATTTGAGGTCTTGGCTATAAGAAGAGACCCACTTAGCTTGGTGCCTAGTAGGTGTCAGAAAACAACTAGAGTTGGGTGAGCAGGGACTAGCTGCTGATATTTGGGATATTGCCATATTGGATCAGATGTGGTCCAGATGCCAATATGGGGAGGCATTCCAAGTCTATAATTATTTTTCTTTTCATTCATGGTTTGATAGAAAAAGCTGTGGATCATCAAGTAGAAGAACTTGGTTGTAAACCCTGTTCTACCGTTCATTGTTTGACATTGGAAAGTCAGTTAACCAATTTGTGTACACCCCCGTCCCCTCACCTCTATTTTTTTTTTAATAGATGAATATAGTTTTAAAATTGTGGTAAAATAAACTTAAGATTTACCACTTTAATCATCTTTAAATGATGTACAGTTAAGTAGTATTAGGTATATTCACACTACTGTGCAACCATCACCACCATCCACATCCAGAGTTTTTTCAATTTCCTAAACTGAAATTCTGTTCCCATTAAACAATAACTTTCCATTGTCTTCTCTACCCAGTCCCTAGCAACCACCATCCTACCTTCTGTCTTTATGAGTCCGAGTACTCTAGGTAACTCATATAAGCAGATCCATATAGCATTTGTCTGTTTTTGTGATGGGTTTATTCATTTAGCATAATGTCTAGAAAGTTCAATAAAAATTTTAAATAGAATTATGTAATTTGCCAGTTTCACTTATTATATAGCTCAAAGAATTGAAAGTAAGAATTGGAACAGGTATTTGTACATCCAACTTTTTTTAAATTAAAAAAAATTTTTTTTAATTGCATTTTAGGTTTTGGGGTACATGTGAAGAACATGCAAGATAGTTGCATAGGTACACACATGGCAGTGTGATTTGCTGCCTTCCTCACCTTCACCTATATCTGGCATTTCTCCCCATGCTATCTCTCCCCAACTCCCCACCCCCCACTGTCCCTCCCCTATTCCTCCCAACAGACCCCAGTGTGTAGTGCTCCCCTCCCTGTGTCCATGTGTTCTCATTGTTCAACACCTGCCTATGAGTGAGAACATGCGGTATTTCATTTTCTGTTCTTGTGTCAGTTTGCTGAGAATGATGTTCTCTAGGTTCATCCATGTCCCTACAAAGGACACGAACTCATAGTTTTTGATTGCTGCATAATATTCCATGGTGTATATGTGCCACGTTTTCCCTGTCCAGTCTATCATCGATGGACATTTGGGTTGATTCCAGGTCTTTGCTATTGTAAACAGTGCTGCAATGAACAATCGTGTGCATGTGTCCTTATAGTAGAACGATTTATAGTCCTTTGGATATATACCCAGTAATGGGATTGCTGGGTCAAACGGAATTTCTATTTCTAAGGCCTTGAGGAATCGCCACCCTGTCTTCCACAATGGTTGAACTAATGTACCCTCCCACCAGCAGTGTAAAAGTGTTCCTATTTCTCCACATCCTCTCCAGCATCTGTTGTCTCCAGATTTTTTAGTGATCACCATTCTAACTAGTGTGAGATGGTATCTCAATGTGATTTTGATTTGCATCTCTCTAATGACCAGTGATGATGAGCATTTTTTCATATGTTTGTTGGCCTCATGTATGTCTACTTTTGTAAAGTGTCTGTTCATATCCTTTGCCCACTTTTGAATGGGCTTGTTTGTTTTTTTTCTGTAAATCCGTTTGAGTTCTTTGTAAATTCTGGATATCAGCCCTTTGTCAGATGGGTAAACTGCAGAAATTTTCCCCATTCTGTTGGTTGCCGATTCACTCTAGTGACTGTTTCTTTTGCCATGCAGAAGCTGTGGAGTTTGATTGGGTCCCATTTGTCTATTTTGGCTTTTGTTGCCAATGCTTTTGGTGTTTTGGTCATGAAGTCCATGCCTACTCCTATGTCCTGAATGGTTTTGCCTAGATTTTCTTCTAGGGTTTTTATGGTGCCAGGTCTTATGTTTAAGCCTTTAATCCATCTGGAGTTAATTTTAGTGTAAGGTGTCAGGAAGGGGTCCAGTTTCTGCTTTCTGCACATGGCTAGCCAGTTTTCCCAACACCATTTATTAAACAGGGAATCCTTTCCCCATTGCTTGTTTTTGTCAGGTTTATTAAAGATTGCATGATTGTAGATATGTTGTGTTGCCTCCGATGCCTCTGTTCTGTTCCCTTGGTCTATATGTCTTTTTTGGTACCAGTACCATGCTGTTTTGATTACTGTAGCCTTGTAGTATAGTTCGAAGTCCGGTAGTGTGATGCCTCCTGCTGTGTTCTTTTTGCTTAAAATTGACTTGGCTATGTGGGCTCTCTTTTGGTTCCATATGAAGTTCATGGTGGTTTTTTCCAGTTCTGTGAAGAAGGTCATTGGTAGCTTGATGGGGATAGCATTGAGTCTGTAAATTACTTTGGGCAGTATGGCCATTTTCACGATATTGATTCTTCCTAACCATGAACATGGAATGTTTCTCCATCTGTTTGTGTCCTCTCTTATTTTGTTGAGCAGTGGTTTGTAGTTCTCCTTGAAGAGGTCCTTTGCATTCCTTGTTAGTTGTATTCCTAGGTATTTTATTCTCCTTGTAGCAATTGTGAATGGCAGTCCGTTCTTGATTTGGCTCTCTTTCAGTCTGTTATTGGTGTATAGGAATGCTTGTGATTTTTGCACATTGATTTTATATCCTGAGACTTTGCTGAAGTTGCTTATCAGTTTCAGGAGATTTTGGGCTGAGACGATGGGGTCTTCTAGATATACAATCATGTCGTCTGCAAATAGAGACAATTTGGCTTCCTCCTTTCCTATTTGAATACCCTTTATTTCTTTTTCTTGCCTGATTGCTCTGGCTAGAACTTCCAGTACTATTTGAATAGCCAATATCATACTGAATGGGCAAAAACTGGAAGCATTCCCTTTGAAATCTGGTGCTAGACAAGGATGCCCTCTCTCACCACTCCTATTCAACATCCAACTTTATAGTAGCATTATTCACAATATCCAAAAGGTAAAAGCAAACTCAAGTGTCCATAGATAAATCAATGGGTGAACAACAACTTGTGACATCTCCATACAGTGGCATATCATGTAATGTATTTTAAAAGATGCTTCTCCTTTGTATATCTGTAAAACAAGGTGGTTGAACCAGTTAATCTCTGAAGCTCCTCTAATACTCTGTGTAATACATTGGTATAAAGGGCTTCTGTGTCCTATTGGTGCATGGTACATTTCCTCTTTGGTGTCTGCCTTCCTACCCCTTCCTCTCTCCACCCATTCCACATACACAGAAGTACATGTATGCACATTTGACTCCAGTACTGATCAGTAAGTTGGAGAAATACAGACCTGTTCTTAGGTAACCGAGTAGCTTTAAGCTTGACCTTTTTTAGGGCAATGATGTTAATAAAATGCAATTTAACAACTTAATGTATGCTTTCATGGCCATATGGACAGCAATTTATGTATAGGAGATACTGAGAAAACCTAGAAATAGAAGAAAGACAGTATCCTAGAAATACAGGAAAGACAGTAGGTAACTGGTGTGCTAAACACGCTTGGTGTTCACTAGTGTCAGTGCATTTGGTTGAATTGGGTTGGTGTCTGGGAGCAAATTTTACCGTCTTTGCTTTTTTTTTTTTTTTTTTTTTTTTTGAGACAAGGTCTCACTTTGTCATCCAGGCTGCTGGAGTGCAATGGCACAATCTCGTTTCAGTGCAACCTCCACCTCTGGAGCTCAAGCAAACCTCCCAGCTCGGCCTCCCTTGTAGCTGGGACCACACACACATGCCAGCATTCCTGGCTAATGTTTTTGTATTTTTTTGCAGAGAAGGGGTTTCGCCATGTTTCCCAGGCTGGTCTTAAACTTCTCGACTCAAGCAGTAGGTCCACTGTTGCCTCCCAAAATGCTGGGATTCCAGGTGTGAACCCCTGTGTCCAGCCAATTTTATCTTTCTTCTTTTGGAAGAAATAATCTCTGGAGAAGATTAGTTTGGTTTGGCATTGAGGGATAGGAAGATTTGAGGGCTGTACTCTCAGAGTTTATTGAGCATCTAATACATGTGAGATACTGGGCAAGGTGTTTTATGTATATTATCTCTCACCCTACAAATAGCCTTATAGAATAGGTGTTTAATTATTCTTATTTTTCCAATAAGAAAATTGAGGCTCAGATGATTTAAGTAACTTCTCCTAGGTTTCACAGCAAGAAAGTAGTGAACAGCAGTTCAAACTCAGTTTTTTCTGACCCCAAAGCCTGTGGGTTTTTTGTTTTGTTTTGTTTTGTTTTGATACCTAATTAGTTTAAACACCTAATGAGTTGAGAAACAAAAGTAGTTATCTTTTGTTTTGTTTTGGAGACCAAGTCTTGCTCTGTAACCCAGGCTGGAGTTCAAGCAATTCTCCTGCCTTAGTTTCCTGAGTAGCTGGGATTACAGATGTGTGCCACCATGCCCAGCTAATTTTTGTATTAGTAGAGATGTGGTTTCACCATGTTGGCCAGGCTGGTCTCGAACTTCCAACTTCAGGTGATCCACCCGCCTTGGCCTCCCAAGGTGCTGGGATTACAGGCATGAGCCAAGCACCCAGCCAAAAGTAGTTATCTTTTAACAGATTTTTATTTATTTATTTTAATTTAATTTAATTTTTTTATTGTACTTTAAGTTCTAGGATACATGTACGGATCTTGCAGGATTGTTGCATAGGTATTAACAGATTTTAAAAATATAATTAAATATAACCGAACTTCATTATAAGGAACAGCAGATAAACATATATATTTGTGTGTGTGTGTGCATGCACATACGTATATAAATAAATATGAGAAATACAGTCTCGGCCAGGCGTGGTGGCTCACACCTGTAATCCCAACACTTTGGGAGGCTGAGGTGGGTGGATCACCTGAGGTCAAGAGTTCAAGACCAGCCTGCCCAACATGGCGAAACCCCGTCTCTACCAAAAAAAAAAAAAAAAATCGCCAGGCATGGTGGTGGATGCATGCGGTCCCAGCTACTCGGGAAGCTGAGACAGGAAAATTGCTTGAACTCAGGAGGTGGAGGTAGCAGTGAGCAGAGGTCACGCCACTGCACTCCAGCCTGGGTGACAAGAGCAAAACTCCGTCTTAAAAAAAAAAAAAAACACAATCTCTTGCATAGGCTTCAGTGCAGTGGCATGATCATAGTTTACAGTAGTTTTGAACTCCTGGGTTTAAGTGGTGCTCTTGCCTCAGTCTCCCAAGCAGTTGGGATGGGACTATAAGTGTGTACCACCATGCCTGACTAATTTTTCCTTAAATATTTTTGAGAGATAGGATATCACTACATTGCCCAGGTTGGTCTCAAATTCCTGGCCTCAAGCAATATTCCTGCCTTGGCCTCCCAAAGTGCTGGGATTACAGTTGTGAACTACCGCACCTGGCCTACAAATATGTGTTAATATATATGCATATACAGTTACACACTGCATTATGATGTTTTGGTCAATGGTGGACCATATATACAACAGTGGTCCCATTAAATTATAATACCATACTTTTACTGTACCTGTTCTATGTGTAGATATGTTTAGAAACACAAATACTTACCATTGTGTCATAGTTGCCTTCAGTATTCAGTACAGTAACATGCTGTAAAGCCTTGCAGCCCATGAACAATAGGCTATAGCATGTAGCCTAGGTAGGCCGTGCCATCAAGGTTTGTCAGTACCCTCTATGATGTTTGTACAAAGACACATCACCTAATGATATTTCTCAGAATGTATCCCATTTGTTTTATGATGCATGACTGTATATACACATATACAATATATATTGTTTACATTCACATGTAAACAAACATGTTCTTTTATATATACCATGTTTTCTGTTTTTCATTCTTTTTAGTCATTGAAGATCTATACAATACAAACTGTTTATATATGTGTGTGTGTGTGTGTGTGTGTGTGTGTGTGTATATATATATATATATATATATATATTTTTTTTTTTTTTTTTGAGACAGATCTCTTTCTCCCAGGCTAGAGTGCAGTGGTGCAGTCTTGGCTCACTGCAACCTCCGTCTCCTGAGTTCAAGCAGTTCTCCTGACTTGGCCTCTTGAGTAGCTGGGAGTACTGGCACATTGCCACCACACCCAGCTAATTTTTTGTTTGTTTTAGTAGAGACAGAGTTTCACCATGTTGGGAGGGCTGGTGTTGAACTCTTGACCTTAGGTGATCCACCGGCCTTGGCCTCCCAAACTGCTGTGCTTAAAGGCATGAGCCACCATGCCTGGCCAATATTATGTGTATTTTTTTTAAATACATCTCCTTACCTAAGATCCCATATGTGCTCTGAGGAAACTTGTAGTTAATGAGATTATGTAATGCCAAAATATATAAAATTAGTCTAAGTAGACCAAGATGCTGTATCAGTCAGGGTCTTAGCTGCAACCAGCAGAAACTGACTTAGGCAAACTTAAGCGGAAAAGGAATTTATTAAAAGTATGTTGGGCAGCTCCCTCTCTGGGAGGGCCTGGGGACTGTGTTCATAAACTGGAGGGCTGGTATAGGACCTCAAATAGCAGAACTGACAGAGGACCTGCTGTTGGTACACACATGAACACTGCAACTTGTGCCATCCACATCAGTGTTACCGTCACAGGACAGTGGACACTGCTGCTGCCTCTGTCCTTTTATAAACCATGGTTGCCACCACCTAACACTAAGAATGGATTCTGCATAATCATTCTTATCCCTAGTTTTTGATTCAAATACTGCAGATGAGTATGATCAATGTGGCCTCATTTATGTGCCCATGTTTACAGCAAGAGATGCTAGAAAAGAAGTATCTAGAATTTTATGCTTTGGTAGTAGGAGATGGGCTCTGTTTCATAAGGTGAGGGATGCTAAGGATTGGGAAGGGGATTCAGATACTGGTGGCCAAAAGAATGATAAGTGGCTCCATTAGATGGTAAGTTGTTTTAGCAGTTGTGAAGGGTGGAGGGCAAATTGATCATCTAACCATAGGAGAGACTGCTAAGGATAAACAGGATTAAGGTATAAAGTAATTAGTTTAAGCTATAGAATTTGTTCTTACGTATTTTTTATGATATAAAAAATGGGATCATTGTCTTGATTTCATTTTTAGCTAGCTTGTTATTTGTGTTTACGAATGCACTGACTTTTGTGTGTTGATTTTGTATATTGCAACTTTACTGAGTTCATTTATTCTAACAGGTTATTTTTGTGTGGGATCGTTGGGGTTTTCTACATATAACATCATGTCATCTGTACTTCTTCCTTTCTGATTTGGATGACTTTTATTTCTTGTTTGATTGCCTTTGCTAGTACTTCTAGTACTATGTTGAATAGAAATGGTCATCCCTGCCTTGTACTGGATCTTAGTGGAAGGTTTTTCAATCATTTCCTGTTGATTATGATGTTGGTTGTATGTTTTTCATGAGTGATCTTTATTATGTTGAGGAACTTTATTATGATCTTTATTATGTTGAGGTAATGTACAGATATATAGTATAACTTGGATGAACCTTGAATACATTAAGTGAAAGCAGCCACAGAAAACCATATATTTTATGACTCCATTTGTGTGAAATTTCTGGAAGAAGGAAATCCATAGAGACAAAAAAAAAAAAAAAAAAAAGACTAATGGTTGCCTAGGGCTTGCGGGGTAGGAAGGAAATAAGGAATAACCACTGCTTATTGGTATGGGTTTCCTTGTGGGATAATGAGAATATTTCAAAGGTGAATGTGCTAAAACCTTTGAATGTACAACTTAAGTAGGTGAATTATATAGTATGTGAGTTATATCTCAATGTAGCTATTATATATTTTAAAAAGTGAAGTAGGAGAATTTGGGTAACAAGGCCCTCAATTCAGATCAAGAAAGTCACCAAATATGTAATCAGTGATTGCCCTTAATCATTTGTATTTTCTTTTGAAATGTAGCTAGAGGGACAGTCCTCAAACTTGTTTATATCACTTTGTTTTGAGTGGCACAACATCAGGCATAACCAGGTTCACGCATGTTTATGTTTTTCTAGAAGGTCAGACTGTTATTAATGCTATCTCTATCATAAAAGCCACATGGAGTTCTCAAGGAGGCAGTTCTCTTTAGTGCCGCCCATTCACTTGGCATCAGAGCCACAGGCACACAGGCTCAAGATACTCACAAGTCAGTCAACACTGCACACTATACATGTAGTATACTAAATTAATATGTAGATGTCATAGAGTTAACATTCCACATCAAGCAACATAACATTTAACATAACAAAGAGAAAAGGGGATAGGAAAAAGGGATTATTGAACCAGTTCAAAGAGTGACATGGACAAGGAGATTGTCCTGGGCTGATCCAGACAGATGTCAGTGTCTTGCAAGGAAGAGTCTTTGACTTGGGCAGAGCCTTTGGTGGCAGATGATGAGTGCTGATCATGAGTAACAGCCAAGACAGTGTCTATAAGACCTCAGAGTCCTCTGGTGAGGACTGATAGTAAAGAGTATGCCTGGTTATGTACATATGGTTGGGTGCAATCTCTATTGATTAGGTGAATATCTAGTCCTTGTTAGCATGATGCCTTTTGAAATGTAAGGTGGAGAGTCTTTTTCTAAAATGGAGTTACTTACATCAAGGGTGCTCTGTAGACGTTTCCTTCTCCTTTTTTTTTGAGATGGAATGTCACTATGTTGCCCAGACTGGAGTGTAGTGGTGCAGTCTGAGCCCACTGCAACCTCCACCTCCCGGGTTCAAGCAGTTTTTCCACCTCAGCCTCCAGAGTGACTGGGACCACAGGTGCATACCACCACACCTGGCTAATTTTTGAATTTTTAGTAGATACATGGTTTTACCATATTGGTCAGGCTCGTCTCAAACTCCTGACCTTGTGATCTGCCCGCCTTGGCCTCCTAAAGTGCTGGGACCACAGGTATGAGCCTGGCCAACATTTCCTTCTTTCTAGCCCCAGGCCAAGGAATCTGAGGGAAAGGTAGAAGACTGTCTCAAGGTTACTACTGAGGAAAACACCATAAACTGTCCATTTACAATTAATAGTTGTCTGGGTATTGCTATTTATGAAATAGAATAATTAAGACTTAGAAATAAAATTTAATTTAAACTTGTCACCTATAAATGAAAGTCAAGTTTAAACCTTAAGGTAATTATTGTGTGGTTGAAAATAAATACAGCACCAAATGATGTTTTACTTGACCTATTTGGTTATGCCAACAGATTTTTTTGGATTTAAAAATTACGAAATTGGCCATTCATGGTGGCTCACACCTGTAATCCAGGCACTGTGGGAGGCTGAGGTGGGCAGATCTCTTGAGCCCAGATGTTTGAATCAGCCTGGGCAACATGGCAAAACCATGTCTCTACAAAAACTACCAAAATTAGCTGGATGTGGTGGCTCATGCCTGTAGTCCCAGCTGCTTGGGAGGCTGAGGTAGGTGGGAGGACTGCTTGGGCTTGGGAGGCTAGGCTGCAGTAAGCTGTAATGATGCCACTGCACTCTGGCCTGGGTGTCAGAGCAAGACTTTGTTTCGGCGGCGGGGGGGGGGGAAGACTGTTTTCCCAAAACTCTATCCACTTTACCACACTAGAGTGGCTGTAATCTCACATAGTTGAGAACATTTAGATGTAAATGTTTCCTACCTCTGTTTTTGTGGGAGGGGTGACCTTCTAGATTTGAAAGGGTTTCAAGGACTCATTTTCAATAGAACAACTATAATTGCAGTATCCTAGAAAAGGGCTTAGAGAGAAGAAAAGGGGGGAAAAAAGGTGATTCATAAATACAGATGTAGACACTAGACAAGAATATATGCAATAATTGTGACCTTGGTGTTCTTAATGCGAATCTCCAGTGGATTGCTGTAAGTTAGATTCTCTGTTCAGTGTACTTCTTTGCACATGACTTTATATTTGTGTGTAAAAAAAAAAATAACCAAACTGTGATTTGAGGATCCTTAGCTTTTAATCTAAAAGAAAGTTTGTACAACCTCTGGAACATACTTTTGGAGAGAAGAATTACCTAAGAGAATGGTTTCTCTACAAGTCAGAAATCGGTTTTGTGTGCTAGCCTGCAAGTTAAGAATAGAAAAGGTTTTCCCTGAAGCAAATAAATGTAAACATTTTGAATCAGTGTTGCATTTTCAAGATAAAACTATTTCAGCAGATGAACAAAATAGATTAAACACAATAGCAAAATGTTTGAGGACCCTTGGGCTATTTCTAGTTCTACTAACATATAGCAGCTAGACCAATAAAGAAAATTCATTTTGAACATCAGTAATTGTGACCTGGGTGATATGAAGAGTTGTAAGAACTGCACTTGAAAGTGTCCTGTCAACATTACATGAACCTCTTCAGTGTGTCATCAGGGCAGAGATGAGAAAGGGGAGCTGTTTTTACTAGTGACTCCCTCAGTGGTTCCCAAAAGTCTGCTGACTGAAGTACAGAAACCTTATTTAGGCATTTGACCACCTGCTACCTGTTCCCCACTTAACTTTCCAGTATGTTACACTTAGAGCTAATGCTTTTATGAAATTGGACTTCTTCCTGGTATTATCACCCTTTCCTACCTCTGTCTTACAAAATTATAATATTTCCCCCCTTTACTTGGAATGTCATACTCTTCTCCTTTATATCTCTTAACTCAAATTGTACTCTTCTTCAGGACCATTTCAGATACTATTTTCAAATATCATGAAGTCCTCTCTTAATCCCCCTGGACTTCTGAACCATAGCACTTTATATGTCTATCTGTGGTATTTGTCATGTTTTTGTCTTGTTTCATAGCTATTTTTGTGTGTTGGGTTGAATTGTACCCTCCTAAAAGATAAGTTTAAGTCCTTTGAATGTGACATTATTCGTAAATATGGTCTTGGCAAATGTGATCAAGTGAAGATGAGGTCACACAAAATTAGAATGTGTCCTAATTCAACGACTGGTGTCTTAAAAGGAGAGAGAAATTTGGACAAAGACATGGTGGGAAGAAGGTCATGGGACCACAGAAGCAGAGATTGGAGTGATGTAACTACAAACTGTGGAATGTCAGGGGCTGCTGACAATGCCAGATGCTAGGAAGATGTAAGGAAGCTCCTCCCCTAGAGCCTTAGAGACAGCATGACCTTGCCAGCATGTCGATTTCAAACTTGTAACCTCTAGAACTGTGAGAATAAGTTTTATTGTTTTAAGCCACTCACTTGGTGATATTTTACTAAGGCTGCCCTGGGAAACACGTAAACTGTGTTGATCTAATTTTCCTCTCTAGCCAATGCATTATAAGTTGGTTAAGAGCTTAAACTGTATTTTACTTATCATTATCTTCTTAGCATTGACTGAGTCATTAAACTGTTTTTTGTTTTGCTCTTTTAGAGACAGGGTCTCACCCTGTCACCTGGTAGTGCAGTGGCACAATCATAGCTTACTGTAACCTAAAACTCCTGGGCTCAAGTCACCCTCCTACCTCAGCCTCTCAAGTAGCTAAGACTACAGGTGCATACCACCATGCCTGCATATATATGTATATATATATGTATTTTTTTTTTAAATTTTTAGTAGAGATGAGATTTCCTATGTTGCCCAAGCTGGTCTTGAACTCCTGGCCTCAAGCAATCCTCCTGCCTCAGACTCCCAAAGTGCTGGGATTATATGCATGAGCCACCATGTCTGGCAGCTGTTGTTTAAAAAAGTTAATTCATGGCCGTGTGTGGTGGCTCACACCTGTAATCCCAGCACTTTGGGAGGCCGAGGTGGGCAGATTGCCTGAGGTCAGGAGTTTGTGACCAGCCTGGCCAACATGCTGAAACCCTGTCTCTACTAAAAATATAAAAATTATCTGGGTGTGGTGGCAGGCACCTGCAATCCCAGCTACTTGGGAGGCTGAGGCAAAAGAATTGCTGGAACCTGGGAGGTGGAGGTTGCAGTGAGCTGAGATCGCGCCACTGCACTGTAGCCTGGGCAAGAGAATGGGAGTCCTTCTCAAAATAAATAAATAAATAAATTTATGTTTATTGAGCTATAATTTGTGTTGAGCAAAAATCACCTTTTTTAGGTATACAGTTTTTACAAATGAAAGCAGTCTGTGACCATATTCATCCCCAACACACAGAACATTTTCATCATACCAAAAAGTTCCCTAATCTTCCCTATCCTTTCCTGGCAACCATAGATTTGTGGATTTTGTCATTTTCAGAATGTTATGTAATGAAATCCTATAGCACGTAGCCTTTTATATCTGGCTTCCTTCGCATTGCATAATGCATTGGAAATTCATCTATGTTGTTGCACTTAATGGACGTCTGTTCCTTTTTACTGCTCATTCAGCTGATATTTGAGTGTCATTGCATGCTAGCTATTGTGCTAATGTTCTGCATATAGATTTATAAATAGGGTGGACACCATATCTTAGCTTTTGGGGTTTATATGTTGGATAATAACAACATAGTATCATAAGGGCTGTGATGGTGTAAGTACAGTGTATTATAAAGGAGTACAGAGGAGGAGCATTCAACAGATTTGAAGGATCTTTTTAGGCTTCTTAGAAGAACTGATGTTTAATTTGAGACTTAAGGCTGAATGATTAGGCTCCAGGCAGATGATGAGAGGGACAGTTGCAGGCTTATACCAGTTTCAGAATTGATTGTTAAAAATTCAGGAACTTTGGAATCTAGTGGCTAAATTTTTGATAGCTTGGAATTGGCCATGGTGGGTGTGTTTACACTGTGGATATTGTTAAACACATCAAATGAGGACTCTCTCCCAGCCCCCAAATGATTTCCCTGCACTCCGCTAGATGGACAGATACTATAACCAAGAGAGGTAATTAACTTAAATGCAAGAAAGAACGTGGCATTTTTGAAGAATTAAAATTCAGTAGAGTTGAAGTATAGAGTGTAAGGGAGGGAACTGAGGCTTAGAGAGTTTTTTTTTTTTTTTTCATCTCATTTGTTTAATCCATCAACTATATGGAGCACTAGTGTTCCCATTTTACATATAAAGCAATAGACTCGGAATGGCCTGCTTTAAAATCACCAGCTACTCCATGGCAGAGCCAGTATTATAATTCAAGTCTTTTGATTTCCAGTTCGGCATCATTACTATTCACTCACAGCCTCAGAGGTCTTTTTCTTTTTACATTTACTTCCCATGTCTTGTGAAGTCATTTGTCTGAAGGTTAAAGTCCAGAGTTAATTCCATCCTTTTCAAACCTTTGAGCCAATAACCTGACCTTGCTTCTCATGCTGTGTGGCAGTTAACAGTTGGCAATAGAGGGCCTGTAAACTTCTCTTCATGGTATCATCTGGTCCTGCTTATCCTCCAGTTTATTCATGATTCCTGCAGTAGAGGGTGTGGAAGCCTTCAAACGCACTTACATCCTCATGACCCATCAGCTCTGCTGCTTTTCACTGCTCATTCATTTCTGCATATTGGATGACCACCAATCTACTACCAGCTCTGGAGAAGCGCTCCGGCTGCCTCCAATGGCTTAGGAGAAAGCCCCACCGCTGGCGCACTCGCGCCTTCGCCCCTCCCTTTTTTTTTTTTTTTTTTTTTAAGGAAGACTTTATTCTGATGCAAATGGAAGTCCTTGAAGAGATTTTTGTAGCTCCAATTAACGAATATCCTCTGTTCTTCTCCATTAAAGCTGGTACATTGAAAATGTATATGCATCTGTATATTTATATCTGAATGTATGTACACCAAATGTATTCACCCCTAGGCAGGAAATAATGTGTCAAAAATCACATCCATAAAGAATAGCAAAGTTGAGATTCAGGTTCAGGTATTTATATTTATTATCACTCTTCTGTTATGATAGTGAGTCCAAATATCTTTTCAGAATCCAGTCGAATTCAACAGGAGTGCTGAACCTTGTAGTTTTTTCTTCGTTTCTGCTTTTGTGTTGCTGTTTTCGCTGTGGTTATTCTAACAAGGAGAGAGAAGAAGGAGCCCTGACGGAAAGCAGAGCTCCTTCTTCAGAGTTGGAAGGCAGTTGAAATCTGGGGGCCAGATTGTATTGGGTGATGTAAGCTATGCTAACGAGCCGCAATGTCCTTTTCTGCTAATTTTATATCTGTGTCAGTTCTGGCATTATTTGGATTGATTTATCATCATTCTTCTCTTTAGGGGATCATTATTTTCCTGCTTCTGGGCATGTCATGTAATTTTCGATGGCATATCAGAAATTGCTTTTACCTTGTTGCCTTGTTGAGTGCATTATAATTTTGTATTCCTATAAATACTATGTAGTTTTTTTTTTTAATTTTTTTATTGCATTTTAGGTTTGGGGGAATACTATGTAGTTTTTATTCTGGGGTACAGTTAAGGTACTTGGAAACAGTTTAATCTTTTTAGGGCTTGCTTTTAATATTTGTTAGGTGAGACCAGAGCAATGTTTCCTGTGGAGTTAATTATTCTCTACTATTACAGCAAGAACCTTTTGAATTCTCTACCCAGTGCCTCAGGAATTCTCTGCCCAATGCCTCCTGCGTTAGGAAGCATGCATTAGGAGGCAGAATTTTTGGCTGTTTCAGGTAGGAGGATATATTTGATCCCTGGCCTCCATCTTGGCTGGATATAAAAGTTATTATACTTTATCTAAAATTAGTGGAGGGAAATTATAGAGAGGTTTAATTAGGAGTCTTACAGGATCAGATTTGCATTTTTAAAAGATCATTTTGAATATAATACAGATAATACATTGTTCTGTTTATCTGGTGGAGTTGTTGGGGCATTCAGAATACTAGACTGGAAGTAGGTAAACAAGTTAGAATACAACTGCAACAATTCAGTAAAGAAATAGTTATGACTGGGCTGGGTGTGGTGGCTCATGCCTATAATCCCAGCACATTGGGAGGCCGAGGCGGGAGGATCACTTGAGCCAGGAATTTGAAACCACCCTAGGCAACATAGGGAGAGCTCATCTCTTCAAAAAATAAAAAAATTAGCTGGGCATGGTGGTAAATACCTGTAGTCCCAGATATTTAGGAGGCTGAGGTGGGAAGATTACTTGAGCCTGGGAGAGTGAGGCTGCAGTGAGCTATGATTGCACCACTGAACTCCAGCCTGGGCGACAGAGGAGAGCCCTGTCTCTTAAAGAGAAAAGAAATATAGTTGAATTGAAAATAGCATCTGAGTTGTTCAGAAAGTACCTCTGAAGTAGAAAATATAAACCATTGCAGAACAACAATGAAAAAAACAGTAGGTTAAGCTTCAAAGATTGAAATGTCAACTCAAGTCTGATTTAAAAAATATATTGTCATACTAGAGAGTAAGTTCGTTTGAATGCAGAGAGGATGCCCGCCAGTGGTAGAATCCAGACACCTACAGATGGGTGTGAAAGAGCTATGACATTGAGCAATAGAGGAAAGTTAAAGATGGATACATGCTTTCAATAAAAGAACATTCTGGAATCGGGCTATGCTATAGAATCAGGGTATCCAAAAGGTAGCCCAAAGTTTAATTTCCAGATAGCACCATTTGAACACATAGATAACATCCAGCAATTGGCATCTAAGGACATACAAGTTAGGAAAAAGTTATGTGGAAAAATGGAAAGCTTTAGAAGCAATTAAAACAGCATTATATTAAGAGGCAGAAAGGCTTATACTTCTTAATATACTTAATAAAAAGGCTTTTATTTAATAATACAATTGTGTATGTAAATATAAAAGTTACTGGTAGGGCTTTCAGGAAACAGGTCATTCATTTAAATTTTTTTCTCCCCTTAGTAGACATTTAAGTAGTAGTGATTCCATGAGAACAGGGACTTTGGGTAACATTCTTTATCACTAGCTTCTGGTCTGGCACATAGTAGGCACTTAACACGTTTGTATAAAAAAAAAAGTGGATGATGTCAATATTGAAGATGTCTGCCATTTTTTCTCCTTCCCACTTCTTCATGTAATGAGTAAAATTTGGATATTGGATCTGTTTCAGCAGCTGAATAGAGTAACATAACAAATAGTTTAAAAGTAAATGTTATCCTTGGACCTGATAATTCCAATTTTAGGAATATATGTCAAGAATAAAATATGCCTAGACCTTAGCTTTATGTTGAAATGTGAATCTTGAAGAGCAGGCTATAGGGGAAAACTGCATTTGACAGATTTGGTGATGGGAGACAGAGTCTTGCTCTGTCACCCAGGCTGGAGTGCATTGGTGCAATCTTGGCTCACTGCAATCTCCGCCTCCTGGGTTCAAGCAATTCTTCTGCCCCAGCCTCCTGAGTAGCGGGGACTATAGGCGCACACTGCCATGTCTGGCTAATTTTTTTGTTTTTTAGTAGAGACAGGGTTTCACCATGTTCCCAGGCTGGTCTCGAACTCCTGAGCTCAGGCAGTCTGCCCGCCTCAGCCTCCCAAAGAGCTAGGATTACAGGCATGAGCCATTGCGCCCAGCCTGATGATTTTTTTTTAAGAGAAAAACCCTGTCACCCCAACTGTATGTCTTCTTCTAGTTTGTTAAACTTTTAGTTGCGTTTTCAGTATTAACTGTCAATGGTTTCAGTTTTGTTTACCAGAAAAGAGGAGTAAGATCCTAATGAAGGCGTGTCAGTGCCTTTGTGTTCTGTAGCCACACTATCCAGTGCAGGTTCTTTCTGGAGATTATTAGAGTTCAGTAGCTCCTTCCTGGTTCTTCACTTTTGGTGCTGGTACAACTATTTAAAATTCTTGGCGTCAGCCAGGCACAAGTCCCTCATGCCTGTAATCCCACAACTTTGGGAGGCCTAGGTGGGCAGATCACCTAAGGTTAGGAGTTTGAGACCAGCCTGGCTAACAAGGTGAAGCCCCATCTCTACCAAAAATACAAAAATTAGCCAGGTATGGTGGTGCTGACCTGTAGTCCCAAATACTGGGGAGGCTGAGGCAGGATAATCGCTTAAGCCCAGGAGGTGGAGGTTGCAGTGAGCCAAGATCACGCCATTGTACTACAGCCTTGGCAAAAAAGCGAAACTCTGTCTCAAAAAAAAAAAAAAAAGAAAAATTCTTGGCATCAAGGTTGTTTGTTCCTTCTTCTCATTCTTTTCTGTTTGAGAAGCCTTGAGTTGGAACTTGGTGTCACTGATGAATGATGGAACACTATGACCATACTCTCTTCCAACTGCTTCTTTGATTCGTTGCATATTTGGTCTGAGCCAGAAGTAGCTAATCAGAGGGGCTGCACAAGCACAGCAAGGAACCCAGAGAGTGCACGCCCCTTTCTGCTGTTTCTATCACCAACTTTAAGACGTTTCAGGTAGAGTTCATTTTTCTAGTAGTGGTGATGACAGTTTTTATTCAGGAAAGAAAGTCCAAATAGAACAAAAGTGAATTTCTAAAGAATTCACATTATGCATTGCAAACAATAGTTTAAAAACACGATCCTCAAGGAAATACTACTTTCTTTTTTTCTGTTCAAGCTGGAGTACAGTGATGTGATCATACCTCACTGAAACCTCCAACTCCTGGGCTCAAGCTATCTTCACAGGTAGTAGGGATTACAGGTGTGAGCCACCACACCCTGCAAATACTACTTTCTGATAAAAGCAAGGCTGGTGTTTGTATGAATTTCTTCCTACATGTTAAAATTTCTGTAGGGATAAATTTCTAAAGCTTATTAACAACAAGGGAAATGTTTAAGAGCCAGACATTGTAGTTTATCTTTTAGGATTTTTTTTTTCTTTCTGACAGGGTCTCGCTCTGTTGCTGGAATGCAGGGGTGTGATCTTGGCTCATCGCAGCCTTTGCCTCCCAGGCTCAAGCAATACTCTTCTCTCAGCCTCTTGAGTAGCTGGGACTACACGTGTGCACCACACCACACTTGGCTAATTTTAAAAACTTTCTTGTAGTAATGAGTTCTCACTTATATTGCCCAGGCTGGCCTCAAATTTTAGGCCTCATGTGATCCTCCTACTTCAGCCTCCCAAATTTCTGGGATTAAGCTGTGAGCCACCATGCTTGGCCAATGTTTGCTTTGTAATGGTCATGTTCGTAGCTCATCAGCTCGTAAGTTTGGACCATTCCCTTGTCTTGGATAGTGGTAATTGTTGGAACATTATATTTTGAGATCCATCCTTAGTCTCTTTTCATCTTTTTCCCTTTTTAAGAGTGGTTTAAGAAAATTCTAATTGAAGATCTCTGCCAATTTTTCTCCTTCCCACTTGTTCTTATTTGAGGTCCTTGATTTACTAGAAATTTCTGGTTGCAAACAAAATTCTGCATTTTACATTTTTGCCCTATGTTTTTGGCAAGCTTCATGAAAGTAACATTACCCTCCTTGTTTCTCTGTTCCCTTACCTTCTTTATGGCACGTAGACTACTTATGTTCGTTTGTTGAACTTTTTTTTAGACTTGTATACTTGTTCATTTGCTCATTTATTTTTGCATGCATACACTTACGCATTATTCTTATTTCCTTCTTTATTAAGTGTACATTTACTAACTGCCTACTGTGTGCCAGGCACGGCACTGGTCACAGGAGTAGTAATAAAAACTGGGCTCTGATAGTTACAGTGCTTTAGTGAAGGTGTGTACATTGCAGAAATTATGTTGGCATTGTGTGGAGCAAGGTTGCATGGAGCCCCAAGAAAGATAAGATCACTGTATGCCTCAAACTATTGAACAAATAATGTATATTACCCCTTTACCCTCAAGGAAGTTAAAAACCCAAAAAATACAAAATACTTTTTGTGTCAATGAACAAAACCTAGACACTCTCAGTGATGCACAAACATCCTCAGAGCCAGGTAAGTTTGGCACACCTGAGAGGGAACTAGCCTTAACACCTTGTGGCTACTTGGTTTTATGTGAAGTTTGGTGTCAGCAGAACATAGGTTTTGCATCCGCTTTGCTGCACCTTGACTCCACTGGTGGAAGGCACATTTGTTTGCACATCATTTTTCTGACTGAGCTTCGAGTCTCCTCTCAAAGTGTATGCTGAATTTTCTAGACATGTATGCTGTGACAAGAAGCCACAGCTGCTCCGTTAGTCTCAAAGGATATGACCTGAAAAAGAATAAAAATTACAGTTTGCACATATTTGCACTAATTTTTGACAGGAAGGCTAAACAAAAAATTTAAAAGTTTAAATTATTCTGTATATCATTTGCTCATTTAAATCACAGCTCAGTAGAATAGTGTTTTTCAAAACTAAAAGAAAACCTAATGAGATGAGAAGGCAAGTTGGCTGCAGTTTTTTTTTTTTTCATGCAGAAACATATTTCATGTCCATTGGGTTGAATAGGAGGGGGGAAAGGCAGAGAAACAGATAATTTAAGATTTACATTGCAGTGTAAGACATATTCAGAGGACATTATGAACTTCCTAATTGGTCTAATATTATTTTAGAGTTTTCAGCTAAGCTCATACTGTGCACAAAAACAACAAAACAGACTTCACAAGTCAACAATGGGGAGAGCAATAACAGCAAGAAACCTGCTGAATACTTACAGAAATGATCTTGGCATTGTTGGGGAAAGGTTTTGTTGTGCTGACTTAGATTAAAAGGCTACCATTATTTGAATAATGTGGTTTAGAGTTTTTGAATTTGATTTATATGTCATTTAAAGTCTCTGTAGTATAGCAGTCAAAAAAGATGCCAATTTTTATGGTTTTGTTAATAGATTTTTCATGTTTTTATTTCAAAATCTGGAAGATGTTCAAAATATTAAATGATAATTTTCTGAAAGGTGTATTTTCAAGTGCATAAAAATTAAAATATTTTTGAATATCTGTAAGAAGTACATCTCACCTGAGTTATATCAAAATAGCAAAAAGGGTGGCCGGGCACGGTGGCTCACACCTATAATCCCAGCACTTTGGGAGGCCAAGGTGGGTGGATCATGAGGTCAAGAGATTGAGACCATCCTGGTCAACAAGGTGAAACCCCGTCTCTACCAAAAATACAACAATTAGCTGGGCATGGTGGTGCGTGCCTGTAATCCCAGCTACTCGGGAGGCTGAGGCTTGAACCCAGGAGGCGGAGGTTGCAGTGAGCCGAGATTGTGCCATTGCACTCCAGTCTGGGTAACAACAGCGAATCTCTGTCTCAAAAAAACAACAAAACTGCAAAAAGGAATTCCAAAAGTATTTTCCATAGGCAATTTAATATTAATCACATTGAATTTAAATATAAATATTAATTAAATTAATAAAAACATTAATGTTAATTTGATTGAAATTACATTGACTATAAATATTAATATTGATATCTTTACAGTTGTAAAGTTTCATCCAGGGATGTTACACATTTTCATTTATATCTTTGTCTTTACCTTTGATTACTCCCTTCCTCAAATTTTATGCTCTAGTAACAGCAGGCTGCTTGTAGATCGCACAGTACCTGCATTTTCTCCTTTCTGATTTTAGCTCTTCCTTTTGTTACCATCTCCTTCTGGCTTTTTGCTTGGGCAGCTCTTTATTTTCTGTCAGATCAGGTATCACTTCTAGGAAGCCTCACCAGACTCTGCCCCAACTTGGATTCACTATGCTCCTCTTCCCCCTGCCACACACACACAATGCTCCCGTAAGACTTTTTGTCTGTCATTGTATATTCTGTAACTGCTTATTTATGTGATCCTTAACTCAGGTTGTGGCACTAATCTGTTTAATATCATATTTTCAGCACTTACTACAGTATCTGGCTCTTAGCAAATTTTTGTTAAATGAATAATCAAGGATCTTTCTGTATAGTTTTATATTTTTACTCATATACGTCTCACCAATTCTTAAGGTTTTGTTGCTGTCACAGAGAGATTACTTTTTTCTCCTTACAGTTATCTACTTGTTTATTGGTAGTATGTGGAAAAATTATTGATCTAGTTCTTCGTTCTCATCTGCTCTTTCTGGGGGTGAACTAGGTGTGGTTGCAAGATTGCTGATGGTGTTGGTGGGCTTTCAACTCCAGGCATTGGACCTGGAAACTTTGATTATTTGTTTGGTGGTTTTCACCAACTAACAATCAACATTTTGGGTGTCAGACAAGTTATTAGTGAGATACATATAAGCTTCTTGGTGGACCAAATCTTTTCTAAGTAAATCAGCACCATGAGCATGTCATTGTATGTATAAAATAATAAAGGGAGAGAGTATGACCTTCTCTAAGTTTTTGAGGAAAGAAATTCAGATTTCCTTTAAATTTCATTTTTTCTGTTTCATGTAGTCTTCTCTTGTCTTGTTCACCTCTGAGAACAAGGAGAGCAGGAATGTGTCTTCTACATTTGTGTTATTAACACACAATTGTGTTTGGCACATAGTTGTGCTAAAAATGTATCAAAAATGAAAATTAATAAATAGAACCATTACTCCTGAAGTCATTCCCGTTTTCCCATAGAAAGGTAGTAAACAATATTTGTTTTGGTAAAAACTGTTACATTATGTTGGAAACTAGAATTTTACCACATAATTACCCTATGTTAGAATTGAAAAAAATGTTGAAACGCGCATTATCTAAAATTAAATTCCAATTTGAGAAGTTTGAAAGCTACAAGTATTTTTCAAAATGGTTGGGAAGACAACTCATGCTTTAGTGAGCATGATCCCTCCCCTAGAAGTTGACCCTTATTAACCATCTACTTCTCAAGTAGGATGCTCCTGTAACTTGTCACAGAGCGTATTTGCTTCCTAACCCCATATTCATTTTCCCTTTTTCTCCATGGTAATAGAACCTCTGATGCTTGTCTGGGACCATTGCCACCTGAAAAAAAATACTTATATACTTTGTGGTTTGATAGAACCATGATATATTCTTATACTTATGATATAGCTCTATCCAAAAGAGAAATAAGTGGAAATGTTCTGTTGTCGTTTCTACAAAACCTTAATAGATAGGTGCTGCATGCTTTCGACACCTTTTTCTTCAACTATTTTTCCATCTTGCTGTCTGGAATTTTGATGAGATAGCATGAGCTCTGGTTCTCATACTAGACTGTGGCAAGAAGGGCCTCCCCAGATGGCAGAACAGTGAGAGAAGCCTGGGTCCCCTTCCTTATCAGCCTTTGACTGCTGGACTCTGGAACTTCATTTAGTTGATGTGTATATTAGTCCATTCTCACACTGCTATAAGGACATACCCAAGACTAGGTGATTTGCAAAGGAAAGAGGTTTAATTGACTTATGGTTCTGCAGAGCTAAGGAGCTTCAGGAAACTTACCGTTATGGTGGAGGGGAAGTAAACATATTCTTCTTCACAAGATGGCAGGAGAGAGAAGAATGAGAGCAGAGTAAAGGGGGAAGCCCCTTGTAAAACCATCAGATCTCATCAGAACTTAATATCATGAGAATAGCATGGGTGAAACCACCCCCATGATTCAGTTACCTCCCACTGGGTCCCTCTCATGACACATGGGGATTATGGGGACTACAATTCAAGCTGAGATTTGGGTGGGGACAGAGCCAAACCATACCAACAGAGATAGAATCATTTGTCTTGTTTAAGCCATGATGTACAGATCTTTGTTACCTGCAGCCGACCTTATCCTGACACACTATACTACAGATCAGTTCTAAGATCTTATGACTTCATTATTTATCCAAAGGCTGATGTTTGTATTCCCTTATTTATTCAGCCTTGTCAAATCATCTACTCTCATCTCTAAGTTCTGTGCCAGGGTTGGATGCTGGCCTTGTTCTGAAGATGATGATCTGAGAATTTTTACTAGGTCATATATAATGGTACAGGGTTGACAGAATATTCACCAATTGTTTTGGGGAAAACACCTAGGTTCTAAATTCCAGAGTGTCATCATCCTTTTCTCATAAAGCCTAGAATCCCTTTAAGGTACCTTGGTGTATTTGGCATTTCCTTCAGCATAATCCATGCAGATGGGGAAGCAGCTTTTTAGGGGCATTGGGAAGATAGGCACATCCTATTATGTAGTGCTCAATGTGGAAGTTCGATGCTCAGGGGCTTTTGGGGCCCCATGCTTGGTGAGAAAGCTAATTATAGACCACTGTTGAGCAGGAGGAGACATTTTTATGATTATCCTCTTCTTGTTTTAGCTCAGCCTAACTTTTACAATAATCAGTATAGTGGCTTGCATGGTCTTCCTCACAAAGATGAAGTGTTAGGCGTCTCTTATTTTAGGGTAAATATTGAGGTGAAGGACATCACATCTGCATCTACAAAGGCTGAATTATGGAAGCTAGAAATTGAAAGTGGTGAGGAATTTTTATGTCCTGTAGGCTGAGCTGTGGATTTTCTGGATTGAACTATGTCAGCGTGTAGACATGGGATCCACCTTGACCCTCCAAATGTGTCCTCTTTCATAGATGAGATTAGAGAATTTCAGAGAAATGAAAGAGGACATTTTATTTTTTGTAGTAGCCATTGTGGTGACTATTGGGCATTCTCTCCTCTGAAGATTGGGATCTTTTCAGCCTTTTTTGGCCTATAAAGTTCATTATTGTGATTTTTCAGTGACTTGGTGTCCTGGTTGAGGGCATGTTCTAAAGGCTCTGGGTTAAATAAAGGAAGATGATAATGATGAAGAGGAGTCAGGAAAATGGACTTTAAGTTGAAGTATTTACCCAGAATTGGTCTCACCTTCCTCTGCTTTACTGAGTTGTTTCCTAAAGGAGACACCACAAAGATCCAGGTCAATTATATGGTTAAAAGATCCAAATAGCCAGGATGAATGAGTTCTGGAAATTGCTACTACCAAATTATCAGAACTGGGTGGTAGGCTTGGGCAGATTTTCCATCTTCGACATCCACTCTTCACATATGCCTGATCCATATTGTTCATTCTGAAAGTCTTTGCAGGTTTCTTTCTGCCTGGGTGAAGATTGTCCTTGTAACCCCTGAATTCTCACTGGACAGCTTTATATTAAGTACTTTTGTTTGACTGAAAGCTCTTTTTTTGTTGATGGGGCTGAAAGGGTAAGCTTAAAATTGGCAGCTGTATTATCTATGACTAGATGGTAAGTTTTTTGAAAGCATATTATTACTGAGGAATTCTAGCAAGTTTAGTGTCCACTTTGCCACTGACCATTAGACCCGTGTTAGACCAGTTTGGGAAGTCAGGCAGAGTGAAAATCCTGGTTATTATAAATACAGTGATGGGATTGGCATGTCACCTTTATTTCACTAATACTATCATTATTAGAATACTTAGAGTTCTATAAGAAAGATTCTTTATTTTTAAAAGCACTATAAGCATAATTTTAGAAAATTCCTGAGGTATTTTCCTAAAAAGAAAAATTCTTCATTTCTTAGTTTGGACTTCCATGTCTTCAAACATGTCAACAAATCAAATATTAGTATACCAAGTATTATAAAATATTTATTGAGCATTTGTTTTTTTTCTGGGGAACTTAAGACAGCCAAGAAGCCTAGAAGAAACAGTGGAGAAAAATAGATTTATTACTTAATAATTTATTATACGTGCTATCTGGGCACAGTGGCATGCACCTGTATTTCCAGCTACTTGGGAGGGAGGGTGTGGTAGGAGGATCCCTTGAGCCCAGGAGTTTGAGAAAAATCGATGCCAGGTTGTCTTTTGGAGAAGCAAAGTTAAAAAATAAAATAGAATAACAAATGCTATGAGCCAAGAGTCTTGGTGTCGAGCTATTAAATGGCCATGTGGTCTTGGTTAGACCATTGAACATTGCTAGAGCTAAGGTTCTTCATAACTCTATAAAGTGAGAGTTAGAATGAATGATATCTGCAGTTTCAACTTTTGAAGTCTCTGAGTATTTTGTCTCAAATATATTCTGAGAAAGTCCCTGTCCTCAAGAAAATTCAGCCTTTTCTCCAGATTTTCTTTCATTTTTTGTTGTTTACAAAGGATGATTCAACTGGAAAATATATTGTGCTGAAAGGAAAAGCCTCCTTCAATCTCACATTCTGAGAGATAATCATTTAAAAAATAGGTCTTAATTAATTTGACTAATTTCTATGCATAAATTCGTATTTTTTGTGACATGTATACTTATATGTTTGTGTGTGTGTGTGTGTGTGTGTATAATTCATACTATACTGAAGCTTGCTTTTATCAAGTAGTGGTTGAGATAATGGGTATCTTTCTGTGTCAGTACATACAGACTTAGCAAATGGAGTGCCACCGATTGAATATTGTGGTTCACTAAAACACATTTTTGCCAACTAATCAATATTTGGCTGAAGCTAAAGCTAAATATCATTGTTGTAAAATGGACTACTGGAATACAAAGAAAAAAACTGAAATTAAAGAAGACATTAAAATTTTAGTAGCCAGAGTTAGACAAATGGGCATACTGATTTCTTACCACTGTCAGCTATTCAATTCTTACTGTAGTCACCATACACTATACTACATCTTTGCAATACTAAAGTTGCTAGCCAAACAACGTCTTGTTCCTCTGCCCACCTCATCTTTAACAGAGGTGGGTAGAGGAACAGATGTTGTTTGCCTAGCTCTGCCAGAATAGAGTACTGAGGGCGGTAATGTTGTTCCTCAGCCACTAAGCTTGTTGTCTTCTCAAACAGTAACTGACTAGGTAAGGACTTTATTTCCTCATCAACCCCTACCCTTGGAGATTTGCTTGATGGACATGAGTTTCATGAAGCAGCCCTAGAAATTGAAGCATTGTATACTGCTTGAAACATTCTTTTTGTATATTTTCAGAAGCATGTGTAAGATTTCTGTTCTTGCTTATATTTATTTCCAATTGTCTTCTTCTTCTTTTTTTTTTTTTTTGTTTGAAACAGGGTCTTGAATCTTATTCTGTCACCCAAGGTGGAATGCAGTGGCATGATCTCAGCTCCACTGCAGCCTCAAACTCTTGGACTTAAGCCATCTCCCGCTTCAGCCTCCTAGGTAGCTCAGACTGTAGTCGTAGGCTACCATGCCTGTGTAATTTTTTTTCAATAGATATGAGTTCTTATTTTGTTGCCCAGGCTGGTCTTGAATTCCTGGCCACAATCGATCCCCCCACCTCAGCCTCCCAAAGTGCTGAGATTACAGGTGTAAGCCATTGTACACCTGGCCTTATTTCTAATTTTCCAACATTTTTGCTTCACACAATTACTTGATTTAAAAATCTCATACTAATTTTGGCTCTATAAATGTGGCAATAAGCAATGTAGTTGCCTGTCAAAACACAACATAATTGTGTCAATATCTTCTGTGTCTCAGCTTTGATTGCATGCATACCAGCTTCAATATTGTTGCCGGAATGGAATGAAATGAGGCTTTTTATCATGTAAGGAAAATGTGAACTCTTCATGTACATTGGTTTTGCTACCCACTCCCCCCTTTTAAACATATTCCAGTAAATAAACTACCTTCACAATAAACAGTCATTGGATTTTGTAGATCTAATATTTGGTATTCTTATCTACAAAGTAGTAGAATATGATGGGATTTGTATTGTTTTTTAAGCAGGCTGTGTAGGGACTAGCTGCTCTTCCATCTTGTTTGAGGATATTGTATTGCAACAAGGCAGTTTTACAATCTTCTATAAGTCATACCATTAGTCTTTAATTAAAGAAGAGGGAAGACATTGGTATACTCGCTTTGAGCTTCCTAATTCTTTCTAGTTCTGTTCCTTTCACTATGCTGTAAATAATTCTGGACACACAGCTTAGGAGTCTTATGACTCCTAAGACACTCAGACTTTTCCATGTTTGTTCTGTTGTCAACCACATTTGTCTGTCCCTGTTCTTTTCTGGTTTATCCTTTATACTTCTTAGTCAGATTCGCCTTGTCTTTAGTATTTGAGAGACCAGGAACTCTTCTGGAAAATGAATAAAGCTGGCGCAGAATTGAATGTGCTGTGAATGCCCCATGCTATCTTACTTAAAATAGGTTTCTAATTGTCCATGCATGTCCAAATGTCTGGTATATGAGATACAAAAGTAGCACATTTGGTAAATCGCCACACTTTGTGTAACAGTATAACTCAGAAGAATTTTGGTAATATGTTTTCCAGAAAGGCTTTTAGTTCTAGGATTCATAGTTTCGACAGGTTTGTACACTTTCATCTTCAGTGGGAGAATTTGAGAATTAGAGTGGTCGGTGTTCTATAGCAGTCATTTTACCAAGTTTCTTACTTAAAATTAGCCAGGAAGATCACTTGAGCCTCAGAGGTTATGACTGCAGTGAGCTATGATTGTGCCACTGCACTCCAGTCTGGGTGACAGAGTGAGAGCTCATCTAAAACATAGTGATATGATAAAAGTAGCCTCTAGGCCATGTGCAGTGGCTGATACCTATAATCCTAGCTTTTTGGGAGGTTGAGGTGGTACGACTGCTTGAGGCCAGGAGTTTGAGACCAGCCTGGTCAATATAGTGATACCCCATCTCTATAAAAAAAATAATAATAATAATTTAGCCGAGCATGGTGGTGTGCACCTGTAGTCCCAGCTACTTGGGAGGCTGAGATGGGGAGATCACTTGAGTCTAGGAGTTTTAGGCTGCAGTGACCTCTGATTGTTCCACTGTACTCCAGCCAAGGTGATAGAATGAGGCCCCATCTCCACTAAAATAAAATAAAATAAGCCTCTATATGCTTTATCTGTAAGGATTTTTTAAAGCCTTCTTTAAATTATGTTGTTTTGAAGTTTTATTACTGAAAAAAATTTGTTTTATTTAGGTAACTCATTTTTCTTCAACATTTTCTTCTTTATATTTTATATTAAAAATTGTCAAGATCATTGGAGGTTATTGATAGTATCATTTTCCTCCAAAAATGATTTACTTTTGTTTGTAGGCAGAATCAGAGGTTGAGCTGACTCACAGCTGGACCTCAGACTTGATGAGGGCTGGTCAATTCCTAGTGTACTCCTGCTTATAGGATGTAGTCATCAGGGGGTCCCACCTGAAACCCTTGGTTTTCCAAGACTATTCCTCATCCGTGGGCCCTGAACTCAAGTTTTTGTCCACCCAGTGCTATAAGACTGGCAGACTAGCAGCTTTACAAACCTCCTGGGTTGTCACTTTATGCTCAGTTTTTTAGGCTCTCTGTGCCACCTTTTCATAAACAGCCCTAAATGTTAGCCTAACCTTCTTGTATGCTTCCCTTTTCTCCAGCAATTTCATCCAAGTTCTCACTGCCTTGGTAGCTCTGATATCTTCAGATAAGACTTTTTGGCTAGCAGGGTGTGGTTCTTCATTCTCAGCAAGAAGACTGGTGGAATAAGATAGTCATTGGAATTTTACCTATATTTATAAGTGAATATTCAGATATTAAAATTAGGTATATATAGTATGCCATATTTGCATTACTGAATCTTATGCCAATTATATATATTAATCTGTGAAATCCTATGATCATTTCTAATATAGAAGTACAGAAATGCCATAACAGCACTGAATAAAGCATTCAGCAATTTGGTCAGTTTTAAAAAATCTACCAGATTTTAAATTCATACATCTGTCATTTACTTTATATCTATATTAGCAATCATATTCCATATAGTCTTCCTTTTTCCTATTTTCCTACTGGGTTGCTTTATTCTAATTGATTCTTTACCAATAGTATGTGCTACAAATGTTTCTTCTCAGCCTGTCATCTTTTGAGTTTGTTTATAATTTCTGTTATCCAAAAATTTTTTATTTTTATGTATTAACATTTTTTCAGTAGCCAAAATTTGCCCTTCCACTTCCAGATAATAATAGATTCATCCCTGCTTTCTTTTGATAGTGTTATGATTTCCTTTTTTGTAAACATTTAAATATCTGATCCATACAGAATATGTTTTACATCTGAGAAATGAGATATTGGGAACTAGCCTAATTTCTCACATAGCTGGTCAGTTGCTTTAACACTGTTAAAGTGATCTCTCCACAGGTATCATCTGCTGCTCTTACAATATCTTAAGTATCCACATACCTGAGTCTGTTTGTAGACACTCTTCTGTTCTTATTTTTTTTCACCACTGGCTATCCATTTTATTTATTGAGAATTTTGAATACATTTTTTTAAATTAATAAGACAACTTCTTTACCCTTTAAAAAAGCATATCTTCATTTCATATATGTTACAACATGAATTTGAGTAATTTGGACAAACTAAAAATCTAAAATTTGCAGATCTCATTAGATGAAATTGGTATCTTGAGACTTTTTTTGTCTTCCTTGTTAAGTTTTATTTTTCAAAGTTTCTTTTAATAACTGTTTATTCCTGATTCGTTCATAGGAATTTTTGTATGTTATTACTATTATGAATGAGATATTTTCTTCCATTTGTTATTTATTTGTTTGAGACAAAGTCTTACTCTGTTACCCAGGCTGGAGTGCAGTGGCGCAATCTTGGCTCACTGTAGCCCTTGCCTCCCAGGTTCAAGCAATTCTTCTACCTCAGCTTCATGAGTAGTTGGGACCACAGGCGTGCACCACCACACCTGGCTAATTTTTGTATTTCTAGTAGAGATGAGGTTTTACCATGTTGGTCAGGCTGGTCTTGAACTCCTAACCTCATGTGATCCACCCACCTCAGCCACCCAAAGTGTTGGGATTACAGGTGTGAGCCACTGCACCCGGCCCCATTTTGTTTTCTAACTGGATTTGGTTTGTATATGAGAGAGCCGTTTATTTTTTAATGTAAGTTTTCTAACTGAGCCACCTTTCTGAATCCTTTCACTCATTCCTTTGGTATTCCAGACACACAGCATTGTTTCTTCAGATTATCATATCGTCTCCTGCTTTTCAGTGTTGATACTTCTTAATTCATCCTCTTCTCTAATTGCATTGGTTGCTCTTTGAAAAGAAAATGTTAGACCACCATGGTGTTAGTTTATATTTTTAAATATAATCCTGGCTTTCGGTTATTTAGATAACAGGATTGGTGTGTTTTTTTCTTTAATTAAAAACAAACCCAATACTCTGTTGGTTCTTTTCCTCAGCTTCTCTGGCTTTTTAGGAAGTTAGGAAACTTTATAAAACTGCTTTATTTCTTCCTAAAGTTCTTTCTTTGCTTAGTAATGAAAGTATTTGACTTTAACTTTTACCCTGAGAACAACACCTACTTCTTATCGATTGGTTTGTATTAATTTATTACTCTTTTCTGTATTCTGATTTTACAGTTTGAGTTCTGTTTTTTCTGATCAAAAAGTCATGTGGGGAGGAATTTAAATTTTTTTAAATTATGGGTTTTTTTTTTTTTTAGTTTTGTGATTAATTTCTGCCTGCTTACACCAGTGACTTGATTTGTATGACTGCTATATTTTAGAATTCATTTTTTCATGGTCTTATTTAATAGTGCTTTTTAAAAATTAGTATTACATTGATACTTATAGAGCAAGTACACACACCTATCAAAATATGCTTGACATTCTGACCAGGTGATTTTTGTAGTGACAGTAGAGGTTGATAACCTCTTCTCATAGAAAAGTTTAAGTCTGTTATGTTATGCACACATACACATATATACCCACAAATACATATAAGGCCTTATTATATTATTCAGAGCCTTTATGTCATAATTTTTTTTTTTTGAGACGGAGTCTTGCTCCTTCACCAGGCTGGAGTGCAGTGGCGCAATCTCGGCTCACTGCAACCTCTCCCTCCTGAGTTCAAGTGATTCTTCCACCTCAGCCTTCTGAGTAGCTGTGATCATAGGCATGTGCCACCATGCCCAGCTATATTTTGTATTTTTAGTAGAGACGGAGTTTCACCATGTTGGCCAGGATGGTCTCAATCTCTTGACCTCGTGATCCGCCCACCTCAGCCTCCCAAAGTGCTGGGATTACAGGTGTGAGCCACTGCGCCTGGCCTGTCATAATTTTTTTTGAGACAGGGTCTCACGCTGTCGCCCAGGCTGGAGTGCAGTGGCATGATCTTGGCTCACTGTAACTTCTGCCTCCCAGGTTAAAGCAATTCTCCTGCCTCAGCCTCCTGAGTAGCTGGGGATTATAGGCATGTGCCACCATGCCCAGCTAATTTTTGCATTTTTAGTAGAGATAGTGTTTCACCATGTTGTCCATTCTGGTCCTGTACTCCTGACCTCAAGTGATCCACCTGCTTCAGCCTCCCAAAGTGCTGGGATTACAGGCATGAGCCACTGTACCTGGCCTATGTCATAATGTTTTTTCTTTTTTAGACGGAGTCGCCCTCTGTTGCCAGGCTGGAGTGCAGTGGCGCAGTCTCAGCTCACTGCAACCTCCACCTCCCTGATTCAAGCGATTCTCCTGCCTCAGCCTCCTAAATAGCTGGGATTACAGGCACGTAACACCACACTCAGCTAATATTTGTATTTTTAATACAGATGGGGTTTCACTATGTTGGCCAGCTGGTTTCAAACTCGTGACCTCAGGCAGTCCACTCACCTCAGCCTCCTAAAGTGCTGGGATTACAGACATGAGCCACTGTGCCTGGCTCTGTGTCATAATTTTTGAGGAATGAAATTGATTTACCAATGACTAAGAGTAGTGATTTTATCCTTTCTCTTGGTCCTTTTTTGCTGCATTTGATCTTACCAGGTGTTAACATTATGATCTGTGTGTTTTGGAAATGATGGAATTGGAGGTATGTTCCAGTTTTATCCTTGTCTCTTTGAGTTTGAGTGCTTCAGAAATGGCACTTTTGCTCTAGCTGGGAAATTTTTCCTTTGGCTTTTGCATAATTTTTTTTTTTCTATTCCTAGGGGACTCCTTCTCACAGTTCCGATTTGCTGAGGAGAAAGAATGGGATAGTGAAACTTCGTGTCCAAAACAGGTAAGACAAAGAGTTTGTTGGTTGGGCATGGTGGCTTATGCCTGTAATCCCAGAATTCTGGGAGGCAGAGGTGGGGGCGGGGCAGATCATGAGGTCAGGAGATCAAGACCATCCAGGCTAACATGGTGAAACCCCGTCTCTACTAAAAATACAAAAAATTAGTTGGGCATGGTAGCATGTGCCTATAGTCTCTGCTACTCAGGAGGCTGAGGCAGGAGAATCCCTTGAACGTGGGAGGCAGAGGTGACTGTGAGCTGAGATTGCGCCACTGCACTCCAGCCTGGTGACAGAGTGAGACCCTGTCTTAAAAAAGAAAAAATGTGTGTCTTAAGTGTGGACTGACTTTTCTTCAGATTGAAGGCTGACACCTTTTACATTCTTGTTGTGATAGAGTCTTCATGTAGAAAAGAGTAGTAATTCTTACACAGTTTATTCTCAGCTAAATTTTTCAAACAATTGTCAGGGGCTGAAATGACACAGGTCCCTGAAGCTGGAGTTCACCTTTCTACCTGGGCATCTGTGTGAATTATGCAGCACACGAGGACTGGGTCTTGAGGTAGAAACTTGATAGCCATGATTTTCACAGAGCGGATTACTTTGCCTTTTGACTTTCTTCCTTTGCCACTCTGACAATTCCCCTTAGAGTTGAAAATTAGTTTTCCCTCTCACTGTTTTTGATGTTAGGTTGAGAAACCCCTTAACCTTATAGCTTTAAAACATTTCTCCTGCAATTAGGAGAATAGAAGTATAAAATAAGGGCAAGTATTCTAGAAGTCTTTCAGCAAATCTCTAACCCCTAAATGCTTTATTTTCTTTGTGTGTGTTTAATATTTTCTTCCCAAGGAGTTCTGATTATTTTCCACTAATAATCTTTCTTTCACTAATTCTTTTCGTATAAGGAATGACAGGTATTGTCCTCTTTTTAGGATGCACAGGGACATAGTGGTGGCTTGTCACATGTTCCCCAAATCCAGGGCTAGAGCATACTGTCTGATAAACTGATTACCATCTGCCCACAGCTTCAGGGTGGGGCCGAAGCTGTAGGCGGGGAGCCCATAGGCACTGTCCTCCCTATTCTGCTTCCAGATCAGCTTACGTGCTGTAGTGGCTCGTTTGAACTCTGGGCCAGTTTTAGGCTCACTTGTTTGGGATGGCCTTTAACTCACACAGATTACGAGGAGGGGAGTCTCTTAGCAAATGACTGCCTGGCACTTTACAAAGAGTGTGTTACATATGCCATAGAAAAAGGGGAGAATGACAAACATTTGTCTTGGCTTAAGTCTGGGCATACGCCTCAGGTAGTGTTTAGTATTCTAGGACACATGGAAGATAGATTGTTGAGGAATATGGTGGAAGCCGAACAATTTGCATTTTATCTCCTTTTGAACCACATTGATTACCAAAGAATATTTCAAGTAACTCGAGAGTTTCAAGTAATTCTAAGCTTCATCGTTCATCAAAACATAGCGCACTTGTTTATGAGATGTTTTTATTAAATGGAGCTTATTCAAAGTGAATGAAGCAGAGTCCATGCTGTTCGTTGCTCTAGGCCCCTTCCCTGGGCACACTGGCTGACCTGTCGTATGGTGGATGCTCAGTAGATATTTACCTGATACATGAAAAAGAATACAACCTAAAACAAGGGGTGTGATAAATGAATTAACAGTACTGTGAGAGATAGCTACTTTGGACTGGAAGTGATTAGAATAGGTACCATGGGGAAAAGATCATTTGAATGGGTCTCGGTAGAGGAGTGTGACTCTGGTAGGTCCTATCTGAGGAAACAATATAAAAATGGTAAGATCAGGAAAATCAGGTTATGCTCAGAGAAGGGTGAGGCCAGAATTTAGTATTCCCAGAAGAGGAGGCCTCAGTGGTAGGTCTGAGCTAGTTAATACCAACAGTTTCAGACCTGAATGTGAATGCTAAATCTAAGACTTGGGGATACGATTTCCCTTCTCTATTGCTTTACCTGTAAAATGGAGCTAATAACAAAATATAACTCAGAGTTATAAAAAGGACTAAATTAGATAATAAATAAGAAGCCCTTGAGTGCAGTTCCTGATGCATATGAAATATTCAAAATTAGCTCTTTTATTACTAATATTATTTTTTAACCAAGTTTTGTTGAGCAAGAACATGGAAATGGTTAGATTTAACTTCAGCAGTATTGGGAAGGATAGGGAGAGATTGAACGGATGAGATGAGAGGTTAGAGGCAGGGAAACTGAGTAGGAGGATGTGATGTTGAACGAATGGGAAAGGACAAGAGCCTGAGGGGGTGCAGGCAGTGAGCGTGGGACACGGGTGACTCATAGACAGGACTTGAGTGGAGGATGGGATCAACTGTGGACACTGGCCAGATGTGAGACACAAGGACAAGAAAGATTTGCAGTGGCACTGTGCTTTCTAGCTTGAGTAACTAGGTGGGCGGTGATGCCGTTAATGGAATGAAATAAGAGCAGAAAGAAGTTAAGTTTGATTTTGAATAGTTAGAGTTGGAGGTGTTGATAGTACATGACTGAAACTGAAATCTTTTCCCATCAAAACCATTTCCTGTCTTACTTACTGCCTTACTAAATTTTCTTTCTTGTTGATGAGAGAGAAAAACTGCAGAGAGAGATATATTACACACATATCACATATACACACATATACACATATAAACATGTAATTCATTGTTGTTCCTTATGCCATCCCATGTCCTCAGTGTGACCAGTAATGCAAGACAATAGAGAGAGAGGGGCTGGATGAGATGAGAGGTTAGAGGCAGGGATGGCTCATGCCTATAATCCCAGTACTTTGGGAGGGCGAGGTGGGCGAATTACCTGAGGTCAGGAGTTTCAAGACCATCCTGGCTAACATGGTGAAACCCTCTCTACTAAAAATACAAAAATTAGCTGGGTGTGGTGGTACACTTCTGTAATTCTAGCTACTTGAGAGGCCGAGGCAGGAGAATGGCTTGAACTAAGAAAGTGGGGGTTGCAGCGAGCTGGGATCTTGCCACTGCACTCCAGCCTGGGCAATAGAGCAAGACTCCATCTCAAAAAAAAAAAAGTGAGAGGAAAAGAAGAAATACGGTTTGTGTTTGCAGTTAAAGGAAGTAGGAATTTGATAGGGGAACATGCTGGAAATCCTCAAGGGAATCCTGGCCAGAGAGGGACCGGGCGTCACAGCTTGGCCTTAGTGTTCATTGCTCTGTGGCTGATGTGCAGGGTCAGGGACACAGGCTGGAAGGCAGGGTGCTCTGATCTAGCTGTGTTGGCCTGCATGACCACAGGGGCATAGGTCCCTTAGACCCAAGAGTGGGATTCTCACACCTTCCCTTTGGATAGGGTGGGCACCATGTTAACAGGGGATGGGTGGGAAGATAATTTTTTTGGGTGAACAGATTTATTATTTTTTTAAATGACCTAGGCTTTTTAAATTCCAGGTGAAATTTCTGTTGACAGGGTGACTTATCCAGTAGGCCTTCCTTGAGCATTTGCTGGGTGCTGAGCGATATGTGGTCATTCCTGAGGGCCTGACTTTTAAAGTCACAGATTCCCTGCTTCCCTGACTCCTCCCAGTGAGTCCAGTTCTGTGGGTAAGGCCTGTGAACCTGTATCTTAAAAATCTGCCCAGCGTTTTACTCCACCATACTGTGTACACATGGTCCCTGGGCCCCAGATGCGAATGGACAGTAAATGCTGCAGATTCTGGGGAGGATGTAAAGGTCTGATTAAAGGCTATGTTTTTTAACTGCAAAGTGAAGTGTATAGCAGGTTCTTTTCTCACTAAAGAGTGTGCCTTTATACAGATACTGAGACTCAGAGTCTAAGATTCCTGGACAGAGAGGCACATTCAGGCTTGCAGATTCCCACCACACAGACAGGGTCCTGTGCACACTGATGGCAGAGAAGTGGGACAGAAAGGCGTTGTCCTAGCAGTCGGGATTGGCTCCCTCTCCCAGCATTGGCGTGTCTCCTTCCTCTCTACATGCCGCCTCTTAGCATCTTTAGTGGGGGTTGTCTGCTCTCGCCTGTTGCCAGATGCTATAGGCCAGGCCCTTTATTCCAGCTGCAAGTGGCTGCCAGGGTTGACCAGGTTGACGCGAGAGCTGGGTTACCCAGGCAGAAATAACACACTGAATACTTTAAAACATGTATAAAACGCTGATTTGTTGTTATTATTCCAATTAAACCTATTTTAAAAATCTACAGTTTAGTATTAAAAGCAATTCACTTTAGCTAACTTTATACCTAAGGCCTTCTTCAGCTTTAGCCCTTTATAGGAGTGCAGTGGCACGATCTTGGCTCACTGAAACCTCCGCCTCCCGGTTCAAGCGATTCTCCTGCCTCAGCCTCCCAAGTAGCTGGGATTACAGGTGCATGCCACCACACCTGGCTAAATTTTTGTATTTCTAGTAGAGACAGGGTTTTACCATGGTGGCCAGGATGGTCTCAAATTCCTGACCTGAAATGATCTGCCCATCTTCATCTCCCAAAGTGCTGGGATTACAGGCATAAGCCACCGTGCCAGGCCACAAAAGTGGCATTTGATGGGAGATTCTCAGCTGCAGGACTCCTGCAAGGAAACGAGAGGAAACCACTGTGATTGGAGGTGCAAAGGCATTCTGGAGGTAGTGTACTGTCACCTGGGTATTGGGTGATGGGTGGGAATTAGAAATGTGGAAGAAGAAGACATTCCAATAGGGGACACAGATGAACTTCATTTGTTCAAAGTACTGCTCATAAACACAGCCAGGCCATTCTCTGTGCCTTTGTTCGGTCTCCTAAAATTTTTCTTTTTTATAATATGCCTTGCAGTCATGTTGCATATGATGCAAAAGAGAGCAGAGGAAGTTGGGGCACTTTTAGCCAGACCCAGCCCATCTCAGTGGTCCTTATCCAGAGAGTGAAGAGAGGACATGGGACTGATCTGCCAGGCATTGCAGAGGTCAAGTTCTCCTTCTTCTTCTTTTTTTTTTTTTGGAGACGGAGTCTTTCTCCGTCACCCAGGCTGGAGTGCAGTGATGCAATCTTGGCTCACTGCAACCTCTGCCTCCTGGGTTCAAGTGATTCTCCTGCCTCAGCCTCCCATGTACCTGGGACTACAGGCATGTGCCACCATGCCTGGCTTATTTTTATATTTTCAGTAGAAATTTTACCATATTGGCCAGGCTGGTCTTGAACTCCTCACCTTGTGATATGCCTGTCTCGTCCCCCCAAAGTGCTGGGATTACAGGCTTGAGCCACCATGCCTGACCTCAAGTTATCCTTCTTTTTATAGACTCAGAGAAGGTTATTTACACAGTATGACTTTGCAGACACTTGGCTATGGAAAGGGTGAGATTTCCAGTTTGTCTGGTGGGGACCTCCCCCATGAATTAAGCAGTCCGCATCACAACTTTCTAGTGGGCTGAGAGGATTTTTCCAAATTTGAGAGCAAAGACTTGGCCACAGGGCTTGTTATCTTCCATCTGGTTTCTTAAATACACTATATATAATTTTTTTAGTTTAAATTTTTTATTTTTATATGCAGAGACAGGGTCTCATTATGTTGCCTGGGCTAGTCTTAAACTGTAGTTCGAGCAGTCCTCTCACCTTGGCCTCCCAAAGTGTTGGGATTACAGGCATAAGTCCCTATGCTGGCTAATACAGTATATTTTTTAGATGCAGCTTCCTTTTTTCCAGCCCAAGGGGTCACGTTTGTTGCTAAGAGCTCATCATCTCTGGACAATTTCAAATGGGCGGTTGACAAGACAAGTCATTTCTTTGGTTCCCCGTGTACTGCTGTTGTGTGGATTTGTGGTGGTGGGGGGGTTTCTGGATTTAGTGGCAGGGCTCTGTTTGAGTCTACCAGAAGTGTGTCTCCATCTCTAGTCTTTATAAACTCATTGAAGACATTCCTGCATTGGAGTAGGGATTAAACTTGGTGACTTCTGGGTTTTCTTCCATCTGAAGTCAGAGATTATAGGGTAAGACATGGTCCTAGCTAGACCTGTGACAATCCTTGGCTGACTAGGTGGCTAGTGGTGTTTGCCTCTGTATGTGAGGTCGTTGTGACCAAATTTTAGTTTTTTGCTTCTCTTGGGTGCTGGGACACCTAGAAAGAGCTGTTAGAGACCATGAGATTACCTGGAATGTTTTCTCACATAGTGTCAATTTGTAAGGTCAGTGCATTGACATGACTTTACTTCTATGAATGGGAAAGGAATTAAAAGGAAGCTTTCAGTGTTGGCCTTACACAGGGTGCCACTAGCTAGAGAGGCTAAGTTTCCATTCTCTGCATACTTCACCCTCTCCTTTGCAACTCTGGCCACACCAGTCAGCCCCATCTCACTGAGTAAACAGCCCTTTCCTTTTCTGTCTGAGGCCAGGAGTCTGAGTTTAGGGAAGGGATCAGGTTAGATTTCATTAAATGCTTGTGTTTCTTTCAGCTTGTCAGTCATTGCAACAGCCTCTATAGTTTCCAGGTTACTGGACAGCTTTTTTTTTTTTGAGATTGAGCTTCACTCTTGTTGCCCAGGCTGGAGTGAAGTGGCACAGTCTTGGCTCACTACAACTTCTGCCTCCTGGGTTCAAGTAATTCTCTGCCTCAACCTCCCGAGTAGCTGGGATTTCAGGCATCAGCTCCCATGCCCGGTTAATTTTTTGTATTTAAGTAGAGATGGGGTTTCACTGTGTTGGCCAGGCTGGTCTCCTAACCACAGATGATCCACCCGCCTTGGCCTCCCAATGTGCTCAAGTTACAGGCGTGAGGCACCACGCCAGGCCTGGACAGTTTTGATGAGAGGGTGATCAAGGCCCTGTTGTTGCTCTGACAGTGTGAGCTGTGGCCCAAGAAGGTAGCTTTGGTTTTACTGATCATAATGTGGAGATGCAGAAACTATTACACCTCAAGTGTGATGTATGGCGTGACTTACTCCTAGCCAAATCTCCAGTGGGTTATTTACAGTTTCTTCTTTTATTTCCAAAAGGTCATACTTGATCATCACCTGACATTTTCTTTTCTTTTTTATGTAGAATTCAGCATTTTATGTGGATAGTGAGTTACTGGTTCAAGCCCTTCAAGAGCTGCCTCTCTCCCTCCGACTCAATGTTGCTGCTGAGCTGATCCAGGTAAAAATCCCGACTTGAAGCATGTGGATTAGGGACAGGAGAAAAAAAGGGAGAAGCTTCCCTTAGCAGGATGTCTCAGTCTCAGCTTCCTTTTATAAAACTGAAGGTTTCATATCAAGGTGGCATTTTGTAGTTTAAAGCAGAATCCAAAAAGTGTTTGAAGTTACTTTTTTACATTTTGTATTTGAAACATTTTAAAGGATCAAATGTAGTGGAATTGAGTGAAATGTGAAATAGAAAGTCTGGCTATTTTACTCAAAGCATTTATGCACCACGCTCTGTGTTCAGCCCTAAGGACAGAGTGGTGAGCCGACAGACATGCTCCTGCCTTCCCGGAACTTAATCTGTTGGGAAGGATATTAATCAAATAGTCACACAAACATATACAAATTGTAATACGTCCTATGAAGTACAGCATGCTCTGAGAGTTAATCAGGTTCTGGTGTGGTGTGGTTAGGAATGGCTTTTCTGAGGTCGCGATAGATGGGCTGAGGTCACAAACATAAGGATATTGGAGCTGGAATTTAAAGGAGAAAGACCCTATCAATTCTGCATTAACACAGACAGTGCTGCTACTGCTGCTGCCGCGTGGAGAAAACTGGAATTGGAGTGAATTGTGGGGGGATGTGCTTGCGCATGTACACATGAGCAGAGCAGGTGAGGGAGGCACATATGCAGGCTGTTGCACAGGTGCAGGTGACTGGTACTGTAGCTTGGACTACAGGAATGATGGTGGAGATGGCAGAAAAGAGGGCTGTACTGAGAGGTGTTTCAGAGGTATGATTAACAGGATTTGGTCATATGTTGGAAGTGGGGAGAGAGTGGTCAAGAAAAAATTCAACGTTTTCTAGACTGTGCAACTCAGTGATAGATAGTATCAGGAAGGGTGAGATGTGGACATTATGAGTGTGTGCCTCTGAGATAATCAAGTGGACATTATAGTCAGTTGGATGTAGAACTTTACAGTTCAGGATTAAGGGCTAGAAATGCAAATTCAGAGGCCAGGTGTGGTGGGTCATGCCTATAATCTCAGCACTTTGAGAGACGGAGGAGGGAGGATCACAAAGTCAGGAGTTTGAGACCAGCCTTACCAACATGGTAGAACCCTGTCTCTACTAAAAATACAAAAATTAGCTGGGTGTGGTGGTGTACGCCTGTAGTCCCAGCTACTTGGGAGGCTGAGGTAGGAGAATCGCTTGAACTTGGGAGGTGGAAGTTGTGGTGAGCTGAGATCACACTATTGCACTTCAGCCTGGGCAACAGAGTGAGACTTCATTTAAAAACAACAATAACAACAACATCAACAAAGAAAGAAAGTCAGGAGATAACTGGACGATGTGTGATAATCGGTGAAGAGAGGGGGAGTCCCGAAGACTATGCCATGAAGAGCTTCAAAATTTAATTCTGGCATGATCAAATAAAAAAAAAAAAGCGAAACCCTGGGAAGTACTGATTTTAAGTAGAATCCTAGCAACCGAAATGATCAAATTACTTTGGTGGCTGAATGTGATGCTAAGCTTGAGCATAGCAATGCATTGATTACCCACCTATTTGCTGTTTCCATTGCATTTACTAGTTTAAAATTTGGGGCAGCAGGCAGAGTTAAGGGATGGAGGACAGTTAGAGACAGGGTAGAGAACTAGAAAGAACTGCATTTGCCTCTGATGGGAGATTGCCCTGGGGGTTCTTTGGAAACTTTTGCGGGTGTCTGGGAGAGTACTGGTGGCTTTTCTGTTGATGTCCAGTGAGGTTCAAAGTTCTGAAGTGCTTGGTTTAATCTCACATGATGAGGAATGTTTGGCAGAACTCACCACGGAAATGCTGAGATAAAGGCTTCAGGACTCAGGGCAGAGAGGAGGCGGTTGTGAGTGTTTGACAGTGAGGGATGTAATGTCAGTGGCAGGCGCCGGAGTAAAGGTACAACGTAATTACGGGACTTTAAAATCCTGGCTAAATAACCTCAAAAAATTTCTCCCCCACCCATGCTGTAAAGCAGTATTCTCTACCTTGTTAGCACATTAGAATCACTTGGGCAGTTAAAAACAAACAAGAACAAGACCAGATACCTACTCCAGACCAATTAAATGACTCTAGGATTAGAATAGAGGATGGTGTCCCAGAGGACCATGTCCCAGCTTTGCCCTGTACAACTGACTATGCTGGTTATTTATTCCTATTTGTATATAAAGCCATACTGTCTTGCATGCCTGCTCAGGATGTTTATTTATGTAAAAATAAGAGGTCAGGACCCCCAGGAGAGGTTGAACTTCTGAACCTGCCCACTATGAGGCCTTGCTAGTCCCTGGAGCCTTCCCTTGAGAGAACTGATTCTCAGCCTTAGATCGTAACCTTATATTACAATCAGTGGGGGAGTTTTTAACTTTTATTAAAGTATGACATAGATTCAGAAAAGTGCACATTTAAGTATAACCATTGAATGAGGATCTGGATAAAGACTTAGAATAGGCTGGGTACAGTGCTCACACCTGTAATCCCAAGACTGGGAGGCCGAGGCAGGCAGATCACCTGAGGTCGGGAGTTTGAGACCAGTCTGACCAATGTGGAGAAACCCCTTCTCTATTAAAAATACAAAATTAGCCAGGCATGGTGGCTCATGCCTGTAAATCCCAGCTCGTCAGGAGGCTGAGGCAGGATAATCACTTGAACCTGGGAGGCGGAGGTGCCGTGAGCTAAGATTGTGCCATTGCACTCCAGACTGGGCAACAAGAGTGAAACTGTCTCAAAAAAAGACAGAATATTGTCAGCACCCAGAAGCTACCACTCATACATACTCCAAGTCCCTCTCTTCCCTAAAAGGTGATCACTCACGGGACTTCTAATATTGTAGTTTGCCTGTTTTTGAACTTTTTACAAAAATAATCAAAAAGTGTATTTTCTTTTTTGTCTGGCATTTTCTACTTGATGTTGCTAAGAGACTGTTCTTGGTGAATTTGTTCCTGCACCTTTATATTAGTGCACATGAATACAATGAACAGATGTGATTTGCTAATTACTTCTTGGTGACTTTTTACAGATGTTCATGTCTTATTACAGATTTAAGTTTACAGCCAAATAGACCTCTGGTAGTGGAAGTTCTCAGGCCAGGGCTAGGAAGACATAGATCTTTTAATTCCAAATCTGAGCTAGTTAGCACATGGCCGAGGTGCGGAGAGTGGGAGGCACAGTGCTGGCATGTTTCAGTGAGGTCTCCCACATTTACACCAGATGCTAGGAAGGGTGCCAACCAGGGCCTGAAAAGGAGCCACTTTGTGAACTATCTGAAGTGAGTTTCCTGTGTCACAAAGTGTGATGACTTCTTTTAGCCTCCTCTGTGTTTACTTAAGCCAATATGGCAAGACTTACGTTTTTAACTCAGTTTTTATGCTTCTCTTTCAGACCACAGTTCCTTTAGAGCTTCCTCAGGTGAAACCAAAGAGAACTGATGATGGCAAGGGATTAGGGATGCAGTTAAAGTGGCCCTTGGGGCCTGGAGGAAGGGAGCTGAAATCTGCCACTACTGGCTGCCCTGTGTTGCTGGGCAAAGACAACCCAAGACCAGGTCCTTCAGATGATTCTCAGAAACCCACTTCCCCACTGCAGTCGGCAGGAGACCATTTGGAAGAAGAACTAGATCTGTTGCTTAACTTAGATGCACCTATAAAAGAGGGAGATAACACCTTACTGGATCAGACATCTCAGGACCTGAAATCCAAGAAAGATAGGGAGGTGGTCCAGGAGGAAGAAGGTATGGCTTTCATTTTATTCCCCATCCATCTTGATTCTGGCGGTTTTCCGAAAACAGCCCCACCTGCATCACATCCTTACACATCTCTCTCAGTGTCTGACATCGATGTGGTGCTCTCCACTGACAGGTATTTCTGTGCTCACATCCCTGCTTCCCCCTGAGCTGACCTTTCTGACAACCTTCTCTCACTCAACACACCGAGCTTCCAAAGCTGCTACCTGCCCAATTGCAGTAGAAACCTGGGGCTGCAAATGGAACTGCTATGAAAAGGCATTGGGATACCTGTAGCCTTCAGCTTTTCAGCAGTGGACCTTTTAATCGACTGTCTGACAGGCCAACTCTTCACTTTTTTCTTGCTATTTCAATCTTATTTTTTGACAGAATGCCACCACATTCTAATTTGTGCATGTCCTGTGAGATGGTGGCCTATTTGATGTAGAGGGGCCCAAGGAGATTGCCACATCCATCTATTGCATTTGAGATCCTTTAATTTTCAAGGACTGCTGCAATAATAGTAAAAATAAAACTGAGCTGTTGGTCTTAACAAAGAAAGAAAAACTAGCAAGCTGTGAAGTTCAGCTTCAGAATAAAGAGCAAATCCTCTAACCAGCTTTTATTAATTTGTTTAGATATTGCTGTATCATCTTAGGGAGTAACAATAATGAGTATGTTTCCACTTGTTGTAAGGAAAGTAATAATTAGGGCTGAATTATATCTGGGAACAAACCCGAGGGAAGCTTTAACTCTCAATTGTAGGACTCATCTGAGGGTGTTAACATTGCTTTTATTTCCCCAGTTTGTGCAGAACCATCTGTGACTGAAGAAAAGAACATGGAACCTGACCAACCAAGAACATCCAAAAATGTTACTGAGGAAGAGCTGGAAGACTGGTTGGACAGCATGATTTCCTAAAAGAGGGGGAAAAGTGCCTGAAGCAAATCTTGGTTGCCTTCTAAGGGCAGGGGGGCATAAGGCTGTCCTTCAGGAACAGCCAGTTTACAAGCATGCTCCAAGCTAGTGTGTTCCATTATGCTCACAGCAGCAAATGCAATGCCTACCTCTGTGTGTGACATCTGAAAGAATACCTTGAAGCAGCTTGTTTCATTTGTTTTTCTGGCTTAGTAATCTAATAGATTTCCTCAAGGACAGGGCATAGTGTGGCCCTTGTTTCTAGCTGCCACCTTTTTAGTGTTTACAGCTTAGCAGGTGCTGCTGCTGATTGAGAATAGATGCAAACAAGGCATGCATTTGGTGAAAATAAACAAATGCTGGTCTGTCCAGTTTTTTGTTCTTGTGTGGGGCCCTGGGCAATTTGTCTCATATCCCCTTCCCCAGCAGTCACGGAGTGGTTGTAGAATCAGCCAGAAGAGGTTCATTCCAAGAGGCCAAACCATGGATTGGTATGTATTACTTTATTGCAGTGGGCACTTCGTTTTATTTGAGGAGATTCATCTAAACATAGCAGCTCCGCTACTTACAAGGGACCATTAAGTATTACTCAATTTTGGCATAAGGTTGAGATTTTTTTTTCTGAATTTTCAGTACAGTACTTTTCTTCTAATAACAGCAGTTGACAGCTGTTACTAAAAAAAAATATGAATAACCTTCCAGTGCACTTTCATAAAGTAAGACAGAAGATCACCACTAATTAATGGAACTGTCCTTTTGGAACACAAACATAAAAATCTTGCATAGCTACATCTAAAGAGGTTTTAAGGCACTTAATCGAGATTTCACTGTCGACAAAGTGTCGGGTTTTTTCTGTTTCTTTAACTGCTTAAAGCTTTTCTGGATACAGTCACTAGCAAGTACCATGGGAAAAAATTAGACTCAGTTAAAATTATTTTTTGTACTTCAGACCCTATGAGTCACAAGTTGATATCATCATATGACATTCAAGTGTTTAAAATTTCAGGTATTACACATTCAAGACTTCATACTTCTCTAGCCCTTTCCTTAATAATGCTACCATCCCAACAAACTAGATACCTTAGAACTGAAAAACTTGAAGGCATTTGACTAGAGATTATTTGATTCTTTGCCATCCTTCTTAAACATTTTGACAGGTTCCCACAGTGTATGTATGTCCATTAGGCACAAAAAGCCAAATCAATTTCAAAATAGCACAGATTTTTAGCAAACAGTTTTTTTTTTTTAAGGGAGGCATTTAGAAAATGTCACATTTCAAATATGTTGCAGATCTGTAACAGGAGGACTTTATTTCATTGGAAGTTGACTGTCCAGAATTGTGGCACTTCTTTCATTCAGATTTATCCAAGCTGATCTTCATATTGTTTACGAAAGCAGTCACCGGCTGGGAAGAAATCCCAACACCTTTCTTGGTACATCTTCCAGACATAAGATTCCTGAAATAATGTGAACAACGGGTACTTATTTTTAAACCACAGTAAGCTAAAAAAAAACCCAGTGTGTTGTTGCTCTTTGTGGCTCCCTTTAGAAAGACTGATGTGAATTTATATGAGGCTAAACCTGCTCATTCATTCTTGTTCCATTCCCAGCACAGGCTGTTTGGGGAGCAAGAAGCCATGTCTGCCTGACACTCTGCTGGCAGGGAAGGAGAAAACCCTCCCTTGCCCCAATCAATGTTTGCCACTAAAAATGCTTAAAGATTTGGCAGTAAGCTGACTGCATGCCATTGGAGGAAGATGGAGGAATACATGAGGGAACGTTTACTGCTAGCTAAATCCAGATCTGGAAACCAGCTATCTCTCCCATTCAGTGAGTGAGCTGTGAAGTTTTCCTACAAAGCCAATGATGTTTGAATATTTGGTAACTGACTTTTTCCTCCCCTGTTCTCTACCACTAAGTTTCCTTTTTACATTTAGTCACAAAATTTGACACATCCTCTCACACACACACCTCCACGCTCCTGTGTCACCCACACATGAGGTTGTTATCTTTCTTAGGCTGTCTCTCACTCCGTTGTACTCCGACTTTCCTGCTCTTTGTTACAGCCACCCACTCCATTTCTCATTGTCTTTTTCTCTGTTATGTTCTCCCCACCTCCAGCTATTCTAGTCTGAAGCGGTAGCTATAAGCGTTTAGAAAATGTCATTGTTTGTTAAGTCACAAAAAAGCGATGGAAAAATGCATACATGGGCTTAAGGGGGTCATCTGTCTATTTCAGATAGCCTGTGCCCTACTCAGTCACATGATTTAGGAAGGTGAGATCTAACATGGGTCTATGATTCGTTGAAGGCATTTTATTTCTCACCTGACCCGTGTGTTCTGTTTCATCTTTATTAATCAAATACATCAGAAAGAACCTGGAACAAGGAAAAAATAGTATTAGATACTCTGGTCAAGACCCAAGTTCATGCACACGGATTAACTGTAATCAGGGCTCAAAAAGGCTGTTTGGTCCTATGCTGTCTACAGTGACTTTAAGAATCAGGGAATTGTTGGCCATGTGTGGTGGCTCACACCTGTAATCGCAGCATTTTAGGAGGCCGAGGTGAGGGGATCAAGACCCTCCTGGCCAACATGGTGAAACCCTGTCACTACTAAAATACAAAAATTAGCGGGGCGTGGTGGCAGATGTCTGTAGTCCCAGCTACTCAGGAGGCTGAGGCAGGACAATCGCTTGAACCCGGGAGGTGGAGGTTGCAGTGAGCTGAGATTGTGCCACTGCCCTCCAGCCTGGCAACAGAGCAAGACTCCATTTCAAAAAAAAAAAAAAAAAGACATCAAGGAAGTGTGGCACAGGAACACAAACTGTCATTTTCTAATAGTAGCACACGTGAATCTCGAAATTAGCCTCTTTGTGTGGAAAGATGCTTTTTGCCATCCCTAAACCTTGAGCTGAGATCACTTGCAAGGTAGCATTTTGGCCACCATTTTATTATTAACAACATTCTAATCTAATAAAACAGTAAAATGGTAGCCCAAATTCTTACCATAGAATATTTTACAGGGCATTTATCATCCCATACAGATACAGAATTGAAATTATGTATGTGTCTCTAGAATACCTGTCACAGAAAAGTTAGAAAGTATTCAGTCTCATTGGGTTGCTCGAATTCTTCCAGAAGTATAGTTTTGTTTTCATAGATAGCTGGGGGAATGTGATCCATGTCTTAAGAGTCACAGACAAACTCAAACCTAAGTATCCCAGGGGGCAGGGGCTGAACTCTTAGCTCATATTACATGATCTCAGAGACAGTCTCCAAAAGAACCAGGCTCATGCCCTTCAGGAAAAGGATTGTGAGGTTGGTGATACAAGAAAGTAGCAATCACATCCTTCTGAGGGTAGGGAGTCTGAGCCCCAGATCTTGAGTTCTATCAGGGTGGTGCGTGGTTAGAGCTTTAGGTCCTGGCCCACAGTAGTAGCTCTGAGTATGTTTGTTGCCTTCCCCCTTTTCATTTACTGAGAAAGAAACCAGGGTTAATCTCTTTATACTACTTGAGACTTAGGACATCATTCCTTTCCCAGCACATTTACTTGACGAAGCAGCATTTTGGGTGGGAGGCTCAAACACAAATAATTTGGGTTCTTTCCCTCTCAAGCTTGCTCTTAGAGAGGATAGAGACAGGAAAGAGACCAGGATAACAGTGCCAGGGAAGGCATAGAAGGGGTTCCAACCCAAATGACAGCATCCCTCCACAGGTCTGTAATCCATGAACTGACACGTGGCCATGAGCTCATTCATCTCCATTAAGATGTATATTCTCTTAAAGATGGGAATTAATGATGATAAATACGCATGACATGAGGAAGGGCACACTACAATTACCTTTTAAAACTCAAGTTTTGAGGCCAGGTGTATCATTTCAGGTCAGGAGTTTGAGACCAGCTTGGCTAACACCATAAAACCCCGCCTCTACTAAAAATACAAAAATTAGCCTGGGATGGTGGCCGGTGCCTGTAGTCCCGCTACTCGGGAGGCTGAGGCTGGAAAATCACTTGAACCTGGGAAGTGGAGGCTGCAGTGAGCCAAGATGGCACCATTGCACTTCAGCCTGGGCAACAAAACCAGACTGTCTCAATGAAAACAAACAAAACTCATGTTTTTGACTTAAGAAACTTAGGCCCTAGCAAAAACATATCTTTGCCACTTCTGACAATGCCTTCTCCAAAAGCTGAGGGTGCTCTCTCCTAAAGAAAGATGAGGGCTACACTCAGTAGTGTGTCACCAGCCTGGGCAACATGGCAAAACCCCATCTTTACAAAAAAAAAAAAAAAAATTAGCTGGTTCTAAATTAGTGGTGTGCCTAAAAAAAAAGAAAAAAAGCTGAAAACAGAGGGATGCCTCAACTCAAAATATCCCAGGTCCTGGGGCTTCGCTGTTTCTTTTTTGAGACGGAGTCTCTTTTGCTCAGGCTGGAGTGCAGTGGTGCAATCTCAGCTCACTGCAACCTCTGCTTCCAGGGTTCAAGCAATGCTCGTGCCTCAGCCTCCTGAGGAACTGGGACTACAGGTGTGTACCACCACACCTGGCTAATTTTTTGTATTTTTACTAAAGACAGGTTTCACCATGTTGGTCAGGATGGCCTTGATCTCCTGACCTCGTGATCCGCTCATCTTGGCCTCTCAAAGTGCTGGGATTACAGGTGTGAGCCACTGCGCCTGGCCAGGCCTTCACTATTAATGAGAAAGGACAGACATGATGAGGCCTGAAAACTGACCACAGAATTTAGCAACATGCAGATTACAGGCCTCCTTGACAAGACCATATCTTATGATGTGGGGAGGAAAGCCTGCCAGTAGGAGGGTCACAGGCGAATGGGAAGAGAGAAATTGAACACAGTGAGTGAGCATGGACAGCTTTCAATTGTGTTGAAAGGCAAAAAGAAGTAGGGCAATAGCTGGAAGTAAAAATGAGGACACAGATTTTTCTGTTTAGGATTAGAAAAAAGCATATTTATATCGTGAGAGAAGTTGTTCAGCAGAGAAAGAGAAATCCTGGAGGGGTGTGTCCTGGAGGTCGGATGGAATCCAATCACAGGTTGAGGAGCTGGCCTTTGCTAGGAGCAGGAATTGCCCACAACACACGTCTATCACACATGGGAGAGGCAGAGTCTGTGGACAGAGGTACAGGCTCAGGGGACTCCTGAAAGTTCCTTTCTTGTAAGTTTTTCCAGCAGAGACTGAACTGTATGACATAATCGGGTTTTTTTACACTACAGCTCCCATCACTTCTGTTAACCAAGAATACTCACAAGTAGTTGGCCAAGTTGTGCTCTTGTAATGTATGTGTTTCAAAACCATGAGGGGTCGTGTCAAAGTAGTCATTCCCAATCCCACAGATGAAACATTTAGTCTAAGAAAAATAACAGAGGCAGAAAAGGCATTTGTAGGCAAAATAATGTAGGCAGGAGAGGAGATGGTCATGATTCTATTTGAGAGACAATGAAAAATCTCTCTCTAATGCTTTCGGGTATTAGTCATTTACTCAGTAGTACCACACACTTAGCTCCTGATTTACTGGGAGCCGATCCGATTAAGGGACAGTAAAGGAGGCAGCAGGGTGGCTGCTCCTGTGGTCTTGCTTACAATGGACCCTAAGTAACAGTAAAACCTATTGTTTAAACAATCCATTTGCTTGTGAGGATATTAAAATAGAGCTGGGACTAGTAGTTAGAGGAACATTACCTCCATGTCTTCTCGTACTTGTTCCTGCTGGTCTCTCAGCTCACCAAAAGCATCAATAATAAGACCTGGAATTTTAAATACAAAGACAAAGCAATCTGTGTAGTGGTTCAGGGGTAGAGGGAGTGGAAGAAGCCACTTTATTCTGTTAAAAAAGGGAATTGTTAAAGCTGACCTACTCAAAGTAAAATGAGAAAAATAATACTCATGTTTCTAAGTGTTACATCCTGGCTGTTTCTCATTGTTCCTCCTCACTCTACCTTTCCACACTAGGCCATGCTGTTACCTACGGGCTCCTCCCTGAAACTCTTTCCTCCCCGCTTCTCCCAGGTTAGTCTTCTGTTTTGCTTAGCTATTTGGTACATCTGTGTGATGGGCTCTCTCTGTTCTCTTAGCCCCTCTGACATTGAGGTGGATCATGGTTCCCTCTCAGTTCCTTGGCTTCCTAGCCCTCAACACCCGCCTGTCTTACAGGTTCCTCCACTCAGCATGGCTCAAGCTAAATTCATCCACATCCTTCTCCAGTCTTGACAAGCTATTGACTCAAATGTCATTCTTTCCCTCCCCTCCCTTGCACTGTCCAGCTCTCTGCTCCTTCCCTGCCTAGGAGGAGAATGAAGAGGACCAGACTAGCCATAGGAGACATCCTAGAAGCAGAAGTAAGGAGGAAATAATTCAGAGTAGAGGAACAGAAAGAAGGGGTTTCTCTGTATGGATTACGTTTCTTATAACTGTGCATAGATGTGTCTTTGGCTTTATGTATTGCCACAGCCTTAGGCATAGTAGATGCTAAATTAACAAGTAATTGAATTCACATACTTCATAAACCAATTAAGTCATAGATGAAAGAAAGCAAAAAAACCTAGATGAAACCCTGCTCCTACTTAACAGAATTGGCAATCATACCTTGAATGATGGCGAGCAAGATGACAATGACAAAGAAGAAAAAGGTAATGTCAAAGACAATGCGATACATTTCATAAGGATCACCAGCAGGGTCTTCAATTTCATCACCAATGCCACCTCCTGCTCTCACTCCCACGTACATGTGGAAAAGGTAACACTAGAGAAGAAAAACAATGGAAATTCAGGCCAAAGTCACAGTTCAGTTTGTTTTTAGCAAGGTGGTCAGATCATATGATTCAGTCAGAGTGTGGCAGCCCTGGGCCAGGGAAGGGGAACTCCTCAGAGGTCCCAGTATTCATGCTGCTAGCTGCTGTCCACTATACTCTCTGGACAGTTTGTTTATCTACAAAGATGGAAAGATTGTTTTTATATTTAGGCTTTTAAAAGATATTTTTAGGCCCATTTAAAGGTTTTAACTATTGGATACAACAGAAATCATTTAAGGTGTATATAAGTTAAAAGATCTTAAAGCCTTGGTGAGTATGGCCTAGGACAGATACTAATTTTTCCTCATTTAAGAGTGTTAGCCTGGCAGGGCAGAGATTCCTGCAGCAGGAAGATAAAAGATAATGGAACTTTCCGTTCCTCCCATTCAGCATGTTTGAGCCAATCTAGGCACCTGGGCATGGGCTCACGGAGCAGTGCACCCTCTGTCTCTCCACCTGATGGGATGGGTTAGACTCACAGAGAAAGGATTGTCTTATACCTGGAAAATCAAAAGCGAGGGGCAGCCTGAAGACATGGTGATCATTCCAGTCTCTAGGGGCTAGTGTTGCTGTCTCATGACAATGCTTGGCCCAAGAAAGAGTTCTTAGTCAAGAAGTATTACCTCTTTTTTATGGAGATGCTCACAGAATGGGCAGTTCAGTGTCCCTGAGACACATGTTCTTTTTCTGAAATCTGGTCAAAATAAGCTGGAGATGCTGCTGCAGCCAAGTTGGCTCACTCTGGGCAGTGCCTTTTACCTCACGAGGGTCTGGCCTGACAGGACCCCCTCCCCCGCTTCCAAACCTGATTCTGCTGCTGTCATGTTCTTCAGCCAGGTGGCTGTCCTGAAAGAACCCCTGACTGGCTTGCTGAAATAAATCAAGTGCTCATTCCTGGTTTGTGGGACTTTCCTCTCTGTTCTCAGAGACAGCAATCAAAGCTCAACTCCCAGGAAATTTAAGATACAGGTTCAATCATAATAATGTCTCATCTTTACCCCAGAAAAGAAATAGATGAATGATGAGCCCACTGTTCAGGCTGCTGCTTTGCCCACAGGGCTTAGATGTGTGGTAATGAAACCTACCTCCATCACTTCTGTCTTCCCAGGACACATCTGTGTTCTACTCTATCTCTACTGTGCTCTGTGACTAACTCTACAGCTCTTACTTAGCTCTCCAGAGCACCCACACTCAGCCCTTCTTCCCAGCAGGGTGGCCTCTCACCGTCATCATGTCATCGCATTTCATATCCGGCTCGTCATCGTCTTCACTTTTGTTGTAGAACTTGCGGAAGAAGTTGAAAGCCACCACAGTATAGAGATAAACCACCACTGCCAGGAGACCCACAGTCAGAACCAACTAGGAATGAGAGGACAGAGAAAGGAAAAGGAGGTGGGGTCTGCTCTATCTCGAAAGGTTTGTGGGAGACTCACGGAGGAACAGTGAGGCCCAGCAAGGAGAGGAAATGGGGAAGGGGTGGAGGGTGGCCAAGAAAGCTGTCGGGCCATGAGCAGAGGAGGAAAGATGGGACCACAGGGAAAGACAAGTGAGCTTACTGGGAGAAAAGAGTAATGATAGGGTGTTAGGGGCTGAATTGTGCCCCCCCACATTCATATGCTGATGTCCTGGCCTCCAGTACCTCAGAATGTGACTGTATTTGGAGATGGAGATACAGCCTTTGAAGAGGTGATGAAGTTAAATTGAGGCTGTTAAGATGGGCCCACAACCAATCTCACTGGTGTCCTTATAAAAGAAGGAGTTGGGGACACACAGAGAGAGGCTGGACACAGGCACACATGAAGGGATGGCCTGTCAGGAAGCAGCAGCGACAGGGTGGCTGTTCAGAGCCCTGGAGAGGCCCCCAAGAGACCAACGCTGCCGGCACTGTGATACAAACTTACCGCCTCCAGAACTGTGGAAAAGGCATTTCTGTTGTTAAACAAAATACCAGTCTGTAGTATTTTGTTCTGGCAGCCCAAGCAGACTGATTTCTAGGGTATTAGATTCGGCATAAGTAAAACATAAAAGAACTTCAGTATTGAATAGTGAAGGTGCTATGAGGAGGGTTATATTGTTTTGTTGTTGTTTATACAGAGCTATCTGTTACCTGACACTCACAATGCTGCTGCTTAGAAATCCCAAAGGTTCTTTGGACTGATGGGTATCCCTACATTATACTGTTTCATAAATAATCATTCCCTGGATAACTGTCACAACTTTGAAGTTATACTAAGAATGATGATGGTGGAGCCAAGTCACACTTTTTGTTACGGAGAAATCTGCCCTGGCCCATTGCGGTGTCCTAGGGCATGCTTACTTCCAGGCTTTAGGAGTTAAGTTCAGGGGCGTGAGTGAGGAGTACATGGGACCTGCACATCGGACCTCTCTCAAGGACTAGGCACTGAGCTGGAGATTCGAAGATCAACAAGATCAGAGCTCTGCCTCCAAGGAGCAACACAAACGGGAGTGGGCTAAGTGTGAAGATCAGCACCAGAGGAATGTATTCAGCAGACTCGAGGGAGGAACAATCACTCGAACCTTGGAGAGCAGACATCACAGAAAGCAGTTGGTTTGGGAAAAAAAGAGAAAGAACTTGGACTTTGCATCAGGGAAGAAAGGGGCTTGAATCTCAGCTCTACCACTTAACAGCTGTGTGGTCTTGGGTGACACATTTAGCCTCTCTGAACATAGTTCTCTTATCTGTCAAGTGAGCCTAACATCTACTTTACCAGGTAGTTGTGAGACGGTCACAGTAACTGGGACATGGCATAAGCACATTTTAACTTCCATCTTTTCTCCCTCTCCCATACAAAGGTCTGGAGATGTGAGGGAGCATGTCTCATATACAGACTTGTACTTAATGAGGAATGAAATGTTAAACAGTTTGAATTTGTAGATAAGGAGAAGCCATTAGATTTTAGTATGGCTATAGCCATTCTATATCCAGTCTAATCAATATCTAATCTTCTATATATTATCAATCAATTCCTTGATTATAATTATATAGTTTGTACTATATATATATAGTATTAACTATCTTATATATGCACTATAATGTGTACTGTGTGTATCATATGTAACAACCATATACATTATATGTGTGTGTGTATCTGAAGTCATTGGTTCTTAATTGGATGCAGATATTGGAAGTACCTGGGGAGTGTTCTGTGGACAGTATGTCTACTTGCTAACCCCCAGGGAGTATATCAGATTCAGGGAGGAAGGGGTAGACTTTAGAAAGATCTCTAAGGTTATTCTGATGTGTCTATCACCTCACTCCCTCCCTGGTTGATCTTAATGTCAGTGGTTACCGAATCAAGGTCTTATGCTTTCTACATGATGGTTGCAGCTATATTTTTAATTGTCTACAATTTTGCAAAAACACTCTCTATTAGTTCAAGCATTTGGCAAAAAAAAAAGTACATTATACACCAGACACATTCCTTCCTGTCATACACTGTATACTACCTGCTGATTGTTTTTTTCCCTAAGCATATATAAGTTCATTCCATTCTGCATCAGTAGAAACCATACCTGTTTCCCGTTGTGAGTTACAGATGACAGAATGGTCCTCAGTGTCTTAAAGCCCATTGCGATATCCAACAGGTGAGCAGCAAAGAAGAAGTTATTGTAGTGGCCCAGAACTGACATGGTTGTATACCAGGCAAGGTAGAGAAAGGACTGGGGATGGAAGAAAGCATCTTAGGTATTTTTGCCTGATAATGTGCTCATTAAACCATTTTTTCTTATTTTGGGGGACAAACTGAGGGAGGTGAGGTGCTGTGAGCTGGCCCAAAAAATTGCTAAGTGAACTCTATCTACCTTACACCATTGTATAAGTGTCCCCCAGGACGTGTAAGACTCTTGGCCTTTGATAAACAATCCCTGAATCTTTCTGGGCATTCTCCATGGCTTGCTTCTCTGTGGCATCCCTGAACCTGGGGTACAGAATTTTGTTTTTCAAGGTGCAATACTTACATTGTCAGTAAAAACAACTCCAAGCTTCCAGATATGGTACTTCATGTCAATGGAACTTAGCCTAGAGAAGAACAGTAATTTTAAAACTTATAAATGTCAAGAGGTACTAAAGTGCTTAATAAGGGGAAAAAAGTTTTTTCTCTCAGGTTTAATAACCTAAATATGGCTCTCAGCTTTATCAACTTGTATGTGTTCCCCATGAGACAGAGAACAGCTGAATCACACAGCCTGATTTTTTTTTTTTTTTTTTTTTTTTTTTTTTGAGACAAAGTCTCACTCTGTCACCCAGGATGGAGTGCAGTGGTGCAACCTCGGCTCACTGAAACCTCCGCCTCCTGGGTTCAAGTGATTCTCCTGCCTCAGCCTCCCAAGTAGCTGGGATTAAAGGTACTTGCTACTACACCTGGCTAACTTTTTTTGTATTTTTAGTAGAGACAGGGTTTTACTATGTTGGCCAGGCTGGTCTTGAACTCCTGACCTTGTGATCCACTGCCTTGGCCTCCCAAAGTGCTAAGATTACAGGTGTGAGCCACCACATGTGGCCCAGCCTGAAATTTTAATTAGTCTTTCTCTTTCAGCTCTATAAAGCATAAAAATATACTCGTCTTCAAATGTTTTTGTTTTTTGCCAGGCTGGAGTTTAGTGGCAGGATCTTGGCTCACTGCATCCTCTGCCTCCCAAGTAGCTGGGATTACAGATGGGCACCACTACACCCAGCTAATTTTTGTATTTTTAGTAGAACGAAGTTTCACCACGTTGGCCAGGATTATCTCAATCTCGACCTCACGATCCGCCTCCCAAAGTGCTGGGATTATAGGCATGAGCCACCGCGCCCGGCCTATTCTTCAAAATTTTAAAGTAGTGCTTTCCCAAATTGTTAGAACCTAGAAAAAACACCTAAGCCAGACCAGAGCCTGAGAGAACAAAGACACAGTTGTAATTTTTCCCTTGAGCAACTGAAGAGGAATGGAAGAGCGAAAGATCTATTTTAGCTGCTTTGTATTTTAACTCCTAAGCTTTATGTACCATGACACCAGAGACGCCGCCTCAACTTTGGTCTCTTCTACTGGGCTAAAGTCAAGAGCATTTTTGTCCAAACCCAGAAGTTCAGCAATGCGTTCTGCTCCGTAGAGATCTCCATACTTGTTGATCACCTGAAGCAAAGGATGACAGGGTGAGCTCAGGCCACAAGCCGCCACCAAATCTTCTCTCGCTCTGGGGTCTTCAGAGCTTTGCTGCCCTATGGTCTCTTCCAAGGGGTAGCTTAAGACATAGTTCAAAATGCAGAAAAAAGAGAAAAGAAACCCCAGAAAAAATAGAAGCAATAAAGACAATTAAGTGATAACTTTTAAAAAGCCGATAGTGGTATCTTTTTGCAGGGGAGAAAACATCTATGCAGAAAACAATGAGGACTGTGTTAACTTGCTTAAGGCAGATGAGTATATGAATGAAGCCAAAAACCTACATATGTTCACATCCAACCCCTTCTGTGTGACTTACTCTTCTTGAGACACTATCATAAAAGTGGCATCACATTTACTCTTGTTTGTATGTGGAGAACTTAAGAAACATACACCACATTTCTTTGTGATCATGGAACTCACCCCCACTGACAAGGCATACCTTTCTCTTTACAAACTTGTCCCAATAGTTATTAGGAAAAGATCTGAAAAAGAAAATGAAAAAGGTAGATTCTTCATTCTTAACATCAAGGAAAGCACATCAAGAAACTTTTCAGTTTGAGTTCCTGGATCTATGATCTTTTTGGTTTCTGTCCTGCTCACTAAAGAATTCAAGATCTGATTGAAGTTCAGCGTCATCACAGGTCCACTGATGACTGTATGATTTCACTACTTTGTATTGGCTTCTGAAACACCCGGAAGACCGCTGGACAGGTTCTGCCTCAGAATTATGGTTTGGAGCCAAGAATTGTGATGACAGATTAAATAGAGACAGATACATGTTTCTAAATCCTTTCCCTGATCCCAGTATAACCAGAAACAAAATGCTACAGAAAACACATGCATTCCATTCAATGAGTCGCCACTTAATGTCAGCTACTGGGGTAGATAATGGGAATAAGGGCTGTGGGATGTGGTGGAAAGTACAGACAAAGTCCCTAACTCTATGAAGTTTTCAGTCTGGAAATCACCTTTAGTTTATTTATTTCTATTGAATTTTTTTAACCTGAGTGATCTTCCACTCTATTTCCTATTCCCAAGTAATGCCGAGGGCCTGCTTTCCTCAGGGAGTTGGGTCCCTCTCTTTACCATCCCCGGAGAGATGATCTTTCTTTTGTCTTTAGTTTGTACCAGCTCCACTGCAAATATTTCTTACTGTTAAAGAAAGAACTGTAATCTTCAGGAATGTTGGCAGAAACCATTGAAAATATTTTGTTCCTATCCAGAATTACTGAATCCTTCCTGTGGGGGTTCCTTGTCAGGCTGGATTACAGCCTAGGAGCCTCTGGCCTTTGGTTCATGCGTTCTTATTTTTCTTTGATTCATTCTTTTTGGTTCTGGAACACAACAGTTCCCTGTTATTCAGAGACCACCCAAGTTGGTGATAAGGAATTATTTACTACTTGATTGTTTTCATGCATTGCATTTAAATTGAAAATAAATAAAAATGAGCCATGCTTTCTCTGCCACACTGATACCTCCTTTCTCCTAAATTCTTTATAGAAATGGTCCATAACATACAACTCAGCCTGGTCATGTTCTGTCCTAAGCAGAAGATTCCATGGCTGATGCTGAAGGGGCGAGGACCACAGGCTCTGGGCATGACCTTTTCATAGATATGGTCTTACCTTCATTTGAGCATTCTGAATTTCTTATCCTCTGACTAGGTATGCAAACTCCTTGAAGGTAGAAAACATATTTTTACTTGTTACTAGTCCTTAAAATGTGGCATAAAGACCTTCAGAAGGAAAGTATATAAATTAAGACTATATCTATACATGAATGTTCAGGGAAAAAGTACAAGATGCTCAACCCATTTAGTATTAATCAGGGAGATGTACAATGAGGTGCCGTTATACGCCTACGAGATGAGCAAAGTTATCTGCTAATAATAAGTGCTGACAAAGAAGCAGAGAAGTAGAAACTCTCATAAAGTACTGTTTGGAGTAAAAATTGGAACAAACATTTTGCATATGCTACTATTCAGCAAATTTCTCTCCTGTGTCTATACTCTAGAGAAACTCTACTTGTGTATCAGGTATGAGAATGTTCACTGTAGCACTGTTTGTAAGAGCCAGAAACAGAAAAGTTGAAATATCTACTGTCAGGAAAACTGATAAATGGGATAACATACATAATAGAAAATTCTACAGCTTTGAAAAAGAACAGTTATATCTACATACATCAACAAAGGTGAGTTCCCAAATGTAATGCTAAAAAATATTCAAGTGGCCACGTGTGGTGGCTCATGCCTGTAATCCCAGTACTTTGGGAGGCCAAGGTGGGCAGATCACGAGGTCAGGAGATTAAGACCATCCTGGCCAACATGGTGAAACCCCGGTTCTACTAAAATACAAAAAAAAAAAAAATAGCTGGATATGGTGGTGCACACCTGCAGTCCCAGCTACTCCAAAGGCTTAGGCAGAGGAATCACTTGAACCCAGGAGACAGAGCTTGCAGTGAGCTGAGATCACACCACTGCACTCCAGCCTGGGCGACAGACTCCACCTCAAAAAGAAATTGAAGTGACAGTATAATGTATATAACATAATTTCATTTATATGAAGTTCAAAATAGTCAAAATAGAGCAATATATTTAGGGACAAATACCTAACTGGAAAAACTATAAAGCAGGAGAATGAATATCACTGATTGCTAATTAAGAATTAATATTACTACTAATGAACATCAAAAATGTAGATAGCTGTAGGATAGGAAGACATGATCAGGTAGGATAATACAGGGGATTTTTTTTTTTTGAGATGGAGTTTCTCGTCACTCAGGCTGGAGTGCAATCTCTGCCTCCTAGGTTCAAGCGATTCTCAGCCTCCTGAGTAGCTAGGATTATAGGTGTGTGCCACCATGCCCAGCTAAAATTTGTATTTTTAGTAGAGACAGGGTTTCACCATGTTGGCTAGAATGGTCTCCAGTTCCTGACCTCAGGTGATCCACTCACTTTGGCCTCCCAAAATGCTGAAATTACAGGCATGAGCCACCACACCTGGCAATACAGAGGATTTATAAAGTTCTCTATAATCTTCTAACCTTTTTGGTTTATAATTATACCATAAAATGTACATATATATTTTATATGTGCTTATTTATGTGTGCTTAGCAATATAAAAGAAAAATTTTTTAAAAGCTCTCCGTGACATATGGTTAACAAAAAAAGCATGTTATAAAACATGAACATGTACTATGATGCCATTTTTGTGAAAAACATTAACCATTGTTCTATCTAAAATTTTTTAAAATAGTTATTTATGCAATTCCTACTCATGGATGTTTAAGCTACTCTAAGAATATTGGCAAATACCTTTGTTGGGACATTTTAGTGTACTTGTCTCACTGTCTCTTTAGGATATATTTCTAGAAAGTGAAGTGCCTTCTTACTGGGACTTTTAGGCCATATCCCCTTGTATAACAGACACAAGCATTGCCGATGTTTGCACAAAGCTTGCCACAGGATTCAACTATTTAATAGTGTCCAAGGCTTCTGTAATATAAGGACAAAGGGTCAGAGACAGTGCTTAGTAGTACTGTTTTTCCTTGTGTGAGAAGATTGGCAGGGGACCTGCAGGCGGGGACAGACTTAAGATGTGAAGATGGGCGTGTTCACATTTTCCCTTCTCTAAGAGAAGAGCCTTCCTTTTCTGGAAACTATAAAGAAATATGCTTAGCTGTACCGTTGCAGAGCTGCTTCTCAGTTTGCCTGATCATCTTTGGATAGGACACAGTTTTTTTCCCGTGGAGTCAGGATGCTTGCTTCTTAACATGCCTATCTTAATTTGGCACACCAAAGAGTTTCAACACAGTCACCTTTGTTTACATATTTGGCCCTAAACTGTCACTTACTTTGTGAATCAACTGCCATTAGAGCATGACAATTTGGTAATAATGATGGCCAGTTTTTGAATAGTTAGGGGAAAGAGAATGAATAACAGCTTAACCCCTATCATGTGCCAGGCATTTGCCAAGCACTTGACATACATTCATTAATCCTCCCAGGACTGTAGGAGGTGATATTCTAATCCTTCTATTACTGAGGAGAAAACTAAGGCTGAGAAGGTTTGATTACCTTGTGCAAGTTCACAGACCACTAAGCTTCAGAGCTGACCTGACTGTCAATCAGTGCTCTTGCTCCTTCCCACCACAGAGCCACATACCTACAGGAAGGAAAGCTTGCCTCTACAGGTCTTCACATCCCTACCAGACAGCTCTATTTACCTGCCCACGTAAGTGCTTCTCAATCTTATGTTAAGAGGAGGTCTCTTACCAAGTAGCCTATTTGGTTAAGAAGACTTCAGAGATGGCACAATTACAGGACTGCTGTGCCATGGAAGGCTATGGAGAAGCTGAAGCTGATCAACTTGATCTCTAGCCTCCCGGGCAACTTACACCCTGGAAACACTGTGTGACTCGAACATGGAAAACTAGTTTAAGCAATATTGTACTGGACTGTCCCGTCTAAATAAAATATACTCGGTACCTTCTGATAATATCTTCTGTCCACTGTTAGACTAATAGAAGTCTATATAAGTATTTAATGGACAGTAAGTGGCTTTATTGAAGAGGCAAGGGAGAAAAGTCCCAGAAACCAGAAGAAGGTTTATATTAAGCAGTTTTAAGGCCAGGAGAAAAGAGTTAGTCTATTTACAGTAGAGACTCCGTCTCCTTTTTAAGTTGGGGTAGAGGGACACTTACGGTGTGTTGATCACCAAGCGGTCCCACTGCCCCTTGATGTCATCTTCGGATGGCTGTTCGGTGATATATAGGCCATCAAACTCCAGCTTCCTGGCTATTTCTTTTTCTCTTTTGAATACTACCAAAGGGACCTAGGATTGGGAAGACAATGGTTACACAGAGCAGGCTTTGTGAGTAAAGCACCTGCTGCCAGGTATTTGTCACAAATTAACCTTCCAACTTCAGGGCAGCAATCTCCTTATAGTGGGATTCTTAGGGGGCCTAGTTGTGGGCTTGAAACCAAATGAATCTCTTTGGCTAAATACCTACCTCTTTAAAGCTGATCTGATTTGAGTCACCCTTTAAGTTTTCAGTTAAATAGCTAATATTAATACAAACTAGACTTTTTGACCCTTGCTAGTGTGCAGGCCAGGCCTAGACGAGCCCAGGGCTGAATGAGTTAGGTCTCCTAAGACTCCTCGACTGGAGTTGAACCAAGATTTAGAAAGGACAATAAACCATTCTAGAATAGATCGGCCAGCCACAGGAATGTGATGAAATGTTCCAACTCCCTTCAAAATACAGGGCCATATTTACCTCATGGCTTTGACGTCAGTTAATGAAACATGGTTTGATAGAATGAGAGGATTCAGTCTGTCTGAAGTTTCCTTCCTGAGATTCTTTCCGTAAGGAGCTCTGTCCAGGTAGTGGCATACTTGTTTCCTCCCATCACTCTCCATTCTTTTATAATTGTAACTTTAATATGAGACTAGATGTAGATTTATGGCTATAAGGACCTACCTCCAAAGGGGAACACAGAAAGGGATTGGAAAATAATCCACTTGGCGTAACCATCACTAAGTGCACACACACACCAAACATGGGACAGAGTTAATGAGGCCAGAGGCTACTGCTGAAATCCCAGGAAATGAGAAGTCAGAATTGACAGAGCTGCTGTAGCCAGAAAAACTTCTCATCCCATCTCTAGCTGAGATGCCACTGGCTACTGGCAACATCCTTGAGAGCTTCATCTCCAGACTCATGATTTGCATGTACCCTACATTGCTTTTGTCCGAAACAAAAGAACAAAATTCAGACAGTGATGTGTAAAGAGTTACCTCTCGTTTTTCTTTAAAAACAATGTGTTTCTACCTGTTTTTCTTTAAAACAATGAAATAACACTGATGAAGTAAAAAACTCACGACAGGAAGGTGGCAAAGGCTAGTAGCCATGGCACGTTGTGCGGAATTGATGATCACTGTTAGTAAATAGATGATGTGCAAGGTGAGGCCTGCTGTTTTGAATGACTCTGAAGAACAATAGTAATGCCAAGTTGCAGAGTGGTGCTTATCTCTGGGATTCCAACTATTCCCCTTCAGTCTTCTAGAAGTTTGTATACTCTCATAAGCAGAACTTCCATACTCTTTACTTGCTAAATAGTGTTACTTTCTGTTTTCTCCAGGTCACAGTATAGTGTGTACTCCATTTACTAAGCTGAGCTCGAGGATGTCAAACTATGGAGCAGCAGCTAATATGCTTAAGGGTTTACTATGTGTTCTGACTACGTTTACACAGACTACTATATTTAATCCTCCCAGCAACTTTAAAATAATCCTCTTTTTTTTTTTTTTTTTTGAGATGGAGTCTTGCTCTGTCGCCAGGCTGGAGCACAGTGGCGCAGTCTTGGCTCACTGCAACCTCTGCCTTCCAGGTTCAAGCAATTCTTCCGCTTCAGCCTTCTGAGTAGCTGGGACTACAGGCATGTGCCAAACGCCTGGCTAATTTTTGTATTTTTAGTAGAGACGGGGTTTCATTATGTTGGCCAGGATGGTCTCGATCTCCTGACCTGTTGATCCACCCGCCTCAGCCTCCCAAAATGCTGGGATTACAGGCATGAGCCACTGTGCCCAGCCAGAACAATACTCATTTTTACGTATGAGAAGAGAGAGAGAGGACTGGGAGTTTCAGTGGCAGAGATGTGAGTTCAACCCAGGAACCCTGGCTTCAGAATTTGCAGTTTCATGGTTGGAATGGAGCCCTTAGTGTAGCCCAGGGCACAAAATCTCTTCAGCACGGTAGCTGGACTTTCTATATGACACTGTAGTTCACTGGGGGAAGAAAGAAACACAAGATAGGAAAATATTTCCTGGATTCTTCCCAGGAAGAAGATGGCTTGCTGTACTCAAGAAGACTTCCTACTCAAGAGAAGGAAGAAAAAATTTAATGAGAAAAGCAGTGAGAAAAACAAAATTATGATGTAGCAGAACTGGAACTGGACTTGGAACACCAAAAACTGAATGATTGAAGATTGACATAACTGTAGTGGTTCTGAATATGGCCCCAAGGAACCATGCCTCCTGGAATTCATGCCTTTGTGTAGTGCCTCTCCCCTCTACCATGCAACAGTGAATCTGGGATGGCCAAGTGACTTTCCTTAAACAACAGAATGCAATGGAAAGGTCACTGTACCCATTCTGGGCCTAAGACTTAGGAAGGGCTAGCAGCTTCCACCTCCATGATCTTTTTGGAAACCCAAGCCTTCATGCAAGAAATGCAGCTACCCTACTGGAGAGATCCTGTGGAAAGGCCACCTGGAGGAGATGCTCTGAATCTACCTGGAGAGAAGGAGAGAGAGAGAGGCCCAGCTACCCCAGCTGAGTCCATTCTTCCAGTTGTGTCCCCACTGAGCTGCCATGCATGGGAATGTGCCATCTTGGCCATTCTAGCCCAGCTGAGCTTGCAGACAACTGAAAAAATGTTCGCTTTTCATTGAACAGAAGAACTGCCCAAATGTGTCGGTCATCCCACAGAATCAGAGAGATAAACAGTGGTCATCCTAAACCATTAAGTTTTAGAATGGTTTGTTATACAGCAATAGATAACTAAAAACTAACACATCAGTAAGCTTTCTTCTGAGATCTTGAATCATTACAACCTAATGAAAAGGTATTTTTACAAAAATTTCAACATCAATTAAAAGATCAGAAGACTCTCTCATGACTAGCTCTCCATGTGACTTAGCCTGATGACCCATTCTATGAAATTCAGGAAGAGGTACCCAAAATGGGACTCCTAGCGCAAGGCTTCAAAAACTTGAAAGTGCATACAAATTGCCTCGTGATCACGCTCAGTGGTAGATTGTGAGTTAAAAGACCAGAGGTGAGGCCCGATACTCTGCAGGTCTATGCAGCTCCCAGGCAATGCGCTGCTGCTGCTGTTCCATGGACCTACAAGGACCTTTACGAATAGCAGAGTCCTAGAGCAAAGGGCTGGCTGGGCTCAAAGAGGACACTTCTTCCTCAAGGAGTCAGATTAGATCCAGAGTGGCAAGCAGCTCACCTTCAGGCAGTAGTATCCCACCACACAGACTAGAGAGATGATGGTGTGGATGACAGCCAGGGCCCGCAGCGTTGGTGCCATATACCCAGTGCTCTCCTGAAGGACAAAGAACACCATCGCTTCTTCCTCTTCCTCATCGTTAAAGGAATTCCACAGGTTTGCAACATCCTCTGTCTCTTCTTCTAAAGGTTCTTCAGTGACCTGGCCCAAAACACACTCGCTTATTAAACATCAAAAAGAACCTCAGCCATTGTGCTCTCCCCACATATTTTATATTGTTAGAATATGCTGTACAAATAGTAGTGACTCAACATTACTTGCTGAATGAATGAGGTTTTCAGGTAACTTATTACTAGGAATCACCAAGTATCTCTAATAATTGCAAACAAACTTTTAAAAAGGAGACAACCGAGGCGGGCGGATCACAAGGTCAAGAGATCGAGACCATCCTGGCCAACATGGTGAAGCCGCGTTTCTACTTAAAAAAATACAAAAATCAGCTGGGTGTGGTGGTGCATGCCAGTAGTCCCAGCTACTCGGGAGGCTGAGGCAGGAGAATTGCTTGAACCCAGGAGGCAGAGGTTGCAGTGAGCAGAGATTGCGACACTGCACACCAGCCTGGTGACAGAGCAAGACTGTCTCAAAAAAAAAAAAAAAAAAAAAGAGACAAAACCTATCTCCTCTCCTGAAAAGAAAGCAAAAAAATTAAAATTAGGAAACTTCTACTACATATGCTTTTAATCCTTATGCCACAGAAGGGAATCTCTGATCATGCTGTGGCCTGAGAGGAGGCTAAGACACAAACATACACGGATGTGATGTGTGTGCCTGCTCCCCCACCCCCACACCACCACCTAGCTGGAGACTCAGTATTTTCCATTCTTTCTGAGATGCTATTTACATTCATGGCTTCAGCTGCTATTCTTACACAGATGACTCTCAAATCTACATCTTTGAGGCTTTTGTGCTGTAGCTCTAACTGCTTGCTGGCTTTCTCTACTTGGATGGCTGTCTGAAGTCACCTCAATCTCCATGTGTTCAAAACCAAGCTTTGTCTCTCTTGGTTACAGACTTCCATTTTTCTCTTATGCGCAACAAAAGGTCATTAGTTTGTTGACTGGAAAATTGGTGTGGATAAAAGAGGCAAGAGATGGAAAAGCCAGTTAAAGACTATGCCAAGAGTTCAGGAGCATTCATTCATTCACTGTGCTAACAATTATTACGTGTCGACAGCATGCGAGACCAACTTGCCAATGTTTAAAACCTTCATTTAACTCAAGCAGTCCCCTCTCTTCCCAAATCCTGTTAATTCTTCCTTTAAAATGCTTCTAACAAATAGGCCAACCGTAATGGCTCTTAGTTACCTATTCCTTGAAGAAAGAATTGTATTTATTATTCATTTTGAAATACCTTGAGGTTCCTAAATAGGGTTTAGCTCATGGGAGATGCTCAACAAGTATTTGAAGACTAGAGTAAGTAATGACTAAAGTAAGCATGTACTATAGAAACAGTCCCCTAACTGGCTCCCTTGTCAGTAGTCTCTCCGTTGCTAGAAATTGTATTCCTTTTAGAAGCCAGTGTCTTAGAAATATGCTTATGTATTAGAATTTTTGATAGAATTAAGACTAGAAATTCTGTCATGATTATTTTTCTACATGTATCATAATTAGTATACAGTATATTTAGCAATTAGCCCCTGAATGAAGTATCACCTTATAAAAAAGCAGGATGAAGTTGATAGCGAAGGCTACAAACAGAGCAAGGAACCTCAGGTTGTAGAAATTCCTGGCCAGGTAATGCTGCAAAGAGAAGGACAGACAGAAGTAGAAGAGCTTTGCAAGGAAAAGAGAACTTCCTACTTTCACACAGGTCAATTCTGGTTAGGAGTTCACACGTGACAAGTCCTACTCTTTGATGACTGCTCTTCTAGGGCAACCATGGCATTCTTAACACAGGCATGGCATGACTGTTATGTCATGAACATGGGACCAAAAGGTTGATTTGAAAAAAAATTGCTTGGAATTGCTATAAAGAATCCTGCTCTGGCTCATTGCTCAGGGAGCCAAAGGCGTAAACACGCCACCAGCCTTGGACTGATCAAGCAGAGGACTCCAGCCTTGCCTTGAAGTGCTGTGTGTATGCGTTTTCATGATCACACCATGCAGCAAGCAGTCTATTAGGAAACCATAAGTGATCTAGGCTCGCAGAAGACCCTTGGCAACTCCTACCCTGAATGTAGCTATTATGTGGCCTCAGTTCTCATTCCTTTCCAAGTTACAGTTCCAGGAGCCTCTTCTTCTCCCTTGGTGGGAGAAACATTCCCATTCTCACTGCCATCTTCCCCCAAAAAATCAACATCCAAAGAGTCGAGTGGAAACTGCCTGGGTAAAGTTTCCAATCTCTCTGTGGGGAGCCCTCACTAATGGTACTAGGGAAGGTGTGGTCCTTGCCTTCAGCCACTGTACCTCAGTGGGCAATGTATCAGAGAAAGAATATTACAAGCTGTTCTAGGGTTTGATTGCATATAGAACAATCAAGGTTTGGAGGACTAGTGGGGAAGATAACCTAAGAGGAACATTCTTTCTGATTCCCACATGATCAAATCACTTCTGAACTTTTGGACCAAGATCAGCTAAGTCCCCACATAATACACATAAAGGACTAGGTAGAAAGAGGTGTTCCTGCTCTCCTGGTAAGGAAGCAGGTCAGAGAGGACACCTTGCTGATAGCAGAGCTGTTTTAAGACTGCGGTTCTTTCCAGACTCTCCCGCTTTTCTTTTCCTCCAACAGAAAAGGAACAGGTAGACACATGGGAGAAGTGAAGTTTAGGAATGAGAAAGGGGAGGAAGTATAACTGATCAAACAGTGAAACAAATCAGAGGCACCTCTCTGCCATGTGCCTGGGCCAATGCCTGCACCATGAACAGGGCCAAGGCTGGAGCGCTTACCAGTAACTTGGTCTGATAGATTTCCATCCCTTTAAAGAAATTTGCTGTGAAAGCTTCTGGCTTCTCAACCTTCTGACCACGCCGTTGCTTCTTCTTTTTTGTCACTTCTGTCCACAGGTATTCGGCTTGCTCCTCCTCTTTGTCTTTGTCTTCCTTCTCTCCATCTTCCATGCTGCAGAAATGGGAAACCCACTCAGCAGGGGAGGAGGGAGGGAGGTCTGACCCAAAATGGGAGACTAAAGAGAAATCTGGGTTGAGGGGCAGGAAGTAGAATCATTCCTTGAGGGTGGACATTTCAGGTCTTTGTCAACCCATCGTGGCTGGACATTAAATTTACATTTAATGAATGGTGGCCACTTGGATGAGCCATGATCTTGGTGTACATCAGCTATATACAAGTTGATACTCTTCTTCTGAAATTAGACTTAACCATCTTTTTCCCTTCTGAAGTTACCCTTTATTTTCTGAATAGTAGTACCTACTCTTCTAAGCTTCTGGCAAGATTTAATAAGATACTCAATAGAAGACCTTAGCACAGGCCTGACAAATAAAAGGTATTTAATAAATATTATATATCATTGTCATCATCAATATATGAAGTTGCAAAGTCATCTGGCCAGGTAGTGACACTCAGATCTGCTAGCGGGATTATAAACTTAGTGAGATGAATATAATGTATTTACTACATAGCTAGGGTAAAAGAAAATATACCCAGGGCTTGCAGAATGATTGCTTGCATTGATAGAAATCAAGTTTTCCATTTACTATAGCAACAGAATATCAGATACTGTCAATAACTATCTTTATTTTCTTTTTCTTTTTCTCTTTCTTTCAAGACAGGATCTTGCTCTGTTGCCCAGCTTGGAGTGCAGTGGTGTGATCTTGGCTCACTGTAGCCTCAACCTCCTGGGCTCAAGCAGTCCTCCCACCTCCCTAGTAGCTGGGAATACAGATGCACACTACCATGCCCAGCAATTTTTGTATTTTTATAGAGATGGAGTCTCATTATGTTGCCCAGGCTGGTCTTGAAGTCCTGGGCTCAAGTGATCCTCTAGCCTCAGCCTCTCAAAGTGCTGGGATTACAGGTGTGAGCCACTCTGCCTGGCCTAAAAACTATCTACCATAGCAATAAGGGTAGTTGATGTTACCAAGAACTTACTCTGCCTTCTCGGATTCCACTTTTCCTTCTGCTTCATTTGCTGCTTTCATCTCTGCTGCCTAGACAAAAATAACAATCAGTCAAGCTTTCCTCAAAGAAGTGAAGTCATGATGATGAGACATTTTCTTGGCCATTTGCTTCTTGGTCACAAATTTCAGTGGCTTTTTCTTTTCATGTTTCTGCTTCTCTCAGGACCACTGAACATAAGTATTCTGCTATATATATCAAGTGACTCTGAAGAGATGCCAAGACAAAGATTTGACACTTGAAAACTCAACTGCCCTTCTATGGTTAACTCAATTCAAAGAGGAAACTTGTGTTGGGACATCATGAGGGCCTCATGGCAGTGATTGTCCTGCCCTGTGGGGTCAGAAAGAGATGGGACACAGACCAAATCTAGTTTAATTGGCCTGCTTCCATCTCACAGGCTTCTTGTTGCCTTGTCTTTAATCCTCTTGCCACTATTCCAGTCCCTCTGGCTGAGGACCAGTGCACTTAGAATAAAATTCAAGCTCCTCAACATAGCCTATGAGTCTTGCATGATTCTGGGGTTTCTCTTCATTGCCACCTTGTACCATTTGACTTGTGTCCTGTACCCAAACAGACAGACTTCCTGTAACATTCCCGATCCTTCCAGGCATACTTTCCAGAGGATACTTAGCTGTATCCTCTGCCTGGAGTATGACTGCCCCAGCTTTTCATAAGCCTGCTACCTGTCAAGACTTGACTCACATGACACCTTTTCAGAAGCCTCCTCAACCTATTTCTGATGGGCCTACATTCACTCTGTAACTTATTGCAGGTTCATGTATTCTTTTATGTATTTATTTATTTATTTTTTGAGATGGAGTCTTGCTCTTATTACCCAGGCTGAAGTGCAGTGGCATGGTCTCGGCTCACTGCAACCTCCTCCGCCTCCTGGGTTCAAGCTATTCTCCTGCTTCAGCCTTCTGAGTAGCTGTGACTACAGGTGCCTGCCACCATACCCAGCTAATTTTGTTACTTTTAGTAGAGACGGGGTTTCACCATGTTGGCCGGGCTGGTCTCAAAGTCCTGACCTCCAGTGAACCACCCACCTCAGCCTCCCAAAGTTCTGGGATTACAGGTGTAAGCCACTGTTCCTGGCTGCATGTTCATGCATTCTAACATGCAGCACAAATGATAATTATCTTACTTGTTGTCTTCTCCCACTAGTAGTTAAGATCCATGAAAGCAAAAACATGGTTTCTGCTTTGAACCTATATATTCCCATATCCTAGAACACAGCCTGGCACACAGCAGTCCTGGAATGGGACCCTATTATGTATCAAACTGTGTTCTAGGTTTTGGGACTACATCAGGGAGCAAAGCAGAATAATATTGTAGGAATGCTGATTCTGATGTTTTCTTCCGTGAATGTTCAAACCAGGTGAGAGTTCTCTCCTACAGAGAACTTTAACACCTGACATTTCTCCTTCCTAACATTCTTTATACTTGTCTTGACTGTCCAGTGCCTTTCTTCTCCACTGAACTGTAGGGACAGTGTGTTTCTTATTCACCACCACCATATTCCCAGAGCCTAAATTAGTGACAAGTGCACATGAACTTGTCAATAAATAATAATGGAATGAATGAATGAATGAATGAATGTTTTTGGGTTTGGATCTTTTCACACTTCTCTACTCTCTTTGATGCTAGAATGACACTGTGAATTGGATACTACAAGTAAGTGGAACACCCAGAACCTTTCATGGTCAAGGGGCTCTGAATTCCCGCTATCTTGTTCACTTAATCTAGTTGATTGACATGAAATACTAACTGAATAGTGGGTGTATCATAAGGATAAAAATGTCTCAAGCATGATCAAACTTAATGAGATAATCCTAAGATATCATTGTGACCTTTTAAAACCCTGAAAAAGCACTGTCTCAAAATGAAGGCCTCGTGTTATGTTATCCTTGGTTTTCTATGCCTTGGTTCACTGAATGAATCTGCATAGCACGAGAACTAACCTTCTAATAAAAGACTGAGGCAAACTATCACAGGCCATCATGTTTGAATTCTACAATGTAAATTAGAAGACCAACCAATGACTAGACACTGAGATGACCATGCGAGTCTTAATTTCTGCAGACATGTCGGAAGTGGAATTATAAGATCAGCATAGTTGCCCCAGAGTTATTGTCTGATACAGTATTGGCACCTGGAGAACGGTGTCAGTACTGATCACGAGATATAGTGGCAAGTCTTATTCTGGGGATAAAGAAAGATGAAAGAAACAAATGACACTTACCTGTGCTTTCCTCTTCTTCCGTACAGTACTCTCTAACGTAGGGGGTTCATCCTTGCCAGTAATTTCTGAGAGGTCACCCAAACCCACTTCAGGCCCATGCTTTAAGCTGCCCTCTTTCTTTGGGTGGAGTCCAAAGAGGTCTGACATGATATCTGCATCACCCTTCTCACCCTTTATGAAGTGTACTAGTTCAGTGGTGATACCTGGCTCCGTCACCTCTGCCCTCTCAGCCTCCATAGTGTCATCATGGATACCAAATTGGGTTGGGTCAGGCATGTCACCCAGGATCTTGGTCACTCTGATGTTCTTTGCCCCTTCTACCAGGCCCCCTCCAAACACTGTGCTCCAGAGGAACTGAAAGATTCCTCCCAGGATGGTGAAGAACAACTGGAATAGCCCCACGAACAGCATCCAGAAAAAGGAGAAGAACACCTTCACCAGCTCCTTCGCAGTCATCTTTTTCACATTCCTATACTGCTTCCTGAGGTTCTTCAGGGTTGCTCTCTTCAGAAAGTTGGTGACATTCCTCTTCACAGAGGCACAGGCCATAGCAAATGCAGAGGCCGGCTCAAAAGACCCATCTTCCTCCTCTTCACCCACAATTTCTAACACATAAGAAGAATCTTCATCTTCTTCCTCCTCTTCTGGCCTGTCAGCTGAATCAGATTCAGAGATCTGAGATGCTAACTGCATTTCAAAGATGGTGTCCTCACAGAAGTTCACAAACAGCTCCATCTTTTCCTGCTCCCCACCTTCGTTGACAACATCAAAAATGAACTGTCGCTTAGATTCCTTCACCTGGGGCTTCTCCCACTGAGTGCGACTGGATTCACTGATCTCAAAATAAACACGTTCAATTTTCTTGGCCCCACCCATGATCTCGATACGTCCTAGGTATGGTTCGAAGTAATTTAGCACACTTTCCGCTGGGTCCAACAGACACTTCAGGCGGGAATCATTTGGCATGTGTTCAGAAAGATTTGTCAATAACACAGCCACATTAAACCCTATGTCCTTGGCTGGCTCATGGAACCGGTCTACAAAATCAATGTAATTAAACATGTCATTCTCATCAGCTTCTGCACACGAAAGGAGAAAGTCAATCTCTGACTGTGTATACTGTTTTTGCCCTTCCATGGCCTTCTGGAATTCTTTTTTGGAGATAATTCCTTTACCATCTGTGTCATACTCTTTGAAGGTGTCTGAGCTGGTTAAGTCTTTAAGTTTCAAGAACATGTCAAAGAATTTCAAGATCATTTCTACATTGGTAGATGATTCTACCAGTGTGTCAACCATCTGCTTGCCAATGGTGCCATTTACCACATTCCCTGTGAGGCAGGTTCAAAAAGACATACAAATATATAAATAAACCCAAGCCATCATGTAATTTGTCAGGTAGCTATTTTTAGAAGACTTTTGTGCCAAATTAGTCAGCTCTTCTCTCACCATGATGATGTAGGCGGGAGCAGCAAGCCATAAAGACTACACCACTAGGAGCCAAGGGGGAAAGAAACAAAGGGAAGAAGGTGGTGGCCACACCACTGCCTTTAACATGGCCTGGGGCCTGGGAAGTGGTTTCGTTATCAGATTACTGGGGACACACAGGGATATGTGGTGTCCCTCTGATCCCCTTAGACCTAGGAGGGTGCCCAACTAGATGGCTGGCATACACACTGGCAGCCAGATGTGTTGAAAAGCAATGGGGAGAGGGAGAGGATAGGGAGGAGCAAAGCTTGGAGGTTTTCCCCAGTTCATTCTGGCTTTCCTATTGATATAAAATGAATTGATTTCAGGCTGTGTCCATCAGACCAGGTGCCCCTCATTTCATTTTTTGTTTCTGAAAATTTGGCTTTCTGACCAATGTCATATGGCATTAGTGACCTGCCAGAAGGATAATCTGCATGATCAGTAAGGTTAGTGCTCAGACCAATTACAGTTGTGTGAAGGCCTAGTTATACCAAACAGCCCAACCTTCCAGGAGGGACAGAAGCATCACCACCATGTCCTGAAGGAGATCCAAGAGTTCCTTCAGCAGCTCGATCTGACTGGAATCCTAGAACAGAAACAGGAGATACCCCTGAGCTATCTGATCCCTCAGTAAAGTACAGGGCAGTGAGCAAGAAGAGCCTGCTCTGGAAAGGTTAGGTGCAGGCTGCATCAGTGTCAGGGAAGAGCTTCCTTCTCATTCTGAATGAGGATGCCTTATCGTCCACTGTTTGCAGCACCGGGAGACTCACGGTAGCAGGACTCATCCAACAAAGCTCCTTTACATTTTTCCTTTTATTAGTACAATGGGGCAGATAGACCAAGTGTTGTCCAAAACTACTGAACAACCCAATGCACCAAAGAGCCTTCAGGTATCTCTAGTAGTTTATGTTGCCATTTTCTACAATGGAGAATTACCAGTGAGCTTTACGGGAACACTAGACATCTGGTAAAGGTATCAAGGTTTTAATCACCAAATGGGTTCTCCTTTCTTTCTGGATTAGAGTCACCTAATTCTAGTTGGTGGTGATCTGGGTCCCACTTGTCCCTTTAAATAGTATAAAATGGAAGCTATTCTTCTTGATGGTTTAGATACTAGTCTGTTTGGTTTTAATTTTAGCAATGCAGGAAGAGCATTGCTAAGCTAACTCCATGCTTTATACCCTATGTCACAATAGAAAACAATTCTTTTTTTTGGTGTGTGTGTGTGTGTGTGTGTGTGTGTGTGGCCTGGGCTACACAGTCTTGCTCTGTAGCCCAGGCTAGAGTGCAGTGGCACAACCTTGGCTCACTGCCGACCTCCACCTTCTGGGTCCCAGTTCAAGCAATTCTCCTGCCTCAGCCTCCCAAGTAGCTTGGATTACAGGCGCACGCCACTATGCCCAGCTAATTTTTGTATTTTCAGTAGAGACAGGTTTTCACCATGTTGGCCAGGCTGGTCTTGAACTCCTGACCTCCTGATCCACCCGCCTTGGTCTCCCAAAGAGCTGGGATTACAGGCGTGAGGCACTGTGCCCGGCCAGGAAACAATTCTTGGAAGATCTGAGTTGGGCAATCTGGGGATTCAATTAAAAATGTATACTGGGTCACATACCTTTTATAGACTCCCCCTCAAAAAAAAAGAAAAAGGAAAAGGAAAAAACAAAAACCCAACTATAGCCCTTTGCCTAGCTCTTCAACTTTCAGAGGAATCGTTATCACTTATGGTGTGTATCATAAGCTATATATAAAATATCACAGAAGTATAGAATATCAGAGCTGGGAAAAGACCTCAGAGATCACCTATTCTAACTGAGTATTTTAGAGAAGATGAAACCAAAAACCAGAAAGGGAAAATGGCTTTCTAAAAGTCACTGGTGAGGAAGTGGCAGGACTAGGGCTTTCATCTCAGAGACTCAACACCACACTGCCTAGCTGACATATAAATGGACCTCTTACTGTCAAATTGGCAGCCCTCCCAGGAACTCTCTCCTCCCATAAGGCCAGAGTCAAAAGGGGAAAAATGAAAGGGTTAAATAGCACATTCCAAAAGAGAGGAGGCAGATGTGATAGCCTTGAACATTTTAGATACACATTATTTAAGTTAAAGCTGCAAATGTTACTCTAATCAGCCTGAAATACCTCCTGAAGGTCTCCTTCATGTGTTGCCATGGAGAGAGGCAATAAACTGCTACATATGCTACATTTATTTGTTCATAATAAATGCTCTGAGCGGTTCTGATTCATCTTGCCAGAGAGATGGGGAGTGAGAAGGAGAGGCTGGAAAAGGGAGGAAGGAAGCAGGGGTGACAGAGAAGGGGGATGTGGGTTTCAGAGACATGCAACATGGGACAGACAGGGCTGGTAGGGAGTGTTTATAAGTTGACAGAACAGTGACAAGGAAGCAGAAGGATGAGCACCATAGAAAGCAAACATTGAGGCAATAATAAAAAGGGTAGGTTGGTGAGACACAAAGAAGGAAGCTGCATTCATGCAAAAGCCTGTCTGGGACCCCCTGGAGGCATTCATTTCTGTCTCCCATTTTGGCCCTCAGTTTTAAAAAATGAGATCTACTATGTGTGGCTTGTCCAGCCTTTGATCAAGCAGCCGCATCACAATGGGAACACTAAGGAGTGAGGACTGACTTAGCATTTCACACCAATGATACGTGCAGGGAATGGGCCACAGTACCTGAGAGAGTTTCATCTGCATATTAGCAAAGACATGGAGGAAGCCAACCACTGCGTCCCACAGCCTGCTGTGAGCCAGGCTCTGCTGGTTACCAATGCAAGGGCCCTATGGGGAAGAAGACACTCCATGTCACTTCAACATCACAGTTACTCTGAAACCTGTCTAGTAAGGGCATCTGATACCTACTTACACGAGCAGATAGACTTTCCAAAAGTCACATATTTCATAGTTCAGTATTTTCCTAGGATATTACTTTTTTCTTTTTCCTCATTGTAGGATACCCATGTCTAGGAAAAACCACTAGGGATTTCACAGTTCAGAGATTTTCAGAGACTTTCTTTTAGCCTCAGAATGAGTTCTTTAAGAACTTATTTTAAATAAGTTTATACTGGCGAACAATATTTAAAACTGTGAGATGCTGTGGTTGACACGGCTGAAGGGCAAGCTCCCCAGCCTTACCTTGGCCTCAGAGGCCTTTGGAGGAACTCAAGGCCTGTGAAAACCAGGTCCTCACTTACCTATTGTTTCAGGCAAAGTTTCACATGCTGATGACTACACAGCTATCTAATTTAAAAAAAATTCTGTGTAATAATCCTGGCATTCAACCACTTCTAGGATTTTCCTATTAACCTAAAATCAGATATAATAGAATCTCTAACAATCTTTTCTGAAAGTCAAATGTAGAGGAATAACTTAGTTTGCATTTTCATGTTAATCTCTGTGTGTGTGTTTAAGACAGTTTCACTCTGTCACCCAGGCGGGAGTGCAGAGGTACAATCTTGGCTCACTGTAACCTCTGCCTACTGGGTTCAAATGGTTCTCGTGCCTCAGCCTCTCAAGTAGCCGAGATTACAGGAGGGTGCCACCACGCCTGGCTGATTTTTTTGTATTTTTAGTAGAGACAGGGTTTTGCCATTTTGGCCAGGCTGGTCTTGAATTCCTGACCTCAAGTGATTTACCCGCCTTAGCCTCCCAAAGTGCTGGGATTATAGGCATGAGCCACTGTGCTCAGTCAATAATTCCACCATTTTTGAAGATCATTATTAAGTCAACATTTCTTATCTTTTCTTTACAGTCTAGTTTTTTTCCTATCCTTTAACCAATCTCCAAATTACTCAATAAGAAAGTTTTAAAAGGAGCACAGATATTACCTTAATTTCTAGAAAAGTCTTGGCAGGATACCCAAAGTTTAAAAGGTGAGCAGGAGCAATACTGTCTGCATTCCTAAATCACAAAGGTTTGTTAAAAATCACTCTTTATATACATTCAGTGTCTGATCACTAGAAACCATTAGATTCTTTTTGAAACAAAACTGGTTGCTGAAAGAAACTCCTATTTACCAAAAAGGAACTTCTCTTTTACTTTTGGGTTAGTGCTCCATGGGAAGTTCTGAAGATAAGGATGGCTTTTATAGAGATCAAATCAGATGCTTATCATATATATTCAATGATCTCCTTAGGTACACTACATTCTGTGAAACTTCAGATAAGTAACTTGTTATTACGTTTATCTCCTCGTGTTGTTACAATGCTTGAGTGACAAGGATATATCTCCCCTCAAAAATCCTCCCTTTCAAGTTGACAGTGTTAGCTTTGTCTTTCTTTTAATGAGCAAATATGATCTAATTTTCCAGTTGGCTCATCACATGAATCTTTATTTGATGAGAATTTAATGTTTTTCATAGAACAGGTTTTGGCTCAGTCATATTACCTGTAAAAAAGAAAAAGCCACTAAAAACTCTTGGATTCTTGGAATATAAAATATTCGTTAGGAAAGAAATGAAGGTGTACAGGAAAAGGTAAAAAGCATTCTCCATTTCTTTCCTTACCTATCTCTTCTGTTTCAGCAAGACTGGCATAATTGCTGACATTATTTCTCATAAAGCCATGCATAATCCTATCTCTAACTTTTCCAAGTCACTGACACAGAATATACTTCCTCCTCTGTATCTATCCATAGCCTATGTGTGGTCCGATGGAGACTCAGGGCCCTTTGGCTTTTCTTTTTTCTTTTTTTTGAGACTGAGTTTCACTCTTGTTGTCTAGGCTGGAGTGCAATGGCACTATCTCAGCTCACTGCAACCTCTACCTCCCATGTGCAGTGGTGTGATCTTGTCTCACAGCAATCTCTGCCTCACAGGTTCCGGAGATTCTCCTGCCTCAGCCTCCCCAGTAGCTGGAATTACAGGTGCCTACCACCATGCCCAGCTAATTTTTGTACTTTTAGTAGACATGCAGTTTCACATTGTTGGCCTGGCTGATCTCAAACTCCTGACCTCAGGTGATTGACCTGCCTTAGTCTCCCAAAGTGCTGGGATTACAGGCATGAGCCACCATGCCCAGCTACATATGTGGTTCTTAAGCACAGTATGTATGATCATGTATGATCATTTTTTCTTTTTTTTCTTTTGAGATAGAGTCTCGCTCTGTTGCCCAGGCTGGAGTACAGTGGCACGATCTCAGTTCACTGCACCCTCCGCCTTCTGGATTCAAGTGATTCTCCTGCCTCAGCCTCCTGAGTAGCTGGGACTACAGGTGCATGCCAACATGTTGGGTGACTTTTTTGTATTTTAGTAGAGACAGGGTTTCACCATGTTGCCCAGGCTAGTCTCCAACTTCTGAGCTTGGACAATCTGCCTGCCTTGGTCTTCCAAAGTGCTAGAATTATAGGCATGAGCCACTGTGCCCGGCCATATGATCATCTTACATTGAATAATTTTTCTTATGTATATGTATTTTCTCAATTGCATTGTAAGCTCTTTATGGATAGAGGCACTATATTGTGTTTCTTTTCAGGAACCACAGCACAGAGTACAAGCTGAGCATTTTGTTGAATGAATGAATAAGAGCCCTATTCATGAGTCTTCTGATTATGGTAATCTGAAGATGAAGTGTTACTTTTGCTTCAAAAACATCTTGTATCACAGAGGGTAATGATATGCCTACTAATTTTATAGCAAACTGTGCCTGAATACATCTTCTGCTCCTTTTCCAGAATAGTTAGACCACCATAGACAATGAATAGAAAAATACTATGGACAGAGAAAGACTGCTGCAAGGTCTAGACATTTAACATGAAATTCATTTGCAGATTTGACCACCACTGCATGTCATTTGTGTGCTTCTGAAGTTACTTTTTCCACAGTTAATTTCTGACAAGTCAATAGGATCTCATGGATTCTGTTTTTAATCTCTATCAAGATAACATCATTTAGCCCTTAATTTCTTCATTCTATGAATCATTTCTCTGCTCCACTCTCCATGCTTACTGAACAGATATATGCCAGGCACTGTTCTAGATAAAAAGAATTTTAAGTTTGGTAAGACATTTTCTTTCCATAAAAAATTTTTACTTTAGGAGGGAAAGCAAATTGTAACTAGATAAATGCAAGTAAAGTATTAACACTGTAAATAGGTCCAGTGGGGGGACCCCAAACTATGGCTTCTTATAGAATGCAGGTACTATTGCTTCCTATTGATAGACAGAAAAGAAATATTGTTAGCATTAGGGCTGGATGTGTTCAACCAACTATTCTGTAGGGAATACAGAACATGGACGTGTCAACAACATTCTTTGGTCTCAAGCATGCACTCTATAGCACATACCTGGATGTATTCTGTAAGAGAATTGAAAATCTGCTTGGTGACTGCCAGAGCTTTGGAAAAATTTTGCTGTCCAGATTCATCAATGATGTCCTTCCCTGAATAATACCAGTAGAAATCACTGATTGATTCCTAAAAACAAATGAGTAGGGTTTAGTATTTCTCAGACTTTAGTCAGTGAGGCAAAACTTGGTGTTTAGGAAGAGTACATGAGAGTCATGCATCTCTATGACCTCTTTACTCTGACAGGAGCCAGGGACTCTGTGAAGAAGTACAGATATACCTGACTTCTAGAATCTTTCAAGCACAAATATCCCTCCAGAGGAAAGAACAGATAGGAGAGAAGACTGCCTTCAGCTGGAACTGGGAGACTATGAAATAGGATAATTTATTCAATGTGAAATATGTGAAGATAATGGTAATTATCCAAATAATCGTAATAACAGCAACAACATAACAGCTAACATTGTAAGTGCCAGACATTGTTCTGAGTACATTAAATATGCAGGCATACATCAGAGATTCAGAGACAGTGTAGGTTTGATTACAGATAAACTACAGTAAAATGAACATCACAATAAAGTCAGTCAGACAAAATGTTGATTTCTCAGTGTACATAAAAGTTATATGTACAATATGCTATAGTCTATTAAGTGTGCAATAGCATTATGTCTTTAAAATAATGTATGTGCCATCATTAAAAATACTTTATTGCTAACAAGTGCTAGCAATCATCTGAACTCTCAGCATATTGTAAGTTTCACCATCATTTTGCTGGTGGAGGGTCTTGCCTTGATGTTGATGGCTACTGACTAAAGAGGGTGGTGGCTGCTGAAGTCTGAGGTGGCGGTGGCAATTTCTTCAAATAAGACAACGACGTTTACTGCATCAATTGACTCCCTTTCATGAAAGATTTCTCTGTAGCCTATACTGTTTGATAGCATTTTACCCACAGAACTTCTTTCAAAATTGGAGTCAATCTCAAACCCTGCCACTTCTTTATCAACTAAGTTTATGTAATATTCTAAATCCCTTTTTAGCATTCAACGATGTTTAGAGCACCTTCACCAGGAAGATTCCATCTCAAGAAGCCACTTTCTTTGTACATCCATAAGAGGCAATTCTTCATTTGTTAAAGTTTGATCATGAGATTGCAGCAATTCAGGTACATGTTCTTCAGGTTCCACTACTAATTCTAGTTCTCTTGCTGTTTCCAAGACATCTGCAGTTATTTACTCCACTGAAGTCTTCAACCCCTCCAAATCATCCACAAGGGTTGGAATCAACTTCCTCAACTTCTGTTACTGTTGATATTTTGACCTTCTCCCACAAATCACAACGTTTTTAATGACATCTACAATGTTGAATTTTTTTCCAGAAGGTTTCAACTTACCTTCCCCAGATCCATCAGAGGAATCACTATGGCAGCTATAGCCTTAGAAAATGCATTTCTTGTGTGTGTGTGTGTGTGTGTGTGTTTTGAGATGGAGTTTTGCTCTTTCGCTGAGGCTGAGTGCAGGGGCGTGATCTTGGCTCACAGAAACCTCCACCTTCTGGTTTTCAAGTGATTCACCTGCCTCAGCCTGTCAAGCAGCTGCAATTATAGGCACTTGCCACCACACCCAGCTAATTTTTGTATTTTTAGTAGAGACAAAGTTTCACCATGTTGGCCAGGCTAGTCTCAGACTCCTAACCTCGTGATCTGCCCACCTCAGCCTCCCAAAGTGCTGGGATTACAGGCGTGAGCCACCGTACCAACCACAAAATGCATTTCTTAAAAAATAAGACTTGCAAGTCAAAATTACTCCCTGATCCATGGGCTGCAGAATAAATGTTGTGTTAGCAGGCATGAAAACAAGATTCATTTCCTTGAATACCTCCATCAGAGCTCTTGGGTAACCAGGTACATGGTCAACAAACAGTAATATTTTGAAAGGAATCTTTTTTTCTGAGCAGTAGGTGTGAATGGTGGGCTTAAAATAGTCAGTAAACCATGCTCTAAACAGATGACAATACAAGCTTTGTTTTTCCATACATAGAGCAAGGAGGCAGAGTAGATTTACCGTAATTCTTGAGGATCCTGGGATTTTTGGGAAGGTAAATGAGCAATGGCTTCAACTTAAAGCTACCAGCTGGACTGCACCTAACAAGAAAGTTAGCCTGTCCTTTGAAGCTCTGAAGCAAGCATTGGCTTGTTCTCCCTAACTATGAAAGTTTTAGAAGGTATCTTCTTCCAGTAGAAGGCTGTTTCATCTACACTGGAAATCTGTTGTTTAGTGTGGCCACCTTCATCAATTATCCTAAATAGATCTTCTGGGTAACTTGCTGTAGTTTCTACATCAGCACTTGCTGCTTTACCTTACACTTTTGTCATGTATATAACTTCTTTCCCTAAACATGTGAGCCAAACTTTGCTAGCTTCAAACTGTTCTTATGCAACTTCCTCACATCTCTCAGCCTTCACAGAATTGAAGAGAGTTAGGGCCTTGCTAAAGATTAGATTTTGGCCTACAAGAATGCTGTAGCTGGTTTCACCTTCCATCCAGACCACTCAAACTGTCTCCGTTGCAGTTGTTGCCCAGGCTAGAGGGCAACGGCACAATGTTGGCTCACTGAAACCTCCACCTCCTGGATTCAAGTGATTCTCCTGCCTCAGCCTCCAGAGTAGCTGGGATTACAGGTGCCTGCCACCATGCCTAGCTAATTTTTTGTGTGTTTTCTAGTAAAGACAGGGTTTTGCCATATTGGCCAGGCTGGTCTCAAACTCCCGACCTCGTGATCTGCCCACCTCAGCCTCCCAAAGTGCTGGGATTACAGGTTGTGCTGAGCTGGCTTTCTTATCATTCATGTGTTCACTGAAACAGCCCTTTTAATGTCCTTCAGTAACTTTTCCTTTGCATATCTTGGCTGTTTAGTGCAAGGGGCCTAGCTTTTGGCCTCTCTTAGCTTTCAGCATACCTTCCTTACTAAACTTAGTCATTTCTAGCTTTTGATTTAAAGTGAGAGATGTGTGACTGTTCCTTTCACTTGAACACTTAAAGGCCATTGTTGTAGGGTTATTAACTGACATAATTTCAATATTGTTGTGTCTCAGGGAATAGGAAGGGCTGAGGAGAAGGAGGGAGATGAAGGAACAGTTGGCTCAGTGGTCAGAACACATGCAATATTGATTAGGTTTGCTATCTTACATGGGCATAGTTCATGGCACCCCAAAACAATTACACTAGTAACATGGATGATCACTGATCACAGATCACCATAACAGATCTAATAGTGAAAAGTCTGAAATATCGTGAGAATTATCAAAATGTGACAGAGACATGAAGTGAGTACATGCTGCTGAAAAAATGGCGCAGATAGACTTGCTTGATGCAGGGTTACCAAAAACCTTCGATTTGGAAAACACACAGCCTCTGTGAAGCACAGTAAAATCAACCACAATAAAATAAGCTATGCCTGTATTAAACCTCCCAACCTTTACCACCAGCCTACGGCATAAGTCCTACCCTTTATACTGACGAAAAATCTGGAACACAGGAACATTAAATAGATTGCTCTAGACTACAAACGAGTAAGTGGCAGAACCAGGATGAGGAATCAGCAAAGAGAAAAAAAAATCCCTTTTTATTAATATGTTTGTGTGACCATCTGAATTCTCAACATGAAGTGGGAAACTCATCTTATTCCTATCATCTTGTGTAAGTCTTTTATTCTAGTGAAATCTGTTCTCATTCACAGGTTGTTTTAGAGCTCTGGGTTGTATTATAGCTCTTGGTTGTTGTACAGCACCACAGTTAGGTTTTCACTGACAAAACTAAAGTAAACCAGCATTTTATAACAGATGATTTGGTGTTTAACCACTCCTTTCACTTCTGACTTCAATGTACTCTTTGGGCACTGGACTTCCCATGCATCTGTGGACATAGATTACAATGCCTTCCTTATAGGGGCTGTTCCTGACACTGGGTAACCGTGTTTATCTTTTGGAAGCAAAGGTGAGAGGTATCATTGTCCAAGGCCCTCCGACTCACCTGCAGACGCAGAAGGTAGTCCACAGTGCTGATGATGACATTTACGGTGGTGGTGTTGCCCATCTGAGTCCGCAGGAAGTTCTGAAAGTCTGAGAGCACCAGTGCTGGGTCAGAGCTTGTCCTCATCATGCTGAAGGAGCCAGGCATGCCCTCTCAGCTGAGCTCAGACAAGACATTCTATGTGAAAAGGCTTACAAGCATACTAGGCTTGGGTCCTGGCAGATCTTGCAGATCAGAGCAGGTGCTCTGCTTTGAGCAACCCCCAACCCGCCAACAGCAGAAACTGGACTGAATGGGCTAGATGGAAAAGGCTGGGTATCAAGATTTCTCATCTGAAGATTCTGGAAGCAGCTTAACCTTGGTGGCACTAAATATCACTAGCCATGATATTTACAGTTTCTTATTGAGGAATCCATTAACTAATGTCCTTGAGTAACAACTGGTTGCATCAAATAGGGCATACTGAACTAAATTATTTTGCACCTGAACGCTGTGTTTCCTTGGCAGATCAATCAGTTCCACTCACCACTATTATGTCCCTCACAAAGTAACTGTAGGAATCTAAAGAGATCACGCGTGAACTCGTCATTCTGGAGTACTTTTTCACCTTGAAAACATAAAATGTTGATGAGCATGTTTGGCTTCTCGACAGAGAATACTTTCTAATGCAGATGACTATGCGGATGATAAAGGAGTTGTGTCAGAATCATTTGGAAAAGGAACTTTGAAGAATGGTGAAAAGCTGGATTAAACTGAGCTGAGGCTACAGAGCACAATGCCCAGCAAATGCATTTGTAATGAAGACAGCTTGGATAAAGAGAGTAAGTGGTTCACAGTTCATAAACCATGCTTTACAGATGGAAGGCACTTCTTTAATTAAGCACAAACTGCTGAGTTAACTCAACATGCAACCACCAAGCCTAAAATGTTTCTGTGCTGAGGCAATTAAATGAGATCTCCTAGGATTCACACACATGGTAGAAACTCAGGCCAGAAACTCAAACTTACCACGTTCACGAACAATGACTGGTAATGAGAGAAAAACAGAAGAATACAAAGTAAGAAAACTAAACATCATGATAAACTGTCTTTAGTTAAAACTGGCTAGGTGAACACTTCCATCCTAGATGATGGCTTTACTAAAGCTACTGATGAAAACGTTTTGCTGAAACTGAGTTAGTCCTTGCTTACTAAGCAAAGACCTGAGCTCCGACCAGAAATAGGTAATTAAGATTTTAAATGGCTGGGTGTGGTGGCTCACACCTGTAATCCCAGCACCTTGGGAGGCCGAGGCGGGTGGTCACCAGAGGTGAGGAGTTTGAGACCAGCCTGGCCAACATGATGAAACACTATCTCTACTAAAAATACAAAAAATTAGCCAGGTATGGCGGTGGGTGCCTATAATCTCAGCTACTTGGGAAGCTGAGGCAGGAGAATCACTTGAACCTGGGAGGTGGAGGTTCAGTGAGCTGAGATCATGCCACTGCACTCTAGCCTGAGCAATAAGAACGAAACTCTATCAAAAAAAAAAAAAAAAAAAAAGAGATTTTAATCAGGAAGAGCATGGCCTTCACATTCACTAGTCACTTACGTGTTCCTTCTTCAGTCACCATCCCCAGGCCTTCAGCTTTATTCTGCCTCTCAAATGCATTCAAATCAAGGACACTTTTAATAGACAGAAAGAAACAAGGTTCAGGGCTACACACACTGGGAAAGCAGACTTCTTAAGTTAATGTATCTACTGACTACGAATATCCTGCCCCTGTCTTATCATAAATAAACTTACACATTCCAGGATGGTTGAAAGTCTAATGATTCCTTGGCTTTGTGCCAAGTAGTGCTATCTTAGGTGCCCATAGCTCACAGACTTTGTTACATATAGGGAGAGGGGTCACACACACTTATGGTGACTCTCATTGTCTGTCCAGTTTGATTCTTTTCTTATGAAGATTTAGAAAGGTTTTCCTAATAAAGAAGGAATAATCTGTTTTTAAGATTTCTTCAGGGAAAGTTTACTTAGACTGCACTGATTAATGTTCACCTCCCACCTTTATCTACTTTCTCTGAGAATCATGTGGAATTGTGGTTTCCAGAGCTTAGGATGAGATACAAACTTCCAGATTTCAAAGGGCCACACCTTTTTATGATTCTCCATCATTCAAGAGCCTACAGAAGCTGAAGTTCAGCTTTCCATAGGCAATGGTGTCTCCAGGTGTTCCTGAACTTACAAGTTGGCCTTCATTTTTGTCCCTACTCCCCTCAACCTTCCCAGTCACAGCCACTGCCAAATTTTACTTGGCCAGGAAGCCGTAATGCAACCACAAAGCTTGGCAATGAGACCACTATATAATCATGTTATTTTTAAGTAGGGCACATTCTATTTTACTAACAGAGTCTACCTTATTCCCCCAATCTGAAAGGTTTCAAAGAACGTAGCTCTTAGGAAAGCTTAAGGCTAAGTCCATTAAGACTCTGCAAAACCTAGCTTTTCCTCTACCACTGGGCAAAGACACGGAGAAAATCTGACATCCCTGTTTTCTTTTTACAGAGTCACATGTTTTGTGATTTAGGTAAACTCCATTTACCCAATTTCATCACTCAGGTAAAAATGACTTAGGTAAACAGTAAAATCTCTACTGCCATTTTTGTTTGTTTTTTTCCCAGATTCTGCTGGCAAAAGGGCCTGCTCATCAACACAAAACTATCCTTCTGCTTTGGTTTAACTGTCAGGGGAGGAAAACATGGGAAAGGACATTTGGACATAGTTGCTTTGAAGCAGCAGTTTTGAATCTGAATTCGTGCAACACACATTTCTGATCCTTACTCCATTCCTAAATACCCATTCTGAATGTTTTAATTTCCCTACTGCTTAAATATTTTAAAAACATATATTGTTTTTACTTGGGTTGGGTGTGGTGGTTCACATCTGTAATGCCAGCATTTTGGGTGATTGACGGGGGCAGATCATGAGGTCAGAAGTTTGAGACCAGTCTGTGCAACATGGTGAAACCCCATCTCTACTAAAATACAAAAAATTAGCAGGGCATGGTGGCAGACACCTGTAATCCCAGCTACTTGGGAGGCTGAGGTGGGACAGTTGCCTGAACTCAGGTGGCAGAGGTTGCAGTGAGCCGAGATTGTGCCACTGCACCCCAGCCTGGGTGACAGAATGAGACTCCACCTCAAAATAAATAAATAAATAAACAAACAAACAAATAAATAAATAAAAATAGAAGAAGAAATTGCGTTGCCCTGGTTTTTGCCATCTCTGGGTTCTTTTGTACTATTTTAGCCTCAGAGAGTCAGGCCTGGAGATATTCCATTTTGTTTTCCTGAAAGGATAGTAAATGAATAGACTTGGTGGGGAAAAAAACCACACAATGTTGAGAACAAAGAATTATATTGCAGCTCAGATATGCTCCCTACTGCCCAGGGTACAATATTTTACCCAAGGAAATACAGTTAGCAAAAGTATAGTCCACCAAAAGAAATGATGTCCATCTTCCAAATTTTTAAATGGAAAACATAATTGGAGGCAAATGAGCTAGCTAATTAAAAGTTTAATTTCTTTTAGAATGATATCCAGACTATTCAAATACTTTTCTTAGATTCTAGCTCATCTCTGAATCGAGCAAGTGTCATGACCTATGACTCCTGATGATATATTATTTATGTGTGAGAGCCGTTTAGCCATGGGGGTGGTGTAAACAGCTTAATAATATGAATGCTAAATGCAAAGCCTAGTCTTTTAGGCTATGTCAAAATGTTCCCATGCCAGGATGTGGCTCTGTCAAAACGGATGTGTTAAAATTCATACCACCCCAGCATACATTCAAACTCAAAGAATTGTTAAGGATAAAGATTAATAAAGTGGGTTTAATAAAACACAGCCTTGAGTCAGTCAGGAATCCCCCTTCTTTTCTGCTCTTTTCTGGTTTGACTTTCATGGGCATACATGTTTGAGGAGACACTCAATGTGCACACTGAGCCTCCTGGGAAAACAACATGAAAATGGAGGTAAGGAAGGGAGATTAAAAACAACAGCAGCAGTGGGGGAGCATGTGTATGTGGCTGACGGCAATCACATTTCCCCCTCTGAATGCCAGCTGAATTGTAATCCTGAAGGCTGGAGGAGCAACATCTACTCTCTTAGCTTTCTAAAGTAGGTGACTCCTCTCTCAAAAATTCTATGGTAGGCCAGTATATTTTGTGCTCCCCTTCTTCTACCTCCCTATCCTTGGAGGGAAGAGTTTTTTAAATGCTATGATAGTTTTCCCACATTTACCTGCAAGACTGCATAAGACCAGAGAGGCTTTGAAAGAATCCAGCATCCTTTTTCTCCTTTAGGTAATCTAGCATTTTCTGCAAGGAAGACACAGCGTAAAGGGAAACGCAATGAAAATGAGGCCACAGGCTGACTCTCCTGATCCTGATGGAGAAATCTCCAGCCATATTGAGTTGGACCCTCTACTTATGGCATCAGAATCCCTTGGGGTAGACCATGTTTATTTTATAAACACCCACTGGTATTTCTTCTAGGGCAGATTGACATTCATAGATCTACTGATTGAAGTCCCTCCCATTTGGGAACAAGCACCAAGGCTGTAATAAAGTAGTGTATCATGAAGCTGAGTTATAATCTGAATAGCTCATGCCATGAATTTGCCGCACAGGAGCAAGGAGCTTAGCCAGTAAGGAGCCTTGGTGAAAGCTTAGTATTTCTTTCACAATGAGGCTTTGTTTCCTGTGTTCTCTCTTACTGGAAGGTAGGAACTTTGTCTGACATGATAAAAATTTTGTTTTTTAAAAAAATAAACAAAAGGCCATGTAGAAAAGTCAACTGATACTAGAGGTAGGTGGTAGAAAGAAACAGAAATGAAGGATCACTTAGAAAATGAGTTTTTAACGAGAAATTTGAAAAGTCCGTTTGGGATGAGTTAAAGGCTGGGAAAAGTTATATGCAATAATGGCAGTTGTCAATCTGGAGACTCTCAAAGGCCCTGGGATATAACCCCCATGAATGCCAAGGGTCTGTTTGAAATTTCACTTCCTTGTACACACAGATGCTTTTAACCAGAACCTGGAGTGCCTGAGAGACACTGGTGCATTCCTGTCTTCTGCAGCCTGTTCCAATTCAGATTGCTGAATGAACACCATGTGTCAGTACTTGGCTGTATGCTTCTAGGTGTTGCCTCCTTTAATGCTCACTAGAGTGTAGGCTGCAGGATGGCAGGAGTTTTTATTTGTATTATTCACTGCTACACCCTTAGTCCTTACGGCAGAGTCTGACATGGTCATCAGTCAGTAAACAACTGTTCAATGAATGAATGAATGAATGAATAACAGGTTTGTGAGTTTATCAACTCCACTTAACTGATGTGGCTCCTTGCTCAGAGTAAGGCAACTAATAAAGTGAAAATAAAGGGCCAAAGTAAAAATATAATGCTTTGGAAATTTTTTCTAGAGAATATTTACATAGAAAGATATCTACTGATGAGAAAACCAAATGTTTTTATCTTTAATTCTGGGTAAAACTTCTTTATTAAAGACAAATTTGCCTGGAGACTCCCAGCCCTGGTTGTGTTCCCAGCTACTCTGATATAACTGGCCACTAAGGACAAATACCAGCTAAGTGATTCTGGGCAGCCCCGCTCTGCAGCAGTCAACTCCTCTTCCCTGAGCATGACAGGTGTCAAATGGGAATACCCCGGGAGCCTGCCCAGCCACTGCAAGCTCCCATTACCTGTTGCACACCAGCATTGCCTCCATTCAGAATGGCGATTCCCAGCTTCAGAGTTTCAACCACCATGGGGCTCATCTCACCTGCCATGACAAAGATTTGACTGAGTCACTAAGGAAACAGGTGTTAAATCATGCCTACTGGGCCTTAGCAGGACTCTTTAATAACGGCTTTATGTTACAGCATGATATCTTAGTGGAAGTTACATGGGCCCATCCAGAAACTGGGGCAATCACCTTTGCTGGCACTTATCATCTGAAGGACCATCTCTGCAGCACCACGCTCGTGCAGCCGAGCTTGCTGATAGAGGGTTTTCTGCTTCTCCATCTCTTTCTCCTGGAAAAAAAAAATCACAGGGAAAGATCAGTTCCCACCTACCACCATGGAGTTCACTCATAGCGAGGTGAGAGAGAAATTTCCAGTTGTTTAAGGAAGGCAACACATATCAACTCGAATAAAGCAGACCTCTGAAGTTTATTTCCAGACACTACCCAGCTTTCTAAACTGTCTACACATCATTCATATTTTGATGATACATTTTCCATTTTTTGTACTGATGGAAAACACAGTCCATTCCTTTTGGATACCATAATTGTGAGAAGCAACCCAACATTAAAATTTGTTTTCAATGTTCTATTACACAGGGAAACCTGCTGAGGGGTCAACTTGAGTATTTCTGGCTGAATGAAGGAAATGCTCACTCATCTGGAATGCTCAGACCACAGCTAACACTTTTTTTTTTTGAGATGGAGTCTCGCTCTGTCTCCCAGACTGGAGTATAGTGGCATGATCTCAGTTCACTGCAACCTCCGCCTCCTGGGTTCAAGTGATTCTCTTGCCTCAGCCTCCCAAGTAGCTGGAATTATAGGCATGTACCACCACATCCAGCTAATTTTTGTATTTTTAGTAGAGATGGGGTTTTGCCATGTTGGCCAGGCTGGTCTCAAACTCCTGACCTCAGGTGATCCACCCGCCTCAGCCTCCCAAAGTATTGGGATTACAGGCGTGAGTCACCGCTCACTTTCTACCAGACCCAGGTTATGAGAATGTCAAAGCTTTCCAGACTGTAATTATAGTCATTTGCTTCTGCTGTGTTTGGTCATGTACTTTGTCTATAAAAGAGTACAAGTAACATAATATGGTTTAATCTTGAGAATTTCACGGTCCTGTACTGCCTCAAAATAAACATCACTATCAACTTGCATTTACAGAATAATAGTACAAAAACCATTCAAGTGCCTCTATTGCTCTGATTTTTTAATTTTTTTTTTTTTTTTTGAGAGACTGGATGCTACTCTGTCATCCAGCCTGGAGTGCAGTGGTGCAATGAGAACTCACTGCAGCCTCAAACACTTGGGCTCAAGTTATCTTCCCACTTGTATCCTGAGCAGTTGCGTCTATAGGAATACACTACCATGCCCAGGTAATTTTTTATGTTTTGTAGAGATGCAGTCTTCCTATGTTGCCCAGGCTGGTCTTGAACTTCTAAGTTCAAGTGGTCTCCCCTCCCCTGGGCTCCCAAAGTGTGGGGATTATAATTATGAGCTACCACACTGGGCAGATACTCATTTTTCTGATTTTTTTCATTTTAGATGTTTTAATTTGTCCTTCTATGGCCCCTGTTACTACAGTAATTGGGTAAAATTTCCCCCAAGAACACAGCTAGTGGTTTGCTGACTGGCATACTACCTGCTATCTTTTCATGAGCAGAGAGACAACAGAACCACAGCTAATATGTGTGCTTTATTAAGGCAGATTTGCCAACTCACACACTCCTGGTGGGTGAGCCACATATGCTAAAGTCAGCACCCACCTCTGAAGGCCTGGCCTATCAGCCTCGGAGGGTGGGTGGCTCTGTTTTTAATCTTCATGAGAACTTACTTCAAATGTTTTTTCCTTGTCTTCATCTTCTTCTTCATCCTCACCACTTTGACAACTCTAGATTTCATGGAGCAGGTAAGAGAGAAGACAGACAACCAAATTAAAGGTGAATCTAATAAACACAACTCTGCTCTGCAAGGGCAGGGGACAGGATGTAATTCACAGGCACCCCAGGACCTCAGCTCGGTGTAAAACCAGGAACACTTTGGCTCCTGCAGGGTAACATTTGTACTGTAAATGCCATCTCTGCAGTTTCCATAGAATTCGGAAATGAGAAATGAGAATGCACAGCTCACATCATCGAAGGGGACCTGGCTGGTTTAACCACAAACTTGAACTCTTCTACCTTACTAAAGTTCTGGTGTAAATGGGAGACAGAAATGCAGGGAGCTGCCACTTCCTAGATACAACCTCAAGGGCATGGCAGTAAGATTGGAGACAGCTTCTAGGCTGTGAATCCTAAAGTTGTAGGCCCCCACTGGGGGCCTGCAGTACAACTAGATAAAGGAATAGGTGCTCTTATGACCCAACACATCCTTTCTGCCTGATATCAAAGTTTCCCTTTTTTACTTAGCATTCCAGAGGTCACCATCTTCTGGGCGACATAGAACATCTCTGGTCACACTGCCTCTTTCAGAACACCGGGAGCTCTCTCTAGTTTCTAACCTTCACCTGAGTGAACTGTTTGATGTATTCTGAACATTGACTGAAAACACAAGGGCAGTCTGTATGCCCGAGCCCCATTTAGCTGGCTTCAGAAATGTCAATGTGAACCTCTCCACCAGCACCCATTATTTCTGCAAAGCTTCAAGGTTTCCTTAGGAACACAGTGAAGTAGCTTACTAATATCACTATGGCACATGAATTGTGCAATGCCTGAAACCTATATCATGACAAAGTCCCAGGCCTGCTATTCAACACGACAATTTTCATGCAGCTGAAGAGGTCTAAGGGAAGACAAAAGACAGAATCGATGGGCAGAAAACCTGGGTGTACCTTGGCCATCATGCTGGAATAGGAGGTATACAAAGGGTCGTCTTCCAATTTGCTGGAAAGAATGGAGGACATAATTAGCAGGCTACTATTTTGTGTGTGTCTGTGTGTGTGACAGTTTTACTCTTGTTGCCCAGGCTGGAATGCAATGGCGCAATCTCAGCTCACTGCAACCTCTGCCTCCTGGGTTCAAGTGATTCTCCTGCCTCAGCCTCCCCAGTAGCTGGGATTACTGGTGTCTGACACCATGCCCGGGTAATTTTTTTGTATTTTTAATAGAGATGGGGTTCCACCATATTGGCCAGGCTGGTCTTGAACTCCTGACTTCAGATGATCCGCCCGCATCAGTCTTCCAAAGTGCTGGGATTACAGGCATGAGCTACAATGCCTGGCCTTAGCAGGCTACTTTTTGGACCCCACATGAAAGACTAAGAGTCATATAAATCTCAAATTATAAGTACTAGTAAATTAATTCAGAAATTCCCCACTCCAATTCTTAGTAACCACTCTGAAAATGTGAACCAGCATTGGCTTAACATGGAATTCAGAGATGAAGGTTATAGTTTTAGGCTGTTTAATCTTCAGCTCAGTGTCTGACACAGAGCAGGCTGTGGCTTGATGTAGTTTCCCTAGACATATCTTGATGGCCAAAAATAGGGCAGCAAGGAGGGCTGCTAAATCTGGCTTCCCTTTTCCACTCACTGCCTTCTGAGTGAGGAAGGTTAGGAGGGGACACCAATATCCTTGGTGCCTGGGAGAAGCAGGTGTTCTGGTGGTTCTGACCTCCTCTCCGTGAGAGCGTTGCGGCTAAAATAGAGAATGATCTGATGTAGTGGGTCAGGTTGTTTTTCTCTCTCTTCCTCCTCCTCCTCTTCCACCTTTGGAGATTTCTATACAAACCAACACAGATAGGTTTTAGGCATGAATTTAACCTCGTGCCACATGACTGCATGCGAACAAAGAGAAAGTAAAGCACAGGCATAGAGCGCATCAGACTAAAGCACAAAATGAAACCACTATGTCATATATTTATTTCAGGATAGAAACCCTAAAGGTGCAAGGTTTGAGATATATGTGTATATAGGTATAAATACGTATTTTTATTTCTACAGCCAATCAAATAAACATTCCAATTTTAGGTTAAAACAAAATAAAAAGCAAAAGGCTGCCCATAAAGGGAATAGCTGCATACTCCAATCAGCAGATCTTTCATGCAAGCTCTGGGCACCCAAGTCCAGGAGGGAAACCCCACAGTCACCTGAGAGACTGGTTCTCTCGGGCTAACAGCTGACATTTCTTTTGCAAAGCTGGGCTCGACATGTGGGTGGAGCAAGAGTTACAAAGCAGTGGGACCATTTTGGGTCTAACACTATTCTAGATTCAACCCGGCAAAACATTTCTCTTTCCTAACCAAACTCTCCATTCTAAAATTCTTGTTGCTCCTGAGAGCTGCCATCCTGGAGCTGCAAGTCTCGCCCTTCCCCTTTGATCAGATCTTTTCTTTATCGCCTTTCACAGAAAGAGAAACAGCAGCTAGTATCAGAGGTAAAAGTGAATTTTGTAGCAGTGACAGAGGCAGCAGGGTGGACTGTATTTGGTAAATTGATGAGAACTACATGGGTTGTATGAATGGTTCAGAAGAAGTAGACAGCTGAAATGACGGTCATTGTCAGCTTCACACTCATCTAAAAACTGAGAAAACCAACTGAGTGTCTTTCTCACCAACAGGAATATATGAGAACAATGAAAGACATAAAGTTGAGGGGAAGGAAAACAGGAAAAGGCTTTAAAAAAGAAGGAAAGAAACATAGGGTGACAGGGAAAGACAGAAAGACATTTGGAAAAGAGTGACTATCAGAAACACAGGACAAGATGAACAGAGAGAGTGAGTGGTAAGAGAAAAATGTTCGTGAGAGAAGGAGAAAAGAAACCACAGGTTGGCCAAAGAAGGGGAGGGTTTATTTTCTCTCTGAACCAGAATGAGGCTCCGTGGCACCTCTGCAATAAGCTTTTTCCCCTCGTATATCATTTTAAGTGGCTTTAGAGCATGAAGTCTGTTAGAGAAAAGGCATGCCAAATTTTCTGAAATGCCAAATATAGAAATGCAAGATGCAGAAAGGGTATTTAGATGCATCTTCTGCAAAGCAGAACCACTGAGTGAGAACATGGGGCTTTGGCTGGGGTGCCTCCTGCAACCAATGGTGCTCAAAACTTCACTTAGCATGAACCCCCCATGACATGGCTGTGCATTTCAAGAAGTATTAGTTGTTAATAGCGACGACGATGAGGATGACGATAGTGTTAGCACCTCCAAGTGAAAATTCATCCTCTAGCTCTTATGACCATTAGCAGAGCCTCCCCTGAGCAGTCAGTTGCTTTCAAATTTATACACGTTTCCTTGTGAATGTTTAAGTGTTACAACCACACACATGAATACAAAAATCAAATCCATCCACACGCATCTCTGCTCCCAGGGGAGTCAGTACTTACAGCCAAATCCTGTACTAGTTTCTCTTCAAAGGAATACTCCTCTGTTTCTATCCAAAATCTCTGATAGCCATGGAGGAAGAGGTTAATAGAGCGGTGCCTGAGCGGAAGGGGTGAGAGGGAGGTCAAGAGGGAACTTGTTCTTTTAGTTTGGGCAGTTAATGGTTAGTAAGAAGGACAGACTTTTGTACAATTTTTATCTTCTGATTGGTCAGGGTAGCCAGTAGCACACCACAGAATTTACTTCTAAGAAACCAGAACCCTCTAACATGGTGGGTCTTGAATATTAGAGCACCTTCTGAAAATGACAAACGACATGGCAGTTATCTCTCATCCTACCCTGTTCTCGCAGCGACTTTATCACATTTCCTCTCCATTGAGAAATCAGCCATTAAGGCAAGTAACAGAACTGAAGCATTTGCTTCATATGGCAATTTAGTTGTTCCTTTAGGCTGATTACCTCTCTAGGTAATCCAATCTAAGTCATGCTGATGATCAGTGGTTTAGTCCTAGAGATAGCAAAAATACCACAGGGTGGCTTCTTTTCATTCTCCAAGTAACCATACTGGCAAGGCGCTCCAGCTTTTACTTAGCAAAACAAGGTTTAAGCATGGTACGCCATTGGCATATTTTCTGTGTGCCTCATGGATGCTAGCTATGGCCCCAGCATGTGGGTGCACTGATTAACTAGCATGAGCCACTCCCGATAAGCCAGGCTTGACTTCTGGGAATATCAGCCACTGCAAAGCAGCCAAGTGTTCACAGAATGTGAGGACATGGGTACGGAGGGAAGGGGAGAGGAGGAAGATAAAAGTCAACACAGTCATTAAGCCCTGGTCACAGTTTCTGGAAGAACACGGTCCTTGCCATCTTTCTTCAAATCTGACCAATCAGAATTCTTCTTAACAATTGTACAAATTTGTGTTTTTATGGTAACGTTAAATCATGGCCAATAAAGGAGGAGTGTGCAGAGAATGAGCAGGTCTCTCCACAGGTTACATTACCATTAAAATGGGTATAAGCCTGTCATACTGAGTTTTTTCATTAACCTTTTCCAGCCAAATTTGTTGAAAGGTGCTCAGGAAGAAATTACTAATTTTGTGTCTGGAGAGAAGCATACAGGTTTTCTTTTAAAAACTAGCATCAGAGAAAGTTTCCACATAATAAAATAAATCCCTTAAGCCCTTTAGTTTGGGAGATTCTATGCAGTTAGATCATCACAAAGTGGAGAAGAGGAGTTGTTTCCATCATTAGCTTCACTGTTGTTATGAAATCTACTTCCAGTCTTCCATGCTAAAGAGATCACCGACAGCAGCTCCTCTAAAACAACTGGGTTAGGGACAGTCATGCTTTATGAAGGACAGAGTGAACTCCTAGACTTGCTCTTACCCATACAGACTAGAACTACTGAAGGCACAGCCCAGATATGTAAGGATGGTGTAATATCTTCAGTAGATTTAGAAAAAAATGCTTTATTTTATTTATGTATTTATTTTTCTGGCGAGACAGAGGTTTGCTCTTGTTGACCAGGCTGGAGTACAATGGCGTGACCTCGGCTCACCGCAACCTCTGCCTCCTGGGTTCAGGCGATTCTCCTGCCTCAGCCTCCCAAGTAGCTGGAATTACAGGCATGCACCACCACACCTGGCTATTTTTGTGTTTTTAGTAGAGACAGGGTTTCTCCATGTTGGTCAGGCTACTCTCAAACTCCTGACCTCAGGTGATCCGCCTTCCTCAGCCTCCCAAACTGCTGGGATTATGGGAGTGAGCCACTGTGCCTAGCAAAATGCTTGTTTTTGAGAGATGTACTTTCTGCCTAGCTGTCCTGGCCCTAGAGACATGTACTTAGAGTTGGGCTCTTTTGGAGCCAACTTAGCACAGTGTCAGGTAGGAATCCCATCCAGATAAGGAAGGAAATACTTTGATGTTTCGACACTTCCAGAAAAGAAACACAAATTCTATGTACTTCTGCTTTTTCTACTGGGTTATGAGTTTCACTTTTCTGTCAGGTCTTCAGCAGCCTTAATGCCCATGATTGCTTGACCTTGTTTTTCATCTTTCTATTCCTGAATTCTACCTGATTTGGTAGTAGCTCATTATCTTCCAAAGACAGTAACCTGTTTCTTGACAGATCTGTTGGAACAGGTATGTGTCTCAGAGACCATGACTTTTTTTTTTTCTTTTTTTTGAGATGGAGTCTTACTGCGTCACCCAGGATGGAGCAAAGTGGCATGATCTCAGCTCAATGTAACCTCCGCCTCCTTGGGTTCAAGCGATTCTCCTGCCTCAGCCTCCTGAACGGCTGGGACTACAGGCATCTATCACCATGCCTGGTATTTGTTTTTTTGTTTGCTTTTTTGTATTTTTAGTAGAGACAGGGTTTCACCATGTTGGCCAGGGTGGTCTCGAACTCCTGACCTCAAGTGATCCATCCACTTTGGCCTCCCAAAGTGCATGGGGTACTGTGCCTGGCTGAGACCATGATTCTTAAATATCTTCAAAGATCCTAACGAAGAAAGCCAAGGTGGCCAGTTGGCTCAGGATGAGGTTATAGGCTACTGTTGACAAATGATCGCCAAGTTCCACAATTTAATGAAAATAAAACGTCAAGCATAAGAATAGTCCTTCATCTGATATTTCAGATAACACATATATTTCCATAAGCTTCAGAATGTACTTGCCTAAAGGTCAGTTTATTTTCCCTGATCAAGTGAGAACATTCCTACTGATCTGATAGTCAACGAAGCAGAGGCTGATATTCAATTACTCGCTTTGTTTATTGACCCAAGGCCCGACCTTACCTACTCTGTGATGAGTCTGAGGACAGGAATGTCACCACATCATCAAAGACACTGAATGAGTCTGGGTGGGCGACTCTGGGCCAGTGTGTCAGATACTATTCCCTATATTGACAAGGATGTGTCACAAACTTTTCAGAAAAAGCTTCAAATATTTTTTACTTCAAAGTATAAGCTGAAACACCTGAAGACATCGTGCCTCTGGCAAGCCTCTTGAGGCATCTCCAGCCTTTTTATATTTTGACAGTTAGTACACTGTGCTAAAAGATTCTCAAGTTACATTTCTGTACCTCTTGAGGAAATGGTAATTTTAGTTTCAAGTGCCTGAGCAGAGAAATACTGTTTGACCCGTTGATAGAATTTGGGGTAAAATGTTTCAGAAAAACAGTTTCATCTTTCCAGAGGACTTTACATGCTAATAAAGAATCCCCCCTCAGCAAAAGTAGTGTACTTCCATATGCTTACTTGGCTGACTTTAGGGTACAAAGGGTGAGTTGGCAGGAATGGGATCTAGAGAATCTCATCTGGGTTCAGTTTTTATGCTTACCTTGATTGTCTTAGCCAGGCCCTTACATTATGCAGACCACCATAGCTCCATAGGCCAAGGATTCCAGTTTCTATTCCTTGGATTAAGAGCGAGAAAGCACATCTGTGGGAGGACACCTCCATTCCCATCACTGCCTTACGTGCCAGGAAAAAAGACAAAATACTTGCCTGGGCAGGTTGTAGAGAGGGGCCATTCTGAAACAGGCCACCACTGCCCGTTTGCGTTGCTTTGATAACAGTTTGTGCCAGACGGCCTTCTTGGACCTCAAAGGCTGTTCCACCTGAGAAGAAATCACACAGGTTGGTACATCTTAGACTGATCTTTTGGGGGCAGAAGCTAGTCACCTGCAGCCCAGACTTCTTAATCCTGGAAGAATTTTGGCTTGTCAACTGTAGTTAGCAAAATGCACCCTGCAGTGGATGATTTCAGTTGTGAAGGTCTTAGGTTTTCCTCTTTCTCCCAATCGCTTTTAGTCATTTATTGTCTAATAGCAGCTTATTAAATGGTAGGGGACTTAAATGGGGCATTTGAGTGAATGGCAAGAATGCACAAAACACTGGAGGGGAAATAGTGGAGAGATCTGCTATCACAGGGCATCGAGATGGCACATGGGGGTGATCTGGGATGATCCTTGCTCCTTGTTTTCTCAGTCTTATGAGGGCACTTGTACCTGAGAGCTGAGTGTGGACAGGAGCCTGGTATTGTTCCGGGTATTTCTACTTCCCCATTCCTCAGGGCAGATGCTCCTTACCTGTTCCAGGTGGAAGACAGCTGCTGAAATTCTCTGTACACGCTCCACTGTCTTTTCTGGATTGAAAGGTTCTTCACTCTTCAAAACATCCTTGTAGAGGTTCAGCTGCCATTTTACAGCTGGGTCATCAGACTGAAAATTGAAGCATACTCATAAGATGAGAAATTTCCTGTACCTCTTATACTGAAGGAGCCTTTTGGTCCTACCATGGTTCTGTAGGAGTCAAGACTCTATTCTATTATTGCTTCACTTTCATTTTCTCAGTTATCTTCTGGAACACTGTAGATGCTCTGTAGGAACTTCTCATTCTAATCTCCATGTCTCTTAATGCTTCTGTCATATTTTCTATCTTGTCATCTTTCTGTGTGTTGCATTTTGGATGATTTTCTTAAAGCACTCTTCTAATTTATAACTTCTCATTTCAGCTATTTCTAGCCTATTTTAACCCACTTACTAGGCTTTTAATTTCAATGACTATTTTTTATTTTTATAATGACTACGAAGTCTTTTTTCAAACCCATCTCCCCTTCTCCTTTTAAAAAACATAACATCCAATTATTGCTTTACAGGTTCTGTTACTTCCTTTATATCTCTTTAAATGTTTTAATCATATTTATATTTACATCTCTTTCAATAGCTCCTTATGCTTGAATTATTCTTTGTTTCATATGATGACTAACAGATTTCCTGATGTGCTTTCTAACAAAAAAAATGAGCTTATCTTCAGGAGAAATTTTACTTACAGGTATCTCAGTTTATATTTTAGGAGGTGGAGACTCTCCAGTGGTTTAACGGGTTTCTCTGTGGAATGGTTGTGGGTTTTACTGGTTCAAGGCTAACTTCATGGAAGTTTCTTGCTCTGTATTTATGCACAGTATGGGTACTTAGGTCCCTATTCCTCTTCATTTATGATTATTAAAAAACCAAGTCCCTTTTTTTCTGGCCCTTGAGATTTTTTTTTATTGCCTTTTTTTCTAGTGTATTTTATTCACCATTCCTCTATGTTTGGGGCAGAAAGGAAAGACTTTTTGTGTTGGCTTAGTTCTCCATCTCAGGGCATAGTGTACCTGAGGAAAGAGTTGTTCAGATTCACGGGCTTTAAAACATGTCAAGTGGCCTTTAAAATCAAAATTGTATTTTTTAATTGTACCAACTAGACACAAAATTATTTTGTTTCAATATCTCTTTAGAGCAGGAGGTGCTAAAACTTCTCCCAGGTGTCCATCACATGGTTTAACAAGATTTACAGTGAGTAAATTCTGAGACCTAATCTACACTCTCCCTGCTGTGGCCTGACATTCACATAATGGGAAATTGGAATAGATGCTTTATTGGAGTCCTCTTTGAATCCTCTTTGCAATAGCAAAGAACACAAATTAAGGGCAAATAAAATAAAATAAAGGCAGTTTGTGTATCAGTAATTAAAAAAAAAAAAAGGAGACAGCTAGTCCTACCAATTAAACACAAATACCCCAAAACTCTTTTTGAAACACATATAAGAAACATGAGTAAATTAAGCGAAAAGATGGAACCCTGCAGGCAGAAGGAAAGGCTGTGTGAGTTCTCACTGCCTTCCTGACTCATCACCTTTTCCTGCAAGTGCAAGTTGTTCCGCAGATGTTCTTTGACCTCTTCATCTGTGTCCCTCTGTGGAAAGAGATGTCAAATTTTATTCCTGGAGATCACCATGGAACTGTCAAATAGCATATGGGGATATATGGAGAGTCAATGCACACTTTTGCTGGGATCTTTATTAGAAGAACAAAAGAGAAAATATTAGAGATTTTTCCCAAGGGCACACACTGATTTCCAAGCCCATTTTAAGATGAGGGCATGTTGCCTCCATACACACTGGTTTCTGCTCATTTGCCCCCTGCTCCCCAGGGGAAGAGGACTAACCATTTCGGGGGCTGAACACCTAGCACTACACCACCTGGGTCACACACTCAGCGCAGTCAGACGGGCAGCTTACATGGCCATATCGTGATTTTGCAAGGGAGATCAGCTCCTGGTCTCCTGGAGTGCACATATTCAAACCAATGGGCAGCATTTTCTTGAGTGCAGCCACGATGAGGGAGGTCTGGATGGAATACAAGTCTCCCCGCCGCTTTGTCTTCTTCCGCTCCTGGTCCTGTCCTCCAGACTAGGAGATGATGTTGGAATAAACAGAGAGGGGCTCGGTGATTCTCCAAAAGAAATGGCCTCATGTCAGAGGCTGCCTGCCTCCTTGTGGCCCTGTCAATATAGACCAGGCCTTACTACACCTCAAAGGACAGTGAAAACAATGTGATAAACAAGGATGAATTAGGTATCCATAAAAGACCAGCCATAACCCTGAGCCTTCTCCTTCTGTGCATGCACACACAACCACATAACTAAACACACATCACAGATGCTTACGGTCTTTGCTCACTCACTTCTGGACTGAACAAGTAAACTGGTGTTCTATAAAATAATGATTTGGTAACCGACAAACATGACCCCAGAAAAGTTCTGAGAATTCTGATGCTGGGGGATCACTAAAAATGCGAAAGAGCATCCACCATAGGATAATTGCCCTGTGTTTCCAAAGCTGAAGCTGGTGTTTTGGAGAACCTCACTTAGACTCCCCACCACGAGCAATGCAAATTCTTACAGGAAAAGAAAAATCTAAAGTAGGGCTGCTTTGGAATCCAGCTGAAGGAAAGTTAGGAGAAAAATCTGAAGACATGAAAGAAAGGAACTCCTCAGTTCATGGAAGCTTGCACCCATCTTTGGCTTATGACTTCTCATCCTTTTCAGAGAGAGTTCACTCAATGAAGTTGTATTAAGAGAGGAATCCAGGCCAGGCGCAGTGGCTCACACCTGTAATCCCAGCACTTTGGGAGGCTGAGGCGGATGGATCGCCTGAGGTCAGGAGTTTGAGAGCAGCCTGGCCAATGTGGCAAAATGCACTGGGCTATGATACAACAGCAACCCCAGGCAATCCACTAAGAATCCTCAGCATCCATAGCACAGGGAGATCACACAGTGGGTCCACGTGGGCTTGAGGAAATAAGGCACTATGGTGACTCAACTTTCATGATTCCAGGTTCCAGAGAAGCAGAACTGCTCAAGTGGTACGTGCTTGCATGACTTGGCCTCAGTGGGCACTTGCTAGAAGTGGGGAGGGCTGGGTAGCAAGAAGCATGTCAGGGACCCCGGGAAAGAAGGAAGTGGTGCTCATCAATGCTTTGCGCTATGAGGTACCATGGAGTGTTTGCAGCAATGAGGGGCAGCACTGTGATTTATTGTGACATACAGACATGGGACTCTGGGAGCATGCCAGACGCCTCCCCTGGAACTGGCACACAAGACCTGGTCCTCCTGGCCTGGGGCAGAATTCATTTTATGGGAAAAGGTTTTTGAAACAGAAGAGTATGGTCAGAATTAACACTGTCTTGGGACTAACCTCTTTAAATTGCTTTCCAAAGGGCAAAAGAGTTTCATAATTATTAATGGATACTTTTAAGAACAGTGAAATTTCTTTCAGCACTTGTGGTGGCTGCACTTTCAGACAGCTGTATCACAGTATCACAGAAACCACAGTGAAATCCCTGGCCAACAGAATCCCAGTCTGGCTAAACATTGCCAGAAAATTCTACTGGTTGCAGGGGTACCTTGTATCCAGTGCTTCAAAACACCAGTCAGCCCCTGGACAGCAGTGGGAGGGGCAGTAAGAAATATGAATAAAGACAAAGAAATGCGGCTAAGAGGAGGAGGGTCCTGGTGTTCCAGAAAACAGCAGGAAGGGAAAGCTGCTTCACACAGACTGTGCGAGTGCCGACTCCCACTGGCCGAGTGGTTTCTGGGCTCCTCACCATTCTACCACCAGGTTTAAAATTCTAAAGGTTGCGACTCAGGGCAAAACTCATTTATAGTCTAAATTACCCTTGAAAATGTTTCAAATCATCCATAAAACATAGAACCTGGTTATATGTATATAAACGATGATATCACATATATATACCTGTAAAATATACATGCTAATACACAGTATGCAATCGAATAAGTATGCTTAAAAGTGCAACTATGTGGATTTGAGTACAAAATCTAAATTATTTCCTGCTCTCTCTCTATTTGATGGGCCAGTTTCATGTTGTTCTAAACATCAAAGCTGCATATGCAATTTGACTCCAAAGTGCCTGCTACTTATAGAAAGCATTTATGATTCTCTCCAACACCCTGAAATATTAACAAGTCAGTTTTGTAAATGAGAACAGGACTGCTCAGGGAAGTGAAGCAATTTTTCTAAGATCACATAGCAAGTAAGTCTCTGAGCTATCCAGATGCAAGTCTATCTCGCCTGGGCTCCATCTTCCCTTCCTAACTAAGAGCTGCATGTGTCCTGGTTCCTGTGTATCTCCCTTTCCTCACTGTACAGTGTAGAGAGGAGGGTTTAGGAGAATGGCAGCCGACACACATTAATTAAGAGGAAGATAAAACGTCCAGTGATAGCCTGAAACTGTACCTGGGAGATTCTCCCATGGTAGTCTTTGGAAGACTTGCTTTGAATCATGGGAGCCGTGTACAGGAGGCAGGGCTTCTACAGCGTGAAATGGCTGAGATCACTAGTAAAAAATTAGACTCTGACCCTGGGTAGCACCACGAGGAGCAAGTCTCCTGGGTTCTCAAGCCCTGTCCCTCATCCCTATCTCTGTTAGTGTGGTGGCTGCCAACAGGGCAGCTGCAGAAGGGAGCAGAGATAGCAAGGAGACCTCGGTTAGGGTGAGGCTTGGCTGGCTTCCCCGGCTTCCCCATTCCAAGGGTGGGTAGGCCTACATTCACTCTTTGACAGGCAGTTGTCTTCCCTGGAGCAGGCCTGGGGGACCTCCAGGCAGGAAAATCCATTCTGTACCACCCCCATGGTGATCACAGTGCAGAAGGGGCCAGAGCCTGGTACCTCTAACACTAGGACAGAAAAGACACGTCATGCATTTGACCTGTACCTTTACTTGCATGGCCTGTGTGGAAAGACAAAAGAAAAGAAACAAGGAGAAGAGTCAGTTAGTAAAAGCAGGGCTCCAAGGTATAAGGCATCGTATGTTAGTTAAAGCTTCTTAGCCCCCGTTTCTCAGCAAACACAACAGAAACTCAATGGTTCTGGAAGCCAGTTGAGCATGGCATGAAGAGTGAGTGGGAAGTTAGGATGGAGGTTAATTTGGTCCAAGGACTTAAATCCAGACTAAGAAATCTACTTCCTGGGTAAAGCCAACCCAGAAGCAGCCTTCCAGAGTGTGTGGCACTTGGACCTGGACCAGGCTAGTCTTCAGATCTGGCCACCCACAAGAACTCTCTAGATCTAAAGTCTTTGCCCCTTCCACCTCCCTCCTTTCACCTGGGTGGACTGTACACAATCTGTCATGGAACCAAAGAACCCAATATTCTTTCTTCCTTCTACCCACCGCATTATCAACTCCACACACAGAAAGGGAGAACTGAGCTAAGGGGCAATGCTTGCACTCATGTTAAAAGAAGGTAGCATAGGCCAGACACAGGGGTTCATGCCTATAATCCCAGCACTTTGGGAGGCTGAGGTGGGATGATCACTTGAAGCTAGGAATTCAAGACCAGCCTGGGCACATAACCACCGTCTTTACCAAAAAAAAAAAAAAAAAAAAAAAAAAAATCAGCAGAGTGTGGTGGTGTGTGCTATATAGTCCAGCTACTGGGGAGGCTGAGGCAGGAGGATCACTTGAGCTCAAGAGTTTGAGGCTGCAATGATCTATGATCACACCACTGTACTCCAGCCTGGGCAGCAGAGGGAGACCCTGTCTTAAAAAAGAAAAAAGAAAGAAAAAAAGAAAAAGAAAAAGATTTATTAACAAAAAGTACTCTAGGAATATCCAAAGTGATTCAGGATCACTAAGCATCCCAAAAGATGGAGCATTTCCCTTCTTGTGCTACAACCTTTCAACATGCCCTAGGTCGAGGCTATAGATTCTAATTTTATTTGTTCTGTCACATACTGCTAAGATTAACTCACTACAATTTTCTAATGAAATGCTTTTTTAAAAATTGGTGGCAGAAACATTTTATTTTCTTCCTTTTTTTTCTCTCTTTTAAGAGACAGGGTTTCCCTATGTTGTCCAAGCACATATGGAACTCTTGGCCTTAAGTGAATACTCCCTCCTTAGCTTCCTAAAGTGCTGGGATTATAGGCATGAGCCACCATACTGGACCATGTTTTATTTTCTTTTTAGAAATGTACAGATTCCTATACCTTCAAAATCATTTCATCTCCCCATGCTGATATCACAGACTGTCACCAGTAGTTAGTTTATAATCAGACAGTTGATTTTGTGTGTAGAACTTAAAAGACAGACACAGACTTTTGTAGGGTAAGCGACTTAAAGGACACACCACAAAGGGATGACATAGGGAGAGCTGGCATCAGACTTCTGAACAAAGACAAGCCTGGGCCATGGGAAGCTCTTCTCCCACTGAGAGGTAACTAAAGCAATGATGAGTCAATCCAACAAAAGAAGACTTTCTGTAAGTCAGAGAACGAGAAGCAAGAGATACAGTGAGAGAAGGAGGACAGTGAGGGAAGGAAAAAAATGGTGGCGAGAGGGTGACATGGAGAGAAGCGGGGGAAGAGGCAAGCGGGGAAAAAAGGGAAGGGTGACAGGGGAGAGGAAGAGGATGAGTGTGCGTGTCCGTGTGCACGTTCATGAGAGAGAGAGAGCATGCACATGTGCCTGTGAGTACACAGCAGAAGTGCAAGAACAAAGAGAATAAAAATAAAAGAAAAACGGGGAGGGTGAGGGAATGAAAGAGGGAGTGTGAACAAGAAAACTCACGCATATAATGTGAATGCCCTTGAAAAACTCAAAGATAGCTTCTAAAATATTTCCTGTCCCCTTTTGATCTGCTGAAATCATGCTTCATGGGGTGGAGTGGCTTTGATCCATGAGGCACTCTAATATTTCCTGCATCACAACATTTTTTATCTTACTGTTTATAACCTTGCTCAAGGAATTGGCATTTCTTGGGCTGACCACATTCTAACTTACCATTCCCTTCTGAAGAAGCTGCTGTCATTTTTCCAGAAAAAAAAAAGTTTCAAAACAAAATGACACAAAAAATACTTGCTCAGCTTAGTTACATTGAGCTTAACATACATTTGCAAATTGGTGTTATATACACAAAATATACAATGAGCTCTCACAAGCAAAATCTGCTTTGACTGCCAGGAAAATAACATATCTTGGAACTGACCTTCGATTAGTCTAGTAGTAAGAGTGTGGCCCACTGTATATTTTCTCCACCTCCTTTCATTTGCAATGGCATATGTGGTATGTGTGGCATGCAGCAATCACATACGGGTATACCTCCGCAAATCCTGCCATATACACTGAGGCTGACTTCATTTTTACAACACCAGAATTCAATTAAGAGTGGAGATAAAAGCAAGTACAGGTCTCTGTTCAGATTGGGTAAGAGAGACCATCTCAGTGCAGGGAGGCAAAGGCAATAGGGAGTCAGCCAAAAATGAAGAATCCCCTAATCCCTAAGCCCTCAGTATGTAGTTCCACAGCCAAAAAATACCAGAAATGGCTATGAGTTACTGCTTTTCAGAGGCATGGTATCTCTTTTTCTGAAATAATACACTACATTTATCAAACATTATTCTATCCTAGAGATACTGTTGAAACTGACTTTAAACCAGAACATCTTAGTACAGTTGGGAGAAGTCAGGCAGTGAGCTCAGCCTCCTTCTGCAGACTGGTAAATCGGGACCCAGAGGGGCTGAGTGAATCATATAAGGTTTAGCTCTAGCCAACAGATGGGCCAGGGGGAAGACTTATCTTCCTTTCACATTCTGGTCTATTTATTACTACACTGTGTCTCAAAGCAGGCAACGGCAACAGTATGAATACTTGTGACCCTGAGGACCATGGCGAATATCATTCAACATTTAGGGAGTGTCCTCTCATCCATTTGTTACTTTGTAATTTTGACCCTATCCCATGTGGCTCAGAAATAATTGGCAAATGACAACAATGGAAACGAAACAAGAGACTTTGCTTCTACAGACTAACCAGACCAGCACCAAAGAGGCCCAGATTCTGAACATGACCATCCTTTGTCAAGAAACAAACACTCCCTTTTCCTCATTCAGTGATGTGAATGAACAAAAGGTCCTGTTAGTTTGTCAGTAGGTGGGTTTTGAAATGCCATTTTCTGTAATCTCATCTCTTTCCAAATGTAAATCCAAGGACCTTTAGCATGCATTCATTACCAGAGGATTGAGATGTCTTTGCCATTTCTGCTCATCCAGGATCCAGGTCCTGGTATCAGAGTCATTTTCATTGCTTTGTTACCATTCCCTAACAATCCCAATGGATGCTTGCGGGTTCAGTCCTGAGCCACTGAATCTACCTCAATTTGAAGATAGGGCCAGGTCTGGTGGTTCACTCCTGTAATCCCAGCACTTTGGGAGGCCAAAGCAGGTGGATCACTTGAGGTCAGGAGTTCGAGACCAACCTGGCCAACAGGGCAAAACCCCATCCCTACTCAAAATACAAAAATTAGTTGGGCATGGTGGTATATGCCTGTAGTCCCAGCTACTTGGGAGGCTGAGGTAGGAGAATCTCATGAACCCGGGAGGTGGAGGTTGCAGTGAGCTGAGATCATGCCACTGCACTCTAGCCGGGGTGACAGAGACTCCTTCTCAAAAAATAAAAATAAAAATAAAAAAAAAGAAGATAGTATGGAATCTGTCTGGGATTTACTGACTTTCTGTAGGTAGATGGGTCAAAGAAGAGGCTGGGTTAGTTGTAAGAAGACCTGCAGAGGCAACTTAAGATAAGCTAGCTGTCCAGAGAGGCAGATATGAGAAAACCTTACCTTGTCTACATCATATTACAGTAGATGTGTTTACCAAAAGGCAAATTTAAAATGAATTTTAGAAAATCAAATAAAATCTAAAGTACAAAAGAATCCTTTTGCAGCAAAGATTACTCATGAATGTGATCGCTCTACTTTGTGTGTATGTAATTTTGTTTGTCAAAACTTATTAAGCAGTACATACTAAAAGTGTATACTTAGACTATATTATAAACTCTAACAGTTTCTATATGTTGGAAGAAATGTGTCAACGTAAATAAAAGGGACAGAAAGCTCAGAATGATTGCAGCTGACCACAATTAGCTATGCCTGGTGGAGCTCCAGGTGCTTAAGTTTTCATTTTTGGTGTTATACCAGCCCCTTGTCTGCAGCTTATATATGAGACCTCTATCCCAAATGGTTATTTGGAAAGATGCCCAAGGGCTTTGTTACAAACACATGACACTTATCTTTCCAGAACTGACTTTTACTTCTGAGGGGTCCCCATGCACACTTCACCTTGATGTTCCTCCAATGCTGCACTGTACCAGCAGTGAGAGAGATGCACATCTCAGGTATTACATGTCACTTGCACTGGACATACACAATCAACCCTCACTGAGGCACATTTCTCAGGGGTACAGAGTCAAGGGTAAGTCATAACAGCTGGTAACAAAACATCTCATTTAAGTAGGTTTTGCTTTTGTATGTACACCTGAAGAAATATGTCTGAGAAGTCTCTTAAATCAAAATAATGAAGCCTCAGTGTGCGGAGATGACTCAAGAGGAGCTGGGAGTCTTGTGGCCCTTGTATTCCTGCTATGCTCCTCTCTTTAGGTTACTCTTTCTTCAGAAAGATGTCTGGAATGCCCTCTTTCAAACATTTCCTACAGGAAATGGACAAATGTTTGGCTTTCTGAGTGCAACTGCCATGAAAAATAAACAGAAGGCATTAAGAGACCAACACAGCTGGAATAAAACAGGTATTGAATATTACAGATAGGAGGAAAACAAGCATGATGTGAGAGTACATGCTGTCAAAATCTGCAAAGCAAGGTAATTTTTTCCTAGCCATCAAAAGGTGGCTCTAGGCATGTGAATTTCTGTATCCTCACTATACAGGAAGTAGTTCTATTTTAAAACCACTAACAGTAGCTTTTGTTTTGGAGACCTCTCAAATGCCTTAGGCAATTCTTGAAACTTAAACTTTTTGACATACAAGCAGCTATTTATTATTTGAGAGCAGTTTCTTCTGGCTCACTCTCAAAGAAACAGCAGCAAGGACTGTTGGTTATGTAGTTTGACCTAAATGCAGTACAGTGTTAATCCCTAGAAAACAGGAAATAGATCCAAGTCACGGCTGAGGTCAAGGTTGAAGAGTTTTTGGAATTAATTTCTAAGGACTTACTTTCGACATCTTGCTTTTGCTGTCTCCAGTTAAAAATGCCAAATTATTAATTTCATTCTGAATCACAAAATTTTGCTCTTCCCTCTTGAAGTTCTAAGTGGGAAAGAATTGAAAAAGCAAACATTACAAGAAAGTTCTGGAAACCAAAGAGATTCTAAGCTCCCCAGGTAACTGAATAGAGTCCGCCTCTCAGCCAAGGTGATTCCAAACACCGAAAAACTCATTCGTGCCATGATGAGAAGAGGGGGTCAGGCATGTCTCATTATACCCTCTCCTTTTAGAGTTTAGGCATATATGACCAGCATTAACATTAAAACAGAGATCTTAAGACTGACCAAATAGACTCTTGGTAGCAATAAGACACCAAATTCCAACCTGCCTCTAGCATAGCATCAAATGACTGACAGCAGGCCTTGAAGGAAGTAAAAATATTTTACCCCAAAATATATTTATTTGACATATTTTGAAACGGCCCTGCAAAGCTGTCTCTCCCGTGGGGGAAATTCACATTCTGTAGAGAATCCTCTTCCCTTTCCAGGTCTTTTCCTGATGTTGAAGAGATTAAATGAGAGTCTAGCACCTTTTAAATGTCTGAATATGAAACACTTGCCACCTGTTGTCTCTATGGGCGGCCATGTATGAGACTTCATCTACATAATAAGAATGTTGGTCTCCACAATCCCTTGTCTTACACACTGTTTCTATTGATTCCAGGTTTTTAGATAACTTTGACAACTGTCACTCAGAAAATCTTTGAATCCACTTATGATCTGGATGCCCACTACCTAACCCTGCAAGATATCCTGCCTTTCTAGGCTAAACCAAGGTATACTTTACATGTATTGATTTATGCCTTGGTCAGTAACTTCTGTCCCACTGAAGTATATAAAGTCAAGCTGTAACCCAACCACCTTGGGCACATGTTCTCAGGACCTCCTGAGGCAGTGTCATGGGTCATGGTTCCCACACTGGCTGAGAATAAAGTTCCTTAAGTATTTTATAGAGTTCGACTTTTTTCATCAACAGTTTTCCAAGGTCTGCCGCTTTCACAACTATTCTAAACCCAGGGCCCAAACGTGTTCTTACATGAGATTTACACCACAGGATGAAGACTTCTGCCACCATGCGGAAGAGCTGGTCAGAATCAGCATCAGGGCTTTTGAGCCAGTTAGATCTGTGCCAAAAAGTAAGTAAATGAATGGACATTTGAAATTCAGTAGGGATTAAAATATTCACACCCTAAAAAATTATACCGACATTGGCAACACACATTTATCCAGATCAAACTGCATTCTCATATGAAAGCAATAATCAGAGAGACTAAACAGCAATATATTCCTTAAACATTTAGATGTAGGTACATAATTGCAGTAGACTTTTTGAAGAATCTACAATAATTATTTGCATTTGTCAAAGGATTCAAGAATTATCTTAGCAAACTGATGTCAGAAATAAACATTTTAAAATGGTCAAAAGTAGGTTTTGTTTTTTCCTCTAAACTAATTAGTTGATTAAGGGTAAGCTTTAAGTTTTGGACATGCTTCCTTTAATATGTAAGGCTAGCAAAAGTAGGCAAGTCTTGGTCACTGTGACAACTAACCTTGTCCTTGACACTTGTCATTGTCAAACCTCTGACATTCTGAGTACTCTAAACAGTTCATGTCCCACCCTTTTCCTTGAAAGCCAGTGTTCTGAATGAAATTTGTAAGATAATATGTTTTTCACTATGATTTGAAATGTATAAACAGAGAACAATTATCCTCTGTGCCCTCTAAAGTGGTTTGAAGATTCCCAATAAATAAGCATTACTCATAAAAAAAAATTAGACTGGTTAAGATTTTCTGCAGGCCAGGCGCGGTGGCTCATGCCTATAATCCCAGCACTTTGGGAGGCCGAGGCGGGTGGATCACAAGGTCAAGAGATGGAGACCATCCTGGTCAACAAGGTGAAACCCCGTCTCTTACTAAAAATACAAAAATTAGCTGGGCATGGTGGTGCACGCCTGTAGTCTCAGCTACTCGGGAGGCTGAGGCAGGAGAATTGCTTGATCCCAGGAGGCAGAGGTTGCAGTGAGCCGAGATCGTCCCACTGCACTCCAGTCTGGGTAACAACAGTGGAACTCTGTCTCAAAAAAAAAAGAAGAAAAAAAAAAGAAAGAAAGGAATTCTACAGTAGCAGCAAGAAGGCTAAACTGCAGATTCAGGAATTCAGTCATTTCTACAAGCTGTCTTGCTGTGAACTATCTTACATACTCGATTTAAATTATATTTCAAAGGGTTGGGTGAGTTGCCATGTTCAAATATCTACACAGAGTAACTTAAAAAAAAAAAAAAACACCCGTTTCTCTGCTCAACACTTTTGATATAAAATATGTGGCATTTTTCCTCACATTAAGCAATTCTTCAACTCTTCAGACACTGACTGGATACCCTACAATTCAAATATGACCCTAACTACGTAGAGTTTGTGCAGACCCTACAGGTGAAGGGCTCAGACCCACAAGCCTGCCCTTCACTTCAGATGCTGGTCTCAAGTCCCAGGGTGTGACCTGTACTTCTGAGCAATTGGCTATAACCAACCCCTTCATTAGGTTCAATAATTTGCTAGAGCAGCTCACAGAACTCAGGAAAATACTTGATTTACTCTTAGCAATTTATTGTAAAGGATACAATGAAGGAATAGCTAAATGAAAGAGATGCATGGGGCAAGGATGCATGGAGCTTCCATGCCTCCTTCAGGCACCGCACCTTCCCAGTACCTTTGTGTGTTCAGCAACATGGACATCTCTGAACACCAGAGCTTAGAATTTTTTGTGGTGGCTCGATTATATAGGCATGATTGGTGAAACCACTGGCCACTGGTTATTTAACTCAATATCCAGTCATTCTCCTTTTTCCAGAGGTCAGGGGAGGGTAAATGGTGGTAGGGCTGAAAGTTCCAACTCTCTAATTGCAGAGTTGGTGTATCTGGCAAGCAGTCCCCATTCTTCAAGAGTCACCTCATTAGAAGAAACTCAGGTATGGTCGAAAGGGGCTTATTATGAATAATCAAAGATGCTCCTTTCACCCCTTTCCCTCAAGAAATTCCGTAAGTTTTAGGAGCTCTGTATAGGAAGCAGGGATGAAGCCCAAATACATATTTATTATATAACAATATCACAGTGACATAAGTTAAACTATTGTCTTTCTTAAGTTAAAAAAAATTACATCTCAAAAATGGTTTGAAAAACCTAATGCCTCTTGCCCCAGGTAGGGTAACAGTTACCAAAAGCCAGTTCCAGAAGGCCTAGGACATCCAACTGAATTGCTGTGGGTAGCCTGTACCTCCTACTCATTCATGAGGAGCACCAGACTATGATATGTAAAGACTCATGAAGTCAAGATCACTTTGGGATCCTTCTTTTATCTCCTGAATTCCTTATTGCCTTTGGTTCCAGTCTCAGGGACATTCTTACCTAATCCTGCTTGTTTTCAGATGCAAGCAGCCTCTCCTTTTACATAGCTGACATTACTGATGGTCTATCCAATACTCCTTCTTCTCCTGTTCCATAGTAATAAACCCTATTTTGTCCAGGGTGGCACTGTGCCCTGCTAAAGATCACATTACCCAGCTTCCTTTGAGCTATAGCTATGTAACTAGGTTCTGATCAATAAGATGAATGTAGAAGTCGTTGATGGGCCTCCTGGAAATCAATCTCTAAGAAGGGATCAGATAGCTGAAGATGCCTTTTTGCCTTTCTCCTGTTGATTTCCTACTTTCTGTCTGGAATGAAAATATGACGGCTGGAACTCTGATTGGCATATTACATCATAAAGTAACTTCAAAGATGGAAGGCAATGTTGAGGATATAAGGACAAAGGAATGAGGCCAGGCATGGTGGCTCATGCCTGTAATCCCAGCGCTTTGGGAGGCTAAGGTGGATGGATCACTTGTGGTCAGGAGTTTGAGACTAGCCTGGCCAATGTGGTGAAACCCCATCTCTACTAAAAAAAAAAACAGAAAAATTAGCTGGGCACGGTGGTGGGCACCTGTAATCCCAGGTACTTGGGAGGCTGAGGCAGGAGAATTGCTTGAGCCCAGGAGGCAGAGGTTGCAGTGAGCACCGAGATTGCACCAGTGGTCTCCAGCCTGGGCTGTAGAGCAAGAGTCTGTCTCAACCAATCAATCAACAATCAATAAAACAGAATGAGCCTTTCTAACAAGGAACAACAATACTGGCTCTAACCATCTTTGGATTTCTTTTCTGTGTGAGATTAAATTTCTCATTTGTTTAAGCCACTATAGCCAATTTTTCATTATTAGCAGCTAAATGCAATTCAAACTTGAGGCTTTAGGTTGGCAATGTTTCCGATTTCGTTCCTATTGATTTTTCAGGGTCAAATGTAAAATTTTATCAGAACTACCAGCTGTTCATTACTTAGTGTTTTGGTTTAAATGAGTTTAATGGCTTTTCAAGATGCCTTCAGTGGGGAAAGGTGAGGGTCATATCCTATCTAGCCAAGGAAAAGCACAGCCACTGGGACTATGAGTAGCAAGAGCACCAGGAACAAAATCTTGGAAAACATTTCCTGGTGGGGGAAAGAAGAGGATTTTCATTTTGTCTACTTCATGTGGGAATGCAGCTTCAGCAGAACATATTTTGCTTTGACCACCCCTCTTCTAAGAGGCAGGTATTTGCTCTTTATCTCTAGTGAGTTTCTTTCTTCAAGCTCAAAGGGATGAGTGCAATAAAAAAATCTCATTAAAGGTTTTCCCCTAGGTATACAAGTCAAAGCAGGTATTTGTGGGAGAAGGGAAATCCTGACCTAGCTTTTCGGGTTCGCTTATACCCTCTCTGCTCCCAGTTAATGCAACCAGGTGTCTCTCCTGCTTGCTCCCAGTCTCCCATGGGATTCCCCATCTCTGTCAATGTTTAGTCACTATCTCTTGTAGATACCTAGCTGATCTGGGAGTCTCTTTTATCATCGGCACTGCTTGCTGCCAAAAGGCAGCTGGAAAACTCAAGGCTGTAGGAAGAGAAGAAGGTTGGGTTTAGAGGTAACCATCAGAGATTGTGCCACATGCAGGAGATGGCACATTACTTGAATAAGGTACACTGTCCGCTTTAAGTAATTTCTTATTTCTCAGCTCCATCCAACCCTTCCGAATCTCCGATGTCTATTATTCTATACTCTATGTCCATGTGAACACATTATTTAGCTCTCACTAAGTGAGAACCTGTGGTATCTGACTTTCTGTTTTTGAGTTGTTTCATTTTAGAAAATGGCCTCCAATCCATACACGTTCTTTTTAATCACTAAATAGCACTCCATTGTGTGTGCATGTGTGTATCCCACTTTTTTCAAATGCAGGCATCCACCAACGGATGCTTGGGTTGATGTCAAATCTTTGTTATTATGAATAGCGCTGCAATAAACATATGAGTGCAAGTATCTTCTTGATATAATGATTTCTTTTCCTTTGGGTAGATACCTAGTAATGAGATTGCTGGATTGAATAGTTCTATTTTTAGTTCTTTGAGAAATTTCCATACTGTTTTCCAGAGAGGTTGTACTGGTTGATGGTCACACTAAAAGTCCACACTTCGCCACTAAGCAATGTATCCACGTAACAAAACTGTACTTGTACCCCTTAAATTTTTAACCAAAAGAGCAGCAGCAACCCAAGTGGATGAAATAACTGAGCACAGTCACAGAGAAAATGCGAAGTCATAAGAACAGAATGCTGGGTGGTGGCAGGAGTAAGGAGACTCACACTTCTATTTTCAAAAAGACAAATAAGGCCGGGTGCTGTGGCTCACTCCTGTAATTCCAGCACTTTGGTCGCCAGGAGAACAGATCACCTAAGGCCAGGAGTTCAAGACCAGCCTGACCAACATGGCAAAACCCCTTCTCTACTAAAAATGCAAAATTAGCTGGGCATAGTGGTGCATGCCTGTAATCCCAGATACTCAGGAGGTTGAGGCAGGAGAATTACTTGAACCTGGGAGGCAGAGGTTGTGGTGAGCAGAGATTGTGCCACTGCGCTCCAGCCTGGGTGACAAAGCAAGACTCCGTCTCAAAAAGAAAAAAAGACAAATGATCAGGTTTTGAAAGAAAATAAAGCCATGCTCCTGAATTCACAGTCAGCATGTCTGCTTCAGAGGTGAGAGCTTTTTTTAAGCTTTGCTCCAAAGCCTCGCCTGGAGGACCCAGCCTGAGGCAGTCAACTGCATGGAATTAACTCTAATTCCCTTCAACAGTTTGAGAGATAGGTTTTCACCAAAAATATCACTATTTAGGTTCAATGCTAAGTTCTAAATGTTTCTGACTCCTAGGAAAGAGGCTAAGAAGCCACTGCCTCTTAGAAAGAGGGAGTTGTTGAATGTGTCTTGAGTTTTACCTCCTGACATGAGGAAATGAAGCACTTCTGGGCCCCCTGCCGAGCACACCACACCTGGTTCTTGCTCATTTTGGGTCAGCTGCAGGTTGCACACTGACCAATCAAAGCCACTCCTCAGAAGAGTATTTCAGACACCAGAGAAACTTTACACACTGCTGTGGCAGGGTAGAAAAGAGCACAAAGGTTTAATATGACGAGAAAAAGCAGGGAAGAGGAAAGCCAAGATAGCTCTGTTCAATATTTAAAGAGCTGTCACAAGAGGGATGAGAGTAATTTTGTGTGGTTCTGAAGAGTAAAATTAGAGCTGATAGGTAGGAGTTATCCTGCGAGCTCAAATGGTTTGAATTGTCTGAAACGAGAATGGGACTGCAAGCATGGCAGTGCTGTCCCTGTCATCTTTGGCCCGCCACTTTTCTCAATAACCAGAGGCAGAAAGTCCTGAAAGGAAAAAAGAAGGGGCATTTCTCCACTGGGAGGTAAGATGAGGTGACCTCTAACATCCCTCCCAAGGTCACAGTTCCATAATTAAAAGCCAGCTGATTTTTTAGATGAAAAAAAGGACCTGAAGAAAGTAAAGGCACTCACAGTGGAAGGCTGTATTTCTTAGCATGGCTCATATGACCGTGATGCTCAGGGAAGAACAGATTGAAAAGTGGGGATGAATGAATTAATAATGATCTCAAAGACTCTCTGACATTGCCATTTTTAGCAACTGTCAAACACTGCATAAGTAGAACATACTCTGTCTTGAGTTTTGATCGTCAATAGTGACAAATGCAATTAAAGAGCTATTCCAGGAGCAAATTTACTCTACTTTTATTTTTCACTTCAAACTCTGGCAATTTCCTTCTCTACACTGCTAACATTATTATGATATGTGAAATGACTAAAATCATGACCCTCAAATAAGCAGGGTTTTGTGTGGAAAATGAGTACAACGAGTACAATTTTCCATAGACAGGTAAGGAAAGATTTTATATATATGCACACACACACACACAAACATACACACACACATATAGAGAGAGTGTGTGTGTAAGGTGTTGTATGTAAAGTGTTTCTATTGGAATGCTAAATATAAGTAATCTTAATTAGGTTATTTTAAATACTAAGTACAATTTGCCTTATAAAATAAATGCTAAAACGAGTATATCCACGTCCATTTCTTGCCCATGGCAGAACAGATCACTCAAAAAGTTATCAATGTTCCCCCAAATATTCCTGCATTCCTTCATTATCTATAATGGGGACCTTATTAAACATTTTCAAATTTGCATTTTAGAGTTTTAAACTTTAGAAGGGTGTGGTGTAATAAAAATATGTACTAGTCTTTGCCTCTGTTTCCTGACACAGAGCTACTAAAACTTGTGGAATTTCCTGAGTAACAGGAGTTTTTGTTATATAAAACAAGTCCCTTTGACCAGATGTGGATTTATGCTAATCAAGTGACCCTTGAGCGGGGAAGGGCTAGGTAGCTTCAGGATGGCACTGGTTACCAGAAACACCAAGCACACGACTAGAGGGCTGGAACTTTCAGCCTCACTCGCTACCTCTGGGGAGAGAGGAGGTGCTGAAGATTCAGTTCAATCCCAATCACCAATGCCCAATGATTTATCAATGAAACTTACATAAAAACTTGTACATTGAGATACAGGGAGCCTACAGTTGGCAAACACATTGATGGGCTGGGAGGGAGTGTGCCAGGGTGGGCACAGAGGTTCTGCACTCGCCTACACCCATACATTCCTCTACGTGTGCGTCTCTTCCATTTGAATGTTCCTGAGTAATATCTCTTCTAGTAAGCCTGTAATTGTTAAAGTGCTTTCCTGAGTTCTATAAGCTATTCCAGCGAATTATCAAATCTGAGTGAATGATCAAACCAGGTCATGAGAACCATGGAATTTGCAGTTCACTGGGCAGAAGTATGAGTAACCTGGGTAACTCATTTGTGGCTGGTGTCTGAGGCAGGAACAGTCTTAGAACTGAGCCTTTGATCTGTGGGATCTGCATTAACTCTGCATAGTTACTGTCAGAATTATGCTGGCTTGTTGGATACCTAACTGATGTTGGAGAGCTGGAGAATGGACTTGGACAACTGACACATATTTGGTTACAGGGAAAAAACAACAACCAACAAATAGGGTAAGGGCTTAGTCATACCCGAAGATACAATGAAAACATCTGCATTCACCCCATCAATAGCTTTATGACTTTACAGACTTCTATTCCCAGAAGCCTTCACGTTTCTCACATAATTGTGGTTTAATTATTTATTTTGACTCAGCTAAAGTTTGTGCACCAAGTGAACACTGGGGAAAAAGTGAATTACATTGAAAATTTTTCTTGTGACATGAATTAATTTGCCTAATAATGACATTAGAGAGTTTCAACCTTTGAAGTTCTGTAGAACAGGAGTGATGACAGTGAGCTGGGATATGCAGCCTGTCCAGCGCAGCATATGGCCACCACCCAGGGGACTGACTGATGGGAGAGAAGGGAAGGTGCACAGTCAGTGTGAGGGGCTGAAGGCAAGGGTTACAGAAGGAATGAGGATTCTGGGTGACCCTCCTGAGGGACTCAGGTTGGGGGAGAGGTCTTGAGAGAAGGGAGCAGCAGGTTTGGTAAGTTCATTATATTGTGTTCTCCACCTGTCCTCTCTAAATGGTGCTCAAATGTCAGAACAGAGACATGCACCATGAACTGTCTCTGAAAGTCTCCAGTTTTGATTTTCATCTCATACCAAGGTGTCCACTAATCCTAGCCATTTCCCTTCCTTTATCCATGCTTTAAGCATATATCTCACAGATATTCTTCTCAACATGTCACCAGTCTTCATTCTCAGTGACCTCAATGTATATGTTTATGATCTTCCCAGCTCCACGGCCTTTCAGTCTGTTGATTTCTTCTCTAAGGGCCTTGCCCTCTATCTGCCTCAATGTACAATCCCATGGTCATTACTAACAGCTGCAACCTCCCCCAACCCCACAGTCTTAAATCCACGTATTTCCCTTCTCTGACCACCACCCCCCTCCTATCTAGTACCCACTCTCCAACAATCCTTTGACCCTTTGTCTGCTCATGGACATTATGCTTTCTGTGTTCTCACCATCCTCCTCATCATCCAGCTTGAATTCCACAGTGAATCTTTATAATTACCCTCTTACATATAACCTTAACTGCTTAACCTGTTTTTGTTATACTCAGCAACACCTCACCTCTCATTAAATGGAACGTATTTCCTATTCTTGGTTGGTATCTACAGCTGAATTTGGCTGGAGAGAAAGCTTAACATGCTGATGGGTCTTACTGTAAATTCACGACCACAGATCTCTTAATGCTCTTTAGTAATCACCCTGCATTTTCCTGGTCCATTTCCTCTTCCACTCTTCCTGGAAGCCACCTCATACCTTCTCTATACTTTTCAAACCTCTATGCACCTTTCCCCATCTTCATTCCCAACTGATTATCTTGCTTCCTGCTTCACTGAGAAAATAAAAGCAATCAGAAAAGGACCCCCAAAGACCTATATGACCTATCTGACCTATCTGACCTACCTACCTACCTCTCTCTCTCTCTCTCTCTCTCTGAATGTAGGTGTGGGTGCCTATAGGTGTGTGTGTATACATATATATGTGTATATATATATATACACACATATATATATATATACACACATATATACGTGTTTGTGTATATATATACATATATATGTGTTTGTGTATACATATATATACACACGTGTGTGTATATATATGTACACAAACCAGCATCAGTGCCCACAGTCTCTGCCCTCTTGCCTGTTACTGTGCATGAACTTCCTAAGGCTGACCTTTTGCCTGCTCAAGGGCACTGCTTTAAAAATTGTCTCTCTCTTACATGATCATAGCCCCTGTCTCTATTATATCCTTCCCATTATTGAATAAACAACCTGACAAGTTTCCCATCTTAAAAACTCCTCTCTTGACCACACTTCTGCCTCTAGCTAGTGTCCCATTTCTCTGTTCTCCTTTAGAGTAAAACTTGAACAAGTTGCCTGTATTGCTGGATCCAAGTCCTTTTCTCTCATTCTCTTTTAACTCATTCCAAAGAGGCTTTTTATCCTCAATACTTCATAGACACTGCTCTTGTTAAGTCCAGAAATAAATAATGAGCTGCTTAATCTAATGCCCAGTCTCAGTCCTCATCTTACTTACCAGCAGCATTTGAAACAGTTGGTCATTCTTTCCTTCTGGAAACTCTTTGTGAAGTTGGCACCCAGACAGTTGGCTTTGCTACTGTCTCATTGGTTTCTCCCTCTCTCTTTTGCTGTTCCTCTTCTTCTGCCTGACCTCTGAGTACTGAGGAACTCTCCTGTCTCTTCCTCAACCCTTAACTTATCTCATCTAGTCTCACAGTCCTCTAAAATTCATATGTCTACACCAGATCTGTCCCCTGAACTCTATCTCATATGCAACTGCCCACTCAACATTTTCACATTTCTATTGAATAGGCAACTAAATTCAACATGTCTGAAAGTGATTTCCTGATCTTCCCCTCAACACATGCACCCCAACCTTGGCCAAATCTGATATATCCACAATCTTCCTTATTGCTGAAAACTCCATTCTTCCATGTACTCAGGGAAAATGCTTGGAATCATTTTGACTCTTCTCTTTTCCCAATTTGGAAGTTCCAAGGGCTCTACTATCAAAAGAGACCCAGAATGTGATAACTTTTGTCAATCTTCACTGCTACCATCTTGGCCACAGCCACCATCAACATTAAAAAAAAAAAAAAAAAAAAAAAAAAAGGGCTGGGTGCAGTGGCTCACACCTGTAATCCCAGCACTTTGGGAGGCTGAGGCAGGCAGATTACCTGAACTCAGGAGTTTAAAACCACCCTGGGCAACATGGTAAAACTCCATCTCTACTAAAACACCCCAAAATTAGGCAGGCATGATGGTATGTGCCTGTAATCCCAGTTACTTGGGAGGCTGAAATAGAAGAATCGCTTGAGCCCAGGAGGTGGAGGTTACAATGAGCCAAGATCGTGCCACTGCACTCCAGCTTGGGCAACAGAGTGAGACTCGATCTCAAAATCAATCAATCAATTGATCAATCAATCAATCCTCGTAAAGTGCACATAACATAAAATTTGCTATCAGTGATGTTTAGTACATTCAAAATGTTGTGAAACTATGATTATTATCCAGTTTCAGGATATTTTCATCACCTTAAAAGGAAACCCCAGCTCCATAAAGCAGTCCCTCCCCATCACTCTCTCCCATCTGACACTGCTAATTCACTTTCAGTTTCTCTGGATCACATTCCACTGTTGCCTGGATCATGGAGAGCCTCCCACTGGTCTTCTTCCTGCCCTACTGCCTCCACCCCTTGCTACGGTGCTCCAAGAGCGAATCAGATCACATTACAGACTCCCCCTAAATCTCCAGGGGCTTCTTACCTCACTCAGAGCAAAAGTCAGAGTCCTCACAGTGGCCTCCCAGGCCTGGACTCTCAGCCCCATGTTGCCTCTCTGACATCCTCTACTGCTCTTCCCACCCCTCCCTCTGCTTCAGCTACACTGGCCTCCTTTTGGTCCCTTGAACATCCCAAACACACTTTTTCCTCAGGGCTTGCACCAGATGCTCCCTCTTCCTGCAACTCCCTTGCCCCAGATCTTTTGGTTTCAAAGTTTACTCACTTCAGGTCTTTGCTTAAATGTTGGTTTCTCAGTATCACCCTATCTAAAAACACAACTCCACCCCACCCTGACCCTCCTAATTCCCCTCACTCCACTCTATATAATTTACTTATATGGGATGTTTATTGTTTATGCTCTCCTCCTGGCCCCCGAATGAAATCTCCCTAGGTCAGAGAGCTTGTCTATTCTGTTCCTTCCTATCACTTAAAGCCTAGAACAGTGTTTCATACACAGTCAGGCAGTAGTGGTTGAAGGAATACGTGAGTGAACAGCAGAGGGGCAGAAGTGGGTCACTGCTACCTTTATTTGACCAGCTTCCTCTGACCTGTGGTAGCCTGTAAGGATGGAGGGGATGGCCATGTCACAGACCATACAGAATCACGGCTCCAGGAAAGCACTACCCAGAGCTCCTACAGCAGGAACTATTGGTGTTGGGAAGGAGAATGGTGGAAGCACATTTCACATCCTTTATCTTACTGATAATAACCCAACACCATCTTTCCATTTTATTCTGTTGCCTACACCAGCCCACTGAGGGGTAGACAGGCTACTAGAGGTCTCCTCCGTACCTGTTGTTGTCCACGTAGCGGATCAGCATGGGGTAGAAGGCATAGAGATCTCTGCAGAGGACCGCAAACTCATCCAGGATGAGGAGCTCTGCCTCCTGGGTGTCCCCTTTGCCGTCGGCTTTCAGCTGCTCTTCCTCCTGCACAGTCTTGACGGCCTTTTTCTTCATCTTCTCCAGAGTTGGGATGAAGTGGCTTCTCAGCAGGTCGGGCCTGGCTTTGCTGATGATGGGCTGTGCATACACTGTATTTACAAACAAAGGGCCTCCCCATCATTTCATGTATTATGGCAATGGATGAAAATGAAGGACATGACTGAAAGTTGAGGTTATGGAATCCTATTAACTCAGGATGGTACCTGCCCTCTGTTCCCTTCCTCAATATTCTCCTTGATATTTCCCTCTCATAGCACCACCTCAGAGGATAGGGGGACTGAGGCCATTATGGGAGAAGGTCCATATTCCTGCTCTGCTCTTCCAGGCCATGGGGAGCCCCTGCCTCCCCTGAACTCTTCACGCATGCATGGCCTATGTCACACCCTTAGCTCTTCATGACAGACTATTTTGTATTATTTTATAGTCCATTCTTTTTGCTTTTTGCTCACTAGCAGATTGTATACTTCCTGAAGGAAGTCTTTTATTCATAAGAACAAGTATTATGCTGAGCTAAGAGCAGGCACTCAATATATGCTTTCTGGTCATTTTTCAGAACAATCTGTTAAAAGCACATTAACCCTACTGCCATTCTCAGCCCTCAGCACTTGAAACCTGCCAACCTATCACCTGGAGACTTCTCTGGGCTCTGAGGGAGAGATATCAATTATAAATGAACAAAAAGAGTCTGGGGTGATTGCTAGAAGTTGAAAAGCAGAAACAAGCAATCAGAGAAAGAGCAATATGCCATTTCATGGGTCTTTTTTTTTTTTAAAGATCAGAGTAATTCTAAGGAAAAAATGAGTGAGAGTTGTGAACCATTGACAATGTACATTCACATGTATATTTCAAAGTATCTTTAGCTTAAGGCATTTCAGTTGGAAACAACTTGCCTTCCAGTAATTTTCTTCTAAATCTCACTTTATATTTTACTTTTATAAAAATGATACTTTTAGAAAGAGAAGGTTAATGGCATTCTCTGATGAGATACATGAACCAAGAAGTTGTGACTTCTTAGCCTTATTTAATGAGCAGCTCTGCTTTGGATATGTAATCAGAATGGCTAAACTTTATGTGGGTAATTTGGGCTTACTACTTAAAATTGACTTTGTGGCCGGGTACAGTGGCTCACGACTGTAATCCCAGCACTTTGGAAGGCTGAGGTGGGTGGATCACGAGGTCAGGAGTTCAATACCAGCCTGGCCAAGATGGTGAAACTCTGTCTCTATTAAAAATACAAACAATACATGGATGTGGTGGTGGGTGCCTGTAATCCCAGCTACTTGGGAGGCTGAAGCAGGGAATTGTTTGAACCTGGGAGGTGGAGGATGCAGTGAGCCAAGATCACACCACTGCACTCCAGGCTGGGCAACAAAGTCAGACTCCATCAGCACCAAAAAGAAAAAAAAAAAAAAAAAAAAATTGACTTTGTTTAGTCACCAAAAATAAGTGGCCTATCTGAATGGAATCTGGATTCATCTGTGGAATAACAGGCTGAATATCAGTTTCCATCAGTGGCCCTCACGCTGTGACACTTTCTCTCTGTATGCCTCGAGGAAGGTAAGGGAGGAGATTTTTTTGAAACCCTTCCTTCCCTGAATTCAGTTTTACCAAGTAAAACTCATTGAAAAATTACCTTATTGTTAACAATATTTTAGGGCTAATGGGTAATAGAGGAACACCAATTCTATTTACTCAAATGTCCACAGAAGCCTGTATTATCTAGCTGTCATCAGTACCCAATGTATTTACAATTTTGATCTCAGTTCATCTGTGAGACAGGAAGAAGCAGTAACTTTTCTTCCTTGGTCTTGCAGAAGGACATCGATTACTCAGTCCAGGAAAGTAAATCCCAGTGTTGGATTAACAATTCCCTTTAGCCTAGCCATCGTATTCACAGTCCAGGAGATCATATGAGTGAAGAGGTTACCAGCAGACTCCACTACCTTAATCATAGGTCCATCAAAAGCAGTGACTTCGCCTTAGCTTCTGTCTCTTTGGACTATAGTTTGACAGAAATAACACAAATGTTTTTGTATTACTGACTGTGGAAAGTATAGTTATTCATTTTCCAAGCCTGTCCTTTTTCTGCAGTTGCTTCAGGAACAGAACATTGGCTAATAACATTCACTGAGAGCTGACTGCATGCAAGTAACTTTAAAGGGACGCAAAAGAAAAAAACCCAAAGGGCTGCTACTGTGAGCCTGCATGAGAGAGTGTCTTAGAAAGCATAAAATGAAATCCAAATGCAGAGTGACATTAAGGAACTTACAGCGTAGGTCAGATGGGAGTGAGTTTTACACAAGTGGAAAACACACAGAATTACTTACCAGGGAAATTCTGGACAATCATTACTGTAAGAGCAAATGGGATTCTTGAGTACCAAAATCAAATAAAGCAATGCTCACTGGTCTTGAGTGGAGTAGATTAAGAAAGGCTTCCTGGAGATTTGAGGGGCTTGGGCAAGTAGGGGAGTGGGGCAGGAGAATTTGCTCCAGGAAGCTCTTCAGGGAAATATGTCAATTCTTTTTACTGTTAAGCAACTGGGGTGGGGATGGAGAGGTTTAAATATAGAATAGAGCTTGTGCAAAACCATTTTGGAATTAATAATAGAGATGAAAAGAGAATCCAGTTATCTTGACCCCTGGGGTGGGGAATGGGGCAAAAAGGCATTGTTACCTGCAATGCGCTTCATCCAGGAGGCCTCATCGATGCCCAGGTTGTTGTTGATGATTTTCAGAATGTTGCCCAGGATGATACTGAGGTGTTCAGAGGTGACCTTGGTGCAGCATGGCCCTGTGCTGGGGGCTAGGTTCTCAGGCCCCCGCTCCCACCAGTAGGACAGGTAGTTGCAGAGCATGGGTAAGATCACCTCGATGACATGGGGCATCTCTGTGTACCGGGCCCCTGACTCGGCCAGGTCATTGATTTCCTTCATCAGGCCTTCCAGCTGCGGGATGTCAGGACACATGTCTTCCACCGTGTCTGGCATCCCCAGAACTGATCGAAAGAATAAAGGAACAGAAATTCAAAAACACAGTGGGTGCAAGTTTCTTTCTCTCTGTCCCTCCTTTCCTTTGGTCTTTAGAAATAAATTTCCAGAGCTTCATGGGCGTGAGCTTGGATGTGGAGTGGCTTTTGTCCTCCAGCTATCAGTGAACAGACTACAGCTTCCAGAGGCTGCATTATCTTCCTAGATGTCATGTTGAGGTTAAAACAAACGTGGTTAAAGGAGCAGAGCAGACACAAGGATGAGGGATAGTTCCTAAGACTAATCTGTGCTGGAGCCAGTCCTCTGGCTTCTCCCTCTTGACCTGCCTGCCTGAGCCTTAGTGTGTCTCCTGCAGAAAAATCAGTAATCAGAGGAGAAAAGCAACTGATCAGTGTTGAGTTCCAAGTTGTGGTGCCTGGATCACATCTGTACAGCTTAGGAAAGGCAAAAAAAAAAAAAAAAAAAAAAAAAAAAGAAAAAAGAAGGCCACTCATCTAATAGTCCTTCAGCTCAACCAGAAACAACAACTTTCCAGCCAGCTGGAATTCTGGGGAAAAAGCATCACAGGTACACTGATTTCTGGCTTCACAACAGAAATTATGGATGACCTGAGGTGACTTGACTGACTTCCTGTCAATCGCTTAAACCTTTTTGTTTCCAAAGACTGATTTGCAAGGAATCGTGAGAGCCCTATCGTTTCTTCACCCTGAATGATTGGGGTGCTACTCTAGATAAGGACACACGGGATAAATTATCAACAGATGGAGTTCAATCTTCAACCAGGGAGGGTTGTCAGATACAAGAACTGTAAACAAAAAGCCAGGGTTTATCCGTCCTGCTTCCCTTAGGGTAAAGGACACTCTTTCCTGCAAGGTGGGAGGAAGACTAGAAGCATCCTGACGTTCCTGACAGGTGAGAAGTTAACAAGGGCTCTGAGTGGAGGAACATGGGACCATTCTGAGTAAGAACCACAAGCCCAAAGCTTAGCAAACACATCCGCTGATCTAACTGCTGTGTCTACTTCATCCTAAGGCCAAGCTTCTCAAACTGGGCAAAAACATCCGGCACTGAAGGAGCTAGGCAGTCTGGGAAGCCACAGGAAATATGCGGCTTGTTGTCCCAGAACATCAGCTCACTGGAAGATTTGAGGAAATTATTTTTGATATTTGGAATCGCATGCAAAGTTCTCATACATTTCCAAAAATAAAGCCAGTCTCCAGGTGATACACAAGACTGCAAATACAAATTTGTGTTTAGCGAATTGGCTTATGCCTGCAGGCCCTTTGGCATTGGGATTACTGTTGGCTTGAGGTCTTTCTTCAGATTTTCAAATTTTATATCCATTGGAATTGAAGGAGTCATAAATAGGAGAGGCCATACCAAATTTCTTGGCCTGTAGGAATACTGGTCAATTGAAAGGGACTGTCTCAATTTATCTCATGGTTATACTGCATGGAGCAGAGATACAGAATAATCCTGGCTACCTTGGAGAGAATTAATCTGCAGCTGAGACAAGTGGTTCTACCTGGAGAGGAAGTGCAGTTGCAAAGCAATGGATCCTAGCAGCCTTTATGCTGTGGAATAGGCCCAGTGAATCACTATCACCTTTTCCCTAGTGATGACTTTTGTTGCTGTCACTAGAGCCCTTGGTGGGTAGAAGGCTAAAAATCTCTCTTCCTTGGATGTCAGGAGTGGACCACTACCTTTTTTTTTCTGGAGACAGAGTCTTGCTCTGTTCCCAGGCTGGAGTGCAGTGGCGCCATCTTGGCTCACTGCAAACTCCATTCCCTGGGTTCAAGCAATTCTCCTGCCTCAGCCTCCTGAGTAGCTGGGATTACAGGTGCATGCCACCACACCCAGCTAATTTTTGTATTTTTAGTAGAGATAGGGTTTCACTATAATGGCCAGGCTGATTTCGAACTCCTGATTTCATGTTCCACCTGCCTTGGCCTCCCAAAGTGCTGGGGTAACAGGTGTGAGCCACTATGCTTGGCCTGGATCAATATCTTTTAAAACTCGGACAATTCAAAAGGATTAGTAGCATGAAAGCCAAAGAACCATGTCAACTCTTGTGATTTGCAGTAGAAGGAAACTATGGGTTAGATATGGTCATTTGCAGAGAATGAATCTGTCCTGTGTCTCACAGCAGGACCATGGTCATGGGTAACAAGAACACAGGAGTCTGGAGGGACCCTTACAAACAATTTTACACCAACACTCTCAGAGTACAGAGGTAAACACAGGGTAGTCAAACGTTCTACCTTGAGGTTCTACATGCAGAACAATGCCACTGTCATAGATGCAACTGAAATTGACAACTATTTGCTGTGGGATTAGATATAAGGCTCAGGTGCATTTGTTTAAATGTCACATAGACAGTACATCATCATGAACTGTTTTTACCCCCTGCCTAAGAAAAAGAGTTGCTTGAGGTTGCTGCACTGGAGCCATTATAATGACCTTTAAAAGTTATTTATATGTAATTGGTCCTTGAGTGGAACAAACATTTGTGATTCAGTAGTTGTTTTGTACTTCAAATGCCACAGCAAAAACTCACAGAATGAATTCTGAGTTTGCTAGAAAAACAGCCTCAGCTGTCCTTTTCAAATCAGACACACGACTGTGAGGGGGAATCTTTAGAATCACTGTCCTTTTATCTTCTAGATCAATGATTCTCAAAGTGCTGTCCTCCTGCCAGCAGCATCAGCATCACCTGGAGACTGGCTAAAAATGCAAATTCCTGGGCCTCACTCCAAACTGACTTACTGTATTAGAAACTCTAGGGATGGGGCTCAACAGTCTTGAACAAGCCTCCCTGGTAATTTTGATGCACATTCGAGTTCAAGAACCACCAGATTAGATTCTAAAGTCCTGTGTGCCTCATCTTAGCAGCTCGTCTCTTTGCAATACAGACAGATAGATTGCATTAGAATTGGAACTCTTTTCTCTTTGGTTGATTATTCTAATAGGGTATAGAAGAAAAGCAAACTGGTAATATGATGTTTTGGTCTACCTAGTGTACTGATTAATGGATCACTGCCACCCATAACCAAGTATTTATCTAGTTTTGAGTAACTGCACATAACAGTATTAAACTTTTTTCTAGGTATATCTTTTTTTTTTTTTTTTTTTTTTTTGAGACGGAGTTTCGCTCTTGTTACCCAGGCTGGAGTGCAATGGCGCGATCTCGGCTCACCGCAACCTCCGCCTCCTGGGTTCAGGCAATTCTCCTGCCTCAGCCTCCTGAGTAGCTGGGATTACAGGCATGCGCCACCATGCCCAGCTAATTTTTTGTATTTTTAGTAGAGACGGGGTTTCACCATGTTGACCAGGATGGTCTCGATCTCGTGACCTCGTGATCCACCCGCCTCGGCCTCCCAAAGTGCTGGGATTACAGGCTTGAGCCACCGCGCCCCGCCTAGGTATATCTTAATAATTTTGGGATGAGAAAGAAAATGCACCAGGATATTATAAGGCATCAAAGTTACTAATGTGAGTAATTCTGCTGGCAAAGCAGTGTCAATTAATAGAGATGCCCAATTAACTGAAGACATGATAAATCAATCGTATTACATTTCTAAACCACAGGCTCACATCATCTGTCACCTTATACATCCCTCCCCACCCTTTATCCCTTAGGTCACCCACTTTGTAATGAATGAAGTCTACCTTCTTACAGCTCATTAAGCCTTCAGTCATTCTCTGGCTCTAGATAAACTTTTTAAGAGCCATACACACGGTCAGCATTCACTCTTTGCTGAATCCAACGATGAAAAACATAGGCTCAGGGGAGTTGGACCTAGATTCCCAAAGTGTGTCACTAATGGAAAAAGTACTGTGTCATCTCTAATTACAACCTTGTCTCTTTTCTTCCTTGGAGTATGCAATGATGGATAGTCATTTTTTATTTATGAATATGTCTTATTAAATCAATGCAAAGGTATACAGAATGAGAAGGAACACTTTTCAAGTAGCTCTTGGGAAGGAGCACAATGCAAGAGACTCATTCCCCTCCCTCCCAAAGCTAACCTAGGCTTTTCTCTGTCACATCCTCATTTCACCCTGCTACTGTGCCTTTATGAACTGAAGAGCAGAGCTGCTTTCTCTCTGTCCCCAGGAAAAGCTCTACACAGTGCTGGTATAAAGACAGAGATACACTATTTCTTAAGTCACAGTTGAATCAGGAAAAATGTATAGATATCCAGAACTGTCAGTGACTGGGCCCCATATCCTTTTGGAGTCAGGGAGCAACACCTGGGCTGGCATTTGCCTGTGGATGTCACAGCCACTTCTCAACTTCACCAAAGCCTGCTCTATTGCTCAGCTTCCGTTTTGATGAAAAGCTAGGACTCATTTGGAATCAGGAGTGGGAAGAAAACAACCAGGTTGGAAATACTTTTTATACTTTTTTTTTTTTTTCCTAGTCTTGAAGGGAAGAAAGGGTGAGATAAGGCTGAAGGGATTGGGGAAAAGTTAACTTACAGATTTCATATGGGACTTTGGAAAGTTGAGGCATCTTGTAATGTTTCTTTCTTGCCTAGCTCTGAGAACACTAGTCTCAGCTGTATTCTATCTAGCTTAGTGAAACATTTTTAGTAGTGGCCTTATTCGAATTGTCCTGGTTATCATTTCTGGGGGTCGATGTGCTCCTCTCATTTCAAGTAACAAGAAGCAAGTAGAAATAAAGCTGTCATGGCTTAGCACTTTGCATTTTCAGATGGAAAAAAAAAACAGTGGAAATGTGGCACGAGCTCTTTGCTGCTCAGAATGCTTCTTCCTTAAATCTCATGGCAGTTTGAGAAAGGGAGCTTGAACTAAATGGAATTGCTACCACATTCATCCATCTACTGGTAGTCTGTGGCAGTATTTCAAGAAAACATTGGTTCTGAACAGAAAAGGCTCTGGTTGAAAATAATTCACTGTGACTTTTTCTTAATATTGATTAGCTTACAGTTCAGTAATTTTTGCTTCAGAATGGATTGAATCATTGCAGTTCTTTCTAGTTGGAGTCCAAGCTTGATTCAAGGCTCCTACTTGAACTCCTCTAATTCTATTCCCTTGTCCTTGGTCAGGATCACAATTAACCCAGATACAAGGACCCTTCAGAAGCACATTTACAACCTGCCCGGGATTTTAGTTCCAGATTATTCTACAAGGGAGGGTGAAAAACTTCTCCCGTAGAGGACCTGGTGGCAAATATTTTAGGCCTTGCAGGCCAAACTTTGCTGCCTCTACTCAACTCTGCTGTCGTGCTAAAGCAGCCACAGATCAAATGTAAATAAGTAGGTATGGCTGAGTTCAAATAAAACTTTATTTGCAAAACTAGGCAGGGGACCAGATTTGCCCTGTGGTCACAGTTTACCACCCTGTTATGGAACCTACTGTGTCAACACTTCCGCTAAGAAATTATCTTTCTTGTATAATTTCTCTTCCTTCTGGTGCCTTTCTATGTCATATCTTCCATGAAGATGAAAATGTGTGGTCAGCATCTTTAGAAGCACAGTCTCTCCATGGACTTGAAGAGTATAATTAGGTGATTAGTGTAGATATGCACCTCGAATACCACTCTGGAGAGGGACCACGAAAAAGCAGTCACATCCCCAGGTGCAGAAGGGGAATTGAAACCCAGGGCAGAGAAGAGATCCTGAGATCTTAGGATGCAAAGGATTTCAAAATCAGCAATGCCGATTCCTCACTGTACAGAAGAGGAAACCAAAGCCTAATTGTAACAAAGGCTTGCCCTTGCTTATTTCTCCAGTAAGATGGAGACCTTCAACCTAGTCCCTAACCTCACCTCCTGGCTCCTCTCAGACCAAGAAAGCCACAGTGCTGCAGGGCTGCTGCTCCCTGCCTGTGTGGCTCTGCTCCTCTCAGCACATGAAATGTGTCGATGACCTTTGTGGGGAGATACTTACTAGACCTCTCCCTGGGGGTTTTAGTGTTGAAGACCGAGAGTGGATTGTAGCGATTAAGGGTGGGCTCCAGAAATGCCACTGGTATGGCAGCTGCCAGCGAGGCCAGACATTCTCCAAGGGCAGGGCGTTGCCTGGAAACAAAGAAGTCCATTTAGAAGTAGTGCCTCCCACATGCTGACCCCATGCATTGGTGGACCTTCCCCATAGATTAATCCATGGACATCCCCAGGCACTAGGCTCAGTTAGGCTGCATACACTTCTCCTTCCCCTCATCTTTCTTTGGACACTCTCACTACTTGGATCCTAGTTCTTAACTGGTTAAGATGATATAACACACTGTGCAGCTTTGTCCCTTTCTCCCAGCATGTCTGAGAGCAAATTCAGCTGGTATCCAAATTGAGATGAATCCTCACTGTTCTCAAAAATGCTTTGAAATCTGTGTACTTTCTCTGTGTCTATTCTCTGCTCTGGATGGAGTCTATGTCAACTAGTGGGAACAGTAGGTAGCACACCAAAGTACCAATGAGACACAAAAATAAGACTTGCCTTACAACAGAAACGACAGGTCCTAAAACCTACTGCTTGATTTACAGGCAAGACATCAAATAACTATTACTCCTTTCCCTCTTTTTTACAAGGAGTTTACTCTTCACCATGTCTTAAGGTCTGTTTTTTTAAAGTCTTCCTGTGAAGCAAGCAAGCAAACAAGAAACAAAATGCTTGGGGTTCCTTGTTCAGACTCCAAGTTCTCCAACTGAGGTACTTACACCTGCCTGCAGGGTAACCAAGTCTGTAAGTGCAAGGGATTGGAACTAGCCTTTGGCTAGTCAAAGCAGAGCTAGGACTGCAGTAACTTTTCTCCCTCCCAGTTCTGGGCTTAGCTTTGGGTACCTTGCCTACTGGTAGTGAGATAAGACAGTGATAGAGCTGGCTAGGAGGGCCCTGTGCAAGGACGGACAACTGTTGCTTTCTGATGAATAAGAGACCAGAGCCATCTGTTTCCCACCCACCAACATCTTTTGTCAGCCACTCGCCCATACAGACTACATACCTGACTTATGAGTTTCATGTGATATCAACTCCCAAATAGGAGGGATTTTTTTCAAATAAGCCAATAATGTGAGCCCTTTGTTAGATCATGATACAAAGATAGGTAAAAATGCACACAACAGGTCTATACTTAAGACTCAGATGGGGCTTACTGTATGCAAGCCCTCACTCTGCCTTCCTCTATCGCTGATCAATTCAAGCCAAGAACTGATGCTGTGCGTATGAGCTCATAAGCAGAATCCCTGGGAACTGAGGGTGCTGGGCTGCACCTCGGGGAATGTTACAGGATCATCACATGACAACAGTCAGCTTAAGAAAAGGTACTTGGAGCCAGGATCCAACACTTGTCGTGTTACTGTGATTCTGTGGAAGCAGGAGGGCACCCAACTCTTGTGGGTTCCCTTCAGCTCCCGCAAGAGCTGTGCCTAAGACTTTGCATTAATTGCCTCTCACTGTGACAACAGCCAGTAATTCCAGCAGCACCAAGAAGCTAGAATGCCAAAAGCATATACTGTCTTAAAGTGGGTAACAAGAATTTATTATGGGGAGGTTAGAGGAACCTTTTTTTTTTTAAGTGAGAAGTAAACTGGATAGTCTTAAACTTAACCTTTGTCCTCCAGATTCTTTCTAATTAAATGCAGGGCAAATACAGAACCTGTGTTCTATACTGAACTCTAAATCAACAACGTGATCAAGTAACATATCTCTATGGACTAATCATAACGACTAAAGTCAACCTGCAGCTTTGTTCTAACAGAGAAATAGACATACTTGAGTTGGATTAAAAATGTGATCTTGGCCAGACGTGGTGGCTCAAGCCGGTAATCCCAGCATTTTGGGAGGGCAAGACGGGTGGATCACGAGGTCAGGAGTTTGAGACGAGCCTGGCCAACACAGGTGAAAACCCATCTCTACTAAAAATACAAAAATAAGCTGGATGTGATGTCAGGCGCCTGGAATCTCAGCTACTCAGGAGGCTGAGGTAGGAGAATTGTTTGAACCCAGGAGGTGGGGGTTGCAGTGAGCCAAGATTATGCCACTGCACTCCAGCCTGGCAACAGAGACAGAGTGAAACTCCATCTCAAAAAAAAGAAAAGTTGATCTTAACTGGTCTTGAAAAAAATGAACTACACAAGACTGTCTATGATAGAATCTGCAGACAGCAAATCTAGGGATATACAGAATTGCTCTGCTTGAGATATAAGATAAATCTGCTGAACTAGAGAGGAGGAGGAGGGAAGGGTGGGTGAGTTGGCAGAAAGGTATATATTCCTTGGAAAAATCACGCAGTCTTCATTTAAGTTATCAAATATATTTTTAAAAGTGATCTTTTAAATTCCTATAAGGGGGAATTAATATATGTGGTTTTATGTTTTATTTTCTTCTTGGGCTTGGCTGATAGCCTACTTGGCCATGAATCATTGGAGTGGATAACTTGAAAATCAGCCCCCAATCACCAACACTGAATTGAGAAGTCCTCAGTCAGGCAATCTCTTCTTAGCTGATGGCTCCATCTTGTCCTTGGATGTAGGTTTGAATGCTAAAATCTCCCCACTCAGGACTGCTCCAGAGGCAGAGTGGAAGCCCTTGGACAAACCAATCCTGTCAACCAATCCTATTGTGCCCTGTGTATCAACGCTGCTCAGAGACGGAGACTGCTGAGAGTCAGGTGCTGTTTGGGAAGCTTTCACAATGCAGCTTCACTTCCGAGTAGGCCCCAGGCCAGGCCTGTTCCCCCACCCTTCTCAGCACCTGTTCTTCCCCAGTTATTTCTCTTCTTTACTAAGTTCAAGGTGGTGGACAGATGTGGGAAGACGGGCATCATTTTAACTTCAGACCTGAGTGGCCAATTTCTTTGGTGACAACTGAGCATAGTGAGTGCTCCCACATAGCAAAGACAAGCATTCACAAGGGGCAATTTTTTTCAGCAAACAGTTTTACCATCTTTGCCACCGTGGCCAATGAGGAGAAATATGTTGTTTTCTCTCTTCAGTCTTGCTTTGTGAGTTGGAGGAAGAAATAAGGAGATAAATTGTGAATGGGAAAGAGAGGCCACAGGTAGAGCATTAGTGAAAGAAAACCTGGGTGAAAATCAGGAATAACAAGGGCTAAAACCTCAAATCTGATAACAATTTTTTTTTTTTTTTGAGATGAAGTCTTGCTTTGTTGCCCAGGCTGGAGTGCAGTGGCACAATCCCAGCTCACTGTAACCTCTGCCTCCCAGGCTCAAGTGATTCTCCTGCCTCAGCCTCCCAAGTAGCTGGGACTACAGATGTGCACCACCATGCCTGGCTCATTTTTGTATTTTTAATAGAGACAGAGTTTCACCATGTTGGCCAGGCTGATCTTGAACTCCTGACCTCAGGCGATCCGCCCACTTCTGCCTCCCAAAGTGCTGGGATTACAGGCATGAGCCACTGCGCCTCCCTGCCCAATAGCAAATTTTACATGGAGACGAACCTAGTAGACAAGTGGTCTAGAGTTGGCTTGGGACTAGATGGATCCATTATTCTTCTCTTTTTATTTTCTCTTTCTTTCACCAAAATTAAAACCATGATCTCCTGAAAGCGGATTTCTAGGTTAGTCAGACATGAAGGCAGTCCTTGGGGCAAAAGGCTGTTGCTAAGTCTCAGTTCTCCGGTGCTGTGGTGACTCGGGGAACTGGCCCTGCAAACCTGAGCGCTCCACAAGCTCCGTAACAGGGCATTTTCTAGTCTGGGGCACACAGTGGTGCTAATTAGCTTCTTGCCAAGAGATAAACAACAGCTCTCTTGGCCTAGCTGTTAAAAGTTAAACCCAGGAAAAAAAAAAAGCAAAACTCAGAAGTCTGTAAAAGTAAAACCCCAAAGTCTGCCAATTAATGCTCCCGGCTGTGAAATATCAGTGGGAATGACTTTGGCCCCAAAGCCCAAGGAGAAATTGAGCTACACAAAGACTAGCTGTTAATGATATAAGGCTCCCTGGTCATTAGTGCTTCCCGGGGGTAGTGTTGGTGTGGACCAAGCTTCCTTCAGAGAAAGGTCTGGAGAAAAAGCTCCATAATAACCAGAAGATATACTGGAAGAGCTTATCATTGGATATGGAAACTCCCTTGTTCTGTAGTCCAGGCTGGAGTGCAGTGGTGCTATCACAGCTTATTGCAGCTTTGAAAGCCTGGGCTCATGCAATCCTCCCACCTCAACCTCTTAAGTAGCTAGGACTAGGACTATAGCATGTGCCACCATGACTGGCTGATTTTTTCTTTCTTTTTTTTTTTTTGAGACAGAGTTTCGTGCTTGTTACCCAGGCTGGAGTGCAATGGCGCGATCTCGGCTCACTGCAACCTCCGCCTCCGGGGTTCAGGCAATTCTCCTGCCTCAGCCTCCTGAGTAGCTGGGATTACAGGCATGCGCCACCGTGCCCAGCTAATTTTTTGTAATTTTTAGTAGAGATGGGGTTTCACCATGTTGACCAGGATGGTCTCGATCTCCTGACCTCGTGATTCACCCGCCTCGGCCTCCCAAAGCGCTGGGATTACAGGCTTGAGCCACCGCGCCCGGCCGACTGGCTGATTTTAGAAATTTTTGTAGCCACTGGGTCTTGCCAGGTTGCCCAGGCTTGTCTGGTCTCAGTTCTTGCTGCCTCGTACAGTATTTTTCACACAATACATACTTGGTCAGTGGTGACAGACTAGATAGTGCTCAGTTTGTACTGCAGTTTTTGTTACATCCTAATTTGCCAAGTAGCACTTTCCTTTTCAATCTCTAAGTTTTATTTCCATATATCTGAATCTTTTGCCTCTCAAAATCTATTGTTATGGATACAGGAAAAGACAAAGACATGGAAGTGATGTACATAAATGGTGCTTTGCAATTTTGAAAGATCCTTCATGTATATTCCAGGGGCTACTAAAGAGAGGAAGTAACATGTAGCAGAAAGGCAGGGAGCTCAATGGGGACAGGGCAGGACATATGTCTAGATAGCAGTATTGGTGACCTCAGAGGGTTAGGGAACACTGTGCAATGTCTGATCAGAAATAATTGGTCAAAGTGAGCCAGGCAGAATGGAGGAAACAAAATAGCTTTAAAGCACTAAGTAGAAAACTTAGTCCTCATTTGAAATAAAACTGAGACTCAATGTTTAATGTTACTGAGTTTCAAGCTCTGCTTTCTTGAACAACCCCCAACAAATGCTCTTTAATCAAAGTATCTTCAAGTTAAATAATTAGGTATTCTGCATGATTACATGCACAAACCATTACCCTTTTCTGAAATTTTGTGTCTTAAAACTCCACTTATTGATGACATCAGTGCTGTTGTCTCAACTAGAAAATATTCCAAAAGAAATGCCTCTACTCTGTTTCAATAACTCTGTCCATCAAAGTCAACCCTATTACCAAGGTGTCTTGAATCACTTCTATCTACAAAGCATACTCCAGGTATAGCTGGAAAGCAAGTATGTAGTGATTCCCTTGTATACGTTCATTGGTCAAGGAGATGACAGCAAAAGGTGGTAGAGAAATGGTGGGTTCATTGTACTTTCCTCAGTGGAATCCACAAGAAATGAGAAAAAGAAACTGGGAAGAAATCTTGAGCTATGCTAAAATTTGAAAATGTACGATAATTCCGAACCCATCAAATATGGACCAAATCAAGCAAGGACACCGAAATGAAAACATCCTCCCAGATGTGAAAGAGGTCCTAGGAATTTCTGGAAGTAAATGTGAAGGTTTTAAGGGGAGCAAAAGATAAGATTTTGCCTGAAACGATGGGGACGAAGGGTGTAAGCATGCCATGGAAGACCTGGCAGGCAGCATGAATGTGCGGCTACGTTCCGTATTACAGAGTAGCAGATGGAAACAGACTGGGGAAAAGTATACATGTCATCTGCCATTCTCATGACCTGGACTCCTAGCCTAGAGAAGCCACTGGATCTCAGGTGAAGCAAAAGAGTGAGAGGTAGCCTGTTTTGTGACCGTTGACTTGAGTTCTCCAAGTAGAGGACACAGTTACATTAAATCACTAAACACAAGTCCTATGACTTTATGATGCACTGAGTTTCACCATCTTCTCACCTGGGCCAGCTGCTTGCTTTTTTGGGGGGAGAATATCAGAGACCAAGCACTGTTGCACTGCTAGTGCTAATCACACAGCTGGATTCAGGGAGAAAGAATTAGTCCTGAGCCAGCTTCTCAGATGTGAAGCTGCTTGCTATTTTTTTCTGTTCATTCTCCTTCACTTTAAAACACACAAGCACACACATTCTATCCATTCTCAAAAACTAGCAATATACCTAACAACCAACGAACAGATGAAAAACATAGCTCAGGGGAAAAAAATATTTAGGAAAAAAATATATATAAAAAAAAAGCAACCAGGAATAGGAACAGCCTTAACCTAGGGGCTTCTCCAAGCCTGACTTCCACCAACATGGTACGAAGCATAGGCACAATTTTCATGGTGCTGCAGATATGCAGTCAACCTGGAATGAACACATGAATAAAGGATAGAAAGTCACATGAAGAGCAGTCTTCTTCTGGCCTGACATTTCAGAGTTGACTTTGCTTTGACTTTTTTTTTTTTTTCAAGAGAAGAATGCATAAGCTTTACAAACAATTTACAAAGAAACACACAGACAAGGGATAAGTGTGTGTGTGTGTGTGTGTGTGTGTGTGCGCATACATATGTGTATATCCATGTATATATATATGGATATACACACACAATGAGAGAATGAGAAAAGATACTGAGGACATATTTATAAATGCTCAGTGGGAAAAATAAATGAAAAACATCTGCCTTAAGTGAAATTTGGCATTAATAGAAATTTATTTTTATTAATTTTTCTGTGATTTGGTATAAAATATGGATAAAACTTTGCCCAGCTCCTATCCTAAATTACAAGTGATTTATCTATATTTTTTGTAAAACAGTAAGGAAAGCCTGACAACTGTTAAGGACTTAAAATCATAATAAAAACAAATTTAGTCATTAGTTCAACTAATTTTTTATATTCTGGAAGCTTTTTAGAAGCTGCAATTATGAAGAAACAGACATTTCTACAACATTTTTTGGTTTCTAATATATGACTTCAAGTTAGTAGTTCCTTAGTTCTTGAAGGGGCTGGTCTTTTATTTTTGGCTTTTTTGAGAAACTGCAATTGGAATAAATGTAAGTTTTGACATGAGACAAGGGTTGACTGTTGGTTTGTTTGATAAAAGAATCCCACATAGAGGCAGCACATGGAAAGTAGATACCGAGGGATTTTAGATTAAGTAATGGTAAGCACAGATCGAATTCTTTCCAGTTTGCTTGTTTGAAAAGGCAAGAAAAGAAAACAAAAGACTTCCAAGGATAAGAGTAAGATCGTTTTGTTAATACTGATTTTGTTTACACTGTTTATCCTTCCAATCTTCCCCATGGATTAAACAAAACAACAGAACACAAGGCATTTAATGCTGAAAAGCAAGGGGTCACCGAGGGCCTCTGCTACAACAGACAGATTAGAGAGCAAAACTGGAACCCACACACTTCTGCCATAAGCTTGCTCAGACTCAAGAGTATTGACTAGCACTGCTAATACCAAAGTGTGCACTTGTTGAAAACTATAGCAAATCTGACAGCCAAGACTGGTAAAGGTTCAGGGTTGTAGCACATAGAAACTCATTAAACATTGAATCAACTGCCTCACGTCCCTTGAGCTTCTCAGCAAACTTTAACCTCAGAAACTCTGGAAATTATTTAGAAGCTGTGATTCTGAAGAAACAGATATATCTTCAATACCTTTTTTTTTTTTTACAAGCACATGATTTAGCTTGGCTATATTGCTTCTCCGGCCACATACATTCACCACCTATCTCTACAGAAGTCATAAATCCCAATAGCCTCATTGTACTTCTTGATATTGCCATAAGCATGTCATAACCAAGACTCTAAACCACCACTCCATATTAGTGAGCATTTTGGTTGTGCTGGATCGAAATGATACTATTGTTTAAAAAACTGTAAGTAACATTTTGCTAAGCCTGAAAGTGTTAGCCTCTTCGTTCGCTAATTACCTTTCAACATAAATGTTCTTTCCTGTCCCAAGGGAGTAGAGGCTGCACAGTATGTGGTAGCATGAAATCTGCACATCACCTACTGAAACAGAAAAGAAATGTCATTGACTTGCATCAAATCCTGAACACAGAAAGGATCCATGAAAAGAAAAAGAAAAATGTATAAACATCAGTCAAAAGTAAAAGATCTCTCTCTCTCTCAACAGACATATCCCTTTTCTACCCAGATGCCAGTTTGCTAATTGCTGGACTGGGCAGGAAAAAAAAAATAGAAAAACATCCTTCACTGAGCAATCCCAGTTCCTTTATTGGGCTTATCATTGCTTCACAGGGAAAGGAATCTTTTGACCAATGGGTCTTTCCATAATGCAATTTGTTTAGTTTCCAACAGAGATAGGCATTTTAGCCAAATTTTATCCAGCGCAATATTTCCTTCCTTTGGGAGAAAGAAGGCAGAAAACATGAAGTTTGAATGAGCCTTCTGCTCATTTTCCAGGAGGATATGTCTAACTGCTAGACTTTCCTCAGAGACAGAGCAAAATCCCTCATGCCTGCCTATCCCAAATTCTCTGCTGGGTGTTCTGTAAAAGGCAATTCAATAGCATGATTTTATCATGTTTCCTAGGGGAAGGGCATGTTTTGCTTGTGAATCTGCAGGCTACACATCTCTAGCCATGTCTGGAGCTCATACCAAGGCTGGGACTACTTTAACACATTCAGATCTAATTTAATGTTTTATTTTTCAACCAAGGAGTTGCATTGTTTCTATGACACAAAATAATGATTTTGGATGTTCTCCCAGCCCCCATACAACAGTAATCATTGATTTTCAGTTGTTTAAGGATATGAAAGACACAGTCTTAGCTATCAACAACTGGTCAAATTAAATCATGTGTCAACATTTAAAGTGTAAAACTAAACTTTGGTGGCAGAATATCTGCCCAGGGGGCTAGGGGTGGCACTAAACACGGTGCTAAATGCAAACTAAAATAAAACCAACCAACTTCGGTCTTCTGAAAGCTCAGATAATGAAATGTTAGCATTTTCCTCTGCTCCTGATATCCAATGAATAAATTAAGGCTTCTTAACAAGAAAAATGACATCTGAAAAACCCAGGAGCAAATCTATATCTCCCACTGTATTACTCAGATAACCTTTTCAAATTAAGCGGGAGTACAATAGCTGACAGCCAGACTAGCAGATGGGAAATTCTGGTGCAGAACAAAAGTGGAAAAAGATAAATGTTAAATATTCAAATTAGGGAATTTCTTTCCATTACAAGAATATATTACTTCATTTTTTAAAAATCTGTTTTAAAAAAAGGATTTAAAATCCTTTTAAATCTTTTTAAAGAAGAAAAAAGCATGGAATAATTCTCTCTACTCTGCCATCAAGGTCAGCATAAATGAATGGGCTCCACACCTCCTATCTGGGGCTATGTGCACATAAATCCACAACAAATACCAGTAGAACTCACAGAGTAGGTCCATTCCAAACTGATGCTGAGCGACGTGCTCAAAGATGGACGTCAGGATGGGGAGCAGAGCCACTGTAGTATAGTTAATATTCTGAGAAACGCCTTTAATCTGCGTTCGGGAATGGGTGAACTTTCCTAGTTTCAGGTTTTCTGAAGTCTTCTCCAAGTCTTCTGCAGCATTTTCAAAGAATGCTCGTAACCCAGCTTTCACCAGCTCTGAGCCTGACTTCATGACAGTCCTGAAAGCAAACAATGTTCAAATCTAGAAGCATAATCTGAACTTTTGGCCAATTCCCTTCTTGAAACTGGCAGTGTCACCTGAGCAGACATTTGCCACTCCTGTCGCCCAGTGACACTGTGTCAGGAGAAAGGGAGACAGCAGTTAACATCCAGGAAGAAACCTGAATCACACAATCCCAGAGGGGCTGGCCACTGAACAGTCTGAGGAAAATATTACTCTTCAGGAAATACAGAGAACAATCCAGAATGAAGCCAATACTGGTTACCCACTACCATCTATAGTAAGTTGCAACTGGCTAAAGTCTTCTGTAAATGCCTAGTTAAAAGAACAGAGAAATGAGCTTTAAGAAAAGGTGTGGGATAAACAACTTTTATAAAGACTAGCTAGAAACATAAACTCTTCTGAGGCAAGACTTCTTAGAGAAAACGAGCAAGGAAGTAAGTCAAAAGAAGCTTAGATTTCTGTTAGTTTGCAGGAAATATCCTAGGTTGGATGAGAAAAGAGAAAAAAAGACACCTAACTCTTTTAAAATAGACAGCTGGTTCAGATCTCTAGAAACAAACAAACAAACAAACAAACAAACAAAAAACATTGAAATGTGACCTGCAGGGATGAAGATCAGCTGTGGATATTTGAAGCATTCCCTCACAATGACAGAATTTAATAAAACTTAGAATTGGCACAAAACTTACAAGTCATCTATAATGTTTATATTTCTATACCTTATTCAGAAGATTAGGAAAGATTTGCTTCAAGGACAGATGCTTTTATCTCTATCATTTTCCCGATAATCATTCAACTCATCAAGACAATAAAAACAAAGAAATAAAGTCAGTGAGGTTTGTCTTTATAAGTATTCATAAGGTATCTTCCTGTTTTTTGAGATGGGGTCTCACTCTGTTGCACAGGCTGGAATGCAGTGAGCTCTCACGGGAGCCTCCCGTGCTCAGTAATCTTCCCACCTCAGCCTCCCGAGTAGCTGAGATCACAGGCATGTACTACCATCCCTGGCTCATTTTATACATTTTTTGTAGAGATGGGGGTCTATGTTGCCCAGACTGGTCTTGAACTCCTGGTCTCAAGCAATCTAGCCACCTCTGCCTCACAAAGTGCTGGGATTATAGGTGTGAGCCACTGCATTTGGCCCTTCCTAACTTTCTAGTCCCAGGTTTTGCTAGGAAAGATGACTAAACACACTAACCTGCAACTCACCTTCATTAAACCAAAAACAGGGCCGGGGGTGGTGGCTCATGCCTGTAATCCCAGCACTTTGGGAGGCTGAGGCGGGTGGATCACGAGGTCAAGAGATCGAGACCATCCTGGTCAACATGGTGAAACCCCGTCTCTACTAAAAATACAAAAAATTAGCTGGGCACGGTGGCACGTGCCTGTAATCCCAGCTACTCAGGAGGCTGAGGCAGGAGAATTGCCTGAACCCAGGAGGCGGAGGTTGTGGTGAGCCGAGATCGCACCATTGCACTCCAGCCTGGGTAAACAAGAGCGAAACGCCATCTCAAAAAAAAAAAAAAAAAAAAAAAAAAACCCAAAACAAAAACAAAAACTGGACTCTCTCCAAAGACTTTTCCCAAATTTCTTAAAGATTTCTCATCCCTTTAATAGCCCTTACTTACTTCCCTCCTTTTTTGCAGCCATTTTCAGTTCACTGTGGATTTTCATCTTTGGAACACTCTTTTAGTGCCCCACTCTTTTAGGTTGGTATCCTCTTTTGCATTGGGTCTTAGGAGGTGTGTTCTCTTCCCAACTTTGCTAAGGACCTTTTTTTTTTTTTTTTTTTTTTTAAAGATGAGGTCTTGCTACATTTTTCAGGCTGGTCTTGAACTCCTGGGCTCAAGCAACCCTCCTACTTCAGTAGCTTTGACTATAGTCAGAAACCATGGTGCCCAGCTCTGACAAGGACCCTTCTTAATGGGCATGTTAAAGAAAGCTCCCTGTCAGTTCTTTCTACTGCTTCTCTCTCTTTCTCTCTCTCTCTCTCTCTTTTTGACACAGGTTTGGGCTCTGTCATCCAGGCTGGAGTGTAGTGGTGTGATCTTGACTCACTGCAACGTTCATCTCCTGGGCTCAAGCCATCCTCCCACCTCAGCCACCCAAGTAGCTGAGACTACAGGCATGCACCACCATGCCTGGCTAATTTTTGTATTTTCTGTAGATAAGATGTTTCTCCATGTTGCCTAGGCTGGTCTTGAACTCCTGAGATCAAGCGATCTGCCTGCCTCGGCCTCCCAAAATGCTGAGATTATAGGCGTGAGGCACCGCGCCCAGCATGCATCTCTTTTTGTCTCATCATTTGCGTTAATATTACCAGAACTTATGTATTATTTTTTATGACTTATTCTCAAATCTCTAGGCCATGGGATCAATGTCTTTGTTTCTGCTTCTTTTGAAGCCAGATCTCTCTGCATTTCCTTCTTTGGCCATTTTGAATTCAGAGCACTGTTCATCTCTCCCATAACATTTGTAGATTCACCACCCACCAGGGAGCTCTGCCGCATTCTAAATTTTACCTTCTGAAAGATGCACCCCCCAGGAAGACAAAACAATAACTGATCAAGACTTAGCATTCTGTCTATGCCATGGTAGTGGCTCTTGTTATATGAACTGAGAAAAAGAGAGTGCTAACTTCTAGGGTCAGACTCATCTTTGCCCTGTCTTTCCTCTTTTCCCAAACCGAGCCAGCAGCGATCTGTCTTCTCTTCAGTATAATAATTAGTGAGATGAGAGGGTCAGAGAGGAAGTCATGAGAAACTATTGGGAAAATGGGGCAGACTTACCTTGTGTCAAGTGTCTGAGCTAAGATGTGAAGACAGCTCACCATTGTAGTAGAATCACTACCTAGAATAAAAAATACCACCTGTGATTCCCCCCAAACTACTCAACCTGTCTTTCAAATGCAATCTTCTCCATATGCACAAACCATAGCCTAGTATAATTAACTACCAACACATAAAGAGCCGGGCTTGAGTTCAGAGGCAATGCATTCATTTCTAGCCTGACACAACCTTTGCTTTATGATGGATGTTAGAGGCAGAACTCAAAATTTTCATTGGTGTGGAAAATCTGAGCAGTTAAAAGGGTAAAGAGGTCATTTATCACACTTCAGACCAATTTTCTACAGCAAATTTAGGTGACACCTTAGTCCCAAGGCCCAGGTTGTCTGAGGAAGACACAAATAAAGGCAAAATGCAAGTTCAGGATAATTAAGGGAGGAGAGGCACCTTTAGCAACACTTCACTTACCAAAGAGGGAAATCCTGTGTCTAACAAGAGCAGCAAGCTTGCAGAACAGGCTGAAGAAGAAAAGAAAGCAATTCAGAAAGTCATGGAGATTAAAGGACTCATACTGTGTATCCTCCACCCCAATGTCCCTTACACTGCGAAACAGAGAGCATAGAGTGGCATTCTAGGAAGATGCACTATGTTCCTACCAAAGAATCCTCTGGTCTATGCTCAGGAACATGTGTGGTTCACATTGCCTTGGAGAATCATGAAAGGTGCCTTGTACGTAGCTCCATCCTTACTAACCACAATCCCTCTGAAACAGTTATAGTATTTTGCAGTGACCCAGTGCAAAGTATCCTTTGCTAGAGTACCATGTATTGAAACATTCATTTGTGTGACATTCAGGGATAAATGAAGACTCTGGAAAAAAGCATGATTTTCTCCTTGTTGCAATGGATTGCAAACCATTTTACAGCCTTCAGCTGAGGGTGTGACATTTTAGTTGGGAGGCTGGCAAGAAGTTGGGATTGGAAAAGCGTTAATGGTTCAGGTACAAGGTGAGATTGTGTTAAACAAAAACATTTTAAGAATTGTGGGCCAGGTGCGGTGGCTCACGCCTGTAATCCCAGCGCTTTGGGAGGCTGAGGTGGGTGGATCACAAGGTCAGGAGATTGAGATCAGCCTGGCTAACACAGTGAAACCCTGCTTGGGTTTCAGAATAAGGGGCAGGTAAACTCAGATTTTCTGGTAAAAATACAAAAAAATAGCTAGGTGTGGTGGTATGTACCTGTAGTCCCAGCTACTCAGGGGGCTGAGGCAGGAGAATCGTTTGAATCCAGGAGGTTGCAGTGAGCTGAGATTGCTCCAGTGCACTTCAGACTGGGCAACAGAGCGAGACTCCATCTCAAAAAAAAAAAAAAAAAATTGTATATTCTCTGTCATCTCCAGTTAGTCTCTGGGCCTGACCAGGTTGCTGTTCCAACTCGGTCCTTGGAAACTAGGAAAGCCCATGATGTATATTTTTGTGTTTTTCGACTCTCCTTCGTGATTTCACCCATATTTTCCACCGTGGAACCGCTGAAAGTTCAGCTGTGCCTCATTATTTGACTTTCCACAGTGCCTAATGAGGGCCTTGTGACTTTCGAAAAGAGCCCATGGACGTTTCTGAACATGCTGCTAATGGACCCCATCTAGGGGTACTGTGGCCATGATCTGACCTGTGTTGCTGAATCTCTTGGGAGGAGACTGCTCAGAACTGACATTATTGACACTGACATGGCTAGACAAAAACACTGCAGTTGCTTCAGAAAGCAGTGGAACAGAAAGAGGGGAAAAAGAGAGAGAGAAGTCACCTGTACGGGCCACGGTTCCCCTGGTGACACATTCCCAGTTTCTGATTCATAACCCATCATGGAGCTCCTTAGCCCATTCTGGGCAGAAGTCTTCCACAGGACAACTCAAATGGGGGAAGGAATACATCCCAAGTGTCAGTGGTGATGAAAACCTGCTCACCTTTAAATGGTTTTCAATAAATGCCCTGAGTCTTTCTCGGCTACCTACTGGAAAATCACAGCCAAAGTTTCCATGGCTAGTTATTTGGTTTTGAAGTGGAAAAAGAGTTGTGACCCCCTGGCCTATAGCCTAAGAGAACACACAGTAAGTTACCAGAAATTACCAGCAATCTAGGGTGATATTAAATATGGGTCACTCTTTTTTTCTTCCCATGGTGTTGTTTTCAGAGATGGGTATGTGATGCAAACTCATGGAGTTGTGGGGAGGGGATAACCCTGTGGAATGCGGGCTCTGTAGCTCTGCCTGTGATTAGTGGGGCTGTCTTGGGGAAGCCTCTTAACCGCTCTGTGTGTTCAATTTCTCACTGTAGACAGTCATCATGGGACTTGGGTTTCAGAATAAGGGGCAGGTAAACTCAGATATATCTGGTGAAAATGCTTTGAGGTGGACACATGTTCTGTATGAACATAAAACAATGTTTTTCTAACAAAGGCAGATATTTGGATTGTTTGATCCTAATATTAACATGGCTCACCTCACTGTCAGAAGTGCTTTCTCAGGCATGCCAAGGCCAGGATCTATCAGAAATTTCCAAAGGCTACTGCTTGTTCCCTGTGGAGCCCAGGATTTCACTGGAAGCAGTGTCCTTAGGCCAGAGTTATGAGTGGCCCAAGTCCCCAAGTACCTCTCTTCCATCTTAGAGTTTGAAGGCAAAAAATGAAAGCAATCTCAGGGAGAGTCTGAGACCCACGGGCAAACGGCTGCAGATGCAGAAGAGGTGGAGCAAGGGCGAAGGATGCAAACAAGAGGAGTCTGGCAATGCAGAGACATTCAGTGCAAACATGACTGCTTCTGTGGGAGGGCAGCAAGCACACTGATGGATTTGAAAGCTATTTGCAAGGCTGATCAACTCTAGGTTGTATTCCCGCCATGACAAATGGTGCCTGGTTGAACAAATGTTACATTTCCATGAATTAATAATCTAAGAAAAACAGATGAAGAAAACAGACACATCTGCCCTCTGTTGGATTATCTGAATACCTCACTTTACCCACTGTTTCTCTAGCTTCTTACATAATACACTGGTGCATTCTGCAAATGTTTAGGTCATCTTTGGTCAGCACCTGATTTTAAGGGGGTCTTGTTTTGATAGCATTGGGCTTTTCCTGTCTTAACTTAGAGTAAGTAATTATGGTGCAAAATAAATCATACTTCATGTGGATGGAGAGGACTGGATTTTCTTTTTTTTGAGATGGAGACTCACTGTGTTGCCCAGGCTGGAGTACAGTGGTGCCATCTCAGCTCACTGCAACCTCTGCCTCCTGGATTCAAGCAATCCTTCTGCCTCAGCTTCTCGAGTAGCTGGGACTACAGGTGTGTGCCACCACGTCAAGCTAATTTTTCATATTTTTAGTAGAGATGGGGTTTCGCCATGTTGGCCAGGCTGGTCTCGAACTCCTTACCTCAAGCGATCCACCCACCTCAGCCTCCCAAAGTGCTGGGATTATAAGCGTGAGCCATCTCATGCAGCCAGGACTGGGTTTTTATTCTTGTTCTAACTTATTAGAAGAGTCACTGTAGGCAGTAGAGTGAACCTAACTGAACTTCAACATCTTTATCTGGAAAATGGAGATCATAATACACAGGCAGGTCTCAGAATTTAAAACATTGTGATGTTTCACATGATTTTTATACAAATGGGTGGCAACTCTTATATATGAAAAACTGTGCTCAATGCTTAGTTACACTAAGTGTTTCATAAAAGTTAGCTAAATCTAAGTTGAATATCCTCCCCAAGATGGTGATACTTAGTGGACAGGCCCTATAGTGTACACTGTTCACTGGATACTAGTATTTACACACTATTTTCATTAGAGTCCTTAGCTTTTTACTATTTAAAAGTCTTCGTCCATTTCTGTCTTTCATTAATAAAATACAGAGAGAACTTGAGGCATAGCAGAATCCATCTCTTAGCCCAATCATGAAAGATCCCCTCTTTTCTCATTTCTGTTAACGTATCTACATGTTAGCCTAGTGGAATGAGTAGGAAGGCTGTTGCTTTTGATAAAAATTTTTTTCTATTAGGAATTTAAATTGAATTATGTTGCTTTAGACTACAGATTTCAGCTCATCCACACCAGAACTTGTATGATCTGACTCTTTTAAATCGTTTTAATCTTACAGAGTCTGATAAACATGGGATTCAAGGCAGTGTCCACCTGTTTATGCTCTATGTCATGTGTTCACTTTTCCCAAGCTTCAGAATGATCTTGCCTTCTTCTCAATGTTGTCTCAAGACAGATGTTGATTTTTAAAAATTATACTTTAAGTTCTGGGATACATGTGCAGAATGTGCAGGTTACATAGGTATATATATGCTATGGCAATTTGCTGCACCCATCAACCTGTCATCTACATTAGGTATTTCTCCTAATGCTATCCCTCCCATACTCCCCCACCGTACAACAGGCCCCAGTATGTGATTTTCCCCTCCTTGTGCCCATATGTTCTTATTCTTGAACTCCAACTAATGAGTGAGAACATATGGTGCTTGGTTTTCTGCTCCTGTGTTAGTTTGTTGAGGATGATGGTTTCCAGCTTCATCCACATCTCTACAAAGGACATGAACTCACTCTTTTTTATGTCTGCATAGTATTCCATGGTGTTTATGTGCCACATTTTCTTTATCCAGTCTATCACTGATGGATATTTAGGTTGGTTCCAAGTCTTTCTTATTGTGAATGCTGCTACAATAAATATACACGTGCATGTGTCTCTATAGCAGAATAATTTCTAATCCTTTGGGTATATACCCAGTAATGGGATTTCTGGGTCAAATGGTATTTCTGATTCTAGATCCTTGAGGAATCACCACACTGTCTTCCACAATGGTTGAGCTAATTTACACTCCTACCAAGAGTGTAAAAGCGTTCCTATTTCTCCACATTCTCTCCAGCATCTGCTTTTCCTGGATTTTTTTTCTTTTGGTTTTTTGAGATGGAGTCTTGCCCTGTTGCCCAGGCTGGAGTGCAATGGCATGGTCTCGATTCACTGCAACCTCTGCCTCCCGGGATCAAGTGATTCTCCTGCCTCAGCCACCATGCCTGGCTAATTTTTGGTATCTTTAGTAGAGGGGGTTTCACCATGCTGGCTAGGCTGGTTTCAAAATTGTGACCTTGTGATCTGCCCGCCTTGGCCTCCCAAAGTGCTGGGATTACAGGTGTGAGCGACAGCGCCCAGCCTCCTGACTTCCTTCTTTTCTTTCTTTCTTTCTTTTTTTTTTTGAGATGGAGTTTTGCTCTTGTTGTTCAGGCTGAAGTGCAATGGCACAATCTTGGCTCACTGCAACCTCCACTGCCTGGGTTCAAGTCATTCTCCTGTCAGCCTCCCAAGTAGCTGGGATTACAAGCATGTGCCACGACATCCAGCTAACTTTGTATTTTCAGTAGAGATGGGGTTTCACCATGTTGGTCAGGCTGGTCTCAAACTCCTGACCTCGGGTGATCCACCTGCCTCAGCCTCCAAAAGTGCTCAGATTAAAGGTGTGAGTCAACGAGCTCGGCCTACTCTTTAATGATTGCCATTTAAAGTGGCATGAAATGGTATCTCATTGAGGTTTTGATTTGTATTTCTCTAATGACCAGTGATGATGAGTTTTTTCATATGTTTGTTGGCTGCATCAATGTCTCCTTTTGAAAAATGTTTGTTTATATCCTTTGCCCACTTTTTGATGTTTTTTTTTTTCTTGTAAATTTGTTTAAGTTCCTTGTAGATTCTGGATATTAGCCCTTTTTCAGATGAACAGATTGCAAAATTTTCTCCTATTCTGTAGGTTGCCTATTCACTCTGATGATAGTTTCTTTTGCTGTGCAGAAGCTCCTTAGTTTAATTAGATCCCATTTGTCAATTTTGGCTTTTGTTGTCATTGCTTTTGGTGTTTTAGCCATGAAGTTCTTACCCACGCCTATGTCCTGAATGGTATTGCCTAGGTTTTCTTCTAGGGTTTTTATGGCTTTAGGTCTTACATTTAAGTCTTTAATCCACCTTGAGTTAATTTTTGCTTAAGGTGTAAGGAGTGGGTCCAGTTTCAGTTTTTCACATGTGAATAGCCAGTTTTCCCAACATCATTTATTAAATAGGGAATCCTTTCCCCATTGCTGGTTTTTGTTGGGTTTGTTAAAGATCAGATGGTTGTAGCTGTGTGGTGTTATTTCTGAGGCCTCTGTTGTGTTTCATTGGTCTATGTATATGTTTTGGTACTAGTACCATGCTGTTTTGTTCACTGTAGCCTTGTAACATAGTTTGCAGTCAGGTAGCATGATGCCTTCAGCTTTCTTCTTTTTGCTTAGGGTTGTCTTAGCTATGCTCTTTTTTGGTTCCAAATGAACTTTAAAGTAGTTTTTTCTAATTCTGTGAAGAAAGCCAATGGTAGTTTGATGGGAATAGCATTGAATCTATAAATTACTTTGGGCAGTATGGCCATTTTCATATTAATTCTTTCTATCAATGAGCATGGAATGTTTTTCCATTTATCTGTGTCCTCTTTTATTTCCTTTAGCAGTGGTTTGTAGTTCTCCTTGAAGAGGTCCTTCGCATCTCTTGTAAGTTGTACTCCTAAGTATTTTATTCTCTTTGTAGCAATTGTGAATGGGAGTTCACTCATGATTTCTCTCTCTCTTTGTCTATTATTGGTGTATAAGAATGCTTGCGGGCTTTTTTCATATTGATTTTGTATCCTGAGACTTTGCTCAAGTTGTTTATCAGCTTAAGGAGTTTTTGGGCCGAGTTGATGGGTTTCCTAAGTACAGAATCATGTCATATGCAAACAGATGATTTGACTTCCTCTCTTCCTATTTGAATACCCTTTCTTTCTCTTGCTGAGAGAAAGAGAACTGGCCAGAACTTCCAATACTATGTTGAATAGGAGTGGTGAGATTAGGCATCCTTGTCTTGTGCCAGTTTTCAAAGGGAATGCTTCCAGCTTTTGCCCATTTAGTATGATATTGGCAGTGGGTTTGTCATAAATAGCTTATTATTTTTAGATACGTTCCATCAATACTTATAGTTTACTGAGTGTTTTTTTTTTTTTGAGATGGAGTTTTGCTCTTGTTACCCAGGCTGGAGTGCAATGGCGTGATCTTGGCTCACCGCAACCTCTGCCTCCTGGGTTCAGGCAATTCTCCTGCCTCAGCCTCCTGAGTAGCTGGGATTATAGGCATGTGCCACCAGGCCCAGCTAATTTTTTAGTAGAGACGGGGTTTCACCATGTTGACCAGGATGGTCTCGATCTCTTGACCTCAATGATCCACCCGCCTCGGCTTCCCAAAGTGCTGGGATTACAGGCTTGAGCCACCATGCCTGGCCTACTGAGTGTTTTTAGCATAAAGGGGTGTTGAATTTTATTGAAGGTTTTTTCTGCATCTATTGAGATAATCATGTGGTTTTTATTATTGGTTCTGTTTATGTGATGGATGTTTATTGATTTGTGTATGCTGATCCAGCCTTGCATCCCAGGGATGAAGCCGACTTGATCATGGTGGATAAGCTTTTTAATGTGCGGTTGGATTCAGTTTGCCAGTATTTTATTGAGGATTTTCACATCTATGTTCATCATGGATATTGGCCTGAAATTTTCTTTTTTTTGTTGTGTCTCTGCTGGGTTTTGATATGGGATGATGCTGTCCCCATAAAATGAGTTAGGGAGGAGACCCCCTTTTTCTATTGTTTGGAATAGTTTCAGAAGCAATGGTACCAGCTCCTCTTTGTATCTCTCATAGAATTCAGCTGTGAATCTGTCCGGTCCTAGGCCTTTTTTGGTTGGTAGGCTATTAGTTACTGCCTCAATTTCAGAACTTGTTATTAGTCTACTCAGGGATTTGATTTCCTCCTGGTTCAGTCTCGGGAGGATGTATGTGTCCAGAAATTTAACCATTTCTTCTAGATTTTGTAGTTTATTCGCATAGAGGTATTTATAGTATACTCTGATGGTAGTTTGTATTTCTGTGGAATCAGTGGTGATATCCCCTTTATCATTTTTTATTGTGTCTATTTGATTCTTTTCTCTTTTCTTATTAGTCTGGCCAGTGGTCTATTTTGTTAATCTTTTCAAAAAACCAGCACCTGGATTCATTGATTTTTTTGAAGGGTTTTTTGTGTCTCTATCTCCTTCAATTCTGTTCTGATCTTAGTTATTTCCCGTCTTCTGCTAGCTTTTGAATTTGTTCACTCTTGCTTCTCTAGTTATTTTAATTGTGATGTTAGGGTGTCAATTTTAGATCTTTCCCACTTTCTCCTGTGGGCATTTGGTGCTATAAATTTCCCTCTAAACACTGCTTTAGTTGTGTCCTAGAGATTCCAGTATGTTGTGTCTTTGTTCTCATTGGTTTTAAAGAACATCTTTATTTTTGCCTTAATTTTGTTATTTACCCAGTAGTTATTCAGGAGCAGGTTGTTCAATTTTTATGTAGTTGTGCAGTTTTAAGTGGGTTTCTTAATCCTGAGTTCTAATTTGATTGTACTGTGGTCTGAGAAACTTATGATTTCTGTTCTTTTGCATCTGTCGAGGAGTGTTTTACTTACAACTATGTGGTCAATTTTAGAATAAGTGTGATGTGGTGCTGAGAAGAATGTATATTCTGTTGATTTGTGATGGAGAGTTCTGTAGATGTCTATTAGGTCCGCTTTGTTCAGAGCTGAGTTCAAGTCCTGAATATCCTTGTTAATTTTGTCTCATTGTTCTGTCCAATATTGACAGTGGGGTGTTAAAGTCTCACACTATTATTGTGTGGGAGTCTAAGTCTCTTTGTAGGTCTCTAAGAGCTTGCTTTATGAATCTGGGAGCTACTGTATTGGGTGCATACATATTTAGGATAGTTAGCTCTTCTTGTTGCATCGATCCCTTTACCATTATGAAATGCCCTTCTTTCTCCTTTTTGATCTTTGTTGGTTTAAAGTCTGATTTATCAGAGACTAGCATTGCAACCCCTGCTTTTTTTGCTTTCCATTTGCTTGGTAAATATTTCTCCATCCCTTTATTTTGAGCCTGTGTGTGCCTTTACCTGTGAAATGGGTCTCCTGATTCCGCACACCAGTTGGTCTTGACTCTGTCCAATTTGCCAGAATGTGTCTTTTAATTGGGGCATTTAGCCCATTCACACTTAAGGTTAATATTGTTATGTGTGAATTTGATACTGTTATTATGATGCTAGCTGGTTATTTTGCACATTAGTTGATGCAGTTGCCTCATAGTGTTGATGGTCTTTACAATTGGTTATGTTGCAGTGGCTGGTACTGGTTTTTCCTTTCCATATTTAGTGCTTCCTTCAGGAGCTCTTGTAAGGCAGGCCTGGTGGTGACAAAATTCCTCAGCATTTTCTTGTTTGTAAAGGATTTTATTTCTCCTTTGCTTATGAAGCTTAGTTTGGCTGGATCAGAAATTCTGGGTTGAAAATTCTTTTCTTTAAGAATGTTGAATATTGGCCCCACTCTCTTCTGGGTTGGAGGGTTTCTGCATAGAGAACTGCTGTTAGTCTCATGTGCTTCCCTTTGTGGGTAACCCAACCTTTCTCTCTGGTTGCTCGTAATATTTTTTCCTTAATTTCAACCTTGGTGAATCTGATGATTATGTGTCTTGGGGTTGCTCTTCTCGAGGAGTATCTTTGCTGTATTCTCTGTATTTCCTGAATTTGAATGTTGGCCTGTGTGCTAGGTTGGGGAAGTTCTCCTCGATAATATCCTGAAGTGTTTCCCAACTTGGTTCCTTTCTCTTCATCACTTTCTGGTACACCAATCAAATGTAGTTTTGGTCTTTTCACATAATCCCATATTTCTTGGAGGCTTTGTTCATTCCTGTTCATTCTTTTTTCTATAGTATGGTCTTCATGCTTTATTTCATTTAATTGAGCTTTAATCTCTGATATCCTTTCTTCTGCTTGATTGATTCAGCTACTGATATTTGTATATGCTTCATGGAGTTCTCACGCTGTGTTTTTCAGTCTGTTCATCTCTAAACTGGCTATTCTAGTTAGCAGTTCCTGTAACCTTTTATTGAGGCTCTTATGACCTTGCATTGGGTTAGAATATGCACCTTTAGTTCAGAGGAGTTTGTTATTACCCACGTTCTGAAGCCCACTTCTGTCAATTCGTCAAACTCATTCTCTCTCCATTCTGTTCCCTTGCTGGTGAGGAGTTGTGATCCTCTGGAGAAGAGGCATTCTGGTTTTCAGAATTTTCAGCCTTTTGGTGCTGGTGTTTTCTCATCTTCATGGATTTATCTACCTTTGGTCTTTGGTGTTGGTGATCTTTGGTTGCGGTTTTTGCATGGGTGTCCTTTTTGTTGATGTTGATGCTACTGCTTTCTGTTTGTTGGTTTTCCTTCTAACAGTCAGGACCCTCTGTTGCAGGTCTGCTGGAGTTTGCTGGAGGTACACTCCAGACCCTATTTGCTGGGGTATGACCAGTGAACGCTGCAGAACAGCAAAGATTGCTGTCTGCTCCTTCCTCTGGAAGCTTTACCCAGAGAGGCACCTGTCAGATGCCAGCTGGAACTCTCCTGTATGAGGTGTTTGTTGACCTCTGCTGGGAGGTGTCTACCCGTCAGGAGGCATGGGGCTCAGGGATACACTTTAGGAGGTAGTCTGTCTCTTAGGAGAGCTCGAGTGCTGTGCTGTGAGATCCACAGCTCTCTTCAGAGATGGCAGGCAGGAACATTTAAGTCTGATGAAGCTGCACCTACAGCTGCCCCTTCCCCCAGGTGTTGTGTCCCAGGGAGATGTGAATTTTATCTATAAGCTCCTGACTGGGGCTGCTGCCTTCTTTCAGAGATGCCCTGCCCAGAGAGAAGGAATCTAGAGAGGAAGTCTGGCTACAGCAGCTTTACAGTGCTGTGGGGTGGAGAGCGGCGGGGGGAGGGGAGTGGGGTAGGAGGGGGTTCCCCACCCAGTTTGAACTTCCTTGTGGCTTTGTTTACACTATGAGGAGAAAACCGAATAGTAAAGCCTCAATAATGGTGGACGCCCCTCCCCTGACCAAGCTCAAGCATCCCAGGTCAACTTCAGACTGCTGTGCTGGCAGCGAGAATGTCAAACCAGTGATTAGCTTCCTGGGCTCCATGGGGGCGGGATCCACCGAACTAGACCACTTGGCTCCCTGGCTTCAGCCCCCCTTCCATGGGAGTGAATGGTTTTGTCTCACTGGTGTTCCAGATGCCATCAGGGTATGAAAAAAAACTCCTGCAGCTAGCTTGGTGTCTGCCCAAACAGCCACCCAGTTTTGTGCTTGAAACCCAGGGCCCTGGTGACGTAGGCACCCAAGGGAATCTCCTGGTCTGTGGGTTGCAAAGACCGTGGGAAAAGCATTGTATCTGGGCTGGAGTGCACTGTTCCTCATGGCACAGTCTCTCATGGCTTCCCTTAGCTAGGGGAGGGAGTTCCCTGACCCCTTGCACTTCTTGGGTGAGGTGACACCCCACTCTGCTTCAGCTTGCCCTCTGTGGGCTGTACCCACTGTCTAACCAGTCCCAATGAGATGAGAACCTCAGCTGGAAATGCAGAAATCACCTGCCTTCTGTGTTGGTCTCACTGGGAGCCGCAGACTGGAGCCATCTTAATTTCTGTCCAGATGTTGATTTAAGTATATAAATCCTTCCCAAGCCTTACAGATACTCCCACATAGTGTACCTCATTTAATTGCTGAAACAATTCAGACATGTATGAACAGTTTCTTTCAAAACCAAGATGACAAACCAAAACATTAGCCTGTTTCATTTCTCCAAAAGACTCACCATTTAGTCTACAGGAACCTGGCATTTTAAGTAAATTGTATCTGCACCATGAGCTTCTCTTTATTTTGTAGACTCACCTGGCCACCATTTCTTTTTCCTTATGGGAGGCATATCCGCTGCTGCTAAGGGGCTTCAGAGGGGATGACAAGAAGTAGAGGTGATGATTGGTGAAGTACTGGTCAACCAGTGGGAGGAGAACCTGGAAAACCCACCACAAATCAACTTCTAGGAAGTTATCCCAAACTCTTCATTTGGTTCATTACAAGTTGTTTATTTTCAGTGAGCAAAGAGCCTCTGAAAACTGGTCCTGTAATTTCCAGGAAATTCTACCCTTGGATCCCAGTTACCATCACATTTTCCTTTTCTATGCCTCAAACCAAAGTCCTTGGGGGTACATGAAAGGAACAGCCACTGACTAAGAGCCCAAAGAAATGTGTGCACTGCCTTTAGTCAGCATTTGCAGAGGAGTCCTATGGGATGGCTGTGTTCAGATCTGGCTTCTTAGGCACTGCATTCCAACAGAGGCACTCAAGGTATGGCTTAGTGCCACCTCAAGCATAGCATTCTCTCTGCTATGCATTCTCTCTGAAAGCATAGCATTCTCTCTTGAGCAAGGTGACTCAAGGCCTTCTGTGCCTCTAGTCTTCTGAGTAGGGCTGTATTGGAATAGATTGCTAACTAGCACCCAAATTCATTCTCCCCTTCTTCCTTTTGGCAATAGAATTCCACTGGGTTTTAGCTTGGTAGAGAGCCACACAGGCAGAAAACATATCACCCCATCTCTCTTGCAGCTAGATGAAGCTCAAATGGCACTTAAATAGGTCCTGTGCCTTCTCCCTGAGAAGTCCCTGAACTTTTCCTTGGCAGTCAAGGTATCATATGGTACCAGAAGAGGGTACCACATGTACTGTAAGGTCAACTTGTCATCTCTTACCTTATCGACCCCAGATGTACTGCCTGGGATCAGTAAAGGGAGAGATGACAAGTTCTAGCCATTGGGATAGAATTTTTAAAAAGCAACAGCTTGCCTTCCCTTCTCCTTTTCCCTTTCCCACAGATGCGGTGCAGGTGAGCTTGTCTGAACCATGCAAACACAGGCCACACCTCCAGAGATGGTGGAGTAGCAAGGGAGGAAGAACCTGGGCTCCTGGGTAATGGCACAGGGCTAGGCAGCTGCCTATATCCTTGGACTGCCAGCCTCCTGTAGGACTGTTAAATGACAGAGAAATACACATCCACCTCACTGAAGCCATTGGAGTTTTAGATATCTTCATTGGATCCACTTAACCTATTTCCTAAATAGTAGAGATCCTAAGAAGAAAGTAATTTAATTAAATGCAGAGCCACTTACTTTAGCAAAGAATTTGATCTCCTGGTCATGGGGAGACTTTTCAGTTTTCCCACTGCTGACAATGGCTTCTACAAAGACACAGGTAACACAAAGTTGATAAGAGTTATAAAGTAAAAATCAATCACAACATTTAGAAACAGAGCAGCTTTTCCAAAGGTTATTTTAAAAATGTATCGGATTTGACAAAACATATTTTACAAAGTACTTTACAACTGTGCGGGTTAGTTATTTCTTGTGTGAATTTTTAAAGCTGTTTCACTACCATTTTGTCTACTTTAACAATCAGAAAGCAGCTTCAAGGCTGGGCACCATGGATCATGTCTTTAATCCCAGCCCTGTGGGAGGCTGAGGCAGGTGGATCACTTGAGGTCAGGAGTTCAAGACCAGCCTGGTCAACATGGTGAAACCCTGTCTCTACTAAAAATACAAAAATTAGCTGGGCATGCATGATGGCAGGCACCTGTAATCCTAGCTACTTGGGAGGCTGAGGCAGGAGAATTGCTCCAACCTGAGAGGCAGAGTTTGCTGTGAGCCGATACTGCACCACTGCACTCCAGTCTAGGTGACAAAAGTGAAACTTCATTTCAAAAAAGAAAAAAAAAAGCAAGCAAGCAAGCAGCCTCAGAAAGGTTGAGTCATATGTCCATAGTCATAAAGCAAGACAATGGGAAAGTTAAAATAGGATGAATTGTGTGAAAAAATGACAAAAGATTCAATCACATCCATTAGGAAAAAGATCTCAGCCACTGTTTCCCCCTAAAATCATGTATCTAAATGAATCATAAAAAGTTACAACCTGAAGGGATTATTTTTTGATAAAAGAATATTGAATTCTTTTGGGATATTTCATGATGATACTTACCTAAATGAGCAATAAATTCTTGAGCAGAATCAACATATTTCAGGATCTTCTTCAAGAACTTATAGGCAAACCTCTTTTCCATGGAGGAAGCGTCCAGCTCCATATCTTTCATACCCCTACATTGGAAATGGACAGACCCCAGAAAGTAACAAAGCAACCATGTCACTCAGGTACACCACCCGTCCTGCCAGTGTCGAATTTAATTTCCAAATGTTAGTGTTTATGCTGGCATAGTGACATGATTCATCACTTGACTAATTTCTCCTCTCACCTGGAACCTGCCTGTGTGAGCACACAATACCTGTGTTATCATCATTTCTAAAAGGATTTTTCAGAAAGACCTTTGTCATTCATACAATGAATATTGATCTGGGGATGTCAGAGGGGAAAGCAAAAATCTCTGCTCTTATGGAAAGAATTTACATGCTAGCTGCAAACAGACAGAAACCAAATACAAATCAGCTGGAATCCTAGACATTAATACATTTTATGAATAAAAGAAAAGTTAAAGCAGAATGGAAAGGCCCAGACCTGGGGGAAGGAGGGTTTGCAGACTGTAGTGTTAAACAGGGTAGTCAGGTTTGGTCTCATTGGGAGACTGACGTTGCAATAAAGGCTTGAAGGAGATAAGGAAGTGAACCATATGGACATCTGGGGAAAGAGCTCTTAAGGTGTGAGAAAAGACTGTGCGAAGTTCTTGAGGCAAGAGCATGCATGTTGAGTTGAAGGTTAGAGGGGTATGGGGTAGGAAGTGGGGACAATCATGTATGTCCCTACAGGCCATCTTTAGAATTTTGCTTTTGCTCTGAGTGAGAAGGGAAGCCGTTAGAAGTTTTGAATAGAGAAGTGACATGATATAACTTGCATCATAATCGGATCATTCTGGTTGCTGTGTTTAAAATTGACTGTGGTGGTGAGGCAAGTGTAGAAACAGGGAGCACAGGCAGGAGGATGAGGATAGCACGAAGTAGGTGGGAAGTGATCAAATTCTCAGTTTAGTTTTTGAGACACAGTCTCGCTCTCTTGCCCCGGCTGTAGTGCAGCGGCACCATGCTGGCTCACTGAAACCTCTGCCTCCCGGGTTCAAGCAATTATCTGCCTCAGTCTCCCAAAGTGCTGGGATTACAGGCGTGAGCCACCGTGCCCCGCCTCTAGGTATGTTTTAAAAATAAAACTACTAGGATTTCCTGAAGGATTATATGTGGATTGGGAGAAAGAGAGGAGTCAAGGTTTTTGGCTTGAGCAAGTGGAAGAATGGCTTGCCATTGAGTTATGGGGAAGCTGAAGACAGAATGGGTCTAATCGGGAGAGGGGAAGCTAGGAGTTCTCCTTGGCTACAAAAACTTGCTTAATCATCTGTGCATCCAAATTCCTACCACAGGGTCTGGCACATGGTACACAACTCCTTCAGATATGTTTGCTGAATTCATTATCTTTCTTCTTGATTTTCTATTTCCTTGACTTCCTTTATCATTACAGCAACGAGGAATTTTTCTTTTCTGTGAGCAAGTTATTTATCAGCAGATCACACCACAGATTCATCCTGGTGTTAGGAACAGGATTAAAATGACGGCGGGAGTCTTTCTCAAATGCTTCCCCGGAGGCTGTCTCCTACTGACTGACCTTTCCTGCTCGACAACATGGCAAATAAATCTTGTTATTTTTTTATATGAGATACAATAGAAATGTTTGTATAGATTTTTTATTTTTGCCTTTCAATGGCATACAATAGAAATGTTTGTATAGATTTGTGTTTCCATTTTGGCCATTCAATAGCAAAGATTCTACAGGAAACTAGAAGAAACAGCAGCTTGCTCAGCAAATGCTTCTTTTAGGAAGGATGGCTATATCAGAATAAAAACACTGGCTTTTCATTTGACAAAGAATCAGCAAGCATGATCCTATGTAGCACAGCCCACCAGCACCAGGACCAGGGAGAAAACAGAGCCTGCTTTTAAGACTTAAGCAGCCACTGCCATCCTATATAAAACACTCATCTAGATGATTCTGACTTACGTTTGAGATAAAACATCTTAGGACATCATGATGCATTCAATCCCTCCAGTGGAGTTTTTTCTTTATAAGAATCAATTCCCTTTATTCCAAGACTGTTTATGTCAGTTATACTTGCTATTATTACTATGTAATTTAATAAAATATCATATAAAACAATAAAAGTATGAAGAGAACTGCTGATTTTATGCAAACTAAGATGCATATTTTGTAAAGACCCGCAAATGGAAGCTTCCAAATATGTAATTTTTGAATTAGGTATGGGTGAGACCACTGTCGAAGCTAAGAGAAGAAATTTAAAAAATATCTAGGGTGCCGCATGCACTGTTTTCATGAGCTGCAAATTAATCACTGTTCTTTAAAGAAGCCCAAATTCCAAAGCTTTGAGGTTGTATTATGGATGTGGTTTAGCAATCCAATAAACAGAATATACGAAGAAAGGGCCTTGGTCCTCTGTGAATGAATGCATGTTTATATATTTTAAGTTACAATGAAATGTTTTAGGTATAACTTGCAATGATTCTCTGTTGTTGCTGATCTTTAAAAATTAATACCTAACATTTATGCTTCTATCAAAAAAGAGGACTTCATGTTCCAAAATAAAAATGTTCTCATTTTAAAAGACGGTTCTCCTTACTTGGATGGGTTCTGTAGGCAGGTAATTAAATACCTTGGGAGGCAGAGGCCACACCCACAGCCCTGACCCACTAACATCACATGGAAGGAGACTTACCTGGATACTATGACGCCATTCACTTGAAGGAACTTAAACAGGTCCTGTGCCTTCTCCCGGTCCTTGAACTTTTCCTTGGCAGTCAAGGTGTCATATGGTACCAAAAGAGGGTGACTACCACCACCTGGGATCAGGAAGGTGAGAGATGGCATTTGGCTCTTCCTTTGCATTTCTGGGACAGCATACCTGCCCCAGCTCAGCTTCTTTAGGGATGTTGTGAATCTCGCTTACCTTTGCTCTCCAGCTCCACCTTCTTCTTCTTGGCCCAGATATTGTGATAGTTCTCAGCCACGACCTCCACCATTCCCTGTGTCCCACCAAGAAAAGCCAAGTCAAAAAGGAGGCAAGTAAGCTGGCTTCATATCTGCTGGGCTATTTCAGCAGCCTCGGGAACAGCACACCACTGAATACCAACAGCACAGGGCCAAGGACCTCCCATCATCAATTGGTCTGTGCTTATGCACCTCATTAGTTTTATATCTTCCCATACACACAGAAAACAATTTCTAACTCTGTCCTTCCCTTGTAACAGATTATCCTGACAGTCTGGTGCATTTATCAGAAACATCCATTTCCTCTTGGACCTGCATGCTGGCAGCACGTCATTTTTCACAGCAGCTTGGTATTATACTCCTGACCTCAGACGGCGAGTTGGGAGTGCGGGCCAAGAAAAGCCTAGAATCCCTGAAAGCCTGTAGCTTCACAAACTAAAAATTATCACATCTTAAAGAAAAGTGCTGAAAATAAGATTTCTCTAGTAGAATCTAGAGATTTTTGTAAGGCTCGTAAAACAGTGACTTAGAAGGAAGTGTGTACTCTGGAAAGAAACTTTCTCTAAGGTCCAAGGGGCTGTTATGATGGACTTCCAAAGGGGTGAGTGCCCCAGGCTAGGGCAGGCCACAGCCACCAGTGTATATAGGAGGGTAGGAATGGCAAGCAGCAGTTTAGGGCTTTCAGTTTCAACCTCTTGCTCTTGCATTCTACATCCTGCAATGACTGCCTGCCTGCACCATCCCAGGGAGCTCCAGCAAATCCACCATGGGACGTGTGGACTGTCCTATGTTTTGGGGGCCTTACAATGACCAGAAAGCACCTCTATTGAGGGGCTAAGTTTCACAGATTTTGTCCTAGCTGTTTTACTTATTTGGGGTTTTGATACAGTACAGTCAGCCTTCCTTAACCATGAATTCTGCAGATTCAACCAATTGCAGATTGAATATATTTGGAAAAAAATGTGTCTGTACTGAACATGTACAGACTTTTTTCTTATCATTATACTCTAAAAAATATAGTACAATTATTAATATAGAATTTATATTGAATTAGGAATTATAAACAATCTAGAGATGATTTAAAGTATATGGGAGGGTGTGTGTAGGCTGAGTATAGGAAAATACTATGCCATTTTGTATCAGGGACTTGAGCGTTTGTGGGTTTTGGTATCTGTGGGAGGTCCTAGGGCAAAGCCCCCATGGATACTGAGGAATGACTCTAATGTGCTGGTGGTTCTTCACATTGAGTCAGTACCCGTCATGATGTCCTTGGAAGAAGTGCAAAGCTCCCCTTATTGGATGACTGGTTCACTCTGCTGAGACTTCCCCTGTGGCCTCTGCACAAGGTGACCATCTTCAGTTTTCACATTTTAGTGGTGGTATGTTCTAAGCATTCTTCCCCTTTTTTCCCCTTTAACTCTTTGGAAGGTAATACATCCTGCCCTTGAAAGCAAGTCAAGCTGTTCTGAAGGTATCAGCACTGACCTGGAGCTCTCTGGAAAGCACAACATTTGAGAGGTCGAGGGGAGCAGGGCTGTAGCTGTTGCCCTAGGAAAGCAAAGGCAGAGTCACTGGGTTGTCACTATTTTCCTTGTTCTTATCAGCATCCCCAACTTCAGCTGTCAAAGATGTGTCCTGAAAAATCCCCAGGGTTCATCTCAGACCGTCCCACCTATGATGCCCCAGGCAGAACATTCCCCAATCCTTCAGGGGTTCCATCGGCCCAGAATGGGCCTCTAGGTGTGGTGTCCTACCTGGTTGGCCTGGGACACACTTCGAAGCTTCTCATTTTCCCTCTGTTGAACCAAAGCTTCTCCCTCTTTGGTCCTCTCCACAGTCCAGCCCACAGCCAGCATGGTTTTCAGGGACTCTCGGGCAGGCCAGCGATAAATTTCCTTCTCCTAGAAGAGAATTTGAGCGAGGCACGTTGCAGAACACACCCCAGCACTGTCCCGGGCCCATCTCCACATGGAAGGTGGATCCTGCTGTGGGTGGGGGTGCTAGTTAGCGCCAGCCTTCTCTCACAAGGTCAGAAGATCCTTTGCAGCATCTTACCCTAAGCACAATCTTTCTGGTGTTTGTAGGTGTAAGACCTTACAGTTTCTCCTGCCCTGGGAGGAAACGTGCCAGACATTATTAATGACATCATTCACATCCCCTAGATAAAGAAGAACAGGAACAGGAGAGTGGCTCTTCATGCTCTAGTAGTTGTTGACGATGAGACACTGTCAAAATGCATCTGCATAAAGCTTTCTTGTGAGTTTGGGAAAGAGAATTTCTTAGATTTAGAATTCTCTTTTGGTCTATGTACAATTTCATAGGTAGTCAATATGAACACACAGACACATACGCTATTCTTTACATGTGACACTAGCTTAAAGCTCACAAAGAATCTTACAGATTGCAAGATAAGAAGTCAAGTTGAGTTAAATCAAATGTTATTATTTTTTAAAGCAAGAGATGTGTTCTTTTAACTATGTTTTCTTGAGGATTCTCTTCTCTATTACTTGTATCTTCCATTTATTAGAAATCATAATTGGCTGGGCATGGTGGTTCACACCTGTATTCCCAGGACTTTGGGAGGCTGAGGTGGGAGGACTGCTTGAGGTCAAGAGTTCAAGAACAGCCTGGACAACATGGCAAAACGCTGTCTCTACTGAAAATTTAAAGAGATTAGCTGGGCATGGTGGTGCACACCTCTAGTTCTAGCTACTTGGCAGGCTGAGGCAGGAGGATCACTTGATCCTGGAAGGTGGAGGTTGCAGTGAGCTGAGATCACACCACTACACTCCAGCCTGGGTTACAGAGTGAGATCCTGCCTCAAAAGAAAAGACAGGAAGAAAGAAAAAAGAAATTATTTTTGTCTGAACTTTTTCAGAGAAAAAAATTTGAGATGAAGCCGCAATCTGTCACCAGGCTGGAGTGCAGTAGCGCCATCTTGACTCACTATATTACAACCTCTGCCTCCTAGGTTCAAACTATTCTCTCGCCTCAGCTTCCCGAGTAGCTGGGACTATAGGCATGCACCAACATGCCCAGCTAAGTTTTGTATTTTGAGTAGAGACAGGGTTTCGCCATGTTGGCAAGAATAGTCTCAATCTCTTGACATCGTGATCTTCCCACCTCGGCCTTCCAAAGTGCTGGGATTACAGGTGTGAACCACTGCGCCCAGCCTTGTCTGAATTTTCACCAGCAATTCACTGTGGCTTCTCTCTGCCCTGCCCTAACCAGACCCCTTCCTGGTTCAGTTCAGTTGCAGAACTATAAATGTATTTTGGTCCAGCCTGTAAGTGCTGAACAACGCTTCTTTCACCAATGGCCTCTGCAAGCCGAAGAACAGAAAGTGAGGCTGAGCTCTTGGAAACCCGTCCTGAGGCAGTTGCCCATTAGCAATCTTGTGAATAGTTTACCGAGTCCTAGAAGATATTTTGGGGACTTGAGAGTGACTGTGTCCTGAACTCCTCTGAGCTCCTGATAAAATCACTCAAGGAAGGAAACAGAATGGCCACACAGTGTTACCAGAGGCCTGTGTCTTACCTTCTCTGTTAATGTCTTGAAGGGCCTTATCAGTGGGTGGGTCTTCACATTTTCATCCAGGGAAATCCCATATTTCCATCCATTCTGACTCTGTAGAAATGTTCTCAGTTCAAATATCCTTTGCACACAAAGAACCCTGCTATATGACCAAAATCCCCGCTTCTATTTGCATTGAGCAAGTGGAATAATGGATAGTGACAAGGCTTGGAAATTCCCCTCAAAAATGTCTAATTGATCCTTTCAGGCCATCAGGCTCTCTGCCTCCTGAATCTTGAACTCTGCTCTTTTATTTCTTCTTGTTTCAGCTGCTGTCCTCTTCACTTTCTCGCTTGTGTTTCAGGCCCACTTAAAACAGGATGTTTCAAAAGGCCCTGGGAACGGTGCTTCTCAGCTCAGTGTATCTCCCTCACAGGAAGAAGAGAAGCCAGGGCTGCAAGGCCTGGGAAGGGTGGACCTACTGCCACTGCCTGGAGGGGCCCATTTGGCTTGCACCTCTTGCCTGTCAGTGCCAGAGCAAAATGTAGTGATGCGTGCTTCCTAGAGTCACAGAAGTTTAAGAACTGAGAGTTATTCAACAAATACTGGGTAAATGTCTTCTGTGGTACATGCCAGACTCTGTCCTAGGCACAGCAGATACAGAGACAAGTAAGAGCCCCTGATTTCCATAACTCCACATCCCAAAGACTCCTGGCTGCTCTTTCTCAATCTCTATGTCTGTCCATTTGTTAAATGAGTGTATTTCCTAAGCTTCTGTCCCTTCTGAAGAGACATATACTCCCTCTGTGATCTAATTTAGGCCCATGGTTTCATTATCACTGAGAAGTGACTAATATCAAATCAGTGCTTCCAGCACAGAGCTCCCTCCTGTTTTAAACCTATTTAAGCTTTGCTTGGATGTTCCACAGGCCCCCCTCAAATTACTTCTCTCAATGTCTCCTCCTCTTGGTCCCTTGGTTCTTAGTGAACAGCCCAGTTTACACTAACTTTCCAAGCCAATGACATGAGAGTCCTCCCTGACACTACTGCCCTGCACCCCACCCATCATTTGTCTGTTTCTCTCTCTCTCTCTCTCTCTCACGCACTTCCCTGCTAGTATGTTAGCTCAGGCCACCATCAGCTCGCACTGGGGTTACTGCAACAGCTTCCTAAGTAGCCTCCCAGCCTCCAGTCTTACTGCCTCTCCATGGATTCATTTTTTAGACTATTATCAGGGGATACTAAAAAATTACAGTAATTTGTATGTACTCACTGCCTTCAAATGTTTCTGTCAGCTGCCATCCTGGTAAAACCCAAATGCTTTCACATAACCTGGAAACCTAGAAAGGTGATTATGTTGACCTCTCCAGACTCATTTCTCACCCTCTGTCCCCATCCTACTCTACGTTCTAGCTATATTGAAGCATGGTTCCCTAAAGCCAAACTGTCTCTTGCCTCCCTGGGTCTGCACCTGCTGTTCCCAAGGCCTGCGGTGCACTTATCTCCTTGTGACAAATGGCTCCCACTCATCCTTTAGCACATATTGTAGATGTCACCAACTCTGGGAAGTGTCCCTGGACCCTGAATACTGAATTAGGGACTCCTAAGTGCTCTAATCCTGTGCTCATGCCCATTATAGCCCTGAACAACTTGCCCCAGAATGGCTGGTTCATTTTATTTCTCCCACAATATCATGAGGCTTTTGAGAGCAAGGAAAATACTCTTTTTCTTGTGAGGTAATTAGTGCCGCCTGGCACTGGTAAGCAGGCATGTGTCTATGCTCTCGTGAAGCTTACAGTCTAGTGGCAGAAAGAGATGTCAATCAAATAAACATATTAGTAAATGCAAAATTGATAATTAGAATAAATGTATAGATGTGTAACTGTTATAAATACATAAGTGTGCCATGAAAGTACTATGAAAGAGAAGAATAACGTGAGAAATCTGGAAAAATGCCATCCTAGGAATTCATGCTTGGGGCATTATTTGCAGGATGAATTGATGAACACTGTGAGGAAGTGTGTGAGCACAGGTGGGTATCTGGCCGGCTCAGACAGAGGGTTTCTGGCACGTGTAATGCATATGTGACAGAGAGAGGTTCTAAAATAAAGGGAGGTGGCTGGAGGGCAGAGGGTAGAGGAGGAGATGAGGCTAGAGATGGTGGCAGAGGTCAGATCAGGCAGTGCTAACAGGTCACACCAAAGATTTTGACCATTATCTTCAGAATAGTTACAAACTGTTAAAGGATTTTAATAAGGAGAAGGGGCTGGGTAAGAGGAGCAGTGGTAAAATATGTATGACTCCATTTGTGTATTGATATTCTGACTTTCTTGCAGTGTGAAGAACAGACTGGAGCAAAAGCACTTGGGAAGACCTGTAAAGAGCATGTCCCAGTCATCTGGGTGAAAGATGATGGCAGCTTGGACTGAAGTCATGGCATAAGAAAAGAGACAAATATACAGATTCAAGAGAGACTCAGGAGTTAAAATCCACATGGTTGAGTGATGGATTGGCTAATGCTATGGACTCCTGGAGGTGAGTCTTCTCCCTAAGCCACAGGCTGGCCAAATGACCATAGGCAGAGTTCTTAGAAAATGCAGAGGCTCTAGAGCAAGGGCCCACTGGCTATGTCCCCTGAGTCAAATCAGCTGACCACCTTTTCTGAATTAAGAAAATCTGGTTGGAACACAGGCACCCACTTTTGTTTATGCCTTGTCTATGGCTACAGCAGCCGAGAAGAGTTGTTGCAATGGAGATGGTCTGGCCCTCAAAGCCTTTAATGTTGATCATGCAGCCCTTTACAGAACAGATTTGCCAACTCCTGTTTTAGAATCATGAGGTATCAGCCTGTTCTATAGTTACAGTGATAGCTACTATCATCAGCCCCCAGGAGACTTTGGAAGGATAAGCTGAGCCTACATCCACAGAGGCTGAGCTGATGGTTCAAGATGTCCCCTCTCTGAGGGCATGTTGCATGGAAGTGGTTTTCTGTGACTTTGTGGTGGACGTGGGTCCACTGTTACACACTGCAGGCTGCAGGTGAGAAATGGCCCCAATCCTTAACTGGCTGCCCACAGGAATCCTGGAGAACTTTGGCACAGTCTTCCCACTTTGCCTGCCAGTGTTAAAGGGCTGATATAGCAGTTAAATTTATTAAACAGCCTGACCTCATGTGGTGAGGAATTTTCAACACCAGATGGAGAGCCTTATTAATAAGGGAGTGTCTGGGAATTCTACCACTGCCTACCATAAGAAAATGATTGAGTGTCTTCCCAAGAATAAAATCCAGCCTTCTAGAAAAATGCAAGGGTTAAGCTTTCAATTTCATTTTTTCCCCCAATCGCCATTCAAAGACAAAAATTAAATAGAAGCCTCCCTGTCCCCATCATGCATTTATGTCAAACACATATGAGCCTGTGTTTGGGCACAAACTCCAGTAACTAAATGTTAAGAAAGAAGTTAACACTTCCAGAATTGATCATTTTCTTGAGAAATACAAAAGCAACACCAGCAGCCGCTGTCACCGATTTCTCTGACATCCACCAACCCTGGGAAATCGCTGCTCAGAAATAATAAATGCTCTTGGCACAGTAAGTCTGCCACTTAGACAAATCAGGCAGATTTCCAGGATTGCGTTCTTTAATGTTCTTGGGCTGTTTTTCCTTCCTGATGATTGTCAGTTGGAATGATAATCCCTACCTTGTCACAGGCCCATTTATCATGTGAATGCTCAGCATACTTGGTGACGATGTATTCCAATTTTTCAGGCAAGGAAAAACTGTGAAATGAGGAAAAAAAATTACAACCTCCCTAAGCACTTCAGCCAGATATAGAAATAGATGGTTAGACTACCAATCAGTCAGCTGTCAGAATTGGATTGATCAGCCAGCTAACCCCGAAACTAAAGCTGGACTCCAGGCAGTGACATTCCTGAGTGGGAGTGGCACAGCCAAGGTTAGGTCACAGACACTCCCAAGTCTAACCATGGAACATCTCCACGGGATCCTTGGCTGGGCAGGCCTGCTGCCATCTGCTCTGGGTTCTCCTGGTTCCTGGGCCAGATCCATCTTGGTTAGACAGAACAACCAAGGTAAATGACTGGTCATCCTCTGGCTGCAATTTGGAAATGGTAGAAATGGGTAGCCAGAAGCCGTATGTTATGAAATAGTGGTTTTCTACTTTTTTTGGCTCAGTGGCTCATGGTAAAATACTAGAATTTCAGAAGTATGGTAGATAACTGCTATTTTTATTTTCCCAGAAAATAGCTCTTGTCCCTTCTGTTGGTATCAGAATCTCCATTCCCCCTTTGCATTGCACAGTCTTCCTATGTTGCATGCAGTGTTACATGAACCAAAGATGGGCATATGACTAGGCAAATCAGACTTACTTTCTGTGGAATTTAAGTCTTGAGTAGTTGGGTGAAAAAAGGGCAGTAAATGCTTTTTGTTTGTTTGTTTGTTTTTGTTTTTGAGAAGGAGTTTCGCTCTTGTTGCCCAGGCTGGAGTACAATGGCGTGAGCTTGGCTCACTGCAAGCTCCACCTCCCAGGTTCAAGCGATTCTCCTGCCTCAGCCTCCCAAGTAGCTGGGATTACAGGCATGCGCCACCATGCCTGGCTAATTTTTTTTTGTATTTTTGGTAGAGACGAGGTTTCTCCATTTTGGTCAGGCTGGTCTGGAACTCCCGACCTCAGGTAATCTATCCATCTCCGTCTCCCAAAGTGTTGGGATTACAGGCATGAGCCACTGCACATGGCCATAGGCAGTAAATTCTTCAAGGTGATTCACCCAATGGAGACACTTGAAGATTGTCCATTTGCTCAGTGTGCCTGATTCCAGTCTTTCCCTGGTGACTATGTGTGCTGAGGCCAGGTTAGCTTTCACTAGGTTTTGATAATTACCCTGTGTTCTTGCAATAAGGTGCTTTTCTCCTTAAGTAAGTCAGGGTTAGTCTCCATTCCTCACATTAATCAATGAACTATATTGATGTCACGAGTATATCTGAATAAATCAGAACTCTCAAAATAACACAGAACTACTTGCCATTAACACACAATTGCTAGAGTATAATGTTTTCTCATAATGCTTTCAAAGTGATCCAAGTTATTACACCATCTGCTTCGTCTTTCTTCAGCACTGTTATACGAACAGGCAGAGTTCTCTGAAGTCAGCACCTGCCTTCGCTGGCCCCAGCTTGATGGTTTACCATGCTCCTTACCTCTTACTTACAGAAGGTTCAATTCTGTCCCACCATCCCCACAGCTCAAGGCTCTGTCCAGCGGAATGTTTAATGTCCCAAACATGAATTTTACACATCATCAAAGCAGACAGTGCCCCTGGGAAGGGTTCAGGCTTTCATTTGAGAACTACTGCCACGAAAGACAGGTCCAAGAGGCTCATATAGACTCAGGCTTAATTTCCCTGCTCACTGTGAAGCAGTGTTGGAGCTCTTCATTTAAAATGCACCTGGAGCTGACTGTATATCCTATAGCACATATTCATAACTGGGCAGAACTACCACAAACCAAAACTTAGCAATATTTTGCCCAAGGTATAAGCACACTTCCATGGCCTAGTCAACACCACTGAGAAATTCAGGAAAATTACAGGCAGAAATTAAAAGGCGGAATGGTAGGGCTCTTCCAAAGTTCCAGCATCCCTTGGCATGGCAAAGAGCAGGTTCAGCTTTTCCAGTGAGGACCCTGCACTGTTCTGCCATCACACCCCAGCCTTTCCAGGACTCAGCTGAGTGTTATTTATGGAGCTATTGTGACATATGATGCTATTAGAACCATATGGGCCTAATTCACTAAGAGCAAAGATTTTGTCAAAAAGCTCATTAATAAATTAATTGTATAATTTGTCAGAGTAGTTCTCTCAGTGCCTCATGAGACATTTATTTGTGGGAGCATCCATCTCTTGTAATAAATAAACCAACCCTTTCCTCCCCAACCAAAAGCCCCGACCAAAATACAGATATGTATGGATTAAATCTTGTGCCTGATGGGACTTGTCGTGTCAACAGAAATAACGAACACTGTTGGCAGGTGGGAAAGAGGTAAAGCTCACATTTCGTGCTACCATCTGGAAGAAAACATTGGCTACTGGACAAAATACAGGAGCAGCTTAGAGATGATTCTGGCTTACTTCATGGTGTTGATAGGTTTTGGGTCAAAGTTGCCATCTGCATCCACTGAGATCTGTTTCTCCAGCGTGGCTGTGATTCTGGTATCTAAATAATCTGGTGGCAAGGCGCCAGCTATCGCACTGAGACAAGGTAGGGCCATTCGGAAAAGATCTGGGTCATATTTCTGTGAGGGAAGATCAAGGCCATATTAGTAGAGAAAGCAGAACCATGCCCTTAGACAGAACCATTCACCAATCAGTTGAAAGCACAAATAAAATGCAGGCATTTATCCAGGCTAACCAAAATGAAAAATGTTTAACACCGGAAATATCTTCTGGTGGAAATGAAGGTATTCTTGCAAGATAAACAAACAAACAAACAAAAAAACAAAACAAAACAAACAAACAAAAAAAACCCCCACTCTATAAAGCCCTCAAGCCACCATTTGCTTTAAGTTGAAAAATCTTAAACAGGTTTAAATTGATATCTCCTAAATGGTTAATTTCAAGACTACCTAAGGGTTAAAATGGTTCTCACTAGGCCAGAAATGACTATCAACTTGTCTGCTAAGGATGGTCATAGAAACAGACCCAACCTACAACTAGACAGAGCATAGCTCTGTAGTAGCTGATATGGGTCATATGTTGACATCATCTGCAGGCTGCTCAATATCCATCATTCTCTCTTGAACCCAGCCAGAAATGAATTTCAGTCAAACAGCATGGGGTTGGGAAGAGCTTTTGACGGCTTATGCTCAATAGCATTGTGGTCTATGGCCATACCACCCAGAACACGCCCGATCCTGTCTCATCTGCTTATATTAGACCAAAGAAATCCACAGATAAAGAAAATCTAAGTGTAGGTGAATAAGCTATATGTATGTTCTAGACTTCTCTAAGAAAACCAGACCTACTCATTTTCTACCGTTCAAGCTGGTGACTTCACAAATTGGGTTAGGGGAAGTGGAGCAAAGTCCAAGAGTCAGAGCTCTACGTCAATCACACTGTTCAGTAAGGCCTGGGGTTCGGAGGCTCTGAGTTCTCACTTGACGCCTCCTCAAATGAGTGGCTGCGAAGAACCTCTTCCAGAATGGCTTCAGGTCTTCTGGAAATCCCCCGTCCCACCATCACAGCAGATGCCAGGACTTTTCCTCCTGGCTCGAGCTTAGTGAAGGTTGGCAGACAGGAGCCGCACCACATGTGGGTGAAAGGAATAGGGTGGTAAGACATCACCAGATAATACGTGTGTAATTCACTCTGGTAGTCACTTTCCCATGTATAGCTTTGAAAATGTGAAAATTTATTCAACCACTCTGAGGCTTCTCTTCACCTGTAAAATAAGGATTTTGCAAGTTTCTGTTTCAGAGAGATGGGTAAGGATTAGCTTAATATGCTTGTGAAGTACTTAGCACAGGTCCTGGCAAATGGAAAGCTAAATAGATGATGGCTGTTATTATCTGTAGGTGCTGGGCACTAAGATTCTCACTTTTTGTTCAGAAAGTATTGTCATTACCTTATGGGAGAGAGAGTCAAAAATCCCCCAGAAAAGCTTCTCTGTTAGGTGCAGCTCTTCTTCCACAGCTAGCCCATAGCTCCCCCATCCTGAAGGCAGGCAGTAATACTTCCAGCACTGTTCATAGTGATTCGTCAGAAGCTGGGAAGTTCAGAAGTGGATGGCACCAGAGGGGTGGCGTAGAGAAAGTCCACGGGCATCAAAAGCATGCAGGAGAGAATAAAATAGTAAGCAGAGATCATGAGAATGAAACATGCGAAACAGCTGGGCTGTCTACGAAGAGGCCCTTCAAACACCGCTGGGAACAGTCTGCTCTCTGCCTAATGAGCTTGAGCCTGAGCGGATCCACCTGATTAATTCTTGTGCCTCCTAATGTGCCCCTAGCAGTTACTAGAAAATGGAGAACTGTTTCCACTTCAAACAAGAAAATGCTACCTTCTGAAAGTAGTCACTGTGTGCTGTTCTAGCCAGTCAGGGGTGGAAAGAATTTCTTCTGGGACCTTTGCTTGTAATTCTGGAAGATCTTGGGGGAATGCTAATATGAGGAGAGGACGGCGGGCAGCAAGTTGTGGGTCTGAAGATTTTCTCTACATCAATTACTACCGTTGTTTTCTTGCCCCTGCTCCCGGGATTCCTCCCTCCACACTGTCTTTCTCACAGCCTGCTCATTTTACAGCGGTTTCACATTTTGCCAGTAGAGGGCGGAAGTATACCAGTAATGTTTCCATACCAGCAGGTGTGATCCGCGTCCTCTTAAGAAAAATTCCACTGATATGAGAGGTAAAAGTGAGCTTATTGAGTGTTATCATGATGTCTCTTCAAAGCCAGCATCCAGCTGGCAGCAAAGGATTTCAGAGGAAGCAATATCAAATTAAGCTGTGCACACTATGGTTTGCAGTTGAAGTATTTTTTTGACATTAAAAATGGGGTTGCTAGAGAGAAGAATTAGTCCTTGGAGGGCTGTGGAGTCTCTTAACACATAAATTGTTTTCTGCCTGGTATGGAGACAGGGGATTGAACTAAAGGCCTCTGAGAATTCTGGGTATCCCAGTAGAATGCTTTCTGAAATACTTGCTCGGACTATAAGGAAAAGTGCTGTTAAAAGCATTAGGTAGGATTTTCAGGTGTGGCTAGCCATTGCTAACACTTTTGCATACGGGAATATGGCAAGTGCCTCAGTGATAAAAGTAAAAACATGGTGTGCTTGGGTGGGTGGCTGGTGCAGGCCCCCTCCCACCATGTCAGATGCCTCTAGTGAGAAAGTATTTGTAATTTATGAGAAAAGCAGGAACAAGACAATAAAAAAAAGGGAAGGCCAGCCATGGTGGTTCAAACTTGCTGTAATCCCAGCACTTTTGGAAACTGAGGAGGGAGGGTTGCTTGAGCTCAGGAGCTCAAGGTTGCAGTAAGCTGTGGCTGTGCCACCGCATTCAAGTGTGGGTAAAAGAGTGAGACCAAAGTCTCACTAAAAGAGAGGGGTCTTTGGTTCTTTTTTTATTGGCAAAAGAGAGGGGTCTGTGGGTTTTTTAATTAAAAAAGACAGCCAGGTGCAGTGGCTCACACCTGTAATCTCAGCACTTTGGGAGGCTGAGGCAGGTGGATCACTTGAGCTCAGGAGTTTGAGACCTGCCTGGCCAACATGGTGAAACCCTGTTTCTACTAAAAACAAAAACAAAAAGAAAACAAAATAAAAAACAAAAATTAGCCAGGCATGATGGCGTGTTCCTGTAATCCCAGCTTCTCTGGAGGCTGAGGCAGGAGAACTGCTTGAACCTGGGAGGTGGAGGTTGCAGTGAGCTAAGATTACACCACTGCACTTCAGCCTGGATGACAGAGCGACTCCATCTCATTTAAAAAAAAAAAAAAAAAAGTGGAAAACCTAAAAGGATTTCTTACAAAGAATAAAAGCACAAAACACCATGGAATAGAAAAGGGACATTTTAATCCATTTAATAAAAAAATCACATGCACTTCAAAGCTTTTTTGACAGAAACACATTCTGAAAACCTAATTATAGCGGGAAGGCACAAAATCTAAGTCCCCATACTAACTGTGGCTAAATATCAAGTAGTCAGTGGAAAGCATTTAAAGAAAATTAGAGCAATTTTATTCAACCTCGACATTCAAGAAAAGACTTGGTTTTGGGATCTATCTTGTTAGCTAACCATCAACTCAAGGGAGTGAAATCCATTTAGCATGTAATTTTACCTCCAAACTGTGAAGACATCACATTATTAGAATGCAAGTTTCCTGTGCAATAGACTGTATTTCTGTAACAACAGTGATGTTTACCTTGAGAGGCATTTTGCAGTATTCATTGAGTTGTGGCACATCAAAAACGAGGCGTCGCAGGAGCTGCTGTAACATGGAAGGCCTCAAGTGACTGCAGCATGAAATCAGAAACATCAACAAATGGAATGAAAAAATAAGGGAAATAATAAAGGAGGAATGAAAGAAACACTCAACAAGAAGCATATATTACAGCCAAGTCTCTAAACGACTGGCTCCTAATACCAAAGATCTTAGATAAACAAGAGATGATAAAACACTTTAAAACTGAGTACAGTGAAAATTCAGAATAAGACTGCTAATGAATTGGGATACCCAAGGTGGAATTCTAATTGTTATGTGACAAAATGTTCTGAGATCTATACGTACTCAAAATATCTTCACTGATTTTGTGCAAAGAATATAACAGAAAGAAGGTGCAGTTAATTTCATAGTCGTCTCTAAGGGCTGCTGAACTCTGCAGAGGGAGAAACTGGAGTGGAGCAGCTGCACAGGTGGAATCTGAGGCCACCTACTGGTATTATTTGAAGAGAACTTTAAAGCCCTCTGCCTTACAATCTGGTACACGAAGTTCTCACTACTAGAATCATTTGTTTGGGGTAAGGTTTTCTTCTCAAAACAACCCCATTGATAGGCAAATCCAGTAACTAATTAAAGAATAATCTATCAAGTTACAGAGTTCATGGCACAAATAAATTTTGAGTAGAGAAAGGAGAGGTAAGCAACACTGATTTAGCTTTTTTACACTGCCAAACTTTAAAAAAAACTAGTGGAACCTGTGGTTTTCTCCAGAGAAAGGTGTACACCCATAAACATAATATATAAGTTCAGCTCATGAATCCCTGAATTTTTTCCACTATTGCCTAAGTAGCTACAGAGGGAAAGCTAACACTCCTTTGTTAAATGTCAGAATGCCAGGGAAGAAATCCTTGGAGCACCTACAATAAGAAGGATGTGTGCAGATGGAGAACAAAAGTCATCTGCTTCACAACTGTTTCTAGAGCTGGCCTTATGATAGAAAGCCCTGGGGTGAAAATATATGGCGAGTAAGTAGCCTTGTCTCTGAATCTAATAATGAGAATGCAAAAATCACTCAATATTTCACATTACTGTTCACCTATTAGCAATTATCACGTAAGATTCACTAACTTGATTGCACTCAACCACATAGATCCCCCGCCCCATACAGGTGCAGCCTTCCCCATTATCATTATCTCCCAGCAGTGGTACATTTGTGACAACTGATAAACTTGTACATTATCACCCAAATTCCATAATTTACATTACGGTTCTCTTTTGGTGTTGCACATTCTATTGGTTTGCACAAGTATTTAATGACATACATCCACCCTTATATTGTTTCTGCTGCCCTAAAAATCCTCTGTGCTCAGGCTATTCATCTCTCCCTCCCACAGCCCCTGAAACCACTGATCTTTTTACTGTTTTCTTAGCTTTACCTTAGTTTAAGGTTCCTCTATGTATTTTCATGGCTGGATAGCTCATTTCTTTTTAGCACTGAATAATATTCCATGGTTGGATGTACCACAGTTTATTTATCCATTTGCCCACTTAAAAAATCTTGATTGCTCCCAAGTTTTGGCAGTTATGAATAAAGCTGCTACAAGCATCTGGATACAGGTTTTTCTGTGGACATGTTTTTCAACTCATTTGGGTAAAAACCCAGGAGTAAGACAGTTCAATCACGTGGTAAGAGTATGTTTAGTTTTGTAAGAAACTGCCAAACTACCCTCCAAAGTGGCTGTGCCATTTTCACGCCCACCAGCAATGAATGAGAGTTCCTGGTTGTTCCACATCCTTGCCAGCATGTGTTGTCAGTGTTCTGGATTTTGGCCATTCTGATATGTGTGTAGGGCTACCTCATTGCTGAGATTACCTTTCGGTGTGATGTTCTACTCACATCGATGTGAGGACTGATGAGTTTTTTTTCTAGGTGGTCCTAGCTCCCCAATGCATAGTAATTTCTTCTGTGATTAGAGCAGGACTCATTCACTAAGAAATGAAGGCCATTCTTGGCTGGGCTCTAAAGGGGAAGGCTGTTGATCCTCTCTCCAGAGTGACCTACAGCAGTGATTCCTAACCTTGACTGCATATTGGAATCACCTGGGAAGCTTCAAAAGCTGGAATTCTGGGTCCCATCCCTAACGGTTTCAACTTTTTGGGCTGGGGTGTGGCTTGGGCACTGGGTTATTTCATAACTCATCAGGTATTTCTGATATACAGCTGAGAAGGAAAAACACTGGCTGAAAATAGCAGATCACAGTCCTGGCCTGTGCTGCTGAGACCTGCTGTTGAAAGGGTCGTCTTCCTTTATTCTACCAGGCTTGACTCAGATTCCTGAGGACTTAAGGCTCTGGGAATAACTTTATCTTTTATCCTCAGCTGGCTCTGATGCCCTTCTACAGTTGTAAAAATTATTGCCCTTAATTTCCCACTGTGACTGGAAATTTTTTTCTTTTATTTGCTGCTGGTCTTGGGAGGTCCAGAGATAGGTCGCTTTTATTCACACTCAGAGTCTGGCTTCTATGTAAGATGTGCTCAAGTAGAGGACAGAAACATCCGTGTCTGGCTCAATCTTGAGAAGGAAGACAACCCTTAATTTGAACACTCTAGTCCTGAAACAGTCTTCAGGTCTATCAACCATAGGGGGTAAAGCGTGAGCTGTGCCTTCTCCCTTCCCCAAAGGGAAAGATGAGCCTCAAGAAAGAGCCTGTGGGAAATAGGGGAGCCGAGCAAATCTGATGACATGTCTGGGGGAGGGCTGGTGTATGACAAAGGCCTGGAAGCTTCCTTAGACTGGACCACCAGTTTTTAGATTACATAGTTAAATGCAGGTGACCTGGATGCATACACAGAAGAAACAACATAGGATGTGTACTTACTTGCAAATGGCAAGCAGACATTCTTCTATAGTGTCCCTTTGTGCTTTGGTGAGGGAACGTCCTTTGGAAAGCCTGTATATTGTCTGCAGGGTAGAATCAATAAGAGAGGTGCAGTGTTCTGTTCCAGCAAAGAGCGGGGCACATCTTGTGAGGAGCGGGAGCACAGCAGAACATATATACCTATTGAGTGCAAGCGCAGCCTCTGTGGTGCTTAGGGAAACCTACAGAAAGAAGATTGGGACACAGGTTAATCACCCTGAGGAAAAGAGCAAAGCTGATTCTACACTGAGTTCCCATGTAGTGAGTTGTGGGAGCTCATACACATTCATGATGCATAGCAAGGAGGTGAACAACTTTCTACCCTATCAGCAGTTCTATTTTTCTTTGTGCATTTTCAATGAAAAAAAAAAAAAAAAGAAGCTAAAAGAACAAATGACAACAACAACAACAACAACAACAACAAAAAACAGGAATAAAACAGTAACAAAGGCTGGCTGGCTCTGTCTTCCCAAATGATCCTATAAATATCTATTCCCTTCAAAAGAGTTTTGAACTCATTAAAATCAGCTGATGGCCAGTCTAATCCAGCATTTTGATACCTGCAAAATCCAGTTGCCAGACTACTGAATTATTATTCTAGTTTTAGCTCTCTTTTCTCACCTCCTAGGGACTTACACACTGTCATCTTATGACTGTAAGATTAGTGAATGGTTATAGGCCAAGGAGTTTCTCAGTTTCATCAGTTTTGTGAAAGACAAAGTGGAACTCTGACTCCTTTCTGTTCATTTGTGAGCACTGTGAGCAATTCACAATCAATACTGACATGACAGCAGACCTCACTGAAGGGACCCTGACAGCATGAGCAATGTGTAAAAGGAACAGAAACTTGGGACCTTCTATAAAACTCTGGCATAATTCTTGCCCACAATGTTCTTTTGTGTACATTTAGACGGACAAGTTGAATACAAGGAAAATCCATTTGGTGACACTAAATACAGCCAAAGCACGCTTTACTACCATCTTTGAAAACTGTAGAACCTCAAAAGAAACCTTGAGATCCACAGAGATGAAACATTCCCATTTCTTGTGATTATTGCGGTCATTCTATCTGTAACACTTTTTTTTTTTTAACAACTTAGGATTTGAGAAACCATTTTCTTTGAACTATATACATTTCTCATTATTCCTATAAATTATCTAAATTATCAAGTTTGTCTCCTAGAAACTTCAGTAATTCATGCTGGGAGAAACAGCTAATCTTTCACATTTGTCACTTTAATATACAGAGTTAAAATGAGAAAGGACAGAGCTTTGATTGCAGATGATTGTAAGTTTTCAAAAGAGAATGCATGAATGTCTGTGTGTCAAGGAACAGAATATAACACCTTTTTGTTGTAGATGGTGTTTGGACAAACGTGTGATTGAACACCAGATACCAGCATGTCATTTGCTGTTTATTTGATTTATAAAAACATTAAATTATTTGATCAGGAAGCTTGGGGAAGTCTTGTGAGTTAAGAAAAGTTTTTTTTTTAAACCGAAGAATTTATAGAGAAGTTCAAACCAACAGCAGTGGCAGAAGCATTGCTTTAATTATTCAAAGGGATTGTGTGCCCTAACACTGTCATATGCACCATTTATCATCTCCATGCCACAGATGCAAATGCAGCCCCCATTCAGGTTGGGGCTCATATTTCTTTCCATTTCTGGGTAACCTGTGCAGGTGGAATCTACCCAGGTTAAGGTATTTGCCACTGACAACCCATCACGGAGGTCCAATTTCTATCTCTGTTGGACACCAGGTGGAGCCTTTGAGAAACCTTTTAACTAAAAACAACCTTAAACTGGCAAGATGTTGTTTAGACTTACACTGATCTCGTCTGTCTTTTCTCCTTAGACCTAGGACTCCTGGTGTACCTTTTCTCTGCTTAGTTTTGACTTGTGGCACCTGGTATCTGAGCTGTGTAATTCTAGGGGCTTTTCTTGATGTCTGTGGAAGGTCAACTACCTTATCTATCTCACCCTTGAGTTCCGGACTTATATTGCCCTTGTCTTCTTGTACTGACCTTTGTCATGCCCCTAGCTTCAGACCTATCCATCCTGAGGGTCAGTATATGAAACAAAGGAGTCAGAGTGGGAAGAGTGACATCAGCCTATAATGTTGCCAGACAGCCTTTTTCAAAAGCTATAGAAACATGGTTCTCACTTGAGGGTGCTTTTGTCCCCCAGGGGACATCTGGTGATATCTGAAACAGATTTTGGCAGGGATTTGGGGTGAGCTAGGGTGCTACTAATATGTAGTGGGTAGAGGCCAGGGATGTTGCTCAACGTTCTACAATGCACAGGGTAGCCCCTTACAACAAATACTGCCCAGGTTGAAAAACTCTGCAATTGAAGGAGTTGGATTTGAGGGGAAATTTACCTACATCTAAGTCTCTGGCTCAGTAAATTAAGATATTCCATTTCATGGTGCCTCCATTTTCTCACCCACTAAAGTAAGCTATTAAAATGTAATTGGTGGGTAAATAAAAAATATTTGCTTCTAAGTTCAATGTTACTAATTTTACAATGATGGGAAAAATAATTTTTGTTATTTTTGCAACTTACTGTATCTAGAGAGGCAGAAGCTCTTAGGTCAGGTAAAAATCCAACCTCCAGCAAGTGGAGCAGAAAAGTTTGATCCTTAATGCCATAAACACGATCCAAGAACAGCACCATAGGTGCCTTGTGGTCAGGGCAGAAGTTGGCCGCCATATCTGGCTCACTGACCGACCCATCTGAAAGACACACAGAAAAGGTAATTTCCCTTTTTTCTATCTCCAAAGTCTCAAAAGATAACACAGAGCTTGTCTGTATATAGTTTGTTCTCTTTATAAGGAACAGGAATTTTGGAAAAATACAGGTTGAGCATCTCAAATCCAAAAATCTGAAATCTGAAATGCACCAATATCTGAACCTTTTTAGGCGCCAACATGATGCTCAATGGAAATGCTCATCAGAATATTTTGGGGTTTCAGATTTGAGATACGCAACTGGTAAGTATAGTGCTAATATTCCAAAATCCCCCAAATCCAACATACTTCTAGTCCCAAGCAGTTAGGATAAGGAATACTCAACCTGTATAGTGTTGTGCTGAAGGCAGCTTGTACTTTGTTGAAAATCCAATTGTTAAAATTCCAGCCAGTTGTTAAACATGCTCATTATTGAAAATTAGAATTTACAATTAAGTAAATATTTTAAAAGGTAATAAATACCAGAACTCATTATTTCCTGATGATTTCACTGTGCACTATGCTCTTGAGCTTTTCTTCATCAATTGTGTTTGTGTGTCAGGAACACAATATCATAGTGTGCCAAGTCCATTCTCTTCCCAACGCTGTGTTCAGTGACATCACATTGGTAGCTTGAAATTGGTCATCGTGAGAATACTTATACCACAGAAATGGGCAAATGCTAGGAATCAGGAGTTGATTTATTGCTTTGTTGATTTGAAACATAAGTAAGTGAGGGAGAACGCATTAATGAAGGCAGATTAAATTTAATGTCATGTCTGTGGTTATTACATCATAATTAGAACAAACTTGGAGGACATATTCTTACAGTATTTGGAAACATTGTCTGATTTAGGTGAAACGTAGGTCAGGTTATCCAAGAATTCTACTCTTAATCAAGAGGTTTAAGGGTGAAGTGTGGGAATACTATGAAGAAAATTAAAGCTGCTTGACCTGAGGATAAAGACAAGATTTTAAATGAGGATAGAAAGCAATCTTCCTCTTCCTGTTTTAATTACTAAAAACTAGGAAATAAGACCCCCAAAGGAGCAAACTATAGCCACAGATTATTTAAATACTGCACTGGAAAGGTGTGAGACTCCATAAAGAATCCTGAGAGGCACAAAGATTAAGTCCTAGCCAGCCCGGACCCTCATCCTGCCCAGGAATCAGCATCAGACTCTGGGAGAGCCAGAGAGAAGGGACCTTCCAGACTTGTACCAGGCAGAGCTGGGACTGAATGGCTGAGGCTGACTTCCTCTCTCACACATGCCTGGTGTGGTGGGATATGAATTAGTGTTTTGTGTTTGGGAAACACTGAGTTCAATGTCTATTTTCATTATCCTAAGTTTTCTCATAGATGTTATCGTTTTACTGTGCTTATAAAAATGTGATGTATTTCATAGTATTATAAAAATGTGATGCATTCCACAGCATTTCCTAAATTTATTTGGTCCCAGGCCCCTTACTGATAGTTATACCTATTAATATCTCCTACAAAAACCTTTCATAGAATATCAGTTTGGGAAACATGGCAACAATTGGAATCACACTTTTCAATTCCTCCATTTGCCTGGATAATGGGTGAGGTGACTCAGAGAAATAACACTTAGGGGAGAGTGTGACTTTTGCAAAGATAACACTGACTGATGTCAAATGTCACAGGTAGCGTTGGGGGAAAACACTTTATGATCCTCAGCCATGAGGTGTGCAACTGTGGCTGAAGAGAGGCTGTGTGGGGACCCATCTGTCTGTGCCCCAACTGCCTACACAAGCTGGGGGACCCAGTGGCAAAGACGAAGGGAGGTCATGGTGAGAGCTTTCACTTGTTTCATTCCATCAGCCTCCCTTGGAGGGTTGGCATGCTTGTAGGAGGACAGCGAAGTCTGTCTGTACCTGTGGGACACAGGGTACAACTGTCTTGACACAGATGAGAGAACAGATTGAAATCATTACTTCCTAAGTATTTCACTGTAAACTATACTCTTGAGATTTTTCGCATCAATTGTATCTGGGTGTTGGGAATACAATATAATTGTGTGCTATGTCCATTCTCCTCCCAACTCTGTGTTCAGTGACATTACATTGAGACTGACCATGTTGAGACTGTTTATACCACAGAAATGGGCAAATGCTAAAAATAAGTAATCAATTTATTGTTTTGAGATTTTTTTTCTTAAGCAGACAAGAGAGCAGCTGGCTAGAGCCCAGAGGAGAAAACTCATCATAGGAAAAAGAGCGAGACACTTGCCCTGTGCAGCCTGCTCTGCAGTCAGGACCTGGGGGTGGCTGTGCTGGGGGCAGAGTCCTGCTCGAGCCAGTGGCTGCTGGGAGACTGCTGCTTCAGCCTGCAGTCACTGCCCTTACCTTTGTTGAGGGAGGGCAGTTTCAAGGGGATACTGATGATCCCAACCAGGTCTTCTGTGGGGACCAGGGAGCGCAGGATGGACCTGATGCGGATGGCTTCCCCCTTTCCTGTCTGGATGAGCTGGAAAATAGAGAATAGGGTCGAGAATGAGATTAGATAAGTGAGGTTCCCACACCTTGCCCCACCCACTTCCAAACCTCTGGCAGTAAAATGACTTAAGGATAGGGGTACATTTCTATGTTTCTCTAATTACTACAGACACCTGTGGCCACAGGGAAAGAGGAGAGTGGTCTCTTGATTTTCCAGAAAAGGAGGTACTGAGAAGTAACTGACTAAAGAGGTTGCTCAATTCCTTTGCAGTTATTAAAGTGGCCATAAGGTTGTGGTATCAGGTCCCAAGAATAAGTTCACGGCCTGCTGGTGGCTTCTCAGTGTGACTACACTGCTGGGAGTGCTAGTGACCATGATAGATATGTTGACACTGTGGCCACAATGGCAGACTCTAGAATTCTGTGAAATGTAGAAATGGCTTATGAATTTCAATTTCAAAGAGTCTGATTAATGTGGGGGATGAGAAGTGGGCTAGAAGGGTGTAGAGAATGTCAGAGAGAACTTGAAGGGCTCAGTGGAGTTATCCTGGCATGAACAGCCTGATCCACCCTGACACTGATGGGCCAACCCAGCATGTGCAATGGTGTGCATGCATATCCTCCTTCACACACAGTCTCTGGTGAGGTGTAGCAGGTGTTCAGCTCAGAATTAAATGTCATAGCTCAGGGTCACACCTTCCCTAGGTGGGCTGGATGGTAGGCTGAGATACAGTGCTTGGTGCCACTAGGGAAAGGAGAAGGCCTGCTTGCCCACCCACCCTGGTGCCACCTCCATCCCCAAGGGTAGAAAAAAGGTGGTTGGTGATGATGGCATCTTTCCCTCACCACTGATAGAGAGGGGCCCATAGGAGGGGTCCTGAGAAGGGCTGTGTGCATGTGTATGTGTCAGGTGTTGGAGCAGAGAAAGAAGGGAGGGGTACCCCAGATGGGGTTCTGGTGACTGAGCTATTTCATGCCACCTTCTTGAGAAGCAGCAAACTGTAGTGTGCTTTCTGATGTGATGAGGGGTGACCAGGAAAATTAGAGTGTGAACACACAGGGGTCCCTGATCCTCCCCACCCCCACCAAGACTGTACAACACCCTAGTGTTTTCTGGGCTCCAAGTTTCCTGCATTGGCATAAAGGCACAGAAATGGAAAGACAGGCCTACGTGGGTGAGGTTCATTTATCATACAAGGAACTGGAATCCTAGGAATTCAGATCAGCCTTATCAAGATTTAGAGTTGCTTTTCATATGGAAAGCAGCTATTTCCTCTCTTATGATGTCAGGCCTTATATGAAATAAGGCTTATTCTTTCAGCCCTCAGCAGAGGTGAAAAAGGAAAGGAAAAGATCATACTTTTTAGTTCAAAACTAAGTCTGAGAAGACATCACATAGAACAGAAGACATCTCATAAAGCTATCCTTTTGTGATGTTTGCAAAGCTCTATCTCTGGGGGAAAAATCAAACACCATCCACAGGAGATTCTGTGTTCCTGGGGCCTAACGCCACAGTCATCCTGAAAGGGATTTTCTACATGGAGTGTCCTGATGGCCGTGATCCAGAATCAAGACACTCTCATTTTGTCCAAATTGAGGCATGTCAAAACATAATTCCGGGAGGCTTTTGAAACAAAGTGTGTAGGGGATATGCTCAACCAGTGCCATGGAGAAATCACACAAGACAAGGATCTACCCAGGAGTCCCTCCCTAGAAAGCAGCAGAGGCAGGTATCAGAGGTAGAAACTACTTTTGAAATAAGCTAAAAGAGACCTAGAAAAAAATGTACGTTAGCAAATGCCAGAGACAGAGGAAGAAATGAGGTTCTGGAAATCTATAGTGTTCTTGGTGCAGGCTTCTCAAAACTGTTCTTGGGGATTTCCGGCAAGATGGCTGAATAGCAACAGCTCTGATCCACAGTTCCCAGCGAGAACAATGCAGAAGGCCAGTGATCTCCGCGTTTCCAACTGAGGTACCAGGTTCATCTCATTGGGACTGGTTAGACAGTGGGTGCAGCCCAGGGAGGGTGAGTCAAGGCAGCCCAACGAGGCATCACCTCACCTGGGAAGCACAAGGGCTGGAGAACTCCCTCTCCTAGCAAAGAGAAGCCATTAGGGACTTTTCTGACACTCTGGCTCAGATACTGTGCTTTTCCCACAGTCTTCACAATCCACAGACTAGGAGATTATCTCCAGTACCTACAACACGAGCGCTCTGGGTTTCCAGCACAAAACTGGGTGGCTGCTTTAGCTGCAGCAATTTTTGTTTTCTCATATCCCAGTGGAGCTCGGAATGCCAGCGAGACAGAACCGCTAATTCCCCTGAAAAAGGGGGCTGAAGCCAGGGAGCCAAGTGATCTGGCTTAACGGGTCCCACCCCCATGAACACCAGTAAGCTAAGATCCACAGGGGGGAGGTGCGTCTGCCATTGCTGAGGCTCGGTTAGGCGGTTTTAACCTCACCTGTGTAAACAAAGTCACCTGGAAGTTTACACAGTGACTGGATGGAGCCCACAGCAGCTCAGGAAGGCCTCTGCAGGCCGACTGTGACTAGGCTTCCTTCTTGCTGGGCAGGGCATCTCTGAAAAAAGGCAGCAGCCCATCAGGAACTTATAAATAAAGCCTCTACCTTCCTGGGACAGAGCACCTGGGAAGAGGGGCAGTTGTGGGTTCAGCATCAACAGACTTAAACATCCCTGCCTGGCAGCTCTAAAGGGAGCAACGGATATCCCAGCACAGCACTTGGGCTCTGATAAGGGACAGGCTGCCTCCTCAAGTGGCTCCCTGATCCCCCTGTATCCTCACTGGGAGACACCTCAGTCAGGAGAGCTCTGGCTGGCATCTGGTGGGTACCCTTCTGGGATGAAGCTACCAGAAGGAGAAACAGGCAGCTATTTTTGCTGTTCTGCAGCCCCCAGGGGTGATTTTCAGGCATGCAGGGTCTGGAGTAGACCTCCAGCAAACTCCAGCAGACCTGCAGAAGAGGGGCCTGTTAGAAGGAAAACTAAAAAACAGCAAAAAATAGTTTCAACAGAAACAGAAACTCAGAGACCCCATTCAAAACTCACCAACTTCAAAGACCAAAGGTAGAAAAATCCACAAAGATGGGAAGAAACCAGCACAAAAAGGATGATATCTCAAAAAACCAGAACACCTTTCTCCTCCAAGAAATCACAATTCCCCATCAGCAAGGGAACAAAACTGGATGGAGAATGAGTTTGACCCATTGACAGAAGTAGGCTTCAGAAGGTGGGAAATAACAATCTTCTCTGAGCTAAAAGGAGCATGTTCTAACCCAATGCAAGGAAACTATGAACCTTGAAATAAGGTTAGACAAAATGCTAACTAGAATAACCAGCATAGAGAAGAACATAAACAATCTGATGGAGCTGAAAAACACAGCATGAGAACTTTGAGAAGCAGACACAAGTTTCAATAGCTCAATCAATCAAGCAGAAGAAAGGATATCAGAGATTGAAAATAAACTCAATGAAATAAAGCAAGAAGGTAAGATTAGAGAAAAAAAGGGTCAAAATGAATGAACGAAGCATCCAAGAAATATGGGATTACGTGAAAAGACCAAATCTGTGTTTGATCAGAGTATCTGAAAGTGATGGGGAGAATAAAACCTACTTGGAAAACACTCTTCAGGATATTATCCAGAACTTCCCAAACCTAGCAAGGCAGGCAAACATTCAAATTCAGGAAATACAGAGAACACCACAAAAATATTCCTCCAGAAGAGCAAACCCAAGACACATAATTGTCAGATTCACCATGGTTGAAATGAAGGAAGGGCAGCCAGAGACAAAGGTCAGGTCACCCACAAAGGGAAGCCCATCAGACTCACAGTGGATCTCTTGGCAGAAACCCTATAAGCCAGAGGAGAGTGGGGACCAATATTCAACATCCTTAAAGAAAACAATATTCAACCCAGAATTTCTTATCCAGCCAAACTAAGCTTCATAAGCAAAGAAGAAATAAAATACTTTATGGAAAAGCAACTGCTGAGAGACTTTGTCACCATCAGGCCTGCTTTACAAGAGCTCCTGAAGGAAGCACTAAACATGGAAAGGAATAACCAGTACCAGCCACTGCACAAACATACCTAATTATAAAGACCATTGACACTATGAAGAAACTGCACAAACCAACAGGCAAAACAACCAGCTAACATCAAAATGGCAGGATCAAATTCACACATAACAACATTAACCTTAAATGTAAATGGGCTAAATGCCCCAATCAAAAGCCACAGACTGGCAAATTGGATAAACAGTCAAGACCCATCAGTATGCTGTGTTCAGGAGACCTATCTCACATGCAAAGACACACATAGACTCAAAATAAAGGGAAAGAGGAAAATTTACAAAGCAGATGGAGAGAGAGAGAAAAAAAAAGCAGGGATTGCAATCCTAGTCTCTGATAAAACAGACTTTAAACCAACAAAGATCAAAAGAGACAAAGGACATTGCATAACAGTAAAGGGATCAATGCAACAAGAAGAGCTAACTCTCCTAAACATATATGCACCCAATACAGGAGCACCCAGATACATAAAACAAGGTCTTAATGACCTACAAAGAGACTTAGACTCCCACACAATAATAGTGTGAGACTTAAACATCCCACTATCAATATTAGACAGATCAAAGAGACAGAACATTAACAAGGATATCCAGAACTTGAACTCAGATCTGGACCAAGCGGACCTAATAGACATCTACAGAATTCTCCATCCCAAATCCACAGAATATACATTCTTCTCAGCACCACAATGCACTTATTCTAAAACTGACCACATAATTGGAAGTAAAACACTCCTCAGCAAATGCAAAAGAATGGAAATCCTAACAAACCATCTCTCAGACCACAGTGCAATCAAATTAGAACTCAGAATTAAGAAACGCACTCAAAACTGCACAACTACATGGAAACTGAACAACCTTCTCCTGAATGACTACTGGATAAATAATGAAATGAAGGCAGAAATAAAGATGTTCTTTAAAACCAATGAGAATGGAGACACATGTACCAAAATCTCTGGGACACAGCTAAAGCAGTGTTTAGAGGGAAATTTATAGCACTAAATGCCCACAAGAGAAAGGAGGAAAGATCTAAAATTGACACCATAACATCATGATTAAAAGAACTAGAGGACCAAGATCAAACAAATTCAAAAGCTAGCAGAAGACAAGAAATAACTAAGATCAGAGCAGAATTGAAGGAGATAGGGACACCAAAAACCCTTTAAAAATCAGTGAATCCAGGTTTTTTGAAAAGATCAACAAAATAGACCACTAGCCAGACTAATAAAGAAGAAAAGAGAGAAGAATCAAACAGATACAACAAAAAACGATAAAGGGGATATCATCACTGATCCCAAAGAAATACAAACTACCCTCAGAGATTACTACAAACACCTCTATGCACATAAACCAGTAAATCTAGAAGAAATGGATAAATTCTTGGACACTTACAAACCAGGAAGAAATTGAATCCCTGAATAGACCAATAACAAGGTCTGAAATTGAGGCAGCAATTAATATTCTACCAACCAAAAAAAGTCCAAGACCAGACGGGTTTACAGCTGGATTCTACCAGAGGTACAAAGAGGAGCTGGTACCAGTACCATTCCTTCTGAATCTTTTCCAAATAGTACAAAAAGAGGGAACCTCCTTAACTCATTTTATGAGACCAACATCATCCTGATACCAAAACCTGGCAGAGACACAACTAAAAAAGAAAATTTCAGGCCAATATTCATAATGAACATTGATGCAAAAAACCTCAATGAAATACTGGCAAACTGAATCCAAGAGCACAGCAAAAAACTTATCCATCATGAACAGCTCGGCTTCGTCCCTGGGACACAAGACTTGTTCAACATATGCAAGTCTATAGACATAATCCATCACAAAAACACAACCAAAGACAAAAACTGCATTATTTCAATAGATGCAAAGAAGGCCTTCGACACAACTCAACAGTCCTTTATGCTAAAAACTCTCAATAAACTAGGTATTGAGGGAACATATCTCAAAATAATAAGAGCTATTTATGACAAACCCACAGCCATACTAAATGGACAAAACTGGAAGCATTCCCTTTGAAAACAGGCACAAGACAAGGATGCCTTCTTTCTCCACTCCTACTTAACATAGTATTGGAATTTCTGGTCAGTGCAATCAGGCAAGAAAAGGCATAAAGGACATTCAATTAGGAAAAGAAGTCAAATTGTCTCTATTTGCAGACAACATGATTGTATATTTAGAAGACCTCATTTTCTCAGCCCAAAATCTCCTTAAGCTGATAAGCAACTTCAGCAAAGTCTCAAGATACAAAATCAGTGTGCAAAAATCAGAAGCATTCCTATACACCAATAACAGACAGAGAGCCAAATCATGAGTGAACTCCCATTCACAATTGCTACAAAGAAAATAAAATGCCTAGGAATACAACTAACAAGAGATGTGAAGGACCTCTTCAAGGAGAACTACAAACCACTGGTAAAGAAAATAAGAGAGGACACAAACAGATGAAAAAATGTTCCACGTTCATGGATAGGAAGAATCAATATCGTGAAAATGGACATACTGCCCAAAGTAATTTATAGATTCAATGATATTCCCATCAAGTCACCATTGCCTTTCTTCACAGAATTGGAAAAAACCACCTTAAACTTGATGTGGAACCAAAAAGAGCCCACATAGCCAAGAAAATCCTAGGCAAAAAAAAAAAAAAAAAAAAAAAGAGCTGGAGGCATCACGCTACCTGACTTCAAACTATACTATACAAGGTACTGGTGCCAAAACAGACATATAGACCAATGGAATAGAAAAGAGGCCTCAGAAATAACACCACACATCTACCACCATCTGATCTTTGACAAAGCTGACAAAAACAAGCAATGGGGAAAGAATTCCCTATTTAATAAATGGTGTTGAGAAAACTGGCTAGCCATATGCAGAAAACTGAAACTGGATCCTTTCCTTACTCCTCATACAAAAATTAACTTCAGATGGATTAAAGATTTAAACATAAGATCTAACACCATAAAAACACTAGAAGGAAACCTAGGCAATACCATTCAGGATGTAGGCATGAGCAAGGACTTCATGACTAAAAAACCAAAAGCAATGGCAACAAAAGCCAAAATAGACAAATGGGATGTAATTAAACTCAAGAGCTTCTGCACAGCAAAAGAAACTATCAATAGAGTGAACTGGCAACCAACAGAATGGGAAAAAAATTTTGCAATCTACCCATCCAACAAAAGGCTAAAATCTAGAATCTATAAAAAGTTAAATGAATTTACAAGAAACAAACAAACAAACCTATTAAAAAGTGGGCAAAGGATATGAACAGACACTCCTCAAAAGAAAACATTTATGCAGCCGACAAACATGGAAAAAAGCTCATAATGCAAATCAAAACCACATTAAGATACTATCTTATGGCAGTTAGAATGGCAATCATTCAAAACTCAGGAGACAACAGATGCTGGAGAGCATGTTGAGAAATAGGAACATTTTTACACTGTTGGTGGGAGTGTAAATTAGTTCAACCATTGTGGAAGACAGTGTAATGATTCCTCAAGGATGTAGAAATAGCATTTGACCCAGCAATCCCATTACTGGGTATATACCTAGAGGATTATAAATCATTCTATTATAAAGTCACATGCACATGTATGTTTATTGTGGCACTGTTCTTAACAGCAGAGACTTGGAACCAATCCAAATGCCCATCAATGACAGACTGGATAAAGAAAATGTGGCACATATACACCATGGAATACTATGCAGCCATAAAAAGGGATGAGTTCCTGTCCTTTGCAGGGACATGGAATAAGCTGGAAACCATCATTCTCAGCAAACTGACCAACAAAACACAAACCAAACACCAAACAGAAAACCAAACACCGCATGTTCTCACTCATAAGTGGGTGTTGAACAATGAGAACACATGGACACAACAAGGGGAACATCATAAACCAGGGCCTGTCAGGGGTGGGGGGGCTAGGGGAGGGATAGCAGGGGCAGGGGGATAGGGGAGGTATAGCAGGGGGTTGGGGATAGGGGAGGGATAACTTTAGGAGAAATACCTAATGTAGATGACAGGGTGATGGATGCAGCAAACCACCATGGCACATGTATACCTATGTAACAAACCTGCACATTCTGCACACGTACCCCAGAACTTGAAGCATAAAAAAAAGCCTGTTCTCTGAAAGCTCTATCACTTACATGCATTTCAGGAGCACAGCGGCCCAGTAGATCTATAAGTGCCGAATAAAATGACATAATTGCATTGCCCATGTGTACGATTTCTTCTTCCTCTTCATTGTCCTCCGTGCTGCTGAAAGAACCAACAAAGGGTGGTGTGAGGAAGGCTGGCAGCACTGCCATGCTGGAAGACATAACTGCTTGATATAGAAGCACTCTGCTTTTCTTGGTTATCATACATCCTTTTCCCTTGGAACCTTATCTTCCTCCAGAAATTGACAAGGAGCCAAAATATTTGTCCATGACATTCACGGGATCCCATAAATCTTAAGGCATGAGTACTGACATGAGCTGATCATCAGACCATCACTCCTACCAACCATTCATTCCCTTTTCCTCCCTATGAAGGGAAGGTACATGGAAAGCACATTGGACCAGGAGTCAGGAGGGCTCAGTCCCTGTCCTGGCTCTGTTGCTAATAAGTCATATGACCTCGGGCCTCAGTTTTTTTCTCATGTTGGTTGAGGAAGTTGGGAAAGCCTATGTTTAGGGTCCTTTCCAGCTCTACCAGGTCTCATGACAAAGAAAAAAGCCAACTGTCCAAAGAGTTTCTGCTGCTGGGTTATACCCACTCTCTAGATTCTAGGGTCTAAAAAAGGCTGTGATAAAGGGACATGATCATGAGACTTGATAAGGGGAAAGTAACAAGACAATCAGGTAATCTACCAACTATTTGCTTAATAACATTATAGTGCTGTGACTTTTCACATTCTGCAGCTTGCTTTTTTTTTTTCTTATGAAGTCAAATCAAAACACTTTCTTGATTAGTCCTCATGCTTTTAGAAGAGGAAGTGGAGGCAGTATCTGTTTTTAAAAATGAGATATGGGATGAGACGCCATGGGACAAAATACTAAAGGAAACATGCTGAAATTAGACAAGGAGTAGAATCTTGGTCCAGTCCTTTTAGTTTGCGACCCCATGGTGATGCTATAAGGAGGCCAAGAGTTTGCCCACTTTGTGATTTCCAGCTGTGCTGGGCAGAGTAGAGAACATGGAAGGGGGTGAAGCTGGTACTGATCACTAGGCTTAATGGAAGAGTCAAGACAATGCTGTACTTGATGAGTGTAAATATTTTAGTTGTAACTGTTAGGAACGTGTGCTTTCTCTATTACATCCTAAATCATCCGTTTACCGACAACATCTGAAAGCTCACCAACCATTTCTGTGCTGGAGGGCAACTCCATTCACTTACACTTCTCTCTTGTATCCTTGAGACGGGAGGTCAAGCGCTGGGTTCTCAGAGATCTTAATGGCACCCTGCATGGCTGCCAACAGCCCGTTTCCCCCGTCACCCCGCAGGGCTGGGCCAAAGCACTCTGGGCGTCTGATCAGCAGCTTGACCACAACACTGGCATTTTCTTCCACACTCTCACCTAAGGAAGAGAGGCATCGTTTCCTTCTCACTGGAAAGGACAACCCCAGAATTTATTTCCAGTTGAGGAGGCTGGGAGAACAGTATTTTGTTCAGCTTATCACATGTTCTTTTTCTGGTTTAGGTTAGTCAAGTAAGCAGTAGAAGTAGAGAAGGAACTAAGAAATCTGTAACGGACTGTGGTCAGTTAGTCATAAACTCACTGCACTCAAACCACCTTCATATACTCAAGATTAGGAATTGACACTGAAGGAGAAAAAGGTGGCTTTGATAAATTGGGTCAGGATCTGTTTATTTAAAGTATTAAGATCAACCATTACAAGCAGATTTTTACTCTTCAGCTCGGGATTTTGTACTGTAGAGATTATTTCCATCTATTTAGGGCCTCAGAGGGCAGTTAATAAGCTGCTGAGTCTGCCATGGAATACTGATTCATTCACAAGTGACTTAGAGAACAGAAGAACTTTACATCTTTATTACTTCAACGAGGGGATGCAAATCTGCTTGTTACCTTGAAAAGAGGTGAGATGGTTACTCAAGCTGGTGTGCTTCAATTAATGCTTAGGAAAGTGATATATCAGCTTCTAACTCTATTACTGTACTAGATATTATCCTAATACTCTGTGAGTATTAGGATAATAGAGTCAGAAGCTGACACAGGACAGCCAGGTTTGTATGGATGGACTTCAGGTCATTTCTGGAATCCTGTATCCAGATAAGAATCTGCTTGGTAAAGTTTTATTGGTTATTTCTAAACTCACTTCAGGAAGGCAGAGGTTAGATAATTGTATTCTGTGGCATTTATTTTTGGATGCACCATAGACAATGAAGTTAGGGTCTCATTTCCTGATGAAGTGATCAAGTGGTAGAACTGGACACTTAGGGACAGCCATTCTTTCTTAGAGCCAATACTTACATCCAAAAGTGGGTTGGCAGCTTGTTCAAACAACTTAGTAAAAACATATCTGTCTCAGATGAAGTCCTAATTTGTATCTGAGAATTCATCTCTGAGCCAAGACTCCAGAGGGCAAGACTTTTTTGATATTGTGTATTAGCTAAAGCCTAAAGAAAAACTTTTCTAGGAAATCATGAGAGATACCTAATTTGTGTCTGAGAATTTATCCCTGAACCCAATATTCAAAGGCAAGACTTTTTGATATTACGTATTGGAATCTTGAAGAAAAACTTTTCTACAAAATCATTAGGTATTTCTTGAAGAACTGAGCTATAACAGAGGTTACAATGTGATAAGCTATTGTATTAGTTATTCTTGTGCAAAAAATTACCTCAAATATTGGCAGGCTACAACAATAAATATTTATTAACTCACAGTATTTGTATAGGTCAGGGATTTTGGAGTGGCCAAGCTAGGTGGTCCTGCTTTGGGATCTCCCATGAGGTGGGAGCTGCCATCTTCTGAAGGTCTGTCTGGGACTGGAGCATGAGCTTCTACATTCACTCACACACTGTTGGCAAGAGGCCTGAGTTGCAAATTGGATGTTGGGTGGAGGCTCCAGTTTCTCACCATGTTGACCTCTCCAGAGGGCTGCTTGAGTGCTCTCATGATGTGGCAGCTGGCTTCTCACAGAACAAATTGTCCAGAAGGATGGTAAAGCAGAAGCCAAGCTGCCTTTAATAACCTGGTCACTTATTGACACTCTGTTATATCCTATTCATTAGAAGTGAGTCACTAAGTCCAGCTTATATGTAAAGGGAGAATTAGGCTCTGTATTTTCGAGAGAGGAGCATCAAAGAATTTATAGACATATTTTAAAACCATCTTAGAAGTTTAAGTTCTATTTAATAAAAACTTTTATGAGTTGACTTAGAGGTACTGTGAGTAAAGTATTCTTTTTTTTTTTTTGAGACAGAGTTTCGTTCTTGTTACCCAGGCTGGAGTGCAATGGCGCCATCTAGGCTCACCGCAACCTCCGCCTCCTGGGTTCAGGCAATTCTCCTGCCTCAGCCTCCCGAGTAGCTGGGATTACAGGCACGCGCCACCGTGCCCAGCTAATTTTTTGTATTCTTAGTAGAGACGGGGTTTCACCATGTTGACCAGGATGGTCTCAATCTCTCGACCTCGTGATCCACCCGCCTCGGCCTCCCAAAGTGCTGGGATTACAGGCTTGAGCCACCGCGCCCGGCCTAAAGTATTCTTTTTTAAGAGACAGGGTCTGGCTCTGCCAGCCAGGCTGGAATGCAGTGGTGTGATCTCAGCTCAGTGCAGCCTCATCCTCTGGGGTTCAAGTGATCCTCCTACCTCAGCCTCTTGAGTAGCTGAGACTATAGGCACATGCTACCACAACTAGCTAGTTGTTGTTGTTGTTGTATGTTTTGTAGAGACAGGGTTTCACTATGCTGCCCAGGCTAGTCTCAAACTCCTGGGCTCAAGCAATCCTCCTGCCTTGGCCTCACAAAGTGCAGGGATTACAGGCGTGAGCCACTATACCCCGGCAGAACTTCTGAGTGAGAACCCAGAAAACCTAACTTCTTGTTCCAGCTTTTTAGCTCATCACTGTGTAAGTATGCACACTGTACAATCTCACTGGGTCTTTTCCCTATTCAGATATGCATGCCCCGTCTAGTTTTAGAGTGGTCTGTTAGTCTAACTCAGATGCAGAGATTTTTCCCATGATGCTCAGAGGAATAGGAATGGGATGGGCTGGCAGCTGAGCTTGCTGTTTGAATACTTGAAATTAACGCAGGCTCACCTCTCACACCACCCTCCATCTTGAGCATACTGAATGTGTCTCATAGCCCTGAAAAGTCTACCTCAGGCCACAGGTATGGTCCTGTCCTAGAGCTTAGCTTGCTGACATCTGCTTTTATCACTCAAGCTTTTGCACTGTGGGTAACATCCAAGACTGTAAGCAAGTCCCACTCTAAGTTTTAGAGTTGTGTAATTTGATCAAGAAAAAATTTTATTAAACTGAATTTAAAGAGCTTATCAGCTTCCATTCAGTTTTATAGCTCAATCCTTCAAGAGTCTAAAATTTTTGTAAAGAAGTTTGCCTTCAAGTTCTACCCAATGTATCATACATCAAAAAAGAATCAGTTTTTATTAAACCAGAATCCATGTGAAGAAAATTCTCAGGAGATACTAAAAGGGTAAAATTATCATAATTGGATGTGGAAAGAATCAGCATATTCTGAAAAAGAGAAACCTAGGAGAGGTTGAGAGACATTGTACAGTTTGTAGAGAACCTTGGAGAAGAGTATGACACCAAGTGCTATGCCCATGCCCTCTTATCACTTGAACCTATCATTTATACCGAACAGAGTTTACTCACAGGAGGGATACTTATAGAAAAGCAACAGAAGAACCTACATGTTTAAAAGCCAATGTTCTCATACATAGCTGTTTCTCACAGTTCACTACTTTCAAATCATTTTCGGCCTCCAATACTTATCAGGTAGCACATACATCAGCCCTCTCAGTTGTTATTTTTTACTGTAAGAATAATAAAGCGAAAACATTGAAATTTTAAATATAAAAAATGGAGGAAAACACCCAACTCTGTTAATCAAACTTATTTAAATACTATACTCTGATTCTTTGGGTTACTGGGTCAGCCACTGATTTTACCAGCATGTTGAATTTAACTTAGCTTTCCCCACGGTGATTGGCATCATGAAGTTAGTGGGATGTAACACCACAATATGCAGAAGTTGAAAAATCAGACTGAATTCTACATTGAGCTTGTGATTGAAATTCATTTGCCCAATTAGCTTTATCTTGTCTGAGTCTCAGGCCTTCAGAACTGAACTAATTGGGTCTGCTCCTACAAGTGACCCAGGAAGCCAGCCCTTGATTACTGAATTGTGGACATCTGCGGAGAACCCAGAGCACACACTGCAAGAGGAAGGAGCTAAAGTGCAACCATTGCTGCTAATTAGACAGGGGACCAAGGAAAAGAATTTCCAAAGGCTTCCCAAGGCAAAGAGGATGGCATGATTAGAAGGGAGAGACATTCTCTTCCTAATTACCTGTAGCTCAGCAAGCTTGACTGTTAACCAAATACATTGTGGTGAAGCTAGATATTGACCTTGAGGGCTTTTTTTCAAGTGTGGGGGGAGAGATATTTGAGGTAAACTAGTTTTCCCCAAGGGCTTGCAACAATGTTTTTTTGCTTGAGTTCTAAAATGAATAATGAGCTTAGTAACAGCATGAATGTTCACAGTGCCTTTATTCAAAGGCTTCAACACTGTCTTCATGTTACTATTTTCTTTTCGACATTCCTGAACAGTCGGATGGAAATGGAAATGACTCTCCCATTCTACCCTGGTAAAACAGTCATACTCGCCACAGGGACAGTTATCAGGAATGCAATTATTTAATCTTCAGGTCATCACTTTTCTCACACTCTGTGCTCTAACTATAGTTCCTCTTTTAAGTTCCATTGTCAGCAACACTGTTTTTCTTCCTATTCTTTCCATGTAAACCCTCAACCTAGGTAACTCCGTTTCATCCTTCAGGAGGACACTAAACATGGGAGCCCCCGAGGACCTGTTCCTCTCTAACTCCCTGTCCTCTTCCTTTGCGCCTGCTTTTCCCACTAGACTGTACACTCCATAAGAACAGGGTCTCATGTCTGAATTATCTAACACTGTGTGCTCAATGGTCTTGCTAACGTGACATATCATAGGCATTCAAAAAATATAGTTCTTCAATAAATCAATAGACTTCATTGAGACTCAAGGTAGAGACTTGAAATGATTGGGTGGAAAACCAAAGGTGGCTACCCATTGTTGCATTATTCCAGGCAATGACCAGCCTCTGTTTACAAGAGCCTGCATCATCTACTTCCTCAGATTTCAAGTAGTCCTAAAGAAAAGAAACATATTCCCAAGCAAGTCCTACTCAGTAAGAGAGAGCATGGGGCTTCAGCATGAATGAATGTATTGACACTCTTATTTAGTTAATTAAGAGAATCACATGGCAGGGTAATGGCCAGTATCCGACACCTCTTTTTGTTAAATGCCATCTTTGATATGGTGCCAGGTAATTTGAATGAACCAAGTGATTCCAAATGGTAAAGACATACCATCTTCTTTTTAGGGCCTTCCAGCCTGGGAAGGGATGAACTGGGGATGTGTCTAGAAACCACTGTGATAGCACAGACAGCAAACCAGGAATTGTTTGTCCATTTACTAATTAATTCAACTATCCATTGAGTCCATACTACATGCTAGTAACTGATCTAGAAACAGCACACAAGTGGTGAATAGGACAGTCAAGCCTGAATGCCAGAATGAGACTGGTGGAACAAAGTCACCCAGCAGACCTGTGGACCTGCCATAGAGCTTTCCCACCATGTTGCAGATATGTAAGAATGAATGCTTATTATTTTATGCCTTTGAGATTGTGAAATTATCACGTAGCAGATGCAGGCTGATATGAGTGAGAGTAGAAGGAGGGAATTCAGTTCCCATACAACTACAATGGCCCAGGTATAAGATAATAACAACTTGGAGTAGGATGTAGACTGTGGAGATGGAGAAAAGATAGATTTCAGGTATCTTTTAGATGCTGAATCAACAGAACTTGCTGATGCACTATGTGGGGATAAGGAAAAAAGTTGATTCAAGGATGCTATCCAGACTTAGTCCGAGTATCTGAAAGGTTGGTGAAGCCAGTTAAGGAGATGGGAAGTCCTTGGAGAAGAACAGATTTGGGGTGGTCATTACATACTCGACTTTAAGACGTACAAAATTTAAGATGCATATTGGATCTTCTAGTAGACATACAAGTAGATATCCAGGATATACAAGTCTGGGGCTCAGGGAAGAGAACAAAGCGGGCAAAGTACATCTGGGGATCATCAGTGTGTATGTGGAATTCAAAGCCAAGGGACCGCATGAACCATGCATGGTGGACTGGCACAGTAGTAGCCCAGATATGTTGAAGACCAGTATTTAATCACAGAATTATGCTAAAATTTTTCCCATGTGTCTAAAGTTTGAGTCTATGTGGTTTTTTCATGATATATGCAAAATAAAACTTGAATGCCATAGAACCCTGGAATCAGAATTGAGATGTGCTCTGACAAAACAGAACCCAACCTGTTAAATATGGGCATTCTCCATAAGCTGAAGAAACAGCCTTTGGTGAGTATGAGGCTCACGATACTGCCGCTTTGTCTGAATAATGTTGATGAAGCAGAATTTTTTTGTTTTATTCAGCTTAATTCCATAATTTTATTGAAGTGTCAGGCTTCATTTGCTACTCTTATCAATAAAATGATTGATGAAACCCACATACATATATTAAGGAGGTTCTGGACTCTTGAGTCCACTGCCAAGACACTCAGTTACCACTACCAGTGGAACTCCACAGGGGCCTTGGAGGGAAGCTGCTGAGAAATTCACATAGGGTGAAAAGAATGTGGTTGACATCCTTTCACCCCAGCCAGCTTTCCCTATTTTGGTGCTTTGGGCCTAGGTTTGCCACTGGCTTCTTCGGTTGAGGAATTTATTTTCTATTACCGGTAGCATTTTAACTATTTACTTATTTCTGGGCTTTGATGCTGCTTCACTTTGAATGTTTACAGATGGAGGCACGTTTCTTTGCCTTTGTCTCTATATGCCCTTTACCTGCCTCTGATAGGTTTTTTTTCCCTTTTCTCAGGTATCGAGATTCCAGGAGGTCCGGTGGAGTATGCAAGATTGTACATGTTTTATGCTATGGTTTGAATGATGGTGCCCCTCCAAAATTTATGTTGAAACTTAATCCCTAATGCAACAGTATATTATGCCATTCTTGCCTTGCCGTAAAGAACTACCTGAGGCTGGGAAATTTATAAAGAAACGAAGTTTAATTGGCTCATGATTCTGCAGGCTGCACAGGAAGCATGGTGTCAGTAACTGCTTGATTTCTGGTGAGGCCTTGGGAAGCTTTTACTCATGGTGGAAGGTGAAGGGGGAGCAGGTGTCTCATATGAAGAGAATGAGAGAAAGACTGGGGGAGAGGTACCACACACTTAAGCGACCAGAGCTTCTGAGAACTCACTAGTGTGAAGACAGCACAAAGCCATGAGGGATCTGACCCCATGATCAAAACACCTCCCACCAGGCCCCATCTCCAACATTCAGGATGACAATTCAACATAGGATTTGGAGGAGACAACAGCCAAACCATATCAAATAGTATGAAGAAGAGTGGCCTTTGAAAGGTGGTTAAGTTATAAGGATCTCTGCCCTCACCAGTGGGGATAAGTACCCTTATAAAAGGATTTAAGATTGAAGGGATGTTCTCTTGCCCTTCAACTGATTCTGCCATATCAGGACACAGTGTTCCTCCTCTCCAGAGGATGCAGCAACATGGTACTATCTTGGAAGCAGAAAGAAGCCCTCCCCAGACATCAGTCTTGCTGGTGCCTAATTCTTGAACTTCCCAGTCTTCAGAGCTGTGAGAAATAAATTTCTGTCTTTATAAATTATCCAGTCTCAGGTATTTTGTTCCCGCAGCATAAACAGACTGATACCTTACAGTTAGTACAAAGGTGTAACACAAATGTTAAGTATCCAACTGCAACTAGCCATATCTCAAACGCACCTTATATTCCACCTTCTTATTCCTCTAGCATGAAGTGTCTCCTGAGTGCAGCATTGCAATGGTCTTCCTATTTGTCTTCAATGGTTGTTTAAATCTTTCACCATTGGTTCATTTTTCAAGAGTTTGCTGAATCTTTTCAACTGTACTATAAATTTGAGAACAAAACTATGTCTCACACATTTAGTCCTAACCACGCCTATTCTAGTACCAATCACACTGAAGAATGATTAATATACCCTTTCTGACTCTAGAAACATGAATATAAGGACAGAAATAAACCAGATGATTCTTAAGTGTCTACATCTTACATGTCCTTCAAAGCTAAGATGACACTTGGTACTCTCAACCCTAAAAGATGTGTGTCTCCCAGCACAACAGTCTGTCTGTATGCTCTCCCTGTAAGACTTTGATAAACTATATCCATTTATTTCAAGATGTTATTCAACACTTGCCTTCTTCCTCATGCATTCCTTGATTAATTCTACCAGATTTTAATAACCACCACTATTTTGGCATGCCAACAGTCCCCCGTGACACTATGTAGGTAGGTGTGGTTGATTACTAAGTTTTTAGTAATTATTCCACACATGTTTCTGATCACTGTACTTGGATTTTCTCTGTTTCCTGCTTTGAGTTGCAAGAAGTGACTTCTGGGCAGGACTTCTAGAGCATCATGCTTCACAGCCCCTCACAGACTTCATATGTCACATGATGGATGCCCAAGTTATGTCCACTGATAATAAATCTACCTAGGAAAGCAGGTTCAGTAAAGCTAGGAGATATTATGTTCCTTAAACTAAGTTTGTAGTCTGGGGAAGATATTGCTGAAACATTCCAAGGACTCTAGGAAAACACGGGATAAAATTTCCCTTTTTCTAGTGGATTGATAAATCTTTTCCTTCTCAGAATCTACAATAGGAAGGGCTTAATCACAGACACCCAAACACATCTGTGTTTAGCCTGGCTACAGTGTTTACAACTGCCAGGAAAATAGAAGCTTACTGACTTCATTACTTCCGGAGTTAAACACAACCCAAGGCTTCTCAACAGCTAATAAAGTGAAGCAAATTATATGACTTAAAATGTTTTCTTAAAGACAAAGATTATTTAAGATGATGGACTACAAACATTAAGAAATAATAGTAAAATTATGTTACAAAGAGTTTTCTAATTCCATTATTTTGATATATAAAAAGCTTTAGATTTGGCTTACAAGTTTTTTTTTTGTTATTTTTATTTTCTTTCTAAAAAGAAAATACCCATGATTTTAAAAAATTCAAATAGTACAGAGTGAACAATGAAAAGTCTCCTTCCCACCCTTGGCTTCAGTAATCCTCCCCTAAGGGACTGTTGTCATGGATCCAGCGATGTTCCATGCAAATACAAGCAGAAGTGAGTTTTTCTACCCACATAAATAGGGGAATACCATTCATCCTCCTTGGCACCTTGCTTTCTTGTCTTTCTCACTTAACATATTTTTAGCACCAGTGATTAAATACCACAATTTTTGACAAACTCAAAGGAGAAAATGTTGTTTCTCCTTGTTTATTAGGGAGACAGGAAGACAATAGTGCACAATGGTTCACATAAAGTTTGGTCTCTGCAGTCATACTTCTTCGGTTCAATTTCTGGCTTTATTTTCTACTGGGCAAGGTCTTTACTTAAAGTTTCAGGGTCTTCATCTATAATATGAAGATAACTGTATCCACTTGCTATGGTTTGAGTATTTGTGTCCCCCGACCCTCCAAAATTCATATGTTGAAATCTTAACCATCAAGGTGATAATATCAGGCAATAGGGCATTTGGTGGATGAATAAGTTATAAGGGCAGAGCCCTCATGAATGGGATTTATGCCATTATAAAAGAGGCCCCAGAGAGCTTCCTTGCCCCTTCCACCATGTGAGAACACAGTGAGAAGGCACCATTTATGAACCAGGAAACTTCACCAGACACTGAATCTACCAGCACCTTGATCCTGGACTTCCCAGCTTTCAGAGGTGTAAGAAATAAATTTATGTTGTTTATAAGCTACCTTGTCTATGGTATTTCTTTAAGCAGCCTGAACAGACTAAGATGCTTCCCTCACTGGATTGTCATATAATTTAATATATGTCAAAGTGTTTTGAAGAGTGCCTGGAACATGGTAAATGCCCAATAAGTGTTAGCTGTTTTCATCCTTACCACAATCCTCACCACCCACATCATCACTCACCATCATTCACCACACTTGCCCTTAAAATCTCCTGTGACCATGTACCACCCAACCATTGTATCCTATCATCACCATCCCCCACCCACTATTAACATGTCTGCCTTCACTAACAACCACCTACCTCTATCACCCTACAACCCACCATAACCACTGACCAATTATCATATTCCACCATCACTATCATCACCATTCATCACCCACTATCAGAACTCCCACTACCACCCACCATTACCCACCATGAACATCCCTATCACCCACCATAATCTTTACCATCACCTATCATAATCTACCATCACCCACCAGGAATACCCCCATCATCTGCCATGACTCCTTATACCAAATTTTATCTTTCATTGCTGAGCAGAGACCACAAAAGTATCCAAAAAGTCCTTTTTAATAACCTTTTAGACATAAGGACTTAAAAAGGGCTTTGAGATCCCAAAGAAATCTATTATAGTTTTCCCATTTTAAATGCCCTTACCACTCTCATAACGATCATGAACAACTATCATAAGTACAAGTTTATAAGGTTTCTGGCACTGGGCTAACCTAAGTTTTCTATGGATTATTTCACTGAAGCCTCACAACTCTGTGAGGCACATGTTATTATCTCCGTTTCACACATAAAAAAGCACTGAGGCTAGATAATTTTGACTAACTTGCTTAAATTCATACAACCCGTAAATGATAGAGCCAAATGTGAACCCAGGGTACTCCATTCTCCAGCCTTAACTCTTCCATATCATTCTGTTGTGATTGAGCCACTGTTTCTCCTGCTGTAAGTATTCAGAAATGTTCTCATTTCTCTTTTTTACAGCCTCCATAATTTTTCTTTTCATGCCTTCGCCTGTCTCAACCTACTGTGGACTGCAATCTACTTAGTTCTAATCTGTTGATTGATTGATTTCTATCCTATAAATTCAATTAGGGGTATCTCAATATGGGTTTGTAAACAGAAAAATCAATATGATGTGACCCAAGCCAAGCTTATTACCTTCCATCTCAAACCATTTTGCTTCTTCTGACATCCTTATTTCTATCTTTCTACCCTCAATTCTCTAAGCTTCAGTGTGATCTCCGTTCCTTTTCTCTCAACATTCCTAGGCTCAGCCATCATCATTGCCATTCAGTCTTTGTTACAGTTTATTAATAAATCGCCTAGTCTCAGTTACTTCTTTATATCGATACAAGAATGGCCTAATACTGAAAATTTGTACCAAAGAATGGGGCATTGCTATAAAGGTACCTGAAAATGTGGAAGCAGCTTTGGAACTGGGTAGGTGTCAGAGATTGAAAGCATTTGAAGGGCTCAGAAGATGATGATGATGACAGAAAGTTTGGAATTCCTTGGAGACTGGTTAAATGGTTGTGACCAAAATGCTGACAGTGAAGTCCAAGCTTCTGAGGGCTCCAGTGGAAATGAGGAACTTAATTGGAAGTGGAGCAAAGGTCATGCATATTATGCCTTAGCAAAGAACTTGGCTGCATTCTGTTTGTGCCTTAGGGATCGGTGGAAGTTTCAACTTGAGAGTGATAACCTAAGGTATCCTGGTGAAATAAATTTTTAGGCAGCAAAGTGTTCAAGAGGTGGCATGGCTGTTTCTAACAACCTATGTTCAGATGTGAAAACAAATAAATGACTTAAAGTTGGAAATCATATTTAACAAGCACAGAGTGTAAAAGTTTGGAAAATTTGCAGCTTGGCCATGTGGCAGAGAAAGAAGCTTTTTTTTCAGAAGAAGAAATCAAGTGGGATGTGGAGCAATTACTTACTAGAGATATTTGCATAACTAAAAGGGAGCCAAGTGCTAATATCCAAGACGATGAGAAAAAGGTCTCAGAGGCATTTCAGAGGTCTTCATGGCAGCCTCTTCCATCATTGGCCCAGAGGCTTAGGAGGGAAGAATAAATTTGTGGGCCAGGTCCAGGGCAGCCTCATGACGCTGCTCCCAACATATCCTGACTGCTCCAGCTCTAGCTGTGGCTGAAATGGGCCCAGCCATAGCTCAGGCTGCCACGTAGGAGAATGCAAGCTGTAAGTCTTGGCAGTTTCCATATAGTGTTAAGCCTACAGGTGTGCAAAATGCAACAGTGGAGTACACTTGTCAGCCTCCACCTAGATTTCAAATGATGTATGGAAGACCTGGGTCCCCAGGCAGAATCCTGCTATGCGAGTGGGGCCTTCACAGAATACATCTATTAGTGCAGTACAGAGGGGAAATGTGGGTTTTGATGCTCTATGCAGAGTCCCTCCTGGGGCACTGCCTAGGGGAGCTGTGAGAAAGGGGCTACCACCCTCGAGACCCCAGAATGGTGGATCCACTGGCAGTTTGCACCCTGAACCTGGAAAAGCTACAGGCACTTAGCAACCTGTGAGAGTAGCCACAGGGGCTGAACCCTGCAAAGCCACAGGGTGGAGCTGCCTAAAGCCTTTGGAACTTACCCCTTGCACAAGTGTGCCCTAGATGTGGGACGCAGAGTCAAAGGACATTATTTTGGAGCTTTAACATTTAACAACAGCCGTGCTGGGTTCCCAACTTGTCTGGGTCCAGCAGCTCCTTTCTTTCTTTCTTTTTTTTTGAGACAGAATTTCGCTCTTGTTGCCCAGACTGGAGGGCAATGGCACAATCTCAGCTCACTACAACCTCTGTCTCCTGGATGCAAGTGATTCTCCTGCCTCAGCCTTCCAAGTAGCTGGCATTACAGGCATGCACCACTGCACTTGGCTAATTTTGTATTTTTAGTAGAGACAGGGTTTCTCCATGTTGGTCAGGCTGGTCTTGAACTCTCGACCTCAGGTGATCCACCCACCTTGGCCTCCCAAAGTGCTGGGATTATAGGCACGAGGCACCATGCATGGCCAGCAGCTCCTTTCTTTTAGCAGATGTCTCCCTTTTGAAAGGGGAAAGTTTATCCAATGCCTGTATCTTCATTGTATCCTGGAAGTAACAAACTTCTTTTTGATTTTACAGGCTTATAGGTGGAAGGGATTTGCCTTGTCTCAGATGAGACTTTGGACTTTTGAGCTAATGCCAGAATGAGTTAAGACTTTGGGGAACCTTTGGGAAGACATGATTAGAAACACAAGAGATTTGGGAGAGACCAGCAGCAGAATGACATAGCTTGTATATTTGTCCCTGCCCAGATCTCATGTTGAACTATAACCCCCAGTGCTGGAGGCAAGGCCTGGTAGAAAGTGTTTGAATCATGGCTAGTTGCTGTCTGCCTAACAGTGAATTCCCATGAAATCTGGTCAGTTAAAAGTGTGTAGGCTGGGTACAGTGACTCATGCCTGTAACCCCAGCACTTTGGGAGGCCAAGGTGGGCAGATCACTCAAGCCCAAGAGCTTGAGACCAGCCCAAGTAACATGGTGAAAGTCCATCTGTCTAAAATACAAAAATATTAGCCTGGTGTGGTGGCACATGCTTGTAGTCTCGGCTACTTGGAAGGCTGAGATGGGAAGATTGCTTGAGCCTGGGAGGTCAAGGCTGCAGTGAGCTCAGATTGCTGCCTGGGTAACAGAGTAAGACTCTCTCAGAAAGAAAAATAAAAAAGTGTGTAGCACCTCCCCATCTCCATTCTCTCCCTCTCTTCTGCCTGCTTTCACCACGTGACATGCCTATTCCACCTTTGCCTTTCACCATGACTGAAAGCTCCCTGAAGCATCACCAGAAGCTTAGCAGATACCAGCACTATGCTTCTTGTAAAGCCTGCAGAACTGTGAGCCAATTAATCCTCTTTTCTTAATAAATTACCAAGTCTCAGGTATTTCTTTAGAGCAATGCAAGAATGGCCTAATTCAGTCCTGTGAATTCCATCTCTAATTTCTATCAAATGTATCTCTTCCAATCCATTTTAACCAACACCATAATTTAGAAACTCGTTATGCCAACCTGAGCACAGAACCCATGAATGGGTATCAACCCATCAGTCCCTCTTCTGTTAAAAGGTTTTGCAGTTCTCTACACACTGAATCAATACTAAACTTTTCAACTTGGCATTTAGGTTTACCCTATTATAACCACTTACCTTTTAAACCTCATGTGTTACCACTGCCATCCATGCATCTACCCTCTAGACTGACAGATCGTTGGGTATCTTAGTCTGTTTTGTATTGCTGTAACAGAATATCAAAGGCTAGGTAATTTATAAAAATAGAGGCTTATTTGGATCATGGTTCTGGAGGCTGGCAAGTCCAAGATCAAGAAGGTGCATGTGGTAGGGGCCCTCTTGCTGCATCATAACATGGCAGAAGGCAACACATGTCAAGAGAGTGTGCACAAGAAAGCAAGATATTGAACTCGTGCCCTCAAGTTCTTTTATAATGGGCATTAATCCTTTAATGAAGACAGAGTCCTCATGACCTAACACCTCCAATTAGGCCCAATCTCCCAACTCTCAGGATTACGTTTCTAAAACATGCTTTCAGAAGACACATTTAAACAATAGCACTAGGTTTTCAGAGCACAGTATGCTGTAGCCTTTGAGCCACTGTACATGCTGTGCCTCAAATGAATGTTTGTATTTGGAAACTTGACCTTTCAAAGCTTATGTGTAACATTACCTCTTCCATTAGGCCTTTTCTGATCTCCTCAATAAGGTAAGAGTTTCCCCTCTTGAACCCATTCAGTGCTCTCTCCCTGCCTTACTCCTCTTGCTTTTATTGTATGATCTTGGTCCATGTCTGCTCCCCTTAAAAGACTGAGAATTCTTTGAAAGGAGAAACTGACATCCTTTGTCAAAACTAGACATGGCTATTATACAGACAAATAAACATTAAAATTCACATATATTTCTATTGATGGGCCAATATGCCAGAGTTTATTGCATTAAATTGTGGTGCAGAAAATATATTGAAAAGATACAAAATAATGTGAAAGCAAAAGGGGTGGACCAAACATTTTGGTCTAGAGTTTAGTTCAATATGGTTGTACCTAATCCACAAAAGCAAGTGTTAGAATTTAGGCAATTTGGGTAGAAGAAGAGTCAGTGGATTCCTTTACTTTCACAATCTCATAAAATGACTCAAAAAGCTCTTGATCTTGACTGTGAAGGTGACCAAGATGAATAAATTGGTCCTGCCTTAATCGGATTTGTCTGCAAACGATCTATTTACATAATTCGGTGAGCCGTATAAATTCTTAATATCCACTTCCTACACCCACAAATTTGTTTTACTCCTACAATAACTCTGCATTAATTCTGGATATGTGATCATGTGCATACAAAGTGAACCAGGCTATTAGAGGATACTCTAAAACTGCCCTCGAGAGAAGAAAATGGAGGTTAGCAAAGCTGGTGATAAACAGACAGAAGGATGTAGTGATGAATACACAGAGAGAAGCAGAGTTGATTAGGAACCTGGCTGGGTGGGTCCCAGGGGAATAAAACACAGCCACCCCAAGGCCTGCAATCTAACCAGGTCAAGGAGAAAAGACTCCATTTAAATATTAAGAATACAGTATAGTATGGTGAAGAAAAGTAAGCGGGTGAAATGAGAGGGTAGAGAGACAGCAAGGAAAGCACATGGGAATATAATGATCACATTATGTCAACATATTTTGAGACAAATTCTTATACTTAGAACAACTGGCATGATTGTGTGTTAGCTGCAGTCTCTCTTTGAGATCATCTAAACCTGCTTAGTTCAATTTGTTAGCCTGGAACCTCGAACTGAGAGAAGAGAGAGGGACTATAATGTCACAACAAGTGAATTAGTATTATAACAAGATTCTTATGAGACAAGGCTCATTTTCAAGAAAGTTCCCCACTTATTTTTACATAATATTCAGCACATTACTCTGGTACAACTAAAGAATTCTGGTAGTGTTGGAATTCACTATAAATGGGAGGTAGATTGTATTATGAAGAATAATATTTAGGGTTGCTATAGCAATTTTTTTCTCCTGGGAGTTATCTTTTACAGCTACTCCATCACACTTGATTTTATTCATTCACTCATCCATCCATCTGTTCATTCATTCATTCATACCATAGTCTAATGATCTAGACGCACATGTGCATTTAGCTCTGTGAAACAGGTGAGGTATTAACAATGATATGCATAAGGCCCCTTTTTATAGTGCAGAGGGGTGACAAGATTAACCTCAGGCAGTGAGTTTGTTGCTGGATCTGGGACTAATGCTCAATGCTCTGTTCATTGGATTCTACTCTGTGTCCTTGTCTGGCCTGATTCTCCCTGCGATTTCTCTTGCCAACCACCAAACACCTGTGGAATCTATTACATTTTTGTGTAAGAAGCAATGGAAAGAATATCCCTTTCCTTGCATATATCCATGAGCATGCTATTCTGGGTATAAAAGGTATGGAAAAAATGTGGGACTCACTGTTCACAAAGACGGCAAACCTCAGGAAGGACAGGTAGCGTTCCCCTTCAATGGGGTTCCAGCCGACATCAGGGTATCCTTTGGCCAGAAGCATGGGGCAGCTCTGTAGGCCACAGCCTGCTAAGTACGTCACCACCTGCCAGAAATAGTACAGAAATGTTCTCTCATACACATTAGGAAGGCTATTAAAAAATGCACCTCAAAAAATAACAAGAGTTGTTGAGGATGTGGAGAAGTTGGAACCCTCGTGCACTGCTGGTGACAATGTAAAATGGTGCGGCCATTGTGGAAAACAGTACTATGGAGCCTCAGAAAATTAAAAACAGAATTACTTTATGATCTAGCAATTCCACTTCTGGGTATATACCCTAAAATAATTAAAAGCCAAAATGTGGAAGCAATCCATTTGGCCATTGATGGATGAATAAGCAAAATGTGATATATAGGTACAATGGGATATACAGCCTTAAACAGGAACAGAATTTGCTATGTGCTACGTAGTGATGAATGCTGAGGACATATGCTAAATGAAATAAGCCAGTCACAAAAAGACAAATACTGTATCATTCCATTCATATGACGTAATTTGAAGAGAACCCATAAAGACAGAAAGTAGAATGGCAGTTGCCAGGGACTTGGGGAAGGGAGGGAGGAATGGAAAGTTATTGTTAAATGGGTATAGAATTTCAGGTTCACAAGGCGAAGAGAGTTATGGAGATGGACGGTAGTGATAGTTGAACAACATTACAAAAGTACTGAATACTACTGAACTATACAGTTAAAAATGATCAAGATGGTAAAATATATATTTTGTGTATTTTAACAGAATAAAAGTTTAAAAATAAATCTTACACATACATAAGAAACAAAAAAAGAATGGCTCACGTTTGTTTTTGAGATAGCTGTGAGGCCTGTAAAATTCTAAGAACTGAAAGGCTTCCGTGTCCCTAGAGGCTAGAAAAAGCCTCCAATTCATTTTTGTTTCCAAGTAATTAACAAGTTTGAGTAACATTGTTATGTAGGAACACACCATGTACTGTCAGTTCCAGGTTGTTCCAGTTCTGGCAGGAGGGAGCTGCCATGGAAAACTAAGCCTAGCTTGTGTACATCTGGGGAAATAACAGTGCAGAAAAGGAAGGGACCATGGGGGCCTGTCCATGTTCATTTGGCCATGGTATTGCAAGGCCAAAATATTCAGTCACTGATTGACCCAGAGTGGACCCTTGCATAATCAGGGATCTCTACTCTCATTCTGCATCCACGATAGCTGTCCAAAGTCAAAAGCCAAGATGTTAAGGTTGGGATGGCCAGAAAAAGAGCTCCCTATCCATTAAGGACTGGGATTGGTGGTGTTCTGTTTGATTCCAGGTTACCAAACACTTCTCACGAGATCTCTATGTTAGGATCTTATAGAGAGTTTTAGACTCTGTTTTTCTTTTCAGCAGCTGTCAGACAAAAATTCTGGCAAATGGACCTTTGTTTAAAATGCAGTTGCTGTTCTAATTTCACCTTTGATATTTTATGTATACACAGAGAAGAGGAGAATCCACTGTGCTCCAAAATCCTCAAAGTCAGGGATGGTGTTTTAAGGAATTTTTTAGCCCCCAGGGCCTAGCACATAGTGGTGTTCAATAAACGTTCAATGAATCACTTATTTGTTGATGTCAAATACTCTATTTTGCAAGTACAATAAAAATAAGGCAAAACTCAGCAAGAATCTATCACCACACTTTTTCCTTCTTAAGCCAGTAAAGGTAATATTCTGTTTAGAGTTCAGGTTTGATTTTGTCTTTAGAATGTCAGGGAAGCATCAATAAGGACCAGAATTGGGCAGAGTTTTAAAGGATGCAGGCGCAGAACTTTTCACAGGCTGTTATAATTTCCCATGAGAGAGAGAGAGAGAGAGAGAGAGAGAGAGAGAGAGAGAGAGAGAGAGAGAGAGAGAGGTGGGGGGGGTGCGTTGGGGAAGAGAGAGAGAATGTATGTGTGTTGGGGAGGGGTTATTGTTCAATCCTAATTGCCCTAATTTCTGTCCTGATTTGTAGAAGGGAGAAATTCCAGCACACCAGTCCTTGCTGTTCTTTCCTGTGAACCAAACTTGGGTAATTTCCTGACACTGGGCTGAATAAAGTCTATGGCAGTGTGCTAAGCCACCCCAAATACTTGAAAATGGTGTGGCAAACCTCATCCCCCTTTACAGATTTTCCCAAGTGCCATTTGTCCATCTCCCAACTTGCTAGCCTGCATTCCTCACATCTGACTTCTTCCAATAGAGGCTCCATGTCTTTGTTGAGAAACACTGTTTCAAAAGATGAACTGAGGCTGAGAATAGGATACTGAGTTCAAAACCTTGTGACATTGCCTTGTCAAAGAAGACTCATTCAGCTGCTTTTCACACAAACATCGGTTATCATCACACCACCTAAAACACTAAACTATTTATCGTCATCTAAATGTATGAATAACAGAATTTGGCGGAGGTCCCTCCCACTGGAAGCAGAGACCATGAATAGACAAAGAATTTATGGTGGCTCTCCCACAAGGCACGGATGGGTGGCATGGTGCTTGAGTCTTGGCGTGTGTATGCAGGAGGTAGGTGGTGTCCTTTGCAACACAGGCCTACAGGGCCTGGAGGAGCAACTTCTAACATTTCCCTCTGGTCTGGTCATTTTCACGTACTCCTTTTGCAGCTGGGAGGGCTTATTAAAGTTAAATCTAAGTTATATTTGACTGGGACTTCTTTTAACAGAATTTTAAAAAGCAAGGTTCCTTCATTATGTTCTTGGATTGTTTGATAAGCATTGTATTTGATAAGATCAGTAAATAGATGCTTTCCTTGATTCTTGCTTTTAACTTAATGATTTATAAGGGATCTAATGAAGTCCAGTGGAAATAATGAATCTGATACAATTTAAAAAACGCTTTTACTTAAATTTGTCACCTCAAAATATTGTCATTTTAAAAATATTTCTTTGATATTTCAAGATACTTTAAAGAACAAAATTAAATGACCAATTCAAAGACAAACTCCTCTGTCACGTGCTAAATTGTATTCCCCCAATTTTATATGTGGAAGCCCTAACCCCCAGCACCCCAGAATGTTTCTGTATTTGGAGACAGGAGCTTTAAAGAGGTGATTAAGTTAAACTGAGTTGTTGGGGTTACGTCATTAAAGAGGAGGAAATGTGGACACAGAGAAAGATACCAAGGATATGTGCACACAGAGAAACCACCACGTGAGGACAGCAAAACAGGAAGTGAGGCCTCAGAAGAAACCAAATCTGCCCACACCTTGATCTTGGACTTCTGGCTTCCAGAACTGTGAGAAAATAAATTTCCAATGTTTATGTCACCTGACCTGTGGTACTTTGTTATGGCAGCCCTGGCAAAATTGTATCTTTTCTTACTAGAACGGAAGTTCCTCTTATTAGAAATATGCTGTATCAACACAGGCGCTGCGTCTGTCTGGTTCAAGATAGGCCCTCAGTAATTATCAGTTGAATGCATTTGAAATAGAATTTACTAATTCAAAAATGTCAGTGAATTATTGGTGGGTAATTATCATCTCATCCTAATAGATCAGCCGCGGTTTTGCAGCTTGGCCAACGATTCTCTGCCAAGGCCTGAAACAGCAGAATCTTCGTGAGTGGTAAATGTACGACGTGGTCTTTGTGGCTGCCTCAGCTAGATGATGGCCATCTGCTGCCATCATCATTTAATCAAGACATCCCCTTCTCTCTTCCTTACTCTGTGTTCTTTGACCCACCCCACATTCACTATGTGACAGGAAGAAAAAAATATTTATATTTCTAGTTTTTCCTCTCAGCTTCTCAGACACTACATTTCCTGGGTTTTCTTGTCCTCTTGGCTGCTCCTCCTTCTGTTTTTTTGTTGGCGCCTTTTCCCCAGTGACTCCCTTAAATGCTGGGGGTCCTCAGGGCTCTGGCTTGGCTATGCTTCTCTTCTTGTTCCAGGCCAGCCCCTGGAGTCACCTCATGTGTCCCCTGAGCTTCAGCCACCCTCTGTGTGTTCTACCTGTAGCTCAGAGAGCTCTCCTGAGATTTAGGGCCACGTACTCAACTCCCCACTTGACACTGTTATTTGGGAATCTTAAACTTGACAGAACCCAAAGTCAGCCCATCACCCGCCTCCTCCGATCTGCTCTACTTCCTGCACTCCTGAGAGGAAAACATGGGCTGAACTGATATCTGATTAATGGCTGTGATTTGTCCTCTGACATACAGGTCCCCTGGCTTCAAACACTTCTCACACCCACTGCATCAACATGAATTGAAGCCAGCACAGTCTTGTGCTTTGATTACTGCAGAAACTCTCCTCCTTGCCTCAAGACTTACTCCATTCCAGTCAGTTCTTCCTACTGAAACTGGGATGTGTTTACTGAAATGCAAGTCGTACCATGTTGCCTCTTTGCCTAATACTCTCCAGTGGTTTCCATGCCTCTTGGCTCTCTGGTGACCTCGTGTAATAAAACAGGTAGGAGCACAGCCTCTGGAGCCCAACACTCTTGATGCCTGGCTGTGCCACTGATGAACTGCATGACACTGAGGATGCTACCCAACTTCTTTATGCCTCCACTTCCTTGCCCGTAACTGGCAGGCTACAATGAAAGATCTCAGGGTCACATGAGTTCTTCTATGGGAAGCATTCAGCATAAAGCCTGGCATAGTGTATGAGGGTGAATGTCTCTTGCTAATAGAAACGGTAGCATGAAGTTCAATTCCTTACTGCTTCTGCCACATTTCTCACCACATCCCCCAGGCACTCTGTGCTTCAGTCATACCCAATCTCCTACTCCCCAGCACGCCATGCTCTCGTCTCGGAGACGCAAACTTCGCTGGCATGCATCCTCAACAATGTGGCTGCTCTGCGTCTGCTCATCCCTAAGGTCAGGACTGTTTGAGTGACCGTCCCCATCCCCTAGTCAGGGTCAGGGCTCCTTTCCGCGTGTTCCCAAACCCACTACACAGCAATGACCTTTAACTTGTCTTTGACTTGTCCGTGTTCCCCCTCTCCACCCCTGCGGGTTGCTCTTCTTCACACTCAGAAAGTCACACTGTGAATCCTGTCAGCCCTCTGGTCAAGGACATCATTGGAAGAAAAAGCTGGGGAAAAGATGCAGTGAGGCCTTCCCAACCATCGCCACCACCAGGAGCTTCATTCACACTCCCTGCGGAGGACAGCTCAGTTTGTCTCAGCTGTACGTGGAAAGGACACCAATTATACAACATTCTGCCATGTCTCTTCCTTATATAGGTAAATTTATAAGTTACACAGAACTTTATTAGGAACCACAGGTATCTGATAATGTTCCATGTAGACCAATGAGGCTGGGTTTCCACATACAAAGAACACAAATGTTCACATATCCATGTCCCTGAAGTTGGCTACCTCTGCTCACAGGAGATCCCTTGGTCATAAACATTGTGCTGCTACCAGTTTCTCACTCTTCCACACTCTCCCTACAAGCCCACCAAGACGATGATACGGTGACAGAGACTCAATCTGTGGTCTGCTTATCCTTAGCTTAGCTGCACTGCAGGCGGAAGAGAACAACACACTGCCTCCCCAAGGGCAGTTACCTTCTCGAGGTCTGGTTCCTCTAAGCCCAGCGCTAACTCGTTGTTGTCCATCACGGAGGACGCTGCCACATCCAGTGGGGTGGATCCCCTCATCGATGGGGAGGCTGAGGGAGGAGCGGAGAATTAGCAAGAAAGGGACAGAGGAAGCCACTCAATGCTGAGCTGACATTGCAGTGCACATAAGTGGACAGGAGAGGGCAGCAAACACATTGAAACCGGTTTACCCGACCCTTCTCCAACGGGACAATCTGCCTAGGAACAGTTCTATTAGCTATCCTTCCTCCCCACATTCATTACCATGAATACGAATTAATAGATAAGCAGTTTATATTAGCAGCCGGGACCATGTATTTCCTAAGGTTTTTCTAACACAAAACTTCTGGAGGCCCCATATCAGATGCCACTTGACCAATTAAGCCCAATGGAACTTGGATATTTCTGGGTCCACCACCTAGAGTTTAAAAACAGCATCAAACGGGATTAGCTCATATAGTTTCACCAGGTCACCAATGTTGTTTTTGACTTGTTTGGTTCTCAGGCTAGAATCAAGAAAAACTTCAGGCGGCAATTTACAAAAACGTCAGTAGCCTGAGGTTGCATCTGATAAATAAAAACCCCTGAAATTTCAGTTTTCAAGTGCAAGTATTTGTGTATTCCACAAATTCATTTCATTTATATCCAGAACAGTGAGTAAAGCATATGAATTGACTTGCTTTTCTAGTAGTGGTGATGGATTTACATGTTTATCCACAATTGCTCTTGGCCAGTCTGCCTCCCTGCTAAGGAAAGCATTTGCGGGGAGGTTGATGGACAGGCATGCAGCCTGCAGCCAGCCTGCCAAGACAAGATGTGATCCATGACCTTCGTCTTATCAGCACTGCTCCCTGGTCAGTTGAGTGGGCTGGGAAGAGCTGTGCACCCAGACTGTATCTGCAATCCCAGGGGCATTTTGTAAACCACAGGCCACTGGTCCGAAGACAGAGGAGGTAAAACTGTATGACTATGCCAGCACTAATCTGTCACCAACGTTAGCTGGTAGCAACATCTCTACTTATGTTGGTGAACGTTGTTGTGGCATTGGTATTCCAGTTGTTTTAGATCAGGCAGGGTCCCTTCTAGTATTTACAAATGTCACAGGATGCATGTGGCTTCTTTCCCTGTATTTCCTCAGTGGTCAAAAGAGGGAGTGTAACCTTTGAGTTTGAATGTGGAAGTTACAACAAGACTCACGCACCTAGGCCAACACTGCTGTTCTCCAGAAGATAACTCAGATGCTCAAACATGGCCTTCTGATTCTGCCGGCTAATTCGACAGAAATAGCAAAGGAAACGGCAGCAGCTAGCAACCATCTTTGGAAATGCAATCTGTAGGGAGAAGTAGAAAGTGTCAAAGAAAAGTATCTATCATAAGGCCTTTCTGAAAACTCTGACCTCAGAGTCTTAACTGGGTAAAGTCTTATAAGCTGTGAACACTTGGAAAAATGAACATTCTCCTTCCATTTTTTTTCTAAGACTTATTCATAGGAGAGACAGAGAGAGTGGACATCTAAGAAGAGTCTCCCAAAAATACTGAATGATGGTTATAGTTCCTGAAATATCTTTCCTCCAAGAGAAACAGATGTCAAACAAGAATCCCAATCATCCTTGGAAGTCATGTGAAATTGCATGACCTTGTACCAGGCTATTGTTTCCAACTAGGAAGGAAGTGGACAGAATTCTGATGGGAAATGAGAGAGAGAGAGAGAGAGAGAGAGAGAGAGAGAGAGAGAGAGAGAGAGAGAGAGAGAATGAATGAATCACAGACAAATAAGGCCCACCAGTATATCAAAGCCCAAGTGCCCTGGGTCAAGGCCAGCCTCTACAGTTAGGCAAGCCTGAAAGGCATCACTCTTTGTCTTCCGTGGTTATTTTGTCACTCCTATGGGATTCCACAGCACTTGTAATTTGATTCACGCAGTTTAGCATAAAGATGCCAACTTACACTACTGTTGATTGTGCTTGGTTTTTCTGCTTAACAAAGTAATCAGCATCTCTAGGTTGGGCCAAATCATATTTTTGATCCTACAATGCTCAATAAATGGTGCCAGTGTTAGCCTTGCTCAGGATCCTGAGACAACCCTGATTTCCTCCTTTAATATCATGGAGGCTGTGCTAAAATATAAGGTTCAGAAACTTACAGTCTATCTGCTTGCTGAGGCATCCAGACATGTGCTTAGGGATCTTCTAGAGAGATTTCACTTTCCCAAGAGATCAGAAGGAAGCCCGTAAGGAATGTGACCTTGGCTTCTATTCCTTCTTGACACTCCCTCCATTCCCCAGTAGCACTGATGAAACTGCACTGGAAATCATCCATTCCTAGGACGCTGGCACTCTGGAATTTCCAATATTTGAAGCCATACGCTATCTACTGCCTTCAGAAGCAGTAGGACCCCTCCATGAGGAGGACTCCAGCCTAGCTGGATAAAAAAACCTCTAGTTGTGTCCTATCCCCACTTCTTTCCCCTTACCAACAAGAGATCCCCCTGATGCGGGTTCCTTATGGGGAAGCTGGCAAGGAAACCTGGCTTCTCCAGGAGCCTGGTTGACAGAGGAAACACAAATACTTCTGGAGGAACACAGCCAGGATCACTATTGAGATCCTATTCTCATTTAGAACAGCCTTCTCCTGCCTCAGCATAAGGCACATCAGGCTCCTAAGTGGAACTCAGAGTTATTCCATCTTGGAAAGAGCAGGGCTGCAGAAGACGGGAAATAAACTTAGCAAATGAATAGCCCAGTGGGATTAATGAAGAAAGCCTTTAAGCTTCAAGAGCTCTTACACAATGGGCTTTCATCCAGCAGCTTTATCCCATTGCTTGGCTCCTTCCTGGCACTGGGCATGTCCCTTCCTCTCCCTGGAAGAGTAACTGAGGCAAGGGATGTCAGCCATGTGACTCTGAACAAGTGACCTCACATGCTCCTGCTCCAAAGCGGGGAGTTCTGGTAAGGTTCTCCCTATAGCATTACCTGAGATTTCTCTGTACCCAACACGTTCACCATCACCTCCATCACCGTCTCGTGCATGCCCAGGACTCTCATGAGGTTGGGATGCTGGTAAAACACCTTGTTGTTCATTATGTCTCTAGGATAAGGATCAGAGAGAGTCTTCAGCACTTGCTTATATCTATGCTATGAAAATTCAGGGATGAGAACATACAAACACATGGGGGTGAAGTAATATGAAAGTGACAGGCTTAAAAGATAATAAGAGAGCACTAGGCCAGTTGGAATATATGCGGAGGGTCATTTTAGCTGACAAAAATATTCTGTGCTCCTCTATTTCTATGTACTTGCTTTTTCTCTTTGAAACATTTCTTTCTAATGACCAATTAAACATCCCTTGTTTTATTTTTTTCTTGTAATCATTTTAGATACGAATGAAGCTTTTGGATGATAGTCTTTAGAAACTCAAGACTATCTCTAACTCACGACATTAACATGCAAGAACAATTAAATCTTTAAGTCATTTAATGTAAATTCACAGAGTAAAGCTGCATGCAAATCAAAATACAGAAACAGCCCAGTAACTGTCTGTGTCCCCCTTGCTTGGTGGTTACTTTCTGGCTGCCCATTCCCTTTCTCTTCAGGGTTTCGGGAAACACCACCTGCAACTGCCATGCTACGTCTCTACAGCTTTTGCTACGTCCACTACGAAGCCTGGGGGAGAGAGTCATTCTCTACCTGTACTCTCTTCCTATAAAAGCCTCTTCATTTATATAAGTTTCTCTTTAGAAATGAGTTTGACGAATGCATGCCTTTCCCTGCAAGGATCCTGAACTTCCCTTTCCTGCACCTTGGTGATGCTCCTTTGGTTTGCTGGCTCAAGGGTGGTAGGATGGAATTGCTGGCTCAAGGTAGGTAGGAGGGTGCCTGTAGGTCTAGCTCTCAATTCTAATAAAGTAAAACTGTAGGCTGGTCAGTGAATCTTTTTGGGCCTTGATATTCTCATCTGCAAAACAGAAGTGCTACACTGCATAATGAAAGGAAATCCTTTTGATGTCTAAAATGCTCTGAATTTTTTGACTACATGGTTTCTATGGGAGAGCCATGAGCTACCGTTATGGGGAAAGGTATCTCAACGAACTAACAAAAATGCCTCTAGGTTAGTCCTGAGAGAAGGGAGAGATCGGGGGCAATTTTTGGGAGGGAAGTGTTGGAAGATATCTAGTCAAAAGCGCAAGTGCTCACATCATTTCTGTCTTGGGTTGAACATACTATCTCTTCCTCCAAATGTTTTCATGGCCTCCCTGGGATTATTTTCCAAAGACTAAAACCAAATAACTCCTTTCCCCCAGATTCCTCCATATCTCTTTTAGCAATGCCTTCCTGTGAGTAGTTGGGTCTCTTAGGTTACAAAGGGGAGGTATTGGCAAGGATATGACCTCATGAGAAGTGAAACTGAAATCAGGTCACACAAAGATTTAATATGATTTGATTCCAGAACATCCATTTATCAAGGCAAATCAGTTTTCCCACTTAAAGTCTCTAGAGAGAATGGCATGTAACTGAGAGTCACCTACCCCAGCCCATTGATCATGAGCAACTCCTCTTCCTTGCCCATCCTGACACTCAGGAGGGAGCGGATTTGGCCCAGGGCAGCCAGCAGGTTGATGGTGTCGCTTACAGAGGCATGGCTGATGGTGTAGGTCTTCCGCAGTGCCTGCAGCAGCTCCCCAATGCTGTCGTACTGCCTCCGGAGGAGGTTGAACATCATTCGGACCAGCTCTGCATCCTGGATCTGGTCCTCCTGGGCCCAACAGATCATCGTCTGTGAGATGAGTTCCTTCAATGTTGCTGGAAGAACAAAAGGAGGGACCAGGTCTGTGACTGTCATGGCTCAGGGAGAGCTGGGTGTTTCAGCCACTTCATGCAAACATAAGCTACATTGTTGGTTGAAGTTAAAAAATTATTATTATAGGCAATGTGTAGAGGCTCATGCCTATAATCCTAGCAATTTGGGATACTGAGACTGAAGGATTGTTTGAGACCAGCCTGGGCAACTTTGGAGACCCTGTCGCTACAAAAAAAAAAAATAAATAAATAAATAGCCGGGTGTGGTTGCACACGCCTGTAGTCAACTACTTGGGAGGCTGAGGTGGGAGGGCTGCTTGAGCCTTGGAGGTTGAGGGTGAAGTAAGCCATGACTGCACCAGTGCACTGCAGCCTGGGCAACAGAGTGGGATTCTATCTCAAACATACATTTGTATTTTAAGGGTGGGGTATGACATGCACAGAAGTAGAATACGCCATCAAAAGACAAACCGTCTATATAACAATGAAAGAATTATGAGTTGAGGGTGCTAAATATTCTATTTCAATTAAATAATATTTGCATTCATGCTGGGATGAGAGAACAGATCTAAAGGATTTACAATGGGACATCTGACCATCAGCTGAACAGACTTTTTTTGTACTGGATCTTTGGCAAGGGTTAGCTGACACTGTGCCTTAATAAGCATCTTTCATAAGCATCGACAGATAAAAACCACAATGACTTTGAATTCAGAATTTATTAGGGCTTAACTGGTTTTACAGAAATTTTACTGTCTATACAAGTAAAAGAAAGATCACTGAACTGGGACTCAAAGCAGCTGTGGAACCTTCAGAGGTTATACTAAAAAGGCTCTGAAAATTGTGATTGGCACTGGTGTAGGAGGTAAATGAGGAAGGGGACCTGTTGGAATGGCTGGGAAGGCAATGCTCACCCCTTCCCATGCCATCCACACTTCCAGAAGATGACATGCTACTCTTAAATCACAAATGAATCCTACTCTGGCACTGCATATCACAGTCCTACCAGGTATGCATGGCAGGAAGATCCTTAATTCAGGCCAGGCAGAGCCAAGGGGACAATGAAGGTCACTCAGTAAGTCAGTGAAAGAATCGGGAGTAAACAGACCAGTGCTTCTGGTAGCCTGTGCCATCTCTAATAGTCAAGGTTTCTACTCTATATCACTCTAGATGGCAGATGTCTGCTCTATATACAGTCTTGGTGCATCATAAGGATATAAAAATAGAACTCAGTTACCAAGCTCTAAAAGAGACCTAGATGTAAAGGATTAATTTAACTTACTGCTGTGTCTATCAACCCTGTGGGTGTGTTAGGTTCAGATGGGAGACATAAACGAAAAACCTTAAAAAGGGACACCCAAGTCAGAGAGAAGCAGAGTTAAAGGACGTTCTTAAGAAATCTCACTAGGCAGGGACTAACACTCTAATGCCTGTTAGGTTAGATAATATCTGTATCCTCTGGGGGCAAAGTCATTTATGGGCTATGCTGGGCTCCTTGTCGAAACCCTGCTTCCTCAGAGTCCAAATATAAAAGTTCCTGCATCTTCTAGTTAATGCACACATATATATTTTGGAGGAGAAAACCCAATTTCATTGTCTATCATATTATTTTAAAAATCTAGTAATAATATATTTGCACAGACCAAATGAATAGTAAATGAGAGCACAAAAGAAGTAATTTAAATTTGCTGTTTTTTCTCATGATATTAGAATGATAGTGCCTGGCTTCACAGCAGGATTTTTCACTGGCCAAAGCCTGCCATAAAACTAAGGCTTTCAGTGTCTGTCTAGTTGCTGGCTCTTTGCAAAACTTTTGAGATCTTCAAGAAAAGTAACGTCCTCCTGGTGCTGCAAAACTGTGCTGAGCGCCATCAACCCATGCACAAAAGCGACGTTCACCCCTTGGTCCTCCAGGAAATAATACAAAGCCTAGTCTGGGGACTTTGTGTTGAGTGTGTACTAGTGTCTTTCCATCCAGACTTGCCATTGGACTGACAGCTAACCTTCCTGATGGAGAAAATGTTACTCTCCACCTGCTCTTCTTGTCCCAACTCATCCTCTGATGGCGATGATTCAGTACCAGGGCCTTCTTGCCACCATTCTTCATAACTATGAAATTGGGAGTTGATGTCAATTCAGAATCCCATTCTTCAATGTTCTGCCCTTGTGAAGGCTCCTCCTCACCATCAGATGTGGGTGGGGTGCTGTTGTTAATAGTGAAAGCGACAGTGATCTTTCCCCTGGCAACTTGCCACACTAATTTAGCTTCGGTTCCATTTAAATTCTAGCTCCCACCTTCCAGACCTCCTAGGGAGGGAATGTCTCTTAGGCTTCTGGATTTTTCTTTCCTCCTTAATTTCATCACTCAGAAATTCAATAGAAGCTTTGTTTCCTTTGGTGTGCAGTGCGCAGCTGCTGTAGTCACGGGCACAGGGCCTAGGAGGCTACAGGAGGCCAAGCTGCCGTGCAGACCCCACACACTTGCATGCCGAGCAGTGCAAAGGGCCAGACGCAGGACCCAGGTGCTGCTGGCATGGTGGGGGAGCCATAGTAGTGCGCAGGCCAGCAACTGCGGAGCCCAGGGCACTGGGCATGCAGCACAGCAGAGGCACCATCACAGAGGCAACCACAAATATGTATGGACGCACTCCTAGTTATTATTTGTGTAGTAAGAACAAAAGCAAGACAGAAACATAGACTCTTGAGCCCAACCTAAGTTTTTCTAGTCCTGTCAGTACAATTTCCTCTAATACCTGTACCTTGGCTTGAAAGAATTATAGTTCTCACCAGCAACAAAAAAAATTCTCTGCAGATTTAATACATGTTATCCCAGCCCCTGCTACACTTGAAAAGCAATAATCAGATCAGGTGGAATTACTAATCTGCTCAAGGACCATCTTCTTTTCAACAGAGAATTTTACAGAATCATAATAAAACCAAGTAAATGTTAGTTTCCCTTAATCTGGCTTTCAGATGAATTCAGGATTTGGTAAGCTTTTAGCCTCACACCGATTCAAAAATCTAAATCAACATTTGTGGCCTAGAGAAGAGAGTATGTATGTAAAGCAAAACACCTCACTGAGAGCAAATAGAAAAGGAAAGAGCCTTTCAGCCTCAAAGCATGGAGCAGCAAATACCTTCCAATACCATCTTTGTCCAGGCAAGCCTTCAAGGCAAGTGTCAGAGAATGGGATAAATATTTCCATATGACCAAGCTAAAGTGCACTTACACAAACAAAAAAAAAGTAGCCACCAAGTCCTGCCAGAAAAGGCAGCAAGACTTACTGCTGCATTGCTGACAGGTAGAGGGAATTCCACAGAAGGTCTGACATTTGAAGCCCTGTGTACTGGACACTGTTTCAAATGTGAGACCACGGTGTAGCAGATGAAAGAAACAATAACTATTAAAAGAAATGAAATTCAGGGGGAGAGGGGAAGAAGGGGACATTTTCAGGAGCCATGAAAAACACAGCATACTTTGTGATATGACATATACTACAGACTCAGGGCCTACCAAGCAAACCCAGGCAGAATCAATGAACTTCTCAAGGTCTAAACACTTTTGGGACTGAGAAAATGGAGTTTTATACCCCTAGCAGCAAATGCTACTGAAAATTCTTCAGATTTTAATTAATGTCCATGCATTAGTTTCCAAAATGTACCAAAGTCAAGAAGTTAAAAAGAATACATTTTTTAGACTATGTTAGGCTCTCCATATACCTCTACACCTGATGATTAAACTAATTAATGCATACAACCATGTGCGGCACATACTGTAGGTTTAATAGCGGTGAACTATCACTGCTATCTATACCAATAGCTATACAAATGTGATATGCAGAGCCCTGAGGGCCCAAGACCCTTGAGATACTCTTCAAGGCCAAATGTGTTTTCATGAACATTGCAAGATATTGTTTGCCTTTTTCATTGCATTGATAATTACACTGATGGTACAAAAGCAATGGTGGGTAAAACTGCATGTGCCTTAGCCACAAATCGAGTCAGCAGCACCCAACTATATCTTTATCACCACACTTCCAGAAAAATGCCCAGTTTCACATGAGGATATCCTGAAAGCAGCAGTAAAAGTTATTAATTCTATTAATATAAACTCCTGAGTGTACATCTTTAAAATATCCTGTGTGACAGAATGGTACACAGAAAGAAAAGAAGAAAAGCACTTCTGCTGTGTTTCAAAGTTCAGTGGTTTTTCTGGAGGAAAAGCACTTGTATGATGGAATTTTGAGCTAAACTAGCTGCTTATTTCAAGGAATGCCATTTTTAAGTCAAGAAGGACACACTATGGTTAACTTGATAACTGGACTTAAAATGAAAAAAAGTAAGCCTTTCACTTCAAATGACAGTATTTATTGCCAATAATGAAATTTGAGCTTTCAAGTGAAAATTAGAATTTTGAAAAATGTTTATCTGCCACTGGGAGCTCAATAGTTTCCCAATACTTAAAGGTTTTTCTGATTAAGCTGTCAATGTTAAAAAATGTGATTTAAAAGTATTTTATAGTGAAATGTGTCAACATTTGGAAATTCTGATTACTCAGTGAATCATAGTCTCCCAATGATCAATGAATGACATTACAAAAACATTCATAGGTAAAAAATCTATTCAATGTGCAAGATAGGCCAACGAATTTTTATGTAATGAAGTATAAACATCTATTTAATATGGTTTCAGATTCCAGATGCCAACTAACTTTTCAGAAACTACTACTCGTTAAGACATAGTATTAGATATTTATATATTCAGAGAAGAATACCCATAATTATTGGAAAAGGCTGTGAAAAATACTACTCTCCTTCGAATTATATATTTATTTAAGGCCATTTTTCTTCCTATTCTTTAACCAGATACAAACATCCAGCTGCCTTCAATTAAGTCAGACATTAAAGAGATTTATAATCATGCAAAGAAATGTCATATTATTTTTGTTTTGAAAAATTTGTTTTTCCTAAAAGTATTTTTATGTAACATGTATAAGGTTTTTATTGTGTTTAAATAAATTAATAAATATTTAAACATCTGTCAATTTTAATTTTTAATTTGGTAAACATTGATAGATATAACCCACACAAAATAAAGCTTTTGGGGTCCTCAGTAATTTCCAACAGTGTAAAGGGGTTCCAAGACCAAAGGGTTTGAGAACCAGTGATTTATATAAAAGGGCCTATTCCAAAGTGAGGCTATAATTGGAAACCAAAGCTTTCCCTCCAGCTAAGATGAACCATGTTCTATTCGGCTGCATGATTCTGATCAAGTAGCTGAGACCCGAACCTCGAAAGCTACAGCTTAGGAAGCTTTCCATGTTTACTTCTGGATGGGAGGGGGTATGTGTGAGATTAAATGTGAGTATCTCATGTAAGAAGAGTGTCTCATATAAGAAAAGTAAGACACCTCACATTGAGAAATAAAGTGAGGATTAAAGAATCATTATTTTGAAAATTGAATCCTGGCAGTCAAGGACCCCGGCCATTATCAAGCATTTGTCACCAAAGGGCTCCCTGATAGCCTGAAGGGCTCCTAAGGCTTTCTTCCTCCTTAATTTGGGCTTAAGAAGTCACCTTCTAAGCAAGGAGGGAGTCACACTTATATTAAGCTGAGGCTGCATGTCCTTCTTTAGCCTGTTCTGCACATGCACAGAGGAAGGTGGGCTGCAGGCTGGAGGGGGAGGCACTTAACTCTTTGTCCCCAACATTAGCTGATCCTTCAGCAATGACTTTGCTCTTACTAATACTGGAAGCTAGAGCTGTAAACTACAGAAGGCTTTGCCCTGAGGTTGACATGTGTCGAGGACTCAGGACATATCTAATTCACAGGTTTCTGCCTGTCTTCATCTGAGCAGCTGAGTTAATTCCAGTTGTGACACTCCTAAGTTAGCTATTAATTGAACAGCATTTTCTGGTTATCTGTTTCATGCTCCAGGTTAAGTACTCCCTGAGAAACTATTTCAAGACACAATTACTATCCACAACAGCCTAGTTGGGGAAGCTGAGTAACATATGTGAATCATTTAATAAAAAAGTATAGAACAGTGGGTAAAACTGTGTTGTCTAGTACAATTAGGAAATACAATTCCTAAGAAGGCATAACTCCTACAGTGACACATACATTCAAAAGAAACAAGAGAAGAGAAATATTAAGATCTCTTTTCTTCCAATGGCTTTTTTATCTGAAGTTTTTTATGTTTCTAGCATAAGTCTCCATTAGATGGAGACTAAAGAAGCAGGGAAGATAAAGCTCTATCAGAAAGTTAAAAGAGGGGCCTTCCGAGTGATATCAGAAACGATCTGATAAAAAAATTATGCTTTGTTATGACTATTTTAGAATGCCATGTTCCTTAGGGAGATGATTCATACATGTAGTACCTGTATGTGTGTGTGTGTGTGTGTGTGTGTGTGTGTGTGTGTGTGTAGTATCCATGGGGGAATGCGGACAGTTTTGGTAGGATTTTCAAACAGCAAAGGGACTTATTTCTCATTAATATATTTGAATCTCTTTCATAAACAGAGAGCAATAGAGACATTAAGAAGAGTTACAACTCAATACTGATTTTATTTCTGTTGCTTTTCTGAGTTCATCTTTGGAAATGCTACCATTTAATGACTACAAAACATTTCAGTATTTGTAGAAAACATGACTCTCTAAGTGGGACAGCCATCAGAAGCAAGGTGATGTTGAGGCAAAGGGGTTAAGTCTACCATTTGCCACAATGCATAGCCCATCTTACTCTTACACACACACACACACACACACACACGCATGTGCACACCACTTTACCCCACTCAGAGCCACCACGCATAATTAGGAAACCTTAGCAGACCTTGTTGCAGCTCTAGGAATTTTATGCACTGACTTAGCAGAATTTCAAGAAGCCCTTGTCAAGTGCACTTGATGGTTCAGTTCATGGGATTATAAGATAGCGTTTTTTCCAAAAATGAAAAAGAAAGAAAAATATGTAGCTAAGCACATGTTTTCTGATGAGAAATAAAGCAAATCCTCTTGAACAGAATGTCTTAGGGAAGCTAGTCATGTACAGATGGCTTCCTTGATAATTATAAATGGCTTCATTTATGAGATTATTATTAACATTCTAATTCACTTCACTTTTGCAATTGGTGTAATTAGGGGTAGTCACATTAAGGCAATGGTATCAAATATATAGTCTAAAAGCTGCATTTTAAATCGCTGTTCAGGCAAACTCAGAATGGAAATATTTCTAAGGCACTATAAGGTTTAGGGAGACTTGATGCCTGAGGGATGTTTCAAAAAGAAAAAACAAAACTACTCATTACCTAACTTTTGGACTATTCAGACATCTCATATGATAACAAAGCATCAGTGTCTTTAAATTTGAGCTGGCCTTAGTACTCTGTTTGGAGTCCAGGTATCACTCACTGTTGTTTATTCTCTTCCACTTGTCATTTTGTATATTTCTCCTCTGACTTTAGAGCCCAAGCCCACCATGTGTGAACCTTATGAGAAATTCTCTACAGATTAGTTGGTGTAACTCCTTTTTAAATAATAAAATTACCAGCTTTGCAATGCCAACTACCATAAAGAAAAGGTCACTTATTTTCATGGAAAGATCACTGATTTTCATGGTGCAGGTTAAAAATTTTAGGCTGCAGTGGTCTGGAAAGAATCTTTTACTTCCTCCCCCAAATTTAGATCATAATCCAAGTGGCCGTCATGCAATGGAGTACATTATTATCGAAGAGTAGAGACAAAGCGCTGGCAAAGCAAATCCCCGCAGCTCACAGGTCTCAAACTTATGCTGGCTTATTTTTGTGAGTGCTCTTAAATCTGGGTCAGTTTGGAAGGAAAAGTCATCTAATCTTTGAGTAGACGGAGCAAACAAAATTAAACCATACTTAGGTTACACTTAGAAAGCAATTTATAATGCTCACATTACAATGGGAAAAGAAAAATAATTATGTGCATTTAAATGATGTACACTTATTTTTAAATTGTAAGTGATTGAAAAGTCAGCTTCTGGTATGCTGCAAATGCTCTGGAGGCAGGAACAGGTGGTAGATCATTTCCAAGTATAAAGAACAAGTGTATTTTGACCTTTGCTTTCCTTCTCCATGCAGTGGGCTAAATAATGTCCCTCCACCTCCCCCAACTGTCCATGTCCTAATTACCAGAACCTATGAATATGTTACCTCACAGAAGAGACTTTTCAGATGTGATCAAGTTAAACATTTTGAGATGGGGAGATTATTCAGGGCTCAATGTCATCATAGGAGTCCTTCTAAGAGGGAAGCAGGAAAATTAGTCAGAGAAGGACAGATGACGACAGAAGCAGAGGTCCTGAGTAATGCTATCACAGACGGTGCTGGGGCCATACACTAGAAAGAATGAAAAATGAAGGAGGCCTCTAGAAGCTGGGGAAGGCATGAGATGTATATTCTCCCCTAAAGGGTAGAGAAGAAATGCAGCCCTACTAGCCTATTGTAGACTTGTGACCTCCAGAACTATAACACAATAAACTCGTGTCATTTGCAGTACCATTAAGTTTGGGATAATTTGTTATAGCAGCAATAGAAAACTAATCAGTCCAGCTGTTAGAAAGTCTTGGGTTGAGAATGGTTAACTCTTTTCTGAAGCTGTAAATCAGACTGGAGAGTCTCTGTTAGAAAGCCACAACAAATGTGCACACAGAAACTGAGACCTGAGAGAGATACAGTCTTCTATGTTTTTGTTGGGGTGACTAGAGTCAATTGCAGGACCATTGATATAACAGGTCTGGCTCAATCTGGCTAGAGCTCTCTTGTGAATAAACAGAGAAAGCACCTACTGAAGAGCTGTTGTGGACCATTAGATAACGTGTGTAGATTACAGACAGCATAGTCTTCAGGTTCTAGAACACAGATTTTGTTTTTGCCCTGTTATCTCTCTGAAAATCATGAGCTAGAATGGCTGCATCTCAACAATAACCCCTGAATAAATTAAAGATGCTGAAAATGAACCACCATGGATAATGGGTATTACTGACCACATACACAGCACTCCTCTCTTCTTCCTTCTTAACAGAACCCTAATTTTACACAGGTTTCTGCCTCTCTAACTTATAGCCTATGCTCCTTAGGAATGTAAAATGACCCAAACCTATTTCAAAAATGGACCCTGTTGACTTAAGTCAACCAGCATGTTCAATTTTCTAGGTCACATTCTGGTACATGGGTTAGCCTGTGACCAAGTTTTTCCGATCAACAGTGAGCTCGGAATCCTTGCTTGTAATACCAGGGCAAGATAAACTTTCTCACATTTCTCTTTGACACTGTAGTCCATGGATATGAGGCCCAGAACTGCAGCCACCATCTTACTGCCAGCCCGAAAGCAAAGCTGGAACAAAGAGCAAGATGCCCGTCTGGGGTGTGAGCAGAGCCACTGGATAAATTCAGCCCTTGGCTGGCTCCATGGCTAAACTCACAGTAATGGCTATTCTACTGAGTTGAGCTTCCCGTTGCTTGTTTGCTGAAAGCATTTGAAAAGATAAATGTGGAGATGAAGTTCTTATAAGCTATGCTTTGTGTGCTCATTTCAGAAGCTGAGGTATACAAACTTCCAAGCACCAGGACATCAAGCTGAACACTATTTTATTTAATCCTTATATTCCCTAGCCCCCATCCCCCAGGATGGGAGCTAGTATTCTTGTTTTTCATACAGAGGAGCTGCAACATATAGAAGTTAAGAAACTTGCCTAATATTACAATCAATTAGTGAATGTAAGGGCTAGGATTCAAACTCATGCTGCGGGAATCTAAGCACATCTACTTGACCATCTTACAGCTGCTTACTTTTAATAGGTCCATAAAACTCAGAAAAACAGTTATCTTTGTCAATGCTTTAAATGTACATTGTATGGTCTAGATGATGTTCTCTTAATAAACCATAACATTGATTCTGAAATAAAATCCCCCAAATCATAAAGATTTAGTTCTTTTTCAGACTCTCAGCTGGGCACATTACTCATTTTCCCAGAGCCTTCATTTTTTCACCAATAAAATGAAATTAGCAATATAAAATTTATGTTGAAGAAAATGAATATAAGTGTGGTATAGCAACAAGAGAACTGGGCAGGGAATAAGAGTCCTTTGTTCTAGCTCTGGCTATGTGACCTTGGGCAAGTCACCCTGCCTCTCTGTGTGTCTGTGCACTTCTATGAAGTCAAGTCACTTATGTATTAATATTCCAAGATTCTATCTCTATCTCAATCACAGAGCTCTTGAAAGGGTTGTGCCAGTTTACTAAAATGGCAAATGAAAGCCTTTGGCTTCACTGGGTTAAATTAACGATCATCAAGAATTTTACCACCACATTTTTAATGCCCTATTTTAATGGTAGCCAGATTACTTTTCCTAATAGTAAAACCTGAGGATGAAGAAATAAAATCTCAAGATTCCAGTGGTTACTGACTGTGGTGAGTAATCGGCCATTATCAAAACCTCACTGCACATCACTAATCATTTACATCGAGGAGATGAGCTGTGGCAACTTGATGGCCTTTTTGATGACTGTCCTGATTGCTGGCAGAGAAACGAAGCTTCCTGTGTCAGGGGTCAGGTGGTGCAATAACACCCTCTAGATTTAGTTGGGAAGATTTACCGGGGAAAACTCATGCCCTCTGTGCCCTAGAGCTTCCTCTAGACCAAAAGTCTGGTCTGAATTACAAAGTAGTCAAATATCTACTACTTATTAGCAGAGAAGGTCGGGGAAAAGTTAAATCTATGGACTTCAAGAGAACTTTCTGAGAATGCATCATGCAAATTTCTCTGTGTTTCCCCAGTGACTCTCTGGCCCAGGTTGTACAGTAGGCACCATTTTGGCCTTATTTTGCTAGAATAAGGATGCTGTTGTGATTATTCAGAATAGAGTTATAAGGGTCTTTATAGTGAAAGGAAAAACCTGTGAAGATGACCTGGAGCATTGTTCTCGGGTGATAAGAATGAACTGCTCTGTTTATGGTGTATCAGGGCACATAAACAGGCACTGGCTATCAGACCCCTTGAGGCCTGTGATGGTATGGGGCTGGCCCAGCCTCCACAGCAAGCAGCAGGACACATCCCAGGTCTGTATGTGATTTTTGGGTATGTACACCTGTATCTTTCTATATTGGCTTTCTTGGCTAAAGAATAAAAGTTCAAACTGCCTTCTAGAACATCGCACCTCTCATTATCATAATGTATTAGTCCATCCTCATAGTGCTATAAAGAACTACCTGAGATTGCATATATATAGATTATACCATAAGCAGAGAACTATGAAGAGATTGCATAAGTTTTAAAGAAGAGAGGTTTAATTGACTCACAGCTCTGAAGGCTGTGCAGAAAGCATGGCTGGGAGGCCTCAGGAAACTTACAATTGTGGTGGAAGGCAAAGGGGATGCAAACATATCTTATCATGGCAGAGCAGGAGAGAAAGAGTGTGTACAAAGGGGAAATGCTACACACTTTAAAACAACCAGATCTTGTGGAACTCTATTATGAGAATAGCATGGGGGGAAGTCCTGCCTCCATGATTCCATCATCTCCCACTGGGCCCCTCCTTCAACACATGGGGATTACAATTTGACATGAAATTTGGGTGGGGATACAGAGCCGAACCTTATCAAATAATATAGCCAACATTTACCAAGAGCTTTCTGTGTCAGACTTAATTACTGTGCCTGAATGATCATTTAATCCTCACAATTACCATGTAAAAACAGACAAGACAGGTGTGACAGGGACCAAATTTCCCCAACAATGTTGGCCCTTCTTAACCATAGCCTCACTTTATGGTTTAGTTAGGCAAAGCAATGCTTCAGCTGAATAAACAAAAATAGGTTCCTACAAATAGGTGGTAGTGAGTGCTGTCGAGGAGAAGGTGCAGTGGATATGGACTATATCCATGACTGGCTGTGAATCCTACAAAACTGCCATAGTCATACTGGCCCACAGAGCTTGGCTCTCAGGACAGGCTGTGTCTAGACAGGCTCAAGAGAGGTGTATATTTCTGCTAAATCTGTTCCTAAATTTCCCTCTGTCTGTGGTTTTCTACCTTGACCAGAGCCTCCATGTCTATAAGGATGGAGACAAGTGTAGAAGCAATTGCTTCACTCCCAGGACTGTTTCCCTAGCTAGGTGGATACCCATCCTGCCAGAGGCAGCCCTGCAAGCCACCAGTGAGACTGTGATTCTAACAGTCCTCCTCTAGAGCCCCACAGGGTTTCATCCATCAGATGAAGATAATTAGCCTGTTTCTGAAATCTGTCAACCAGCCTCATAATCCCTTTCTCAATACATGTAGGCGATTAAATGACCGATGATGATGATGACAGGAAAAAGAGCACAGTGAGGACAGAGGGCATTTGCTGATGCATTAGGGAGGGATGCCTCTGAAATAAAGATGAGGCAGAGATGGCCCAGCGAAGGACTCAGGGACCTGGGGCCTTTTTCTTCATTCAGCTGGAAAGTATCCAAATTGCTTTTTAGTTTCAATATAGAGAATAAATGATTGTGAGGTAAGCTACTGGCCATGCCCCATAAGCATCCATGCCTCCCTATGCCCCCCTCTCCATCCCCACAGCCCCCTTTCCAGGCATCCCTGCACAGTGCTCTGGAAAGAGTGTGGGTCTGGGATATGGAATGCAATTCAGATCTTGGCCTTTTTTTTTTTTAACTTGCTGCAAGACTTTGTTCAAATTATTTTTCTATCCTCAGGCTTAGTTGCCAAGTGCATAAAATGGGAGCCTAGAGGTCACTATACTTGGTTACTTGTTTCCTGGATAAAATCAAATGAAGTAAGGTGAAATGCCAAGCACATACTGGGCACAAAGTAGGTACTCAATAAATGTGTGACTTTCTCTCTCCTGAGAACCAAGCTATCTTCCCCATTACTAAAGCACAGGCTACCGAAAGAGAAGGCCTGACACTGATTCATTAAACAGGTCACAGAATACTTCAGCATCTATTACTCTGAAGCACCATTCCAGTAGCTCAATACAATGAGTTTTTATGCCTGCTTTGCTATCCATGTGGTAGGCAAGTTGCTTAACACCTCGGATTCCCCATTTCCTCATCTCTGAGTTAGGACTAATGATGCCTGTTTTGTTTGCCATGCAGGGTATCAAGGCAAATGAGACTGTGGAAAATCTTGCAACCTCTATGAAGTTGAATAGAAGTAAAGTTCTGCCCCTATTCCCAGACATATCCTGTCTGCATGTCTATTATGCACTTGCCCATCTCTCAGCAATCTGTAATGCTCTCTTTAATGCCGCCTCCTTCTCCTTTTCCTCCTTCTTTAGAACTTCACATTCCGAATTGCGTACCAAGATATGCAACCCTACCTCTAACATGTCTGCCACCTAGAAAACACTTTTAGTTGTCACCACCTTTTCTATTGCCACTGTGACAAATTGGCACAAACGCAGGTGCTTATAACAACAGAAATCTCCTGTCCTATGATTCTATAGATCGTAAGTCTCATCCAGATCCGAACTAAAATCAAGGTGTGAGAAGGTACAGTCCTTTTTGAAGGCTCTAGAAGACAATCCATTTCTTTGCCTTTTTTGCCTTCTAGAGGAGGTGTACATTCATTGGCTCATGACCCCTTCCTTCAGGAAATTTAAGCCACACTCTTCTCATGTTACATATATCTGGCTCTCTTCTGTCACACTGTCTCACTTGTAAGAACCATTGTGATTACTTTGGGTCAACTCCAATAGTACAGATTCCCTGATTAGCAATCTTAATTCCATCCGCAATCTATTTTTATTTTTTATTTTTTTTGCCATTTTAACCTAACATATCCACAGGTTCTAGGAATTGGGATGTGGACATTTTTGGGGGGCATTATCCTGCCTACCACAGCACCCTAATTCAAGGCCTCAGAACCTTTCACTCAGAGCACTGGGATAAAATCCTAACGTACCCCTGTTCCCAATGTCTCCCTGCTGTAGGCAATGGCTATACAAAGCTGGCAAAGGCTAAATCATTAATTAAAAGACTATCGTCTTGCTAAAGCGATTTGATTTGGGTCTAATATGGCAGATAATCAACAAACAACAATCAATCAAAAAAGTTAAAATTAAGCACTCACAATATGCCAAGCACACATTTAAACAATTTGCATATATTAACTAATGTAATGCTTATATCAACCCAATGAAGTAAATATGTATATGCCGTGTCCCTTTTATAGATGAGAAAACTGAGGCACAGAGAAGCTGTCTCATGCTCAGTCTCCTGGATATCATAAATTCTGGGAGAATTTAAGAATTTAAGACCATAGCCTAACTCTGGAGCCCTGTGCCCATAACTATCTCACTATTGTGAAGCAAATTAACGATTTAGTCCTCAACAACCTTTCACAGCCATTGCCTATAGGGGGCAGAATGTTTTTACATAAGTGTTATCGATGGGAATTGAATTCAGGTTGACAAAGCTTTGAATTTTTATGCCACCTCTATGTGATTTTGGCAAGTTAATTAATCTGTCTTTACTTCAGTTTCTTCAACTGTAAAATCGAAATAAAATTGTGTATTGCAGACTGTTGTGAGAATTACATGAGGTAATATTTATGGAAGCGCTCAGGACCATGCCCAGGACAAAGTGCTATCATGTAAGTGTTAGTCCCTCCCTCCCCACAGTTGGGAGGCCAAGTGTTATAAAATGCACAGGTATAACAAAGAGTAACACTCTAAGCCTGCAGACTTACATATAGTTTAGCCACTGGATTAAATAGCCTGCAGACTTAAATACAGTTTAGCTGCTGGATTTCTCAAGATCTTCTATATTCTAACACCACGTTATTTTTTTTGTTTTCATTCTGACCCATTCTATTCTTTTTATAATTTAGCTAATCTCAACTTGTTGCCACTCCTGTATATGACATGAACTTTGCTGCCCCGGGACTTTGTTGAAGCAGCTTTTTTTTCTTTTTTCTATTACAAATGTCTTTTCCTTCTTATTTTATCCATCCATCTACATTCTTTATGGACGCTTTCCCAGTCCCCTCCTCTGGCCACCTACTATATGTTTTCTTACGTTTATTCCAACACATCTAACCTCATGATCATTTTGAGTTGCCTAGCCATACCCATTTCCTTCTTGTTCTGAAGGTCCCTGTTTTCTTCATTTTTATGAGCCCCAAGTGACCAATATTCAGTTGGAGGCCAAAAAGATTTGTGCGACTGAGCGGAGTGTAGAAACAAGTATGACACGTTCCCTGCCTTAAGACCCAGTGAGTAAAACCAACAGATAATCAAATACCTCACATGAGGTGGAAAGTCATACATACACTACTAGAAATTCCACAATATGGAATGGGTAGAGGGAAGGAGAATGAATTTGAAAGACTTCATGGAGAAGGTGTTTGTGTGCATTTAGGGAGAGGCTCTTGGGAGAGGATTTAGAGAAGAGGCTTAGAAATATGCCTGAGCTCTGTAGATGTCCTTACTACTAAGTTATCTTTGCATGTCAGCATTTGTGTTGAGGGCCTAGGACTGATTTTGTATAGATGTTTTCTTCTTCTCCGCGCTAAACGCATTGCAGCATTTAGCTGGGAGAGAATTTTGGTCTAGGGCTCTCTTAGGTCGTTTAGTGAACAGGCAAGACCTAACACATGTAGGGGCTTTGGGGCTTGACAGGTCCAAGTTCACCTCCAGTTCTGGTCTTCATTAGAAGAGTGGCAGGGGAGAGTAAGTGCTATTCAAGGTTAAGAGTGCCAAGTCAGCTCTCTGAGAGGTAACATTCTGTGTTACCTTTAGCACAGGGCTAAAGACAGAAGAGGGATGTTCACCTCCTTCATATAGACTCAACCATAATCACCTACAACTCAGTTTTTAACCAATGCTACCCAAAGCTGAATTGCAATAGGTCATCATCATGAGGCCGCTAAGCATAGAGACAAGATGCCAGCAGGGAGCTTCCTTCTCTCTTGGGGGAAGCATTCAACAGGTGGCAGAGATCAATGAAGCACCAAATTTTAATCTGTAAAGTTTGACAGATTATTTTACTTTGTTAATTTTAAAATTTAGCAGAAATAACTGGTTAGCCTCTTCTGGAAGAATAATTCAGTGCCTGTGTATTTACATTCAAGGAAACGCTGCTTAAACTGCTGTGTTGGAGAAGTACTGGCCAAAACGAACAGGCAAAAATTTTCTAGGGAATTTTCTGAATGGAGGTTTGAAAAATAAAAAACAGTGACTTAGTACAGTGGCTAATATTGCTAAATTTTTTCCCTTGTTCAGTATCATTTGATCCTTCGATAATATTGTAACAGCTTTCATTAACGATATGGTTGGGAGTTAATTTAGCCAAATCCCTTTAACATTGAGCCAGCTAGCAGATTTCAGGATACGAGTTTCAGGGCACTGTTCCCCTCCCTTTCCTAGAAAAGTGTGGCTTTTCTGCAAGTCTTCTGGCCAACATCAACTGCTCATAGCAGAGGGACTGCAGGGTGAACCCCCACCACCTTATCTGAAACCATTCAGATCTTTGGTTTGGTGAACTTCTAAACTTTAAAACACAGAAATCCATGGGGTTCAGATTTTGAGTCACAATAGTGAGTTATCTCAAAGATGTAGTAGGCAAGATAAAAAGAGAGTGATTTTAAAAAGCCATTGCTCATGGTACAGTGGAAAAGCGCAGTATAATACAAAGAGTCAGAAGACCTGCCTTCAAGCCATAGCTTGACTCACTTTAGGTACCTTGGGTTGGTGACAATCAGACACCTGGACATTTTTCTGAAACCAGGTAAGGGTGGAAAAAATAAACAAGTACCCCTTAATTCTTCTGAGTCCTACTTCCCCCAACTATACAATGGAGGAGTGTAGAACACTAACAGCAGTAAATGAGTATGTGTGGAAGTATTCGGTAAACTGCCAATTCACTGTAGAATGTTTCTAATGCTATCTACACTTTTATTATGTTATCAAATGCAAGGGTAATAGAAACCAGATACGCAATAACATGAACAAAGCTACCAATAATTTAAGGGATTTTGACCCTCGAATGCATCTGGTTCTGCGATCAGAAACCTTGCCTCCATTTGATCATATTAAAAACAATTTATGGGGGAGGTGGTTGTTAAACCACCCTCTAGAAATTATCTTTAAATGTCAGACTTGAGCGAGGGGATTCATTGTCTCTGGAACATTAAGCAAAGAAGCCAAACATGCCTGACCACCTTGATCATTTCCTCTATTTCTGGGATCCCAGGATAGAGCACTTATGACATGAAGCGTGAACCTCTCACAACTCCTCCTGTGGAAGGGAAGCAGCATGAAGTGAAAACATACAGTCTCATAATGGGCTGGCCTCTCAGGTGTGCGTGTTTTGCCAAGACAGACAGAATGTGGTCTGCCTGCCTGAGGCCTGAGGTAGGGGTGCTGCAGATTGCAATCCTTGGTGCCTGAACACCATTCACAGACGTAAGGGGAAGCTTCACAGAGGCAGATGACAAATGACTTCATATGACTGCTCCTACCTCACATGAAGTGGTCACCTGGTAGGACCCCTAGCCATGACATACTCTCTGTTAGAAAGAAAGTGGGAAAGGGCCAGCTGCGGTGTCTCATGCCTGTAATCCAAGCACTTTGGGAGGCCAAGGCGGGCAGACTGCTTGAGATCAGGAGTTCGAGACCATCCCGGCAAACATGGTGAAACTGCTCTACTAAAAATACAAAAAATTAGCCGGGTGTGATGGCATATGCCTGTAGTCCCAGCTACTAGGGAGGCTGAGGCAGGAGAATCACTGGACCCTGGAAGACGGAGGTTGCAGTGAGCCAAGACTATGCCTCTGCACTCCAGCCTAGGTGACAGAGTGAGACTTTGTCTCCAAAAAAAATTAGCCAGATATGGTGACACATGCCTGTAATCCCAGCTACTTGGGAGGCTGAAGCAGAAGAATTGCTTGAACCCATGAGGTGGAGGTTGCAGTGAGTGGAGATCACACCACTGCACTCCAGCCTGGGCAATAGAGCAAGACACTATCTCAGGAAATAAAAAGAAAGAAAGAAGGTTGGCAAGAAACATCTACTTTCAAAATAGATTCTCAGCAGGTGATATAGGAGACATTTGGGTAACAGCCTATTTTCAGTTCTCCTTTGGCGGTAACCACAAAGGGAGTCTAAACTCACATTTTTGTGGCTTTAGAATCCTGCTGGCACATCCTCACAAAAGACTCACCCTTTCCAGAGTGATTGATGGAGCTACCAAGGATTGCCAGTGCCAAGTCCCCCATATACTTTTCCAGAGGTTTCAACACTTCTGCTGACAAATGGTGAGATTTGCTCCCTTCGGAGATATTCTGACAAAGGCGAAAGGTCGATAGAAAGGGCTGTAAGATGTATGAACCCCAAAGTAGTGTTTTCAGACAAACTGATCCTATCTTGACAGTCAACTGCTCTAGTCTATGATTTGAAAGTGTGTACCAAGATGGATAGGAATAGAAAACAAAAAAAAAAAGCAACTATATTAAACCTGGGAAATTCCTTCTGCTTTAGACAAATGATAAATTTGCTGAATCTGTACCAAAGAGCAGACTGATTATATATAATACTCAATCTTCCTCTTGAAATTTCATATCTTAGAGACATTCTAACAGCCCTGCAAAACCAGTTATAATCTTGTTTCATCATGGGTCAAAATGGCAGGAGTCATCTATAGTATAAGGATTAGAGAGAGAAATCTGGACAAAGCTTGGGATTGTTGAAAAACAGAAAGTCAAAATTTCTAGGATGCTGCATTTTCAGAAATCATACCCCAAATCCCAAAACAACCCCCCTAAACTCATATCCTATTTTCGTTACAAACTCTCTTTTTAAATTATTTTATTTCCTTGCTGGGGGCAATTTTCAATGCTAAGGAACCACAAATGGAAGTGATAGAAATAACGGTGGTTAAGAATCAATAATGCTTAAAAGAGGAAGACTATGAAAACATAAAAGAAGAACAGAAATGTATTTACAGGCACCTCTAAGTAGAACAAGACAGCATGAATACACACCAATCAATTCACCTCAGGTTTCAGAACAGTCTGAAAGTAAGTTTCTTCAATCAGAAAAAAGGCAGAACCCAAAATGCATAACAGAACTATCAGCAATTATCAAATACTGCCCAGATGCTTTCTTTGAAGTAAAGCAGCCCATATCTATCTTACGGTATTTGTTAAGAAAATGTTACTTTAATGAAGTCTTACAAGAGCACAGTGTTGGGAATACTGTCATTAAAAGGCAATGTCACTTACTGGGGCATCTCTCCTCCTCTTCCGTTGGCTGCTCCTTCTCTGGATTGGGTGGGCCTTTGATTTTGTAAACCAAGGTACGGAGTTTTCCTGTCCAGGAGGTGTCCTCCTCCTCCTCTTTCTCTTCTTCCAAAGGAACCCCTAGTAAGCCATAGAACAGAGTGAAAATCTAAAGCAGTACATGAAACCAACATGGTATCAGAAAGAACATTTAAAAAACTGCTTCCTATCCTTCTGGAACTTTCTAAAGAGTCTACAGGCAACCTCTTGTCAATATTTACCTACGGTATAGCTTCTGAAAGTTTTTTTTTTTTTTTTAAATCAAATAAGTAATTTCCTGTCTATGAAAACATCAAGTAAGTTTAATCCTGAAACAGGTTTTTCAAATCTGTATTCCCCAAAACCTCCATAAGAGTACATGGGGTCTAGATTGCATACACTCTTACAGTCTTGAAACCTCTGGAAGAATGTTTGCGGGACGTAGCCCTAGAGTCTGTAGGAATTAACATTGAGTTATATCAAATGAAAAGCTTGTCAATTACCCACAATTACCCATATGTTATTCAACCTACCCATGTACAAGCAGCACAAATGCCGAGAACCACGAGAACCACTTAAAACCAGTAGGTATGTATCCAAGTAGAGACTGCTGGCTGAGAAGCCTTAAGGGGAGAAGTTACTAAACACACACACACACTCTCTCTCTCTCTGTCTCTCTCATAATAGCTAAAAAGCAAAGGGATCAGAATCTTGTCTCACCTGGAAGCTGAGAGTCCTAACATTTAAATAAATTAGGTGAGGTTTATATAAGGATCAGTTATCTTCATTCTGTTGCTAGAAACCCTGTTTCCTCTCTGTATCTCAGCAAAGGCTCTTCTAGGCAGAACAAATTTTGGTAATATATTCTGCCAGGGTTACTTCCTGTATCTTCTCTGACACAAGTAGTTAGGATAGAGTCACTTCTTTTTTTTTTGAGATGGAATTTCGCTGTTGTTACCCAGGCTGGAGTGCAATGTCACCATCTCGGCTCACCACAACCTCCGCCTTCTGGGTTCAAGCAATTCTCCTGCCTCAGCCTTCCGAGTTGCTGGGACTACAGGTGCACACCACCATGCCCAGCTAATTTTTGTATTTTTAGTAGAGATGGGGTTTCACCTTGTTGACCAGGATGGTCTCAATCTCTTGACCTCGTGATCCACCCGCCTTGGCCTCCCAAAGTGCTGGGATTATAGGTGTAAGCCATCGTGCCTGGCCTAGAGTCACTTCTTAAAAGACAGTATTGCAATTTTAAATACGAAAATAACTTCCCACCCCCCCAGCCCCCAACTAGCTTTCGAATGAAGGAATCAAAAACAGACTTTTCTTGGACACAGTCTTTCTCTGGGCAGCTCACCACAGTGAATGAGAAGGTCCTCATGGAAGTCATACAGCTCCTCCCGAATCTCCTCTGGGCAGGGGCAGTTCTCTCCCAGTTGAAAGTTAAGCAGCATGTTGATCTTTGAGGAGTAAGAGAAGAATAGCTAGCTGACTCTCAATGTTGGTCAAGGAAACTCAGATCCTGCCTTAGACAGACACCTAACATTCTTTGCAAATTTATTTTGCTTAGTGAATTTTTGGTAAAAGTGGCTAATATTTAAAAGTAGCTTTCACCTTTTTCTGATTCTAAAAGTTACTTTTTTTTTTTTGAGGCAGAATCTCATTCTGTCACCAGGCTGGAGTGCAGTGGTGTGATCTTGGCTCACTGTAAACTCTGCCTCCCGGTTTCAAGCGATTCTCTTGCCTCAGACTCCCGAGTAGCTGGGATTACAGACGTGTGCCACCATGCCCAGCTAATTTTTGCATTTTTCAGTAGAGACAGGGTTTCACCATGTTGGCCAGGATGCTCTTGATCTCTTGACCTCATGTTCTACCCACCTCAGCCTCCCAAAGGGCTGGGATTACAGGCATGAGCCACAATTCCCAGCCCTAAAAGTAACTTATTAATTGCATAATATTTGGAAAATATCTAAAGAAGAAAATTTTCTGTGATTCCACCATCCAAAAATGACTACTGTTAATATTTTAGTTAATGTCTTCCTGACAGTGTGTACATATCCACACAGATTGAGATCACATTCCAGATACACCTTTTAAAAAATCAGAATTTCCACTTAATGTTACTTGAACATTTTCAAATTTTCTTAATCTAATTTTTAATAGGTGCATTGTATTTAATTATATAGATGAATGATTTATGTAAAACTAATTCTATTTGTTTCTATTATTTGTCCTTATAAAGTTGGTTTGAGTTTTCTTTAAAATAAGTTTTGTTCATGTCTCTGATTATTTTCTTAGAATAAACTCCCAGAAGCAAAATGACTAGAGCAATAGGTTTGCGTATTTTAATGGTTTTTTAATATGAATTTACAAATTACCCTTCAGAAAGCTTACAAAATTTGCATCATTACCAAATTCATACAAGTGTATATTACTTTGCCGTCTTCATTATAGTAACGAGAGTTAACACATTTTCAAATATTTTCAGTTTAATGGGTGAAAAATGTCATATCCCTGTTGCTTTAATTTATGCTTAAATGGTGAGGTTGAACTTTGTTTTTTCCACACATAAAGATTAATTTTATATTTTATAAATTTCCCATCCATATTTTTTCTCAATTTTTCTATTGGTTAATTATCTTTAAAAAATTTGCCCTTGAGTGCTTTGCACACCTCTAGATTTTTAACTTTTTGCAATATATACTACAAATGTATTGCCCAGTTTTTAGTGAGCTTTTAATTTGGTCTACAAGTTTTTGTTTTGTTTTTGCCACATAGGTTTATGTTTTTCAATGCCATCTATAATTCTTTTCCTTTAGTTTTGTCACAGGGATTTTTTTCTTTTTCAGGATGGAGTCTTGCTCTGATGCCCAGGCTGGAGTGCACTGGTGCAATCTCGGCTCACTGCAACCTCCACCTTCTGGGTTCAAGGAATTCCCCCACCTCAGGCTCCCGAGCAGCTGGGATTACAGGTGTGTGCCACCATGCCCGGTTAATTTTTTGTATTTTTAGTAGAGATGAGGTTTCACCATGTTGGCCTGGCTGATCTCGAACTCCTGACCTTGTAATCTGCCCGCCTTGGCCTCCCAAAGTGCTGGGATTACAGGTGTGAGCCACTGCACCTGGCCTGTCTCAGGGATTTTTAGCAGTTTTTGTGCTATGATAGTCTGGTGAAATCCACGAACTGTCTCTGTGATTAATATTTTAAATGCATAAAATAAAATACATAGGACTACAAAGATAAATAATTATATTGAAACACAGTTATCAAAACTGTAAAAATCAAATTTGTGATGCAGTAACATATGTACTTATTAACTCATTAGATAAAATGATCAAGTGGCAGGTCTTATATCCACTGTGGTCTTGAAGTAGTAAAGACCACAAAGTATCTTTCTAGATACTGTGACCACTGTAATGTGATATGAAAAATGTGCAATTTTGGTTGTTGACAAAGTCAGGTACTTGTTTTGCTGCCAACATTAAAAAAAGAAAAGAAATGCTATCAGAGGTCAGTGAAAATAAAGCTGTCATTCATTTCCCATTCATGTTCCTAGATCTCTGAATTCTGCCCATAGGGCCACAACCCCACGTCACTGAACACACAGAATGACAGAGAAATAACCAGAGGTAATCATTCTGCCACATCAGCCAGGATAACCCCAAACTCCTTCTGTTTAGGATCTCCACGTTGGAAAAATCTGCAATCTCTTATTAAATAATGAATCTTATGTATCATTGTTAGGAAGAACTCTACTCAAAGCCCTTACTGCAAGCCATTTTTTGGAAGTAGGTAGAGGTACTGTTTGTAAGAAAAAAATATTCACAAAACAGGTGGGAAAAGACATGTTTGTGGTTTTTCTGTGAGGTAAAATTATGGTCATTATATTAACAACATACATATTGTTATGTGTAACAACAACATATTATTGTAACAAGCAACTGATATGTTGCTTATTAAATAAAAATAAGATTTGAAGATCTGGTTTCCAAGTTGGAAAACTAATTTCTTTACTAAAAGAGCTTTCCTTTGGCAGAACATTTAGGAGGCAGGGGCTTCCCTGCCTGTACGACGTAAAACAGAAAGCTGGGCTGAGCGGAATTTTCTGTTGCAGGTCATGCCTTTTAATGAAGTCCTCTTGGAAATGAAAGGCCAGCTGGCTTTGCTTGGCTAACTTGCCTGCAACCCTTGGACTAATCTTAGTTTTACCTTCTTTTGTACTTAGTGATATCCCCCAATTTTTTTCATCTCCCTGAATACTCTCTGGATATAGGGCTTAAAAATCTATTTTCTCCTCCAAGGTTGTAGAAGGATATCACTGTTTTAAAATTCTAATTTCCAGGCATCCTATTTTCTAAGTAATTTTGCATTGCTATTCTGAAATTGATCTAAATCCACCATATCCTCTGATGACATTAAATCTTCCTGATGTTGAGAACTCTATGGGTAGGTGCCTAGCAGAAGTGAACACTCTGGGAGGAATGGCAGGGAACAGCTGAATCTCATAGTGGCTAGGGTCCCTTCTTTTTATTCCCAGACCAGAAGAATCAGTATCATCTGAAAACTTGCTAAAAATGCAAATGCTTGGGCCTTACCCTAGACCTACTGAATTAGAAACCCTAGGAGTAATGCTAGGCACAGGGGCTCACACCTGTAATCCCAACACTTTGGGAGGCCAAGGCAGGTGGATAACTTGAGGTCAGGAGTTCAAGACCAGCCTGCCCAACATGGGGAAATCCCATCTCTACTAAAAATACAAAAATTAGCTGAGCATGGTGGCGCATGTCTGCAGTCCCAGCTACTTGGGAGGCTGAGGCATGAGAATTGCTTGAACTCAGGAAGTGGAGGTTACAGTAAGCTGAGACTGTGCCATTGCACTCCAGCCTGAGTGACAGAGCAAGACTCTGTGTCAAAAAAAGAAACCCTAGCAGTGAAACCAGACAATCTGTGTTTTATTCAGCCCTTTAGATAATTCTGCTGCTTGCTGAAGAATCACTGGTCTAATACATAAGGGAAGAATTTCTTGAGTGACAGACTTCTGAAATGAGTCTGAAATGACTGCTCAGAGGATTGTTTAGAATACTAAAGGAGGGTACATACTCATCATCCCTTTGCTAGATGTAAAATGAGAAATCCTTTTGGATTGACTGGAAAAGATTATTTGCACCATGCCAAATGCACAGGTACGCTGTTTTGTCAGGAATTACTCTTGAAGGCTTTACAAATGTTGTGAAGCTGTTTTTAGACTGGCGGTGGATCTAAACGGCAGCCCAAGAGATGGTAGAAGGTGTGGAGGCAGAATGCGGAAAGGAAGCGTGGAAGCAAACCTTGTCCTTTCTAGGAGCCAGAACCATGAGCAGCTAGATCCATGAGGACAGTGTTGGGTGGGCAACCCCAGTCTTGGCTGAGAGAAAGAGATGTCTGAAAATGTGTGTGAACTCCACTCATTGGGTCACTGACGGAAGGTCACAGAGCCTGGCATGAAGCAACTGCAAGTACCTCCAACATTAAAACTAATAGTAGTTTGCTTAGTACTTACAGAATGCTTACGCTGTGACAAGCATCACACTAAACAATCTAAATGAATTATCTCATGGGATCCTTACAAGAACCCTGGGAAGGAGATGCAAACATTTTCCACATTTTGCAGCTAAAGAAAGACACAGAGAGGGCATGTGGAAGCCCACATAGCAAGCAATGGGGGAGCGAGTACAGGGACCCACAACCTGAGGCCAACATGTGTTACCATCACCATGTCATTCGTCTTCTGTTATTCACAGATACATATGAAAGAGCCAGAATTTGCCCAGTGATATAGGGAACGTTCAGATCTATTGTCAGTCTAAAAGCAGCCTGGCAACATTTGTAAAGCCTTCAGGAATAATTCTCAGGAAAATAGCATACTTGCGCATTTTATATGGTACAAATGATCTGTTCCAGTCAATCCAAAGGGCTTTCTCATTTTGCAAAAGAATGATAAACTTTACTCGCTCATTAGCGAGGCTGGTATCAGTCAAGAGAATTGTTAAAAGCCAAGATAGGTCATTTGTTTTTAAGCCAATATAAATATCTATATTCTATAAAATAGTTTACAAAAGTAATTGGATGAAGTTGTAGTTCTTCCTTTAACATAAAATGGTGGAAACTATACTGACAACACTTTATGGACAGGCTGCTTATTTTATATATACATATCCTTACTCCTCTATGACGGGCATCACGCTAAGCAATCTAAACAAATTATCTCATGTGATCCTTGCAAGAACCCTGGGAAGGAGATGCAAAAATTATCCACATTTGGCATCTCCCTCCCAGGATGTATACATATATATGTATTTATATAATCCGAAGATCTGGTTACAAAACAGAAACTAAGTTCTTCACTCAAAGATTTATCTTTTCTTTTGAACACTTAGGGAGCAGTGGCCAACCTACCTGCAGGGTCTAAGTGAGCTGCTGAGCAGTGGGGAAAATGGAAACTATTATTCTACAAGATGTCCCTCCCTCATTTAGAAGTTTTTCACTAGGATCTTGATTCTTCTTAAAGAAGCCCTTCCCATCGGGTAAGGCTAATCCCAAGGTGGATACTGTGAAGAATGAACACAACAAATCACAAAGATGACTCACTCACTGAGTCCCCTTCTCCAGGCTCCACAAGGCTGGGGAGGCTTTGTGAGAACGTCGTGCCAATGGCGAGGGAGTTTAGACGCATTAGACAAAGAAAACTGTGCACCAGCTCTCGTTAAGTTGGTGCAGGTTGACCCTATTCTGTTGGTGTCTGATAGACAGGTAGTGACTTCTGGAAGGGTTGGCAGAAATCCTTCTGAGTGGTGGATCCTTGCTGAGAGGACAATTGAATCCCAACAGTGATCTGGTCTTTGAATCAGTAAAGGAGGCATTGGAGAGGGTAAAAGAAGGGAGGAAGCCCTGGCCCATGTGCAGTTTAGAAAGGGATATTTTCCTACGCAAGAGAATTGGCACATATTCCTTAGCTCTCAGGACTAGGCCTGTCTCCTGGCATTGCCGTGGGTCTTTTCATCTTCTCTAACTCTTGAGGCTGCCCCAGACATCACAGAGGTTTCATGTGCCCTGTTCTATAGGTCTCAAGTTCTTCCACAGGAACTGGATGGAGGCTCAGGAAGGGACCCTCACCTGCTCCTGCGGGGGTGAGCGGAACTCCTTGGTCTTCCGGGCAGTCAGGGCCGCAGACATGTTCAGGGCCTGCATGAGCTCATTGTAGCGGAACTTCTGATTTGCCTGCAGCTTGGAGACATAAATGTCACCAAATGCCACAATGGCCTCCACTCGGTGCTGCAGCTCACAGTCACAGAGATAGCTGAGGAGCTCACACATCTGCAACAGAAGTATTACATACATAACACTGTGTACATTGGTAAGGCTGCTACCATCCCCATTTTACAGACAGCAGTACTGAGACTTCAGTTGACAATTAAAGTAAATTGTCACACAGTAGCCATAGAGCTGTTACTCAAATCTTCACCATTAAGGAGAACTCAGTGACAGAAAACTAAGCTCATTAAAGACAGAGGAAATGTACCTGTGGAGAGAGAGAATGATATTTCTAAGAAAATATTTTCCCAGGAAGCTCAGTAGAACAGCAAGCACCATAATCATCAAGCACTCTTGGCCAGACACTATGCTGAGAACTTGACACATCTTATCTCCTTTAATCCTCAGTGTGTTCCTGATACTATTATCAACGCAGAAGTTCTATTAACCTGCCTCCACTTAACCACCTGCAGCTTACCTGCAGCTTGACCGACTCGGGTAATCGAGTCTGCAACAAGCCTTTGATGGGAGCCTCCTTGCTGGCCTTCTCTCCAGCCTCCACAGCCTTCTCCTCCACCTGAGTCACTTCCTCCTTTTCTGCTCCCTCCTCTGTCTCTGCACTATGCTCCCCAAACACAGAGGGATCAACCAGGAGGAGGATCTGCCGAACATCATCATCATCAAACACCCCCATGATGAGCAGCGTTCCAATGAGTTTCAGAACAGGCACAAACTGGAACTCCACAGACCCCCCCACGGGGTCTCGGATGTGTGCCCCACTGCACTGCACTGCCTCTGTCAGCATACTCAGAGCCTTAGTCCTGAGACTCTCCAAGGGAATCTCAGGGCTTTGCTTTTGGTGCTCTTCACCAGTCACAACAAAGCAAGGGGTGGAAAACCTGAACCCGGGCTTGAGACATGTTCTGAGGCCCACCCCAGGCAGTCCGTGCCTCTTGGACTCATCCGGGAAGAGGCAGATGTTCCTGGTAGTGCTGGTAATGGGAATGATGTACTCATTCTTCATCATCAGCTTCCTCTCCTTGGCATTGGCCAGGTGGATGCTGATGAGGAGGTCATAGAAACCAGATCGAAGGAGGCCGGGGAGGTACTTGTTGTCAATGGCATAGAAGAGCTGGGAGAGGTCCACGTGGCTGCATAGGGCGTAGGCCACACGGCTGTTTCCCAGGGCGCACACTGCACTGTAGAGTCTCAGCGTGTGGTAATGAAAGCACATCAGGTCCTCCTGCTCACAGAGCTCCAGGATATCCACACACCTGAGGACAGGACAAGCAATCAGCCACACCATGGGGAGAAGAACCCACCAGAATCCAGCAATTTCACCCAGCCCAACAAAGGCAGAGTGTGTGGAAGGATGGAGGGGTCTCTGCCATGGTTCCTCTTATGGTTTATCATGCCTCTCTCAGCTCTGGTCCATATTCCATTTCCCAGTACTCCACCATATTTAACTACAAGGCTCTCAAAAGCCTGCAAGACACTGATTTACCGAATACAAAAGTCCTCATTTTTAGAAAAAAACCCAAAATTCCCAAACAGAAAACGTTCACGTATATGAGAGAGATAACTTGGTCCTCTTACTTGTAGGATCAAGTAGACCTTGCATTTTCCGGTGTAAAATCTCCTCAGCAAACGTAGATTATGCTTTCTGTCAGTCTACCATCTACATCAAGGGTTCCCAGTCCCAGGGCCATGGACCGGGATGGGTGTTAGATTCTTGTAGGAGTGTAAAACCTATTGTAAACTGTGCATGCAAGGGATCTAGGCTGCATGCTCCATATGAGAATCTAATGCCTGATGATCTGAAGTGGAACAGTTTCATCCTGAAACCATTCCCATCACCTCCTCCTCCAGCCTCACCCCATCACTGGCTGTGGAAAAACTGTCTTCCATAAAGCCAGTCCCTGGTGCCTAAATGTTGGGGACCACTGATCTATATCATTTGTATAATGTCCAATCTACCACTATCCATGGGGTATTCCCCCCAGCAACCTGAAAACAAACACAACTGCACTCCTGTCCAGAGAGGAAACACCCTCCAACCTGAAACCAGCTAACATAATCCAGTTTGCCTTTCCTTCCTGTATTAGAGGTCTATTTGTATGTTGCTCCCTTGTTTGTGTGGGTCCAGGGCTTGGGCTCTAATCTCTGCTTAGATTTTCCATTTTTGTCTCATGCCTCATCATGAATCTGAGTACCCTGCAGAACTGATTTGGCTGGGCTTCTGGTCTTTTCTGCCCCTTTCCTGCAGTGGCCTGCCCTGCTGCACATGAGCCAGTGGGACACTTAAATGGGAGCTATACAGGTGTCACATAACTCCACCTTTTCCCATTACTCTGCTTTTTTATTCAAAGAGGTCAAGGGATGGCAATAACTGTAACAATCAAATTTATTTCTTACTATGTACAGAAACTGTACCAGATTATATCTATATGGTCTCATTTTTTTGCCTCTCAGAAACCCTTTGGGTGGACCTTTCTCTCACTGTGTAGATAAAGAGACCAATGTTCAGAGTGCACAAGTAATGTACCCAAGGCCACAAAGCCAGAAAGAGAGAGCAATGGGATTGAACCCCAACCATCATTCAAGAGTACCTCTTAGCAAGGGGAGACCAGGAGCCCAATTCCTGATTCTGTAAGTCAAGCTAGGATGCCTTGGTCTTCCCCTTCCTGTCATAAATGACGCATATTTCAAGGTAAACTGGTTTTTAGTGAAAGGCATGGAACTGTTCCTTGATCTCAGGCACTAGGAGCTGCAAGGAAGGCACCGTGACAGGCACCTCATAGTGTGTTTCCTGCTGTTTCTGAGTGAGCAGCGAAAGTGGAACAAATAGAAACTGAGGCACTGGGGAAATCAAGTCATCTTGGGACTGAGCAGGATTTAATACAGATGCTCCTGGTTCTCTTCTGGGCCTGCGTGCCTCTGCCTCACCTGCCCCCCAGGCCTGCCCCTTCCTTTGCAGGCCCCTCTGGTACCTGTTCTCCTCAGGGATGTGGAGTGCCATCATCTGCAGGGGTTCCAGGCACTGCACCACCCAGCCGTGGCGCTCGCTCACCCGCTCAGTCTCTACTTTCAGGAAGCTGTTGGGCATGCGGCTCCAGAGCACGGGCTGGATGGTTTGGACATCCAGCCGAGGTGGACACTGTGGGACTGGGTTCTTCTCTTCACTCTTGAATATAGCCGCCGACAGGGGCATTGCATTCTGGGGCACATAGAAAAGGCATTAGAAAAGAAACGTGTGGTTGGTGGATGATGCACCCAGCCATTTTAACCAATATGGTCAGTATAAAGAGGAACAAATGTATTCAGGGATATCTAAGGCTTTACCAGCATTAACTATCACCTCAAACAATGGGTTATATGAGCATTAATTGATTCTTTCAGCACCCAAAAGAGGTGGGAAAGGGGGAAGATAAGAATGCATGTCCTATCATCTGAATTCAACAGGTAAGGGCAGAGCCTGGGGGTGGGGGGCTTATGAAAAGTGAGAGGGCTTCTCCTGTCTCCTGAGGCCTGGGATTTTCCCCTAATGGTTAGTGATACTTTCTCTTGCAATGGCCATTAGGTGAGAGGACAGATAAATACCTTCAGCTTTCCAAGTTCGAACTGAAACAAAGAAGTACTTGTAGGCTGCAGGAAAACTGCTGGAAACACTTTGGTATTAGGCTCCACCTGGAAATCAAAACAAATGGAAAGCTTTGCCCAGAGCTGGGCGAACATCACAGCTGGCTCAGCCATTGAGTGTTTTGGTCTCATTCCAATGACTGCGAGCTGTCTGGTCATTTTCCCCTGCTTAGAAATTCCCAGAGACCAGGTGTCTACCAGTGGAGATTGTCACAATTCCACACCTTAAACACTCTCTTTACTTGGGGCTAAATAATCTCAGGTCCTTTCACTTTTTCTCTCAGATAGCTGTAGCCAATAGCTTCCACTAGTGCACAGCAGGACAGGTAGGTGGGAAGATAACTCCCTACCAAAGGCAGGCAGTCACTCGACAGTGTGATGTGCTTGCTCTTCACAGAGCCCAGAGACGTGGTACATGGGCGGCACCATCATTCTTCACACCTGCCTATATGAGATGATAACTGGGGCGGGGTGGTGACTCAGGCAAATCGGCATTAGTCAAGCAAGCCCAGGGAGATTCCATGGTAGGGTTTCTCAGCCTTGGCACTGTCAACATTTTGGGCCAGGTAGCTCTTTGTTGTGGAAGCCATCCCATGCCCTGTAGGATATTGAATGGCATCCCTGCCCTCTGCCTGCTGCACATCAGCAGCACTCTGTCTCCACCACAGTCATGACAACCAACAATGTTGGCAACCAACACTGCCGAATGTTCTGTGAAGGGCAAAAGAACATCTGATTGAGAAACACTGCTCTAAAGGCAAAGACTGTGAGGTCCCTCACCGGAATAACAAAAGGACACTGTCTCCCTCTCAGATCCCTCATTCTCCCTGGGTTCCTCTGGACCCCTCTCCACCCTCTCCACCCTCTTCTCATTCTTCACCATTCCAGTTCTTATGCTGGAGTGTTTGGGATTCACTAATTGTGCTCCAGCTGCCACTTAGATGAAGCATGTGGATTTATCAATATACCACATCAAGAGCTCCAGGTATTATTTAAAAACTTGAATTCCTCTGAATACCCTATTACAAAGCATTTTCAAGGGAGAGTCACTGGAGGACGATGGAAGATTTCATAAAGTCTACTCACATACTGGGACTTTAATTCCACCAGTTGAAGCCTTTTAGTTTGAAGCAAATGTAGACATAAGGACATTATTGCAACTCTCCCCATCTACAAATGAGGGGATGACAGATGTGATGGACATATCCTAAGGTGACTCCAGTGAGTCACCATTCCCCTAAAACATGTGTCTTGTTTTCAGCAAATAGAACGGCAAAGGTGAAGGACCTGCCACTTCCTAGATTAGATTATTTATGTAAAACTTCATCTTGGTGGACTGGAGAGTAAGCTTCTCCAGTGGACCTTGGAGATGTAAGTAGCTGTTGTTAGAGGGCTTATGAGAGGGCCACAAAACAAGGAATTCTTTGGGGTGAAAGGTGGGTAGAGTGGCCCCTGGCTGCAGCCAGGACAACAACAGGACCTCAGTTCTACAAATCCTAGCAACTGAATTCTGCCAACAAGCACATAAGCATGGAAGAGGATATTGAGCTCTTGAAAAGAATGCAGCCTGGCTGACACCTTAACTCTATCCTTGTGAGAGACCTGTGAGAGCTGAGGACCCAGCTACACTGTGGCCAGACTCCTGATCCACAGAAAATCATGGGATAATAAATACATGTTATTTTAAGCTGCTAAATTTGTAGTCATTTTTAATGTGGCAACGGAAAATGAGTACAGTGAGTTTTCTTTTTATCAGAGCAACTTTCATAGGTTTTCTTTAAATAGTGAATCACCTCAATGCATTTAGACATAAGATTTACAAAAACACACTTTTCTGTGTCTGTGACTTACAAGATTCCATGATTTAGTGCTATCATTTGCTCATGATGAAACAGGCTACGCTGGTTAAACCCCAGACTTTCACCCAGTACATGGTCCTTCTAGAACACACAAGTGGGCTGACATTTCAGGTAAAAATATTTGGTTTATACTGGAGGTTTCAAGTACCCACGGATGATATGAAGAGGCAAGTGCCTGTAAAACCATAATGTTGGAGCAGACTCTAGTACTGCCTGGCTATGCCTGAAATAAGCTCTGATATTTAGTATCTATTACATACTTGCTTTGTGCCAGACCCTGAGTTTATGGTAATGAGAGAGATGATTACGAAATCCTGATTTGATATTGCTCTGACTTTAGCTATAAGGTAGGAGTCGTCCCTGGGCTGGCTCCCAGATTTCTTAAATACCTAATATGTGAACTCTAGAACAACCTGTAGCCCTCAAATTACTGCAAACTTAAGGAAGCAGAGCTCCTGTGGCTGAGAAAACTTCATTTGGACCAGCAGGAAGCCCACACGTCTGTGCTAACAGGGAGAGAGAAATGCATTCAGTTGAAGTCTTCCTTGGCTGAACTAAATCATGCCAGCATGGGAAGCCATAGCTTGAAGAGGGAGTTTAATTTTCAGGTCCCTCATGACTGGTTCCTGAAAACCTCATAAACTGCCCAAACTCCAGGGCTTTCCTCAACCCTCCCTGCAGAAAGTAGGTACTTTGAGGGCATTTAGGAATGTTCCTGGGATAGGTTTATTTTCCACCATGCAGAGTATACTCCCACATGATAAACAGAGGAAATTTCTCTTCAATCACTGAAAGAAGAAGAAAACACAATGTGGGCTCATGAGGTTGCATATGAGGATAAAAATGGGCAATTGGTGGTGTGGTAAGCAGGATTCTAGAAGGCCCTCCAGACCCCTGGTGTGACTCTTATGATCAGGCTATGTTGCATGGCAAAAGGCATTCTGCAGATGTAATTAAGGCTCCAACCAGCTGGCCTTAAGATAGGGAGACCTTGTTGGCTTTTTCAAATTGCATGAGTTTTCTAAAAGCAGGAGCTTTCCTGCTGGAGGAAGAAGGAAAAATCAGAGAAAAACTGGATGTGCCCTTGTTGGTTTTGAAATGGAGGGGGCCACGTGTAAAGGAATGTGGGTACCCTTTGGGAGCTGAGAGGGGCCCTGGCTGATAGCGAGCAAGGAAGGAGGGGCTTCAGAATCTCTGACCTCAGACCCATGATCTCAAAGAACTGCCAACAGCTTGAATGAGCTCAGAAGTGGATTCATCTTAGAACCTCCACATGAGCCTGGTTCAGCTGAATGGACACCTTGTGGTTGGCCTGGCGAGAACCTGAGTACCTAGTCAAGCCTGCAGAATTCTGAAATAATAAATGTGTGTTGTTTTAAGCTGCTGAATTTTGTGGTAACTTGTTAGGAAGCAATAAAAATAACTACAAGGGAATTTCCCAGCCATAGGTCAGTCTGGCAACACACACTCGGTGAGCATTCACTAGGTGCCAGGTACTGTTTTATGCATGGGGAAGTGATAGTGAGCACAGGAGAGGGCCTCTGCCCTCTGGGAGCTTACCTTCAAAATGAGCAACTTACATGCCCATGGATTGAGCAGTCAGCCCAGATTTAGCACTGCCGTGGTGTGCCACTGACATTTTCCCTTTTGTATTTGAGGTACCTTTCATCACTGGCTGATCTGTTTTGTCCTTCCAATAATGGATATTCTTTTTCTAATCATGTGTGAAGGTCATGGCATAGGAACTGGCCTGAATTGAAAGCTAACCCTTCTTGTAAATCCAAATCTCACAGCAGCCTCTGTCTCAGACTGGTGTGCCTAGAGTGGCAATCACTGAGGAGTATCTCTTGAACGTAGATTTTATTTTTCATTTCTCCACTGATTGTATTAAGTGGGACAGAAAAATGTGTTCAAATTGCTTATCGCTATTTAATGGGGAGGTCTAGAAACATTGTTTGAGAGACTCCTTCTCTCATTATTTTGGTTTCTAGTCCTTTCTGAATCTGAAAGCCAGTGTATAAACATTGCTGGCCTGTTCTTCTTGAGATAATTGAAAAGTGAAAATGGCTACAGCTGTGGAATAACAATGATCCCACTGTCAGGGACCAGAAGCACGGCAGGACATGGTACTGTTTCTCCTGGAATGAGAAGGGGGCTGGCTGGGTGTGAGCCTCCCAGGTCCCTGGACAGAGCCCTGACACTGTTTCCCTTGCAGCAGCATTCTTTAGGACAAGAGTCAGGACTAGGACCGCAGAGCAGGGTCGTCAGGATTTCTATGCAAGGGGCGGAGGAAGGCTCTCCAGAAGGTAAGTATCAGCACCCAGCTGAAAGAAGACAACTGACCGGCGACAACTGTCGCCCAGGAAGGATGGTGAAAAGTGGGCTAAAGCTGCCACAGTGTCCTCTTCAACATCATGGGCTCTTCCCTGAGGAAGGAAGTCATTGCAGTTGCAAATGCCATTAAAAAAAATTTTTTTTTTTGAACTTCCAAAGATCAGCTAGTCTTAAAAGTTATGAGGTGCTTTAGCGTTCTCTGCAGCTCAGGGAGGACCCTTCAGTTAAACTCATTTCTAAAGTTAATGGGCAAAAGCTAATGGATTCTGAAGGACAGCAGTGATGTATATAAAATATTTCTCAGGGGATTTTGGGGGCAGAGGAGACAGAATCATGAAAAAGTACTAGAAGAATAATACTTTACTTTCTGCTTCAAAGCCTGGCTTTGCGGGTACATCTTTCTGGAAATGGCTGGTTGGGCCCCAGCTGCTGAAGTAAGTGCGCCAAGTGGCGATGATTCCACTTTCTCCCAGGAAGAGGAGGAGGTGCAGAGGGTGTCATGCACTGCAGGCGGTGCTGGAGAGACAAGGTGGCTGCCCCTATACCAGCAGGCTGTTCCCTCCCCCCAGGAAGAGTTGGTCCATCTGTTCTTAGTCAATGAACGTCTCAGATGGGAGATGGCTACTCCGTCTGCTCTCTATCTTACATCTCTCCAACCACAGGCCAGAGAACTGGCTGCCAAGAGGCTTTTCAGCCTGGAGGCTGTAACCTGAGGCTGATTTAAGAATCAGGGGTTTTATCCATGTATGTGATAGCAGGATATTTTTAATTTGCTGTAGTTAGGCAAACTGGTGATGCTGAAAAACTACTGGATTCCTTAAATACTGCATGCCACTTTCCTGCTCAGAAACCTTCAATGGCTCCCCATTTCTACCTATACCTCCCTAGCTTTCCAAATAAATTTCCTACCAATAACTGTAAGAGCCCCATACAATGCTGTCCACTGATCCTCAAGCACACTTTATGCTTCCCTATCTCCATAATGCTTCTTGAGCTATGTATCCAACATTATTCTTCTCTTTCTACTCATGAAATTCATTCATTCTTTTTTTTTTTTTTTTTTTTTTTTTTTTTAAAGACAGGGTCTCACTCAGTCACCCAGGCTGGAGTTCAGTGGAACAATCATAGCTCACTGCAGCCGCGACCTCCCCAGACTTAAGTGATTCTCTTAGCCTCCTGAGTAGCTGAGACTATAGGTGTGTGTCACCATACCCAGCTAATACTTGTATTTTTTGTAAAGCTGAGGGTCCACTATGTTGCCCAAGCTGGTCTCAAACTCCTGAGCTCAAGTGATGTGTCTGCCTTGGGCTCCACAAGGTGCTGGAACTACATACAGGTGGGAGCCTCCATGCCTGGACTGTTAAAACTCTTTTTCCTTAAAAAAATCAAGATTCCTCCTTAATGAACATTTTCCTGACTGCTTGTGATGGAGTGAGCTCTTCCTTTTTGAACTTGTATAGCATTCTCTGTCTACACGTACTTGTGACTCTCCATTCTACCCTGGAGGGTGGAGAATGTTTAATATAGACATTAATTCCTTAACTCCCATCTCCCATAGTATGCTCTGTAGAACTCTAGGTTCATAGAGTATTACTGATTCTTAAAGTTAAAAAGTGCTTTTCTTTGTCAAATAATTTGAGAATTGCTTGGTTAGACAGGTTTCTTTCTGAAGAATTTTTCAAAGGTTTCAGTGCACTGACCTTAATTACAAAACTTCAAGAGGAGGATGTGATAGGTGGCAGTTTCCCAGGCTCACCCAGCCATCAAGGATGAGGAGATAAGGCTGCCTGCGGTTAATGACAGGTAAGCCTACATGTGTGTGTAATGAATGGTTTTCCTGAGCAGCAGTATGGAAGTTAACAGTCCCGGAAATGAGGAAACACATTATTTACATAAATGTATTTTTAAAGCATCCTATAAGGTGGTCATAAGGAATGGGGATAACCTCTTTGTAAAAGGAATACTTCCTGGCAAATTAATTCATTTTTATAGGTTTCTATTTTGAGTACAGAAGTTTCTTAGTGTGACAAATATTTCTGTTCACCTTTTACATCTTTTATATAGTGTGGGTAATAGATAAGGCTGCACAAGAAATATTTATGAAATAAATGAATAACATTTTACAGTCCAACACGAAGGAAAAGCCTCTTCATCCTTTAGAAAGATAACTGGTATACTGGATCAACCAGTAACTATGATTGTCCAGCCCTTTTTTCATTGCACACAAGGAAGTGGCTTTGTTCTTGTTTATTTGCTGTCCTAAGTGGCCCATGGCCCACGTGGGCTTATCAGCTAGACATACTGAGGCAGGATGCTGAGTACAGAAAACAAGGAACATAGTCATAAACACCAGGCCTGGGATACCACTGTTTCAGATCCAGAAGCCACCCTTACCTGGTAGCAGGTACCCAGTTCTTTTCCATTGGCTGAGAAGGACAACATGCCCATTGCCAGATCCACGAGACAGCCGATCTCCAGGTCCACGTTGCTCCGATTTGATCTCTGGGAACTGGCCACAATATCCCCACCCCAGACCATGTAGCAGTTGCTGCGTTTCACACTAGGAGCCAAGAAAGGAAAAGGCAACAGAATTTGGACTGGGGTAGTTTGTAATCAAGACTCAGGAATGAAATGCCCCAGACACTTTCCTAGGAAGCTTTCTGTTCAGCCCCAAATAATATTTTTTTCTTAAATGAGTTCATTTAGCTTCAGCCCAATTTACTTAGGCATGAGCCACTCAGTGAAGGGATGTGGCAATCTATTCAGGCTACCTCCTTCCAGAGAGCACAATGTTCAGAGAACCGTTCCCCAACTCAATGTCAAGACACCTTTGTAAAACAGATCATGGGCATACAAGTGTCTTACTCAGAGATGGGAAATTGAGGCACAGGGTGAATGGCCACCTCTGGCAAACTTATATGGAGATTTAGAATAAGAGGCAGAAATGAAAGTCTGAGTTCAGAGTCCCAGTCTGGTAAACAGGGCAAAAGGCTGTAAAACACTTGAAAACTTGGGCCCACATTCCTTAGGATAGCTGGCCTGGGCTCCCTACAAAGTAGTTTCTGACACCTTGCCATCTCCTTGACTTATACGCCCCTGTCCTTCCCAGTGCCTTGGAGTTCTGCCTCCTGCATTACTGGCTAATAATCAACTTAGGTGCCTTGCTTAGTTTTCTATCTACCAACTCCCAGAATGTAAAACTCCATTATAGGCATTTACACTTAAAAGCAAACTATAATAACCAAAAAGTCCTTAAGGCTACAAAGCCTGTTTCTGTAATTGTAGGATTTCACATCCCAGGGGAGCTGTGGAGATGTTTAGTGGCAGAGGTGATTCTCAGAGCCCCCCACCATGGGCAAGAGGCAGCTGATTCTTTCTCCTTCTAAGCCCACACTGGTGTATGTCATCTCAGGGACCAGGTCCCTCAAAGTGACATGATATGACTTTTCTCAAGTTATATCAATGAGTGATGCTATATCTGATGCAAGAGCAGCCCTTTAAATGCCTTAGGGTCAGTCTGATGTGACTCAGTTTGGCTTCCTGTCGTTGTCCTCAGCATGGAGGGCAAGTCCACACAAGGGCAGGGAGCGTACATTTGGCACTGTTGGGGTGGGTAGATCCTGGAACAGATCCTGTAAACTCTGAGAGTTGCTTTACCTCTCAGGATGATATTCTCATTTGCAAAACCAAGGGTTAAGTTAGGATTCTTCAAGGTTCCTTCTGCCTCTAGAAGTCTATCACTTTCCCCCTTTGAAGCATGCATTAATCTCCTGTCCTCTCCTTTGGGGCAATGATGGGTCTGCTTACTCCCTGTGAATGCCCTCAGGCAGGGGCCAGTGCAAATAGCCTCTTTCAAAGAGTTATAGCATTATTAGAGTTCCATAACTGCAGCCATGTTAGTACTACTTTTTAATGATTAAGGTACTAACCATACTGATGACTAATACAGAATTCTATTAATAATGTATTGATGCTGTGGGAATGTGAAGTGACTAGCTTTGCTTATATATTAAAGATTCAAATTCAAAATGTCCTACAACATCTGTAAATTGATTTTTTATTTATTTCTTATTACATAGGACAAAGAAGAAAGGATTATTGATTGTGTATCATATAATATGTCTTATCTTAGGTGCTAAAATGTCAGTTAATTTTCACAGTAAATATGGTTATTCAGGCTCAGATAAATCAAGTAATGTATCTGGTATGGCAGAGCCAGCAAACTGGAATAATAAACTCAAATGAGTTAGACACTTCTGCCTTCTCTTTTCGCTGAAGAACAAAGCCTGAATTGGTCAATTACTTTAGAATACTTCACTTTCCAATCTAAACTAGATGTTGCTTATAGCATTTACTTTTGCTCTCATTAATCATGGACATTCAATAAGGGAAGTAATAATGACGCAGTTGACCCTTGAAAAACATGGGTTTGAATTGCATGGATCCACTTACACGTGGGTCCACTTAGGCATGAATTTTTTTCAACAACTCATGGATTAAAAATACAGTGTTCACAGAGTGCAAAACTCACGTATAGGGAAGGCTGACTTTTCCTATACAAGGGTTCAGTGCTGACTGCGGGACTTGAGTATGAGTGGATTTTGGTGTAAGTGGAAGATCCTGGGGCAAATTCAGCTAATATACCAAGGGATGACTGAAGTTGACATTAATAGAGTGCCTGAGTTGAGGTACTGTCCTAAGACTTTTTCTGTGAATTAATTTACTTAATCCTCATGATACTCTATGTGATAGGAACTATTATCCTCATCTTATAGATGAGGAAATTGAGACCCAGGGAGGTTAAGTGATTGGTCCCATGTCATACCCCTAAAACCCAGGCAGTTTATTCTAAAGCTGGCACTCTTAACCAGCTGCTGGTCCCTCATGACACAGTGACTATGACTCAACTCTGGCCACTAGTCTTTGGTGAGCCACTATTTTCTAAAGGGCACTGATTGCAAGACATTCCTGTCTTTGTAGGGAGTAAAGGCCAGTGTGAAAAACAACTTATGACATCTCTACATATGGCCATAAAGAAAAAAGATGCTCCTGCTCATGTACTCAGGAAACAGATGGAAAACAGATGAAAACCACAAGCCACGTTCTCCTGCGTCACCTCTGGAACACATCTGGCCAACAATCTTTTCCCTGGCTGCAGTGCCAGCAGACCCGTGGAAGGGTATGAGTGTGCCTAGAATGCGCTTTCCCTAAGAATTCCTAAGATTCCTAATTTCTATTTAGTGGTTATTATTCACAAAGTTTCAATGACTCTTTTATTCCTTATGCTTTCAACCATTTTAAACTCTTGGGATGAGGAGCTCTGAGTTTATCAGTTAGTGTGTGATGCGGTATGTCTTTTTATTTCTCCTGAACCAACTTCTTTCAAGCATCCAGAGATTTTCCCTGTCTTGTTCTGATGTTGTGGAAATTGGAACTTGCCCAGAAATCCTGGAAAAAAACTGAGAGAGACGACATACCTCAATGTCTGTCTCTATTTTCCATTCCTAAGTCACGATTTATATACATGATGAAATGCTTCTCTATTTTCACTAGCACTTTTTCTCACTGTCATAGTACTTTTTTAAAAATTTTAAGCCTGTGCTTCATCTTCTCCTTTTAAGAGAGGCTGAGATGTTTCCTTCTTTGGGTGTGGGGTGGAAGAAAAAGACATGGGGGAGGGACTGAGGAGCCCAATGGCTAACCCTACCACTTGGGAGCCCCCTTACCTTTCATGGACCCGGCCTCTTTCATCCCCTAGGGTGACAGTCACTGTGCAGTTTTTATTCAGGTCAAACTTTTCACTGTACAAGTGATAGTCTGGAGTCACCCATCCGACCCAGACACAGGATGGATCCTGTCCAGCAAAGATGCGGATGGCATAGTAGCACTGCTGTGGAGAGACCGCAGAGGGGAGTTAACGCCTCCCATCCAGTTGAGGAAGGGGGCCCAAGAGGCAGAAATAACACAGCAGCTCACTTGGCCCTTTTTTTTCTGCAAAAGTACACACTTGTAGAGGTAGACTACATGCTAGATCTGGAAGGAAGGCTGGATAGGGATTCTGGCTTTCTAATTTTTCCCTTTCTGTTTTGCTGCAGCATTTGGCAAAGCAAATGCTTAAGCTAATCTACCACCCTTTGCCCAGAAGATGCTGGTGGTGAAATAAGGAGATGCTGTGGATGGAAGCAGTGACAGCTGCTTAGAATGGGCATCACAGAGCAATAACCCTCTCCTGGCACTAGGGCAGATCTGGGCTGGAGGAAAGAGCGCGCATGGTCCCTGCCCTTAGATAGAGTGGTCAAGGGTCAGAGCATTCCTGGTTACACTTTCTCCTTCTACAGGGAGGTCCAGCTTTTTTCTAGAAAGTCTTGAAAGGGGTTGCTTAAGAAAGAGTTTATGTCGTGGCCAAATGTGCTTTGTGTAGCTGTCACACTCAACTAAAGGCAGTATCGAGAAGTACAGCAGTTTTTGGCAGGGGTCATACAATTCATGGGGTTATCACTATATTACAACAATTGCTACAGCACTGAGGCAGGTGACTACCTCATCACTTTCTCTATGAAACTTAGCAGGTTCATTCTTAATGAAGTGGCTCTTATTTGTAGTCTGTCAAATTTTCTTAACCAGAAGAAAAAAGGGTCAGCTAGACACACCTGAGCTTGAATATTGGCACTGCCACGTACTCATCATGTGACTTTGGACAAATCATTTGTCCTCTCTGTGCACAATATTATCCATTTCAGGGCTTGTTGATTAAATCAATTTTAAATGAATTAAATGGAGATTGAATGGGAGGGCAATAACGTGCCGAGCACAGTGTCCCACACATACTAGGTGTGTGATTCACTGCAGCAAGAATCTTATTCCTGGTGAGGGTTAACCTATGAATTCAGGATTGTTGGATAACTTTATGGAATGGTTGACACATGTTTCTTCCATACTTTTTTTTTGGTCAGATGGTAGAGAAGAATGAGAGAAAGAAAGAAATCAGGAGTTGCTTTCTGACTACCGTCTAGGGACCAAAAGTAGCTTCTATCTTCTGGGCTGGCTTCTTGCTCGTCTTCTCATTTGACTGCTTTTAACATCACTCCTAACACTGCACAGAGACATGGGGGAGCTGACTCACAAAAGTTTACACAAAGAAAGCAAACAAAGATTTAATTTAGCACCCTCCAACCGATGCTCATTTCAAACAGAAAGGCAGTGTTGGGTCCCTGATGGCAAATGGGCAACAAGTGCACAATGATGCCCAATTAGGAACACCAGGTAGAGCTTTTGCTTTACACTGAGTAACTGTATTTCCTTCCCCCATTTGAGAAATGCCATAGATGTGTTCTGAAAGCATCAAGATGGATATTAAAAGATGGAGTAATTGGTAATTAAAGAGGATCTCTAGACAGATTGTTGCTGTAAGGGGCATATTACCAGGCACAACAAAGAATCAAATAATTAAAACTATAATTGAGCATGTTTACTTACTGTTGTTGTATGAGAGAGTATTTCTTGCATCTGTTTCCTGGGGGGAAGATAATCCATGTTTTAGTTATTCAGCTGTATAAAGAATCCCACAGTTCCAACAGGCAGTTAGTTGATCTACCTTTAATGATCAAGGCAAGTTTAGCAAACTGGCTACTTCCTGAATACAAGTGATTGCAACCAGTATTGGGGCTTGTTCATTTGTAAGCTGTTAACATAAGGCAGGGATGTGACTCCCAACTTTTATCCCTTAGCCCAGATGGTAAGTTAGATGGTAAGTTGAGAGTGAGGATGGAAGATTGCAATAAGATAAGCAGGGATATCTCTGAATAAGTTATCCTAGTCTCTCAAGCAGCTGTGCTTATTGAAAAGCTTGATAGAAAGCGAAAACTCTAGAGGGAACCCCAACAAGATGGCTCCAGAGAGCAGACATACGTCAATGATTAAAAATAGACATCAGGGAAAGAAAGACAGCAAGGAATGTATTCCTTATCAGGAAGAAAGAAGTCACATTACCCATGAATCACACAGCTGCAGGATTGGATAACGCCCATACTTATGCAAAGAAGGCAATATCTGCCTCCAGAAAATTCTAATGACATACAAAAGCAAAAATAATTGTACCCCCTTATGCACTCACAAAACACAGGAATTATGGGCAGCAAGGAAGGTAGGGACTCAGTTCAAGAAGAGCAGAAACTTTTCTACCAGATGTGTCTGTGTAACATGATTGGTACGTTAATTATATACTACACACACACATGTACTTGTATGCACATGTGTGCACACATATTCTCATTTTTATTTTTTTCTACCTGACTGAAAGCAGAGAGAATCCTATCTGTGGAGTTCCTGCGCTGAGTTAGAGTAAAAAGCAGAAAGCCTACTTTACAACAAATACAATGAGTGCCTCTGAGAACCGGAGGCCTCACCCTCACCTTTTCTGGAAAGCTTCACTGTCCAGACAGAGGCTGTGGCTGAAGGAAGAGTGGCACTCGACGGGCATGCTCAAGCGGCAATAGATCATGTCGGCATTGCTATTCTGTGTGCCAAACGTCTTATGGGTCACCTTGAGACATGGAGGGCTGTCCATGGTACCATCAATCCTCATGACCTGGAAACATGAATCCTTACTCTGACACACCAAAGGGCCTGACCTTGACCCAGTCCCTTCTTCCCTCATCGACATGCATATGACAAGGCATTCTGTGAACTATGGAAGTAAGTTGTGTCCAGTGATAACCAAACTATGATTTTCATCATTACTTTGGGCCTTGTCCTGTAGAAAGTAACAGATCTGCTCCTGGCTAGGGAAATTAGAGATTGAAAAACATGCCCACTGGGTTCTCTGTAAGGCCGAGTGGAGAATAAATGTCAAAGGTGAGTGGCATCTGGGAGATGCAGCACAGTGTTCACAGAGGCTAACCTTTTAGGTCGGGGGCAGGTGGTTAAAGAAGAGAATCTTTCCAAGGACTGTGCTTGTCAGTGGATATGAGAACATCTAAGGGAAGGGGGAAAAAGAAATCCCAAATCTCAGGAAGGATGTCCAGCTCTTGAGGAGGGTACCCTCCCCACCCAGCCCAGCTCTCATCTCTGCCAGTCACAGCCTGAAGGCTGAGGTTCCAGGAGCCTCCTCTCAATCCTAGGGAAATCTGCAGTTTCTAGGCACAAGCACTGCAGGGGGCAGAGTTGGGGGAGGAAAAGTCAGAAACGGATTTTTGCAATGTGCATGTGGGGCGGGGGATGGGGGATACAGGGAAAGTGAACTGAGGCTTACAATAATCATTTTCCTATAATCTGAGCCTCTTCTTTGCTCTCTAGAGAGCTATTCTTGTCCTGGGGCCTATGAGAATACATTAATATTTGTGTGTGACTTGTATATTTTTCTAAGTACAGGGCCTCCAGATTCTATCAGATTGTCAAAGGGATTTGTGACTTCCAAAAGTTTAAGATCACTTTTCTAAAGTAATAGTTAGGGAGGAATCAGAAAAATAAGTCTCTACTACTTAACTGAGTAAGAAAGTGGACTTTAAGGATGATACTTGTTGAATTCAGATGGGAGGATGAGTTAAGGAACTTACAATGAGGTTGAAGCAAGCCAGTGAATCTACCTCGACTAAAGCTACAGTGCGGCTGATCTCTCTGGTGTTTTTTTTTTTTTTTTAATCAACACTCTTCCCCCTCCCCACCATGGAAAAACCATGGTCTGTGTACTGAAACAGAGGCAAGCCTAAGTCAGTGTAGGGCCAGAACCCAGGTTAGGTGCCTTACAATCTTTGGCTCCTCTCTGCTCCCCCTAGAAGGTGGAGACAGATTAATCAATGATCACACATCAGTTTAAAATCTAGGAAACACCATCAAAAAATTAAATAGGTTCTACAAGACATCAAGTCATGAGTGGTAAGAACATACATGTTCAGTACATATAATCTTGAATATAGGTATTGAACTTGTAAATTTTTTTTTTGAGACAGAGTCTCCCTTTGTCACAAGGCTGGAGTGCAGTGGCGCGATCTTGGCTCTCTGCAATCTCTGACTACCTACATGGTTCAAACAATTCTCAGCCTCCCAAGTAGCTGGGATTATAGGCATGCACCACCATGCCCAGCTAATTTTTTTTTTTTTTTTTTTTTTTAGTAGAGATGAAGTTTCACCATGTTAGCCAGGATGGTCTCGATCTCCTGACCTCATAATCCACCCACCTCGGCCTCCCAAAGTGCTAGGATTACAATCATGAGCCACTGACCCCAGCATTAAATTTTTTTAAATAAAAAAATTGTTTTAAGAGACAGGGTCTCACTGTGTCACCTACACTATGGTGCAGTGATGTGATCATAGCTTACTGTAGCCTCGAAATCCCAGGCTCAAGGGATTCTCCCCTCTTAGCCTCCCAAGTAGCTAGGATTACAGGTGTGAGCCACCACACCGAGACTGAACTTAAAAAAAGTTTAAGGTCTCCTGATACTATATTACTATGACAATACAGTATGGGAACATCCAGAGCAAATGCAGAAATGCAGTGGCCCAAAATCTTGAGAATCGATCTGCAAGGTTTTATGTAACAAGGTTGCTGCCTCTTGTAAGATGCCACTAAGCTGCCCCAATTAAGATGGTTGCAACTGTAGCTCTGAGGGACAGCGGGGAGGTGGCTGGTAAGCGGCCAGGGCATGACTTAGGTAAGCAGCTGCCTGTTGACAGGAGACTTAGGGGGAGCTTAGGGCCTTGGCCCACCTGACCTACCAGGGCTACGCATGTTGTGTAACGTTACCTCTATGTGCGGATGATCCTTTGGCACGTTGACAAATGTTGGGAGGCGCTTGCTGAACCACATGGCAACATCTCTGTTCATGTTGACGGCAAAAGGCTCAAAGCCCTCCTGGAGACCACACATGGTATAAAACTTGAAAGTGCTGGCATCTGTCCCGAGATTCATCCGGCCGATCTGAGATAGCCCCAGACAGCAGATGGGCACAAAGCCTGCAGAACAGTTAGAGAGTCCCGCTTCAGCCCAAGGGCACCATCCCAGGAAACTGTGAGGAAGCTGAATCTTTGCTTCCTTAAGGGCTTTGACGCCCCGTAGGAAAGATGGGACACATCCCTCTTTATTTTTTTCTTTCTGGCACATGAAATCAACAACAGGAGGTCACATGGAGACCACCATTTGCTCATGGTACGTAGGAAAGAAAAGTGAGCTTGGTTCAAATGATTTGGGAAGAACAATCATCCAGTTAAGAATATTCTTAAGATATCAATAAATGTCAACTGAAAAGGTAAAGTCAACAAGAGAAAAGTGAAATTCTTTATCTGTCCCTTAGTTAAAATTGATCTTAGGCCCTGGAAAAATTTAAATACTACCCAAAGCAATGCAGTGAGCCCAAAGGATGACTTGGTGAGATTTTTTTCCCACAAAAATAAAAAGATGGTTAACTATGTGAGATGATGAATGTTATTTTGCTTCACTGTAGGAGCCTTTTTACTATCTCTATGTATCTCACAACATCACGTTGTCTACCTTAAATATACAAAATAAAATTTATTTAAAATAAAAACATGAGTTAGTGCAAGTTGCCCAACTTTTCTGGACCCTAGCATCTTCCCCAGTGACCTGAGAAGTCCTTGACATTTTGAGAGTAGAAGTCTAAGGAGTTTTAAATGCTAGCACTTTGATTGTACCTGCTAACAAAAATACAATTTAAGGACACCCAATTGCACAGCCCACTGTCCTCCTCCTTGCCTACTCAGGAAGGCAGAGTTTTAAGCAGGAGCCAGAGAAAGCTTCTTTCCTTCCTTCCTACAGCTATCATCTCTCCAAGCTCACATCTGTACCCTGATCATATTTAAAAACTACCATTCAGAACAGACCAAAGCAGAAGTTCAAATTGTTTGGTCTTCTTGTTTGTGGGCTATTTATAAGTCCTAATTGTGGACCAACAAATCAGCAACACAGGGAAAGCACTAATTATATTGGATTTGGGAGGATGTGACAGGCAGGCTGGCTGCTGGAGAACAGCTGAAGGCTGCAGAGAGTGCTTGGAAGGGTAGGAGTAGTTCTGAGGCTGCTGGATGAAGCAGGGGCAAGAGCTCCCTATAGAAGAAAGTGGTGTCACTCCTAGGATTTCAGGGACATTTAAAGGCCAATTCTGGGAGCATTTACATCTAACAGTAAGAACTTTGTTTCATAGACACCAAGGCCAAGATGCACTCTTCCTAGCAGGGAGACTTATATACTATCATCTAAGCCATGAAGTTTCTATGTAAATAAATTACATAAATGAAAAGTAAATCTCTTGCAAGCTATGTGGTCGCTTTTAGAAACTATAAACTCACTTAGGATACATATGTGTTTAATACCATTTCTAAATAAGAGTGAATGCCAATGCAGTCCTAGCAAAATGACAGTGATGCTTGTACAAGAAGCCTCCTCACGGGGCTGCCAGCTGAGGACAGACTAGGAGCCCTGCATCTCAGGACAGTCAATGGATTGGTCAATCGGACAGGCACCCGTTCATGTAACATCCTGAGCACTGCTATGCCTGTGGCATTTTTGTGATAGGGGCTGCAATGGATGAAACCATCTCCTTTCTATAGACAGATGTTTATAAATAAGGAACCTTTGGAAATCTGACTACAGTGTGAAATAAGAATTGCTTAGTAGTAAAATTTCTAGGCTCCCCATTGGGAAAGATGGTTTTGCTATGTGCTATAGCAAGATGTGAAGGAAGAAGAAACTATCCCAATTCCAAAGAGCTTACAGAAATGGGGACAAAAAATGGAATATAAAGGAGTGACTGTTTTTGCTGTAAATCATGCTTATTTCCAAGACAGTATTTTGGTCATTCTAAGGGAGGTAACTAAACAAAGAAAATCACCAGTATAGGTTTATCTTGGAGCCATAAACATGAACATCATGAAACAGTCCAGCCTTGTTGTAAGCACAGAATAGGACAGCCTAAGAAAATCTCTCTATTCTCTATGAACTTGGATGGTGCAATAAGTGAGCACTAGGGATAAAAGCCTCAGTGGAAAGCAGCAACAATGAGGATTTGACCTCAGGACATAAAAACAATGTCCTAGTCACAGACCCACTGACAATGTAAGGGGGAAAAGGTAATCAACTGCATAAGACTTCTCTTTTTCTAAGGATGTTGAGCTCCTCCTCATTCCCAAGCATGAGTAGAGAGGACAACCCTTTAACGAGACTAAAACTAAAGACAGGAGGAGTTAATGAACTTGGCCAAGGTCACAGGAAGGGCAAGTGACAAAATGAGATGAGGTTCTTTATCCTTGAGTCATAGGCCAGCTGGCAGTCATTGTGCAAGAGAGGGAGTGAGTGTTCAGGGGATGGATGCCCCAGATTTAAACAGTACTTATGACCCGGGCCAGAGGACTGCATTCATTAGAGAGTGAAGTGTTGTTCCTGTGGGGCAGAAGCCCTCTCTACAGGGAGAGTTGTACTTCATGGGAAAAGACGGGCCAAAGATGTCATGGATGCAGGAGCAATGTGAGGTACAGAGTATTGAGGACCTCCAAAGGACTAAGTGGGTACAGCTGGGGCAGCTTTGTAAAACAGCAGTAGAAAAGCTAAATCTAAGGCTTGAGCCAGAAAAGAGAAAATCCAAAAGGACAGAGAGGAAAGATTAATTAATTCTCATAAAGCACCAGTGCTTTCTCCTGGGGGAAATGATATGATAACTAGATACATTTAATCAGCTCCCTCCACCTGGCT